>NC_068568.1:49418796-50649191 GCF_025698545.1 Gossypium raimondii
CAAATTTCTATCAAACACAAGCACAGTAATTGTAGGGATTCCATTCCAACCAAGAAGCTACTATCACAATCTGAGTTCAATTGCCTTATCTGTTTTTGTGCAGCCACTGGGAAATGTTTAGCTTCCATTTGAAGGCTGAGAAAATCTTTGCACTAGACTTATCCATGTATGGATTAAGCTGCTCCCCAAAAACGCAGATAGCATTCTTGTGATTCTATAACTACCGAAGGATTAAGACATAAGTACTATAAAGTTGTTTACTTTCTTTCTTTGAAGAAGAGAGATCATCTAACCATTGTTGAATTCAAAACAAGATGATCTAACGTCTCCTCCTCTTTGGAGCAAAAACGGAAGCAACTAATTGTTTCGATATTCGAAGCTCAAACTGAAAAGGTATGTAGATTGTTGCAGAAAAGTTTTAGATTACATAGGGCTTTCCATGGAAATGCATGAGAGCTAGATTGCTGTATACCATAGCAGCATTTAAAAATAAACATGTACACTGTTTTGACGATGAATTGACGAGGAAAACTATGCTTCCTCCCATTTAGTAGCGAGAAACTTCTGGTGGGCAACTCGTGTGCTCAACTCTATCCCATTTGATTCTAGATAAAATCCAATTTCCACGTATAATGACCCAGGGTTTGAAAAGTTCTTACGGGATAATCGGGTAAACATTGCAGTGCCATTGGTTAGAACATGAAGGAGTTACCGATGATAGAAATGTGGTACTCTCTCCAAGTTTGGCTTATTAGAATGCCGGTACAACTCGTGGCAAAGTGGAAAAAATATTCCGACGATCACAACTCATAGATCCATGTGTGAGGAATGAAACCAAGTTGAAAAGAGGGTACGAAAGTATATCTAAATCGATCTTAACAAAAAATATTGATCGCAGAAAGTGATGTAAACAATGACAGAACCAAAAAGAACCACAATCTTCAAGTTTCAGTCTCTATCATATCCACCTTGGAGAAATGATTGAAAAAAGCTCCCTAAACTTTTTCAAAGATTTTTCGAAAAACGTACGGCTAGACAAGTCAATTTCGAGTGATAGAATAAAAGCATGATATATACCATTTTCATAAAGGATATTAGTTTATTTTCACCCTTAAATATATTTTTAACCGAAATAAATTAAAATCATTTTAATAATTAACTTTATCAAATTAATTATACAGACATTTCTATAATTAATTTAACAAATATGACAGTTAAATATGAACTTGTTTTTTATTATGATAATTTCAACCATAGGGTGTGACCCTACAGGATCCTCTAACGTTGATAGTAATATTAAAACACTTATAATATCATGAACAATGAATGTCATCTAGCAAATGCATACTACTTTCCAAGCTAGAGGAAAGCATGGTTCGATATAACTTCATGTGATAATATTATAATATACTATATCCCTTTGTCCTTGATATCTAGAAAGACCACAAGTCATAAAACAATCACACTTATATAGTCCAATATATTATTTCTTAATTCTCGAGTAGATTAAGATAAACAAATGAATGTCATATCTCAAATGAACTCATTTGAGCATATTCATGCATTTCTAGTCTCACTTGATCAAGAGGCCTGAGATATTGCTCTCATTATATGTAGGAGCGAGCAATCCTATCTTGATCATTGATCACTCACATGCCACTACACAAATTGTGGCATACCTAACCTCAGTCTTTATAGTACAACAACTTACGAAAAACATTTAATTGTGTCAAAGCATACGAGTCCCAATGTTGGGTCTATGAAGATCTCAAGTTTGAGGATTATACATACATTTATCACTGTGAGAAATGTTGTGGCTACTACATAATAATCGACTTTATCATTATATAGTTTACTTTAACACAAAAAAGTAGTGATAACAATAATGCCAATGCCTTTATTAATAAACTAGGTAACAAGTATGTGTTGGACCTAATTGTAGTATTTTTGTCTATGTACACTTCTAATTTTTTCGAACAGATTGGTTAATAAAATTATTAATAAATTACATAAATACCCTTTGAATATTTTCCTTACGTGGCTTTTGCATGCAAAGAAAAATAGAAGCAAATATTGGCTCACAGGTTGTTTAATGTTTAAACTAATACTAAGCGGTATTATGTGGTCGGATCGTAATAAGAAAAGACAACTTATATTAGTAGACGAACCTAAACATGCCCTTAGCCTAATAAAAACAAGCAAATCGATTGAAAGATTAATATGTCATCTATCAAGTTCAATTGGAGGGATGCCTTATCTTGGGCATCGGAGTGGAAAACTCCCAAATGATAAAGATATGGATGTGATTGGCTGGATTGACAGTACATCGAACTAGACCCAAGAAGAATATATCCTAAATCCTTTTATGGATTTATTCACTTGTGACGTTCAAAGTGTGGTATACCTTAATCCGCTTATGGATGTAAGTAAAAGCTTGAGTTCAAATAGATAAAAAACCGAAAGTTGGTGCATTGAGTATACGACTTCTGCTATATGTAGCGTCATGCACAACAGTGGAACTCATAACCCAAGATATGGGTAAATAATATCCTCTTATTGGTATTACATGGTAAACGTGGCAACGGTTCGTTCGTCTTTGTGATGAATGACTTGATTACTATTTAATAATAATTGACTTTTCATGAAGGATGATGTAATAGTTAATGTGAGATAAAATAATATTATATTGGTAGAACAGATTTATCCTAAAGAGATTAAAGATATCTTATTAGGGTAATTGTAACACCCCTAACTCATATCCGTCGCCAGAACAAGGTTACGGAGCATTACTGAAATAAATATATCAACTACAGACATTTTATATTATTTAACATTCATGTCAGGTATTATTCATAAAGTCCCTTATATGAGCCCTTGAGGCCCAAAACATACATTATAAACAAGTCGAGACTAAATCGGGTACTTAGAGATTTTTTCGCAAAATATCAAAATTTTTCCAAGGTATAGGGGACGCACACCCGTGTCTCAGGCCATGTGGATATTCGAAATAAGGCACACGACCATGTTCCAGCTCATGTGCATACCCGTGTAACTTTCTGACTTAAGTCACATGGCCAAGCCATACACCCGTGTGCTAGGCCATGTGAACATGAAAATTTGCATTTAATAGGTGCAGGGGTCACACGGCCAAGTCACACGCCCATGTGCCAGGCCTTGTGAAAAATCCTAAGCATTTTGTTTTGAATTTTTAAAGATGTAGGGGACACACGACCAAAACACACGCCCATGTGCTCGGCCGTGTGTCACACATGGTTGAGACACACGCCCGTGTGGACAAAATAATGCCATTTCCTAGCCATATTTCTCACCCAAACTTGTCTTCCACCTACAAAAACACTTAAATACATCCCTAAATCAATATAAAACATTTGAATTAAGCTAAAAACCAAATCTTATGCATACCATAGCACCCCATATACCTAAGTATTCAATTTTACCTAAATGACCATATGAACACATATGCATATTTCTCTAATCATGTTATTTTAAACCATTCATCAACATAACAAACATGATAAGCCACACTTATATACATATCAAATATATCTATCTCAAGCCATTCCAATGGCTATTTACAACAAAATACTTTTAAGCCAACATTGGCCAAATTACCCTATACATGCCATTATAACCAAAAGTAATTTTTCTATTTATACTGAAATGAGCCGAAGGATAGTGTGATGTTGCTCTGACCAGCTTCCAACCTTAACGAGCTTCCGATTACTATAAAATAGAGGAAATAAAGTAGAGTAAACATTTAACGCTTAGTAAATTCGTATAACAAGAAATTAACTTACCAATTAATTCACATTTAAGGTAAGTAAATAAACATGCTCAAACCAATTTGACCAATTGCCTAAACACATATCGTCATGAAGCTTATTAGTTATGTAATTCACAAAAATACCAGGAAACATGAATGAGCTTATCAAAATTCAATTTCCACAAACATGTATTTATCACTTCAGGTGTCCATAAACATGCACATATCATATCTTTGAATTTCAAGTATTTCTTATAATAATTCATCTTGAATTCTTATCATCTCATATCACTTTACCCATTGAATCATTTAAAATATCGATGGATACAAGGGTAGTACACTTGAAGTGTACAGAGCTGTAAACTATCAATTCATATTCAGAAATGCTCATATGAGCACATAAACGGGAAGCTCTCTCTCTCGAGCCATATAATGGAAAGCCCATGTGAGCTAAGTAACGGGAAGCTTATCCGGACTATATAATGGAAAGCTCATAAAAGCCATATTCAGGAAGCTCATGTGAGCCAATAACAGGTAGCTCTGAAGAGCCATTAATCAAGAAGCTCCGGATAGCCATATATCTGGAAGTTCAAGCGAGCCATATCGGAAAGCTCCGAAGAGCCATTAATCATGAAGCTCACAAAGAGCCTTTAACCGGGAAGCTCACGAATAGCCATATATAGGGACACTCATAAGAGCTGTGGTGTGTCTACAACACATGCAGAATCACAACCAATCGGGATGCTCCGAAGAGCTATTAACAGGAAGCTCATAGGAACTATATAACGAAAAACTCGAGAGGGTTTATAACGGGACGCTCTTTTGAACTGTGGTGTGTCCGCAACATATGCAGGATCACAACCAATTCGGGAACCCTGTATCTATCGAATCTCATTTATCCAAACGGGACTTAATAATTATCGAGCATTATCGGATATGTGATCAATTTCATACATATGGTATATATACAATTCACATATACAACATTCAATTCAAACATATAAATATACACAATTTAGTCACACGAACTTACCTCGACAATTGTTCGTGTACGCAAAATCTACTAATCCGACACTTTTTCTTTTCCACGATCTAACTCCGTTTTTGATTTATCCGGATCTATACGAATGAATTTGACATCAATTCAATACAATTCCATATTTAATTCAGTCCATTTCATGTCTTAGGCAAAATTACCATTTTTCCTCTATACTTTTAATTAATTCTAATTTTGTCCCTAGGCTCGGAAAATAAAATTCATGCAATTTAATCATTATTCCAAGCCTAACCTATTTTTACCTATAATAATAACAGTCCATGTATTTCACAAAAATTATAATTTTTCCATGAATTTTTACATATTTTCAATTTAGTCCCTAAATCACAATTTCATGAAAATTTCATTTACAAAAATTATTTATCTATCAACAACATTTCCATTTCTACCATAAAACTTCATAATTCATGCATACTCATCCATGGAAAAACTTTAATACCTTAATAACCTTGCAAATTAATCCCCAAGATAGCTAGATTAGGTTATTACGATCTCGAAAATATAAAAATCACTAAAAACGGGGCAAGATTACTCACCTAATTAAGCCAAGTAAAATTGCTACCTTCAAGCTCTTCTAACTAGGGTTTTCATGTAAATAATTTGGGAAAGATGATGAAAAAGATGATATTTTCATTATTTAACTACTTATCATCTTTTACTATTTTTACTTTCCAATTTCATCCTTTTCTTTAATTAATTTTCCATTGATGAATCATTATACTTATCTACTAACTCCTGTTAATGGTCTATTTGCCATATAAGGACCTCTAATTTTGAATTCCAAAGCTATTTGATACTTATATCTACTAGAGCTCAAATTTTGCATTTAATGCAATTTGGTCATTTTATCCATTAAACATGTAATCGGTAAAATTTTCTTAACGAAATTTTCATACGACATTCCTATCATAATGCAGGCCATACAACATTATTAGAATATGTTTCTTTCCGAACTTGGATTTGTGGTCCCGAAACCACTGTTCTGATTTCACTGAAAACGGATTGTTACAGTAATACACTTATAGCAAGGTCATTGAACAAGCACTGATCGAGTTGCTTTTGTAATGGTATGTTGTTAGGGAGAGCTCAATCACGATACTATAGTGGACTAACTTCGTAACTAAATGAGTTTATAATTAATAGGCGAAAAGTTAGAAGTTAATTATAAATTAATGATAAATCAGTTGAGCCCTAATAACATATATTCAATTGGTCCCTCTACTATCTCGTTGAAACCATAAATGAATTGCATATTGAATCAAATGAACAAAAATAGATGGAAATGGTAAAGTTAGAGAAATGAGAAATATTTGGAAATTAATGTGGATTTTTCTAAATCAAAATGAAAATGAACTGAAAATGAATTTATGGTTTTTTTAAAAATAATTGAAGTTTAAAATGGAAGTAAATTTATTGGTCACAATGAATCCATTGAATGTAAAAAATTAAATATATTTTCTCATAGATTTTTTATGGTAAAGTCGTCGTGATTATAACGGAGTTAGAATTGAGTTGAGAAAATTATTTAATTGAGAAATTAATTTAAGATGTTTATTTTGGAAAATAGAAAAACAAATATCGGGTTGGATCGAAATATAAAATATTGGGTTAAAAGTCCAGAAAACACTTGTAATTGGACCTGATATAGGAGAGGCCCAAAAGCCCCTAATATTTATAGCAAGAGACGAGAAACCCTAATTTATTTAACTTAGGTTTTCACCCGACCTAATCCTAGTCATACTAGAAGTTTATTTTTCTATTTGAAATAAACTTCTACAATTCAACAAGTGTTTTACTCCTCCTTCTTATAAATAACTGGCATTGATAGGGCTAGATATATAACTTTGAGATATTATTATTCTACCTGAAAATAGTAAGAGTTTATTCTCTAAGTATTAACTCTATTTTTCGGAATAACAATTTTGTTGGTTTCTATTAAGAGAAGTTTTGCTTTCACACTGAAAGTAAAAAAATTACTCCGGCTTCTATGTTTGATTCGAATTGTTTGAGTCTACACTCGAAGCAGTTATTCGAATTGTATGATAATAGCGGATAAGGTTGTTCGATTGAAAGTCAGGAACGACAAGGATTCGTCTAACAAAAAACATAGGCGCAATTTCTGTAAAGAGTTTATTGCTATAAATATCACAAATTGGCTCGATTTTCAAAATTGTATTTTTTTCGCTATGCAAGAAAACTATTTTCGAACCGAATTTTTCGTACTACTTTCTATAGATATCTAAAGCTTCAGTTATGTTATAATGTTTTTGGGTGCGCATATGTTAGTTCATTCCAACTTCCTACAAGTTCATAAGTTATATATATTTTTTGTTTCTCTATAGATCACAACCTCGCTCTCTATAGCTCATAATCGTACTATATACCTTTATGGTGTAGATGTTGTTCGACAACCTATGCAGCTCGACCTCTCATATTAGTTATGCTAATCATCTATTGTCATTAACATCAAATTTAATCTCCGCAGAAGTATTATGGATGCTTTCCAACTACACAAGTTTTCATACATGTCATCTTCAAAACCATAGGTCATCTTTAAACCCTCAAGTTGTTTCCAATCCCCTACATAATATTCAAACCCTCAAGTAATTTCCAAACCCATAGATCATATCCAGACATTCCAAACCCATATATCATCTTCAAACCCATAGATCATATTGGGAACCTCAAGTCATATCCAAACCCACAGATCATCTTTAGGCCCTCAGGTCACCTTCAAACAACTTAACTTTAGTATCACAATTATTTTATAGAGTTGTAAGTCTTCCTTAGGGTATTGATACATCTATAAGACATTTTTGAACTTTAAGTATTTCTGTGAGGTCTTCATCAGACAACTTGTTTTCCACATAAATCTCTTGGGGGATACAAAAATCCTTCAAGGGATGCAATTAAATCTTTGACATTCTCTAAAGATTTTATTACAAAGTTCGACGCCCACAAAATTGTTTGAGCACAAATCCTCGATGAATACAACTAAACCCCTAACATTCTCCACATCCTCAATTTACTCATTTAGCAGTATATTTTGTTTGTTTTGGTCTCACCTAGTCGCTTTATAACCAACTTCAGACTAAGGGAGACTTGTTTAAGACTGTAATATGAATAAGGACAAAACATGCTAATTGTCAAGCACTACCAACTCTACTTGGTACAATATTGAACCACTCCTTACACCAACAACTAATAATAAGAAAAGCTTGGCTCCTAAGTTTAGGACTACGAGGTGTTATCCCATTCTCATCTTGATTTTTATCTTCTTCATCTTCTTTATTCACTAAGCTGATACTTTTAACTCCCTCTATAACCATAAATCTTTCACTAAATTAAGCATCGTAAAGCGATCAGAGTACCAATTCTAACGCCCCCATACTTCACGTTTTATCCTTTTTGTACACCTTTTCGTCTCCATAAACCCTATCCAAGCCCAAACACATATGTTACATATCTTCAATCTATGCCTTTAATAGTTCTTTCAAAGTATTGTATAAATTCGATTTTAGAAAATAAAACTAATAATTAATTAATGTGTGAAATAGCTTAAAAATGCATGCTTACCTCAACAAGAATTACATAATAATATTTTAAAATATATTGACCATTTTATATACATTTCGTATAATTTAGTATTAAAATTAAATGTAAAAGAAATGCGGTGGCAAAAAAAAATTGTAATACTGTTTATATCGTATTAAAATTGAAATAATTATTGAATTTAATAAATAAAACTGAAAGCGAGGGCTTAACCGCATAGAACAGAAACTATGGAGGACTGATCATGAAGTTATCCCATTATAAAAACCACATGAATCGAATTGGAAAGTGTGTGATGGACGGTGGTTTGATGATTATAACAATTTTTAGAAAAATATTTTCACTTAACTCTTTTGTTTTCTTTTTAACCTTTTCATGCTTTTCCATTTGTTTCATTTATTTAAATAAATTAAATAGAAAATTTAACATATTTTAAATTTTTATTTATCTAGTTAACTATTTACTTTACATATAAAATTCAAAAAATAATGCTAGTATATAATATAAATATATAATGTAATAAATAAAATTATTTAATTTAAGTTAAATGGAAAACTTAATTTTTTAAATTTTTATTTATCAAGTTAAAAATTCATCTATTTTTTAAAATTGTTTATATAATTAAATATTTATTTTAAACTTAAAATTAATTATAATTTTTTTAAATTACATTAATTTTTAATAAACATTTTAAATATTATCTTTATTATATTATTTACATAATTATATAAAATATAAAAGGTAAATTATAGAATTAGTTACTTAACTATTAGCGTGTTTCTATTTTGATCACCAAATTATAAAAGTTTTAATTTCGTCACTAACGTTTTAAAATTTTTTTATTTTGGTCACTCTCTAGTAAATAGTTGAGAGAAATTTTTTTCTAATTGGTATAATAACACATTTAATCCTCAGTACTTACACATTCTATTAATTTGATTCTAATTCTAAATAATCAATAAATTTAACCCTTCACGTTTACAAATTCTATCAATTGGAATTGGGTTTAGCCTTCCTTCATCAATGACGGTTTAGCCTTAGTCATTTCCTCGGACGGGGAATTCGTCGAGGCCGATGGCAATTTTTGGGCCTCTTCGATGATAAGGGTCAAGCCTTGGGGTTTGTTGTCGTGGAATTCGACATACTGGTTTTCTACAATAGAAGAAGATGAAGTTGAAGCTTCAATTTTTTAAGGTTTTAAAGGACCCACAACGGTGAATTTTGGATTTTATTTTATATTTTCCAATATTTTATATGGAACTTGTATTTTTATTTTATGTTTAAAAATTCATGTCATGTATTTAATGGGTGGCGTTTGTGATTTAACGGAAATGTAGTCAAAATAAAATTGATAATTTGAATCATATTTTGTAATTTTTAAAGTCAAGTGACCTAACTAAAACATTATAAATAATCGAGTGACTATTTAGGTAGTTTATCCTATATTTAATTATATGTGTTTAAGGATCAAATTGATAGAATTTATAAATGTAGAGAGTTAAATTTATTGAATTAGAATTAGGATCAAATTGATAGAATGTGTAAGTATTGAATATTAAATATGCCACTTTCGATAACCATTTAACATAGGGTGACCAAAAAAAATCTAAAACATTAGTGATAAAATTGATTTTTTTTATAATTTGGTGACCAAAATAGAAACATACTAATAATTGTATGACTAATTTTATAACTTAATAAAATACAAAATAATTCAAATATGATTTTATCAATAAATTTAATTAATATATTATTATTTAAATAATAATAAATTTAGAAAACACAGTCCTGCAATGGGATACAAAACTAATATTTGAATAATCAACGGGTGATCTACCATAAAATAAAGCAAAACTGTAGAAGTATAGAATTTATGTCTGTAAAAGTATAAGAGAAGTCCCCGCAGTAGAATGTATTTTTGACTTTTCTACTAAAAATAGATAAATTAATTTTTATACATTTTAAAACGTGCAAATTAGCTCCTCTGTTAATTTTAAAAAAATCAAAGTGATATTTTAGTTATAGTTTAGGGACTAAATTAATAATTAATTATTCAAATTAACATTTCACGTTATTATTTAACATATAAAATTTAATGGAAGGGTTAATTTACAAGTTTCGAAATACATAAGGGTTAATTTGCCCATTTTTTTAGTAGAGGGCCGAAATGTAATCTGCTCCTAAATACAGGGGCTTCCCTGGTACATTTACCGATTTACGTCGTTAATACAGCCGGGTAGAGAGAACCATCACCGCTTTCCCGTCGTAAATGCATACATATATTTCTTTTATTAATTTTCACCCCTATTCTCTTGAAAATCAAAATCTAATAATATCTGAAACTCTCTCCAGTTGTTCTCTCGATCACAATCGCTAGCCCTCTCTCCCTTACTCTCCAGCTTCGATCTATCTCTTCTTTCTTTCTTTTTCTTTTAAAACCCTCACATGTTAGCCCTAACTCACTGAGTCCAAGTCACATTCCTCCGAACTCTGATAATCATCGTTTTCCAGCCAAATTTGCCGGTTAATTAAACCTAATAAATTAAGGATACCATTCCCTATCTCTCTTTTAAGGTTTTCTTTTTATTTCTCTCTAATTTGTTTTATTATAGTTTTTTTTTCTATTTCTTGTTGATTTTTTTAATGCGAATGCTTTTAGCAGTTCTGTCCTTAATCCTGGCTGCTATTATATAGGGTTTTAGATGTGAAATTTCTTTATTTCAGTAATTTTTTGTATGTAATATTTATATTCTTTTAACTCTGTGTTGATGCTTATATCTTACTTGGATTTGATTTTCTTTGATTTCTTAGTTGACACAATTTGCGTTTCTGGCATTGATCTTTGATTTTCGGTAATTCTTTGTGATGCAGGTATATTTTATCAAGATTCTCTAGAAGATTTTGCCGGTGTCACTGATAAACAAGGTAGCTATCTTGTTTCCTCTGGAGTAGGCTGTTAAGTTCTTCTGGTTATTGAATAGGGCTAGTTTTGTTTTAAGTAGTAAAGTCTTGATTGGACTTGGTGTTTATAATAGTTTTATTCGTTTATATTGAAGAGGTTATAGTCAGGGTTTCAAATAGCGCGCCTAAATAGTGGTATAGAGGCCACCACTTGCCAAAGTGGTTGTGAATTTAAATCAAAACAGTAGCTGCAAATAGTGGCGAACAGCGGCAATAATGGCCCACTATTCCCGTTTTCAGGCTAATTCTGAATGTTAAATTACAAAAGAAAATAAAGCTCAGAGAGAGTGCTGCTGTTAGAGTCCTCTTAGCAATAAGATGGAGAGAAGTTGAAGAAGATAAATGCAAGGTAAAAAATGAAATGAATTAAAGAAAATAAAGAAATTAATGTTACATGGAAAGATTTAGGTGTTTTAGGCTTTAGTCTTTTAGGGACACATGCTAGAAAAAACCTAGAATGAAATAGAAAGTTAAGGTCAGGGGGGAAAAATAGGAAGAAAAGAAAGAAAAGAAAATAGAAAGAAAGGGTTATAATACTTACAAAATCTTAATGGTTCTATTTTTATGTATTTTTATATTTATTTTAAGGATGGTAGGCATATTTATATTTTTATAAATGTAAAATATAATATAATATTTTTAGAATTATTTAGATAGTATAAATTTCAAAAGAACTCAATTCATTTTCATGTTTATTTATGTTAATGTATAAAAATATTAAATCAAATAAAATATCGTAGAATATTTTAAAAATTATGAAATAAAGTTCTTTTATGATTGTATGATTATTAAATTTTACAATAAATTATGCATAAATAAATAAAAAACTCACGACTGCAGTTAGGTAATGATAGTGATAACCTCAGACCTACAATAGTGATAAATGCGACGTGACTGAAAATGTGACCATAACTGCAATTTAAATCGCTGGTTTATAGTTTTATCAGTTCTAATAACTTCCTTAGACATAAGATTTCAAATGTTGATGTTGCTTAAGTTCAACTTGCTGCTATAGTGCACATGTTTTTGGAAGCTATGTTTCTAGCTAATTGCTAATGGCTGTGCAGTCTGTCAACTTCTAACTAAAGGATGGCAAATATTTTCTCCATTTGGGCTGTATATCGCCTAGTTTTGACATTTTGATCATTATTTGGTTAGGGAACATGCATTTGTCTCTAAGGCCAAATATTTTTGAAATTTTGAACCACAAAAGTTTTGTGCACTTAATCATTTCAAGCATGAGTATTGTTAAAATATGTGGTCTGGTATCCTTCACAAGTTGATTAAGAGCCCTGCTGATTTTGTGAGGTTTTGGTTGCATCATTTGTGTTCAATTCTCAACCAATTTCTGACTTCATATGCTAACCTTGATTTCTCTTGATTGCTGTATTTCGCATTTGGATTTTGTTCAAGTGATCTAAAAGACGAAAACCTTTGCTAGGCTAGAAAATAATAATTTCTGCTTTAGCAGCTTTATCACTTTGATGCCTAAAGCTGTTGGGGTTCACTTGTAGGCTTAGATTGGTTATATATTTCTTTGAACTTCTTCATGAAGATCAGGATTGGACTTTGTCTTTTGAATACACGATGAGAATTCTACATTGTAAACATATAACAAGCAGAATTTATTAAGATGGTCCTTTATTGTTGTTACCCCAAGAGGTTTAAGTTACATTTCTAGTCTGAAAGTTTTGGATTAACAATGTATGGATGAAGTATTTGGTTTATTGTTGAAAGCTCAATACGGTCTGAAAGATAAACTTTTATGGTGAATGAGATTGACTGAAAGAGAAACAAGAAATTTTAGCACTGGTATGGCTGCCTAGTAAAGGCACCTTTTTCATTATATAAATGCGAATGCTTTTGTACATGGGTTTTATGGAACAATTACGAGATAGGGGAGATATGCTCTTTTATTGGTGCAGTTTGTATTTAATGGTTTTAGGTTTCTTAATACATAAGTTGAAAAATTAAGTGCTAGTGTTTTAGGATTGGATTTTGGGAGTATTGAATTAATTAAGAGCTTTTCCTTCAGGTTCTTTTTCTTCTGAGATGAATATGCAACAAGTTGTGTTTCCAAAATCTTCTGCTAATGGATTTGGCCGTCAAAGAGGTGATAGAGAGGTTGGGGCTAGGTTGGAGAATAAGATGCAGCTGGGAAAATCCAATCAAGGCAGAATACAAACTACAGGTGAACATTTTCTAATCTGAATATCTCTTATTGAATTTTACCCTTCATCTAATACTACTTGGTATAGGTGCACTGGCTGTTGGGAAGACTGTAGGTAATGAGAGTTTTTCCCGTGATCGGTTAGTTTATCTGACAACATGTCTTATTGGGCATCCGGTGGAAGTCCATGTGAAAAGCGGATCAATTTACACTGGAATATTTCATGCAACTGATGCAGAAAATGATTTTGGTATGGTCCATTATCTGTTTTCTTTGTACTAATTATGCATATGTAATTAGCATTGCAAATTGGCCTTGGTTCCCTTTGAAATAAAACAAATAATCTTGACATCCACTTGCTCATTTAGGAATCATCTTGAAAATGGCTCGCTTGATAAAAGATGGTACTTTGTGTGGTTACAAGGCTACTACAGAGTTTGTTAGCAAGGCACCCTCAAAGATTTTAATTATACCTGACAAAGAACTTGTGCAAATTATAGCAAAGGTTTGGCTGATTTTCTTTTCTTCGGAGTTCCATCCCTAGTCCAGTTACTATTGAAAGATAAAAGTTCAAGTAGTCTGCGTGGGACTTTCATACGTTTAAAGAGTTTGTTTCAGTTGGATAATTGTGAATGGTACTTGAAACTTGGTAAATGTGACTTATTTCATCTTTCATTTTGGTATTACTAATTTGACTATTTAAAAATGATTCCAGGATGTGGCTGTAACCAGGGATGGATTTGCAAGTGAGCCCCAAAATGAAAAACATCAGGAGATTTTGATAGATTCTGCAATATCACAGTCCCGACATGTTGAGGTTGAGAGGGAATTGGAGCCCTGGGTTCCTGACGAAGATGATCTGCAGTGTCCTGAGCTAGAAAATATTTTTGATGGACCATGGAATAGGTTGTGATAAAGTTCTCTCCTTTCAAAAATGTCTTACAATAGTTTTATGGTTCCAGAGCTTAATTACTTCATCCCACTTGACTGAAATTGTGTTTATTATTTATATTGCAGTCTCTGGGTTCTATATATCGGACTCGATTCCTATGTTTTTAATTCTCTTGCTTGTTATTCCCTTCAATAAATTGCTTGGGAAAAAAGATGTTAGGAATTTTGGATGAGATAGTACTCAGATAAATGTTGTTTATTGGCTTTCTTATTGAAAGAATAAAGGATATGAGCAAAAACATTCTATTTCGATAATTATTTATGCAACATAAGTTTGATATGGAGGTGATGTTTGTGACTTCAAGTTCGTTATGGTAATCTAGTTTGTCAAGAAATTTTATATTCTTTATATTCTTGATAATTAGAGTCTGATTTAGTTGCCAGGGGTAGGTAGAAAGGAGATGCTAGTATTTTGCTGAAAGCTTGACATTTGATTGTCATTATGTGTTTTGCTTTTATTTATTTATTTCACTTGATATCTTTAATGTTCCACTTTGTCAGATTAGCATTGTCTTGATATATGTACTTGTACTATTAGGAACTGGGATCAGTTTGAAACCAATCAAAAACTATTTGGTGTAAAAAGTACTTTCAATGAGGAACTTTACACGACAAAACTTGAGAGAGGTCCTCAGACGAGGGAATTGGAGAAGGAAGCAATGAGAATAGCAAGAGAGATCGAGGGTGAGGACACCCAAGACCTTCATTTAGCTGAGGTAGGATTTTCCTAATATCCATTGTTTGCCTCTTAAGATTCTTTCTTTGTTATTTTCTCTGAAGTTTCCTCATGCTTTCATATTGAAATTTTTATAGGAGAGAGGCGTTGATCTTCATGATGATTTTGATATCGATGAGGAGATGAGATATTCGTCGGTCTACAGGGGTAGAGGGGTTGATGATAGTGGTTATGAAGAAGAAGAGGACATTTTGTTGGATTCCCACAATATTGAGACATTTGGAGATTCATATGATTCTCTTAGTAGAAGCACTGATGGAGTTCGAATGCCATCAAGCTCTTCCTTAGTGGTAGTTATTGACCTCTGGAATTTGAGTTATTCTAGTTTTTTCTTTTTTGAATGCAAATCCATATTATGATTAGTCGTGTCTAAAATTTTGACCATTTTTAGGTTGTTTATATTTCATTTTCAGGCTACTTTTGCTGGAGATTATACACATAAGATAACAATTTGACCTTAGCTTATCTGTTCTCTAGGAGATTATTATATTCTAATGCACTGTGCCTTTTCAAATGAATTCTTACTCAATGACTTCTGTATATATTTTATTAAGTTTAGGGGCTATAAATGTTGTAAAAACATATATTCTTTATGTAAGCATAACGGCTTGTTCTATGATCTGGAAATTTGATATTCTCTTTGAAGCTGTATTGTGTAGAATTACATTTCTTTCTATTTTTTATCAATATTATGTTATGTTGAGGGTAGATATAGCTAGAGGAATGGTTATTCTGTTCCATGTTGCTCAGGATTTGTGTTCAAGCTCCACATTTTGGCAAAAATGTTTTCTTTTCCATGGAAAGGAATATATGGGTGTTAAATAGGTTTGCACTGCCAATACTCCAAAGGAGTGTAAAGAAAATAACAAGACTAGAACTATCCTGAATTTTGATTTTTTTCATGAAGAAAACAAATTATTGGATCTTATGGTGAGCAATACATCTTACTAATTGTTCTTTACTCAAATAATACTCTTGTGCAAGGTTGATTAATTTTGTGCAATGGATCTTGTGGCTAAAGAATTTTCTTCAACTTTTGGGTGCTTGCTTAACTGTGCCACTATTGTTAAGTTTTTCTTCTCAAAACTTGTCTTTCATCATAGCTTTCCCTAACTATAATATTCTCTCTCTGCACTTTGATGGTTATTTCAATTTTAAGGTTGGACAATAGTGAAGGATTTTTTTTATACCTTCCTGATAGTTGTTGCATGTCAGGAGCAAAGTGGTATAAAAAGATAGTTCTATTTCCACTGCTTGTGCTTGTTTTTACTTCTTTGTGTGACCCTTTACTATCATGACATACTCCTTTTTTTCTTTTTTTGTAGGATGATGCACCATCTTCCCAGGCAGCCATTAGTGAAGATTTGAATTGCTCTCGACCTAATGATCAGGCGAGACAGTTGGCATCTGAACTCCCTTCTAAAAGTTTCTCTGTATCTGACAGTGAAAGCAGGTATTTTATCTTTTTCCGCTGGACATGCCAGCCTGATTTATGTTTTCTGATTATATTCTGATTCCTTGTTTCTGTTTGTTTAAAGCAATATTAAAAGTAGTTAGTTTAAGGATATGTTGTATTAGCTCTTTATATTTCCTGATTTAAACACTTCATGTAGGATCCGAGACAAGTTGCTTGGTGAACATGGTGGAAGCAGTGATGGTAATGAGTTTCCAGAAAAGCAGTCTGTAAGTTGATTTTCCATAGATAAGCAAATCTTGTAGAATGAACATGGAGCGCCTTGTTTTGTTGCTTTAACTTCCATATCTGATTTATATCTCCACTGGAGTTCCCTGTTCTATGCTTCTAACATGTATGTTTTCTGTTTGAATTCCTGTTCATATTAATGGAGCCATCTGAGGACTTGCAATTGTCAAAATCTGTTGGTGAGTGTGCTTTACTATCTAGGTGCTTGGTGTTCTTAAACAATTGCAATTGTCTTTTTTGTCATGTTACACCGCATTCAATTGCACATAGTCTTGCTGCTACAGCTAATTATTTTAATGCACTGACAGAGCAAATTTTATTGCCAGATTCTGGGTCATTATTGAATGACAAAATTGATGGGTCTGATAAAGCTAGACGATCTGCAAATCCTACTAATTCATCATCTAATGCTTTGTCAAAGGTTAGTGAAAAGCCAAATTCTTCAGGTAAGCTCTCGGAAGGTCCAGCTTCTAGCAAAGCAACTGGTGAGATGCATTCTGCAAATTCCCATGGACAACCTGATAGTTCTACATCATCAAATTCAGATTATGTTGGTACTGTCTCAGCATCTGGTGGCTTTGGCTTATCACCGAGTTCATCGATGGGTTCATTGTCCTCTGAGAAGTCAACACTGAATCCCCACGCAAAGGTCTGTTATCTTTAACTTTTCCCCTTTAACATAATAAACCGACTCCAATATGTATACAGTTATGAACTTTGAAGAGTCTTGAGTGCTCTTTTGTTTAGATTTTAATCTGGTTTGTTACTTTCTTTTGGTTGTCATTTCACTCGTCTAACATGCTTAATTCTATCAGGAATTCAAACTCAACCCTAATGCAAAGAGTTTCACACCATCTCAGACACCTGTCAGGCCTCTATCCCCAGTGTCTGATGGTTCTTTCTACTATCAGACACAAATGTCTCCTTTACCACATATGCACATGCCTGTTAGTTTTGGGGTAAGTTGCTTAAAAGTAATTACAATTTTTATGAACACTACTTTGCAAGCAAGAAGTGCATTTGTCTACCATTCTAAAAACTCCTGATGTTGCTGTGGACTGAAATGAATAAATCTTGTTCCCTAATGTTTCCCTTTGGTTACTTATGTTTTATGTATCAGCTAATACGTGAATTCTGAATTATGACATGACCTCTGAGCTACTAGGGAGAGCTTTGGTACTGTGCATTGATTCTTTAATAGCACTTGTCTGTTATCATGACAACCCTTTCAGGGAAACCGTAAAAGGAATTGAAACATAGCTTTCCAATCCTTCCATGCCTTGTTGCATTTATGGTTCAATGGCTTTTATGTTTTTGGGGCAATTGCGGGGGTTGATGGTTTAGGTGGTTTGTTTGATTAGAATTAATATGGAAAAAGTACCCCCTGAATTAAGATTAGGTGTATCTGTGCAGGCATGATATTGTTTTCCAGGTCCATAGGATATCTGCTACAACCTGTAACTTTTACATAAATTATCTTGTATTTTGTGGTCTTTAACCGGATAGAACTTGATGAAGCAACATATATTTTAGTAAATGAGGGTAATTTTTGGTTTATGATCTTAGCTATTACTATTAGTAGTCATATTCATTCTTATACCTGGTGCTTAATTTCATTTTGGAATTTCTTTCTGTTTAAATCCAAAATGTATTCTCGTTAATTTACCTATGAATTGTTGTTCGATGATATGGCTTTTGCAGATTGGGCCCTCCTTTCCTGGGCACCAACCTGTTATATTCAACCCACAAGTGGCACCAATACAATCACCGCAAGCATATTTTCATCCAAATGGACCTCAGGTGCAACCTTTGCCTTAATTTATTATTATTATCTTCATTGACCCATCCTAATGTTCATATTTATTATTTATATGCGGTGTTTTAAAACTGCAGTATGGGCAGCAGATGGTACTTGGGCAACGGCAAGTGATGTATTACCAACCTGTAAGTGGTTCGGAAAACTCCTGGAATTTGGTTTATGTTTCTCGGGCTTGATAGTTGTAACACTCTTTTAAGTTAGCATTCTACTAAGTTATAAAATTTCCAAGGCAACTGGGATCTTTTTAGAACTGAAGCTAACGGATTTGCAGGAAATGCAATACAAAGGACGGGATTATTAACTAGTAAGTATGTCGAAATCCTTCTCCGAAGCTTGCTTGCTATTCTCGCAAAGAATAAAAACTTTTTGGAGGCTGCTTGGATCAATTTTTTCCTTTCACAAAACAAAGCCTAGTCCTACCGGTCCAAGAAAGAACCCATATCCTATATATATATATATGGGGGATGGGGATGGTGTTTACTGGTTTTGTGGGGGATAATTTTATAAACCCTCATGACTCTTTGGATTTTCTAGCTTTTGGTAACCAACCTCTACCTTTGTCTGATCGGATAGTTTTTTAATCTTTGATAGTACTGGAATTGTATCAGTTTTGTGGTGCAAAGATAGTGTTGCGTTTTACTCCTATGTGGTGAGATGTATGTGTGTGCCTTGGGGGCTGGGCTACACAATTTTGATAGTGAAAGAGATTGATGCTGTTTATTGACAGGTACTGTCGTACTATTGATTGAATAAGGCTGATTAAAACATCTAATAAATATTAGAAGGCAGGAATTTTATTAAAATTATTAATTTCACCATCTTGGTCCTACTATAATCCATTAATCTTTTGTATGATATGATCCTTCATAACATCACATACACGAATAATAAATAAATATATAGGTATAGTGTCAAATTTAACTATCAACATTTATATTCCTTTTGTCAATTTGATCATCATTATTATTTATCTAAATTTGACAATATTAAATTTTTAATGATGTTATTATATCAACAAGTGATTTAGAAAATTATAAAATATTCAAAATTCAAAAAATATATAAAAATTTCATAATTTTTTTTTAAAGTATGAAGTATATGTTGATGTCCAGCTGTCATATTTAAAATTAATTTTTTTTCAAAAGGTGTAAGTTAAATTTAGCTAAAAAAAAAAAAGAGTTAGATTGAGAAAATGTGAACTTTGAGAGTTAAATTTGGGAGTTATAACCATTTAACTCCCAAAGGCAATGAGAGAATGACAAGGCAACCTAGGGTTTTAAGCTTCATTTCTTTGTCATCTTTAGATAGTCCATCTTTAATCTTATCAATCCAATTTTAACGATTGCATACAAATAGAATAAAATGAGAAGAGAAATGCATGGGAATAACAGAGAGGCAGGATAAGGGTGTGGTTAGTGAGAATGCACTTTGCATAACAACAAATTTGGATATTCAGATTCTCATGATCATCACGTTTAACTTTTAAACAAAACCACATTTTAATGTCCCTTTAAAACCCTAAAAGCCAGACACAACTGCAAATTTTCCTGAAATTTAGACTTTTCAGATTTCAAACTTATCACCAAAATTCCCTTCCAACAACTTTTGATCTGTCCTTTCTCTTGTATTCAAAATTTTTTCTAATCTGCTAGCAGATGAATTGCAGCTAAGAGATGGGATGATGGTGTTGTACTTTATTCAGGTCCATGTTGGAGATTTGTAGCTGTCTTTCCCAACATGTTTTATAGAAGATAAAAAAGGAAGTTTTAAAAAAATGACATATAATCTCTTTAACCAAAGCTATTAAATATCTTAATAAATTTGGTAAAATAATATTTTACTCCAATTGAAATCACTAAAAAATCATTAAAACATGTTTATATAATTAATTTAACTTATGAAAGGAATCTCAATACTTCTTCAAATTTCAACCATTTTGGTTATAGAGTGTGACCCTATAGAATTTTGTAATGTTAGTAGTAAACTTAAAGCATTTCTAATATTCTAAATAGTGACTAACATTTAGCAATGCATCATTGTTACCCAAGTTGTAAAAGGAATGTTACTATGTAGTCTTTCTCTATATCCATGATATCTAGATTGAACACAAGTCATAAAATAACTACACTTACATAGTCCAATCTTTTTATTTCCTGAATCTCAATTAGACTAATATACAAATGAGTTCCATATCTCATATTGACTCATTTGACCACGACAATGCATTTTTATTTAAATTCTAATAGGGGGCCCAATATATCGCTCACATTATGTAAGGTATACCGAACAATGGCCCTTATAGTACATCCAATTATGGAATATGTTTGACTACATCAAAATATACCACTACTTATGTTTAGAACTATGATGACCTCAAGTCTAAGGATAACATACACCGTTATCACTATGAGAATTGTAGTGGCTTTCACATAATAATCCAAAAGCATTCTCATGGTTGGTGGTTCCATTACATTGTTCTCTAATTTGTACACATGCATTTGACTTGGCATCTCATATTAATGGCAACACCTTGTCATTAATTAATCATATACTAGTCTCAATGTATTATTGTTGCATCAACCCACAATAATACTTAACTAAAGACAATTCAGAATAGTCATGCTATTTTTTGGATGTTATTATTATTCAAATTATTTAATAAACAAAAACAAAGACCGAATGCCCTTATTAATAAAAAAGGTGACAAGTTAATGATAATCATCTCATGGTTAGTCTTTTGTATACAAAAGATCATTTTTATGCAACCTTTCATTTGTTTAACTTAGATAATCAATGAACCATATTTGCTTGACTTGCATACTAATTATGGATAATCTAACAAAGAAATATGAATGAGATTTATTTCATTTTCATTGATAACTAGTTTAAAAGTTTCTATAAATAATAAACTATGATGAAATTACAACACTTAGGGTGAGTTTGGATGGGCGGTGTGTTTACCTGCGGTTAATGTAAAAATAGCGGTGGCGGTGAGATTAGGTACTGTAGCGATACAGCGTGAGACAAAAAGTAAACTAAACGCACCGCACTGCACCCAATCGTCCATCCAAACCCACCCTTAAACACAAATGCCTAACAGTGAGTTATCAAGAATTTGCTCCTTTAATATTTTCAAATTCAAGGACCTTAAGTTTTTGTTTGGGACCAAGCTTTAACTCGTTTCCATCCAAATTCTCGAAAGAGTCCACGCCCTTGATAGCTTAATTCTTGCCTTTACTCGCATGTCTTCTTCTTGCTTCAACATGTTCCTTAGTAGTTTTTCTTGCTCTAACTGGTCGTCAAGATTAGGAATGATAACATGATTAAAGCGGCTTGCCCCTGGGTTCAATGCAAATTGACATTGGCTTGGTGACTGTTATCGTGCTAGCATGCAGTAGCAAACATAGGGTTGTTCTTCCTTGTGTAATATCCTAAACTAGTATGCATTAAGCGCCATTTGAGCTAGAGGTGGAGTAAACCCAAGTGGGTAAATTGGATCTTCATTGTTATTTTCATTAGATCAAGGTTTTTCCCTAGTGATTGTCCTTTCTGTAGCTTCTTTTCCTCGAGTAAGAGTCATCATCTTCTCCATCATTTGGGCTATATATTCTTGAAACTCTTGTTATGACCTTCCCATGTCCTGATGAAACCTGGTTAAATGTTGAACTCTTATTGTATCCTTTGCATTCTCTCCATCCTTCTTAGTTTGTTCGCTTTCCATTGTCTTAGCTTGTAAATTAGTCATGTTGCGTGGGCAATTTTGGACATTGTGAAATATTTACTTGAAATTCATTGTATGAATAGATTTGGACAAAGAAAAGGAGGCTCATTTTTTAAACGGGTCGGACCTCGGGTAAATTTTTTTTTTTTTTGCTTAGGTCTGGCCCGGCATGACTCGAATTTCCAACAAAATAAAAGAAAAAACTACTTGCTGCTATTTCCACTGTTTTGCTACCGTTTCGTTATTACATTGTTACTATTTTGTTGTTATTGTTTGAGTATTGTATAACTCCTATTTCATTGTTAAGTTTGCTACTATTTTAAAAGCATTTGCTTATAAAATTGCATCTATCTTAGTGTTATTTAAGTATAAAAAACTTTTTAATTTACTTTCAATTTGTTGGTAAACATTTATTTTAATGTTTTTAATGTATTTGATGTATTATATTTTTAAATGTATTTTATATAATAATATAAAAAAATACGGATAAGCCGAACTCAAATTTTAATAATTTTATCCAGACTAAACTAAAACAAAATTTTAAACTCATTTTTCAAATTGGACCAAACCTTTTTCAATGTTTGTTTCATATAAAATAGTAAACGGTTTTTTCGTCAATATAAATTTACTCCATTATTCCCGTAAAAGGTCATTTTTCATAAATTGAGTCCTTTCTATTGTCGTTCGTTTTTAAGCATGTCTCTGCTTCTATGTTTTTACCATTTTTCGTTTTTCATGTTTTACAAAATATTTTCAAGACATTTGTCAAACAATAAAATATATTTTAAATAAATCTATTAAAGTACTAAAAAATATTAATTTTCCGGAAAAGAGAAACCATTTTTTATAAACTATTTTCGGTGAAACAAATGGAGTTTAGACGATTACTTTTCTTTGATTTAAAAGTTTATTTTTTCCTTCAAAAGTTTTACTACGTTTTCACGTGTAAAATATGGAATATAAACAAGCACGTTCCTCCAAAGAATTTGTGTGTAGTCAATAGGAAGAATATTCAGTAATAGTAGGTGCAGTTATAGTAGACTTGATCAACTTCTCAATGGAGATTTAATATAAACAACCATTTTAGCTTTGAGACAAAGCAATAAAACAATCATTCATTTGTTGTTTACAAATACATATGACTCATTGACTTTTTTTTAAATATTTAAAATTGTTTCACATTCATTCTTAATATATTTATATAAATTGACATGAAGAATAAACAAGGCTTTAGTAGAAATGGTAAAACAAAGATGTTAAAAGACGAAAACACCTTCACAATAATTTAGTTTGTAAGATAATGGTAGGGTAAGCTATAAAAATAATCACTTTTGTTTGTCTCAGATTACATTTTAGTGGTTTATGTTTGAAACGTTACGTTTTAGCCACTTACGTTATCGTTCTGTTACAAAGTGGTCACTCTACCATTAAGCTCCGTTACGTCCTTAACGACGGTCCTACGTGGTAGTCCAAATGGGTTTTAAATGCCAGCTTGGATGTCCTACGTGGCAGTTCAAATTAAATTTATTTAATTAAAAAATTATTTTCATTTCAGCAACTGGACATTCAAGTGGGCATTTAAAACGCATTTAGACTGTCACATATGACTATTGTTAAGGAGATAACGAAGTTTAACGGTAGAGTGACCACTTCGTAACAAAACGATAATGTAAGTAACTAAAACGTAACATTTCAAACATAAGTGACTAGTTCTGTAGTTTACCCATAATGATATTTTAGTCATTACTTAATTAAGTTGGTGTATGGTTGACTCGTGACAGCAACTCAATTAAATATTTAGCCTTTTTTATGATATAATGCTTAAACTAACTTGTTCAAAAAAACAAATGTCTAAACTATCCATAACCCTCTAACCTCTAAAGTGAAAAAAAAAAGTGCGTTCAAACCCCCATCTTTTGAGTTGTTGCAACCAAGGGCGAAGCCAAGAATTTCATCTTGAAGGGTCGAGTTAAAATTTTTGTCAAAATGGTTTAAAATGAATTATTATTTCTTAAGAGAAGCCAAAAATGCAAATATTCCATTATAGTAATAGGGCTAAAATGAATTATTAAAGGTCCTACACGATTGGCTTCGTCTTAGGCTAAAACAACAAAAGATGTGTGTACATATACCAAACTTGAAGTCTTTGCAGTAGACAGTATTTGACCAGGGACAAGGTCCGATGATCAGTGTTTGACAATTTCACACGACACGTCTGATTTCCAATATCTGCTGGGAAAAAGAAATCCTTAAATTTTCCTATAAATTGGGTTGTAATGACCTTTGATTTTTATATCGATAATTGAGGTTTAACAATGGCTACTGCAATTATCACGACTACTTCTCTTCTTCTTACTTGTTCAGCGCTTCTTCTGGGTTTTCTTCCAACAACTGCTCATGCTAGACCCTTTCCAACAGGTAATAATAATTTAGCAACTACGGTGACATTGCGAATCAAAACTGCTAATCTGATCAATACCTTTTTTGTTTTTCAGAACATTCAGTTGACAAGTTCATGGAGATGATAATACGGAAGAATATTTGGATAAGTACTTCAACTGAAACCGCCATGGAAATAACCGGGAATGATGACGGTGATGACAAAGGAAAGGTGGTTCCATCGCCACCAGTGACAGCCTATTCTCTTCCATCTCAAAAGCTAGAAACACCATGTGGTGTGGGAAGTACATGCAATGGTTTAATTTCCATGGTTACTAACTTCGGAAAGACCACAAAATCACCGCCATCTCCAAATCCAGCACCATCAAAACATCAAGGAACGATTGAGCAGCCGATACACCAAAGTTCGTTGGCTCCAGATTTTGAGTTTAAATCCGTGGCTGCTGCACGATCACCACCTAATCCAGCACCCTCCAAAGGTCAAGGAATAATCGAGCAACCAATACAACAAAGATCTCATGATTTTCAACTGGCTTCATTTTGAGTCTGATTTCCGTAAATTAACATGTCTGTCACACTAGCTCTAGTCTGTACCCACGCAAGTGAGGTTCTCCAGTTCTTGTATTTGTAGTACCCTTCACTTTATATGTATCAAAACCTAGAAATTATATATTGAGGGTCCGATAAGATGATAAGTTTGCACACATAGTTTGGATCATAGACATGGTACCAAGAGAATTGAAACCCACACACGTCAATACCACTAAATTGGCATTACAAAAACCCTAATTTAGTCTATGTACAATAGGAAAGATTTTGAGAAATCTTTTTAGTCGGTTTGATACAACTTTCAGTTTATCTACTATATTAACTCACTCTATTTTTATTTAAAAAGATTTACATTACAATTGTAATATCTCTAAAACCCTCATAGTCGTGAATAGTACTAAATTGAGAAATAAAAGTTAGAATTTTTGAAGCAAATAAAATAGGAATTATTAACGTTACTAGAGAAGATAGTTGGATGCCAGAGTGAGCTGAAAAAACTCTTGTGTTGGGATAAATAAAACCAGCGCATAGATTAAATTATGGGCAAAAATATGAAAATTGATGTCCACGCAATTAATTAAAAATTTGACTGAGGCAAGTGCACCTACCAATTAATAGTATAGCTATAGTGAGCAAATATATCATTCTCACGAAGACTAAAAGTATTAGTACTTACTGTCTTTCTATTATTTAACGGAATAATTCGAGTGATTGATTTAAAAATTAAAATTAACTAACGAACACGACAAAGAACAAATCAGGAAAATAATCGATTAACAACCAAAAAGCGAAACAATACCCATGAAAGAATTCACATAGATTTCATTTGTCACTATCTTGATTCGTAAAAATTTGTAAATTATGCTAGTATCTCTTTCTAATATAAGAGCAATTAACTCTAACTCGTGATATGGATTCCTCTATTAGATTTGACTCTAATCTGATAGATTTATGTCATCCTATTTCTAGGATTGCATGCAACTCCACTCAATTATGCGATCTATTCTTAAACAGGGTTTATTCAACATTCAATTTAAGCACATCAAACATGTATCAATAATCTAGAAATACTAAACTAAGAATTAAGCACACATAATTGAGAAAAGAATCTAAGTATTTATTGTGTAAAAATATAAATCAAACGACATAATTCATCATAGGGTTCATCTCCTTATGTATTTAGAAAATTAGTTCATGCTTGAAAATAAAACATCCAAATACAATTATAACCGAAAGAAATAAAGAAACTCATGATAATCTCCTAAGAAATCAACTGGAATCTTCAATCTTGATGGAAATCTACTTTAGAATCGGCTTTAATGGTGTTTCTTAAGTTATTTTCTTAAATATTCTATGAAGACTCACTCTTATATTCTTATTTTTGTCATATATATTCTAAGAACATTAAAAAATAGATTGAAATGATGATGGGTATATTTTTATATTATATTTTAATATTTCAATTATTTAATGAAATAGATTTTTATGGAAACTTGTAGAATTATCATCATCATTCTCACGCCACTCACCATATGTATGAAGAAAACTTTCATTTCCTTTCAATTTAGTCATTTTCCCATAATTTTTGACCATCTCAAGCTTGAGTTCTTCAATTTCTTCCATATATTTTTAGTACAATCAATAGAAAAATCCCATAGCAAGCTTAGTTTCATGGAAGACAACTAATGTTCATGTAGGAGGAGTGAGAAATTTAAGTTTAAGTGAAACCCTAAGTGTTTAAGAAAAAGAGAAAAAGGGTGAATCTCAAGTTGGTGACAAAGGAAAGAAGATAGCAAAGGAATGAGAGAAACAAGAATGAAGTTATCCAAGCCTTTGGTAGTAAGTACGTCAAGAATTTTATTTTATTTTATTTAACCTAAGTGTAAGTTATATTAAAATGGTTATTTTACTAGTTATATGATTAATCTATATGTGAATATGCCAATGTTTAATATGAAACTAATTATGAGTAGTGAAGATATGGATTGAATTCTAATTACAAAATGAATAGATTAAGTGTATTGAAATAATAGTAAGAAGGGACTAAATTGTAAAGTATACAAAAGTAGACATGTGAACTAAAATATTGAGAAATGGTGCTTAAATGAAGTGTGATGTAATTTTGAATAAATGTTAAGTGATACTATTGTGAAGCTATAGAGAATAGAGAATTTCATGCTAATAATGACTAAATTGAAAAGAATGTAAATTTTATATGATACAATTGATAAATGATTGTAGTGTTAATAATGTAGTAAATGCCTATGTCTATAATATGTGAACTAGTTGGATATAAATAACACGCCATTAGGAAATCTTGAGTGTGTTAGTGTAGTGGCACTTCAGTCCAAATCAATGATAATGCACTTCGATACATAGTGTTAGTGGCACTTTGGTACATTTCAATGACTTTGCACTTCTTGCATGATAGTATAAGAACATTCATACTAGTGATTTCAGTGTTATTTCCGCATATTCCACTTGTTTATTTGAGTCTACTATGGGCTAATAAAAAAAGGTGATATAAGAAAATGGTAGTAAATTGGTATGTTAATTATGAAGAGATTGTATATGAATTTATATATTTAATGTTCTCTTATTTTAATTCATTACATTATGTTTAATACATATATACCTATATTAAATTCTATTTAAGTAATGGTATGGTTAATTCTTGATGTACATACTAAGCTTGGTAGAAAGAAAAACAAGTGCTAAAGTATTTGATTAAAAGTACTATATCATTTTATTCATGTGCTTGACACATATATATAGTCAAGCTTACTAACAAACTGCAGCAAAATACTTTGCTGATTTTTAGCAACTACTCAACTAAGAAAAAGGAAGCAGCTAACAACTAGAAATAAGAAAATAGCTAACAACCTCCAGTAACGATTGGAGACTTATTCAAACATATCTAATATTCACACCCTTAAATTGAATTATCCCAAACATTCAGTTTACATTTGCTACGACTCCTAACTTGCTTCGCATTCGAACAAAATCTTCTAGCTTGAGTTGCTTGGTCATGACATCAGCTACTTGTTCTTAAGAATTACAGTGTTGCAGCACAATTGTTTCATTCCTTGTAAGATCTCTTAGAAAATGAAACCGTACATCGATGTGTTTACTTCTCCCATGCATAATTGGATTCTTTGATAACTTTATGGCAAAACTATTGCCACAATATATTACCGTAGGACTTGTTTGATTTCTTCCCACTGCCTCAAGTATCCGTCTGAGCCACACAGGTTGACATGAGTTTGCTACTGCTGTTATAAATTCCGCTTCAGTTGTTGATAAACTCACCACTGGTTGCTTCTTCAAACTCCATGAGATAGTAGCCTCACCCAACATGAATACATAGCCTGATGTAGTTTTTCTGTCTTTGACGTCATTAGCATAATCACTATCTGTATAACCTATTAGATCATTCCCTCCATTTTTCTGATAGAACAATCTAAATTCACAAGTTCCTTTGGATAGTGTATGATTCGCTTTACTGCTGCAAAATAAAGCTCTTTTGGATTTTTTATAAAACGACTCACTTGACTCACACTGTACATGATGTCTGGCCGTGTGGCAGTTGCGTACATTAGACTTCTAACCATCTACTTGTAGAGTGTCTTGTCAACTCCTTTTCCATCTTCATATTTGCTTAATTTACTTCCTGGAACTATTAGACTATGAACTGATTTTGAGTTGCACATTCTGAATCTCTCTAGAAGATCTATCATGTGCTTCTTTTGGACACAAAAATACCATCAACTTTTCATGTTGCTTTAAGACCGATGAAGCACTTCATTTTTCCCATATCAGTCATAGCAAATTCTATCTTCATGGACCTCTTGAACTCCATCATCAACTCATCATTATTCCATTGCTTGGATTATAGAGTCGAAACGCCTTTGATTCTTCACTAACTCCCAATAAAACGCAGGTTACACTACGTTTATCCAATTTATTTCGGAAGTTATCTCCTACATGCACGTGAGCCACACATCCAAAGACCTAAAAATATCCCACAGAAGGTTTTTCACCACTCAAAGCTTCTTCTGGTGTTTTGTTCTGCACTACTATTATCAGACTTCTATTGAGAAGATGCACTGCCCAATTGACAGCTTCCGGCCAGAAAGTCTTGGGGATACCTTTTATGATCATCATACTTTGAACCATATTCATAATGGTATGATTTTTTCGCTCAGCAACACCATTTTGCTTTGGCGAATATGGAGCAGTAAGTTGCCTTTTTATCCCATTTTCATCGTAAAAATTTGAAAATTCTGATGAAGTAAATTCACCGCCACGATCTGTTCAGAGACACTTAATTTGCCGACCCGATTCACGTTCGGCCTTAGCTTTGAATTCCTTGAAGAATTTAAATACTTCTACTTTCTCATGTAAAAAATAAATCCATGTCTTTCTACTATATTCATCAATGAAAGTGATGAAGTACCTCTTGTTGCTGTTAGACATTGGTTGAATAGAGTCACATAAATCAGAATGAATCAATTGCAGCAGCAACTCAGCTCTCCATAAACTCTTCTTAAAAAATAGATCTCGTTGTTGCTTTCCATTCAGACATTCCTTGCACACTCTTGATGGTTTTGTCAACTACGATAGACCAAAAACCATCTCCTTCTGCTATAAAGTGTTGAGTCCATTGAAACTCAGATGAGCATTGCGGCAATTCCATAATTGACCAACATCTTCAGTTATTGTATTGAAGCAAGTTGTACCAGATGGTAGAGACAATGTTGCAATCTTGAACATGCGATTTAAAGACATCACGATAACACCCCTATCAGGATGATAAGCCTTGTAGTTGTTGTGTTGAATAAGCACAACTAAGCCCTTCTCTTGAGATTGACCAACAATTAACAAATTATTTTTCAAATCAGGCACATAAAAAACTTCTGTTATTACTTATATTTGATTGTTGATCTGTAGCCGCATATTCCTTTTACCTTTCACCACCAAGGTAGCATCATTTTCTAGCTTCACATTGTCTGCAAATTGCTTATTGAAGTCTGTAAAATATTCTTTTCTATTACACATGTGATTGCTGCAACCGGAGTCTAAAAACCAATTGTCACTCTCGAGTTGACCAACCCATACCATGAGTAGCATTTCTTCAGAATTCTCTGTATGATTGCTTTCTTTGCTCTGACATTCCCACTGGAAGTGCCCTAGTTTATGGAAATTAAAGCACTCAACAGTGGATTTGTCAAAGTTTTCCCTTCCACGTCATCGACCTCGTCCTCGATAGCCACCACGACCTCGTCCTCGAGTAGAAGATTCCCCATATGTCACCTTCAAAACTTGTTCCTCCTCTGGGATAATTATCATTTGCTCGTGCACTAGCAAACTACTTTGTAATTCATCTATGGACAGGTTGTTAGTGTCTTGTGCCTCATCAATAGAACAAACCACATAATTGAATTTCGTTGTCATGGATCGCAATATTTTTTCCACAACTTCTTTGTCACTTTTGTTTTTAGCATTAGCTTTCATTTTGTTCGCAATAGTAAGTGTACGTGCAAAATAATCATTCACAGTTTCACCAACCTTCATGTGAAGTGTATCAAATTCCTTTCTCAATACCTGTAATTGAGCTCGCTTAACCCTCGTCGAACCTTGATATTTATTCTTCACAGAGTCCCATATGTCCTTAGATGTTTAATTCTTGAGAATCGTCTCGAGAATGGATCGATCCAAAGCTTGAAAAACATAATTCTTCACATTCAGGTCCTTAAGTCTTTGCTCATCAAATTGACGCTGCTATGCTTTCGTAAGTGTCGTTCCAACAGGTGCAACTGAAATTTCAGTTTCCACCAAACTCCAGTACTCTTTTGAACGTAGAAAATTCTCTATCAACATTGCCCAATGATCATAGTGACCATCGAACTTAGGAATTGCAGGTTGCACGAGCGTATTTTCTGTTGCCATTACTCTCTTTCTTTCTTAGTTTTAGCTAGCCGCGGCTATGCTTTAGCTGGCCTGAACCTAGCTCTAATACCAGAAAGTTAGAAAGAAAAATAGGTGCTAAAGTATTTGATTAAAAGTACTATATCATTTTATTCATGTGCTTGACACATATATATAGTCAAGCTTACTAACAAACTGCAGCAAAATAATTTGCTGATTTTTAGCAACTACTCAACTAAGAATAAGGAGGCAGCTAACAGCTAGAAACAAGAAATAGCTAACAACCTCCAGTAACAATTGGACACTTATTCAAACATATTTAATAAAGCTTTCACAAGTTTAACGTGTTATTTTCCAACAAGTAGGTAAATGTTCGATTTGAAAGGAAGTATGAAATCAAACTTTTGGTACTAGTTTATGGCATGTACATAGGTATTTTGAAGTCTATGTATATTAATATTAACTAATGCATTTTGTGTAGTTTAAATATTTTGATGGACGGGTGGATTTAGTTAAATTATGCTTTGAGTATATGATGGATTACATGGCATTTTAAGGTGTTTTCATGACCTTAAATGCTTGGTTTACGTATGAAAATGATTGGTATGTGTTTGGAGATGTTTAAAATTGAGTTTGGCCATTGCAAAGGCATTATCGTGACAATACGCAACTTGTGGTTGCGACAACAATGACACTACTCCACTTCTCCCAAATAGTGAGATCATGGTCACGATCAAGCCTTTCTATGGTCACGAAAAGGGATCTTAGTGGCCTCATTGTCGCGACAAGCCTTTTCTGTTGTTGTGGTAAGGACTTATGTCACCTTTATTCGTTTTGACTTCCAATCATGACCAACAAGTAATGAATGCCTGAAAATGTTTAAAATGCCTTAAATGAGTTTAATATAACTGAAATGAAGTGCAAAAAGTGAAACCAAAGATTAAATAATCGATTGCCCAAATGTGACATTCATTGCTCAGGTTATTGGTTAATCTAAGTACGGGGTGTTAGAACAATAAACCACTAATAAAAACTTACCAGTTGTCCAAAATACTACCTCAAGGTCATATCTTCAATGCCGAGTCATAATAAAAGAAAATTTTTAAAAATAAAAATATTATCTTTAAATTATAAATATTTTTTTTGAATAAATTTTCTTGTTTCAAACAAACAATAAAAAAAACTGAGTCATTTTCATTCTATGAAATGCCCAATTGGATGGGCACTAAATTTACCTCTAGTATGATTTAAAACAACGATGATGATGAGATTAAATAATGTGCTAGTTAAATTAAAATTAGTGATGAGATATACATTAGACTCAAATGCAATAGTAGCATTGACGTGAATTATAATGAAAAAGAAAAAGACTATTAAAGGCATTAGAATAATATTTGTATACAACGGAACTTATTGCATAATAGAAAATGATATTATAAAGTATAAATAAATTATTTTATTTATTTAAATATTTTGATTAATTAATATATCATTATATAAATTTATTCATTATATTAAACGAACAGAAAATTTTGAAACCCTTTTCATCAAAATAACTAGGTAAATCTTTTTTCCGATTGCTTTGTTTTTCTTAATTTGATTACAATAGTGTTAATAAAGTTTTTGTTTTAATTCATTGAATTATCCTTGTAACACCTTGTACCCGATCTAATTTCTAGACTCGAGCTATAGGATGCTACAATAGTAAACCGAAACATTCACAAGTAGTTTATTCAACAATACTCAATAATCAATAAATACAAATTATTTTCATGTTAAACATGCATTATAATCAAAATCGAGTCTTAATCGGGCTCACGAAAGCCTTTGAACAAGTTTGGAACTAAATCGGAACCAATCTGAAACATATACAAAATAACAAGTAAAATGCAAAACAGGGGTAACACGGTTGTGTGATAGCCTGAAGCCATGTGGTGCAAGACCACATGCCCGTGTCCTCAAACCGTGTAGCAACCCAATGCCCTGTAATAAAGGGTCACACTACCGTGTCCTGCACCCGTGTATGGCACACGGCCGCGTGTGCCTAAAATACCTTGAACAATAAGCCAAATTTGACCAAGGATCCCTTAAACCACAAGCCAATGTATTAGGCCCTTGAACAACGTGATACAAGACACCAAAACATACCAAATTCAACTTAATTCACTCATTGTAAGTGTCTAACCAATATGCCTCATTTGGCATCACAATTAAATCATGAAACAACAACCATTCATTACCATTCATGTTGCCAGTATTTTTCATGCCTAAACACACTTATACAATTATCATTACTTTAACCAAGTTATCAATAAGTAAGCTAAAACATAAGAATCTAATTTCACAATTTAAACATACTTTAATTAACTATTTTATACCATTCAAGCCATTCACTCCAAACATCAACAATGTTGATATTTGACTTGATACGTGTTAGTTGACATTTTGTGTTGCTATGCTCAAACAAATATACGATGAATAAGCTTGGAAATTAGATTTGGTTAATTGTATGTGTGATAAATGAATACCTCTAATTTCTTTGCTATTTTTGGAGTATGATGTTTGACTATGAAATTGATGGCAAACTTTTAAGCATGTGACGTTGGGACCTTGGCATCTGATGTTACGACCTCCTTTGCTACAATGTTGTAACATCACCCTTTGGCGCTAAACTCCCACATACTCAATAATTAACATTGCAACATTAGCTTCCTTATGTCACAACTTCATCAACAATATTGCCTCTTATTTTGTGATTAATAATAAGGAAAATTTGTGAAAACCTTATGTGAGCGTGGCATGGCTAATATGATGGAATGAACAGAAATGACTAAGGTGACTACATGTGAATTTGGGTAAATGAGCTTTAATATGTCTTAAAATGTGACATTATGAAACAAGTTGGTGAGTTTAATTGTGATTTGGAATGTTGATAAGAAATCTTGTGTTGGGTCAATTTGTGATTTGGTAAAACGTTTCTCTGATCGTATAGATCTAACCTAACGCATTATAAGGTTGATTGATAGCTAGAGGGTTATACATGCTCCTGGATAGATGTCTTTGTATCAATATTTAAGGGATGAGTCATTTGGTTCTGCGTGCAAGTGTAGTAGAATTCGATTCTTAAGCCATGTGTGGCAGGTAATACATGCCCAAGTTCCTATTAAATGTGAGATAAACATTTTGCATGAGTCAAAGTGGGATAAGGCATATGACAATCATATGTATTAATGAAAATAATTAAGGCTCGTCATTATTTGCTTATTATCGAGTAGTATATCAACTATTTGGGGGTAAAAGTAGTAAAAAGGCACTTAAATTAAGAGGTAAAATGTATTTTGTCCTCTCTATTATAAAATGATTAAATTAATTTTTTAATGTAAAAAAAAGGGGTAAATTGACTCGTCCATTAAAAATTCCATCCACTGTTAAGTGATTATTTGAGTTTTTTTTTTCAATTTTTTTATATAAGTGACATGAATTTAAAGGATGAGTATGAAGGCCCCTATATTAAGAATTGGGTTGCACTTTGTTCCCTCTCTTCAAAGATGGAAAAAAATTGGTCCTCCTATTATAAATTCTATCCATTTATCCTATTAAATGTTGAAGTGGCTGAAGGAGGAACCGGACACTAATGTGACAATATTTTTTTTTAAAAAATCTAATTTTTTTATAATTATTTAAAAACTATATCTAAAATGAACCTAAACAAATGGTTGTCCTAATTCATTTCATCTTAGACATATTTTTAAAAATATATATAAGCATAGAGAATTATTTAAAATTGTTAAGAAATATAATATTTTTAAATTATTAAAACCAATAATATTATTAAAAAATTCAAAATCATCTTAGACAAATGGTTGTCCAAGCTCAAAAGAGCTTGGATAGTCATTCTCGAGGTTCATTTTAGAGTGATTAATTAAATAATTATAAAAATTATAGAGAATTGTTTAAGAATAATGAAAAGTTATAAGATATTATAAATAATGATTAAAATTTTTAAAAGTATAAAATTTATTTATACACATTTAGAATGTTTAAGAAATTCAAATATGCTTATATACACATGTATTTTTTAATGGAGTTAATATTTTAGTTAGTAAAAATATTTTGGTAGATTACCAATAGAGTTCTTAGACTCCACAAGTAAAGTTAGGGTGATGTTAAATGCCTTAAAGGATATAATAAAATATTAAAAAATAAATATATGAAGGAAATGAGACACATGATAATTTTTAAGTCTACTTGTGAAATTAAAAAGTACACTGCTAGCGTACCAAATCTTAATCCCTTATAGTTAATTTCTTATAATTCTCAATAACTTTGAAATCATTTTCTATAATTTTGTATGATTATTTTATAATTATTTAAAATAATTTTAGAATGATCCTAGACATATTTTGTTTAGGTTCATTTTAACTTGGACAGTCATTTGTCCAAATTCATATAGGAAGTTAGTTTTAATTATTTTAAAAATAATTTCTCATAAATTTTAATCAATTTTAATACTTTTCTATAAATGTTTTTATAATTATTTAAAACCATTCCCAAGTTCATTTTAGCATGGACAACCATTTGTCTAGGTTTATCTTTAGATGTGATTTTTAAATAATTATTAAATAGTTATTTTAAGATTTTTAATTTTTAATATTTTCTAATGCAAATGAAATGTACCATATCAACGTGAGGTATACATGGCACTACGTATTGTTATTTGGTTGTTTGGTCAATCATAATGTCACTTACAAGTATAAATGGATAATAAAAGACTAATTTACTTTTTGATATGAAGTATCTGACTAATTAGATAGTTTTGAATAGATGAAAAAATATAATCCGACTCTTAATATATGAGTATCCGTAATATTTTTACCTAATCTTATTTATCATTTAATTCCATGTCACTTACCTCAATAAAACTTTAAGAAATCCAAATCATTTAATGAAATAATTAATTTATAATTTTTTAATATATAAATACTATTTTATCCATTGAAGATTAATTGTTTTGGGAGCAATTAGATTATCGTTTTTATTTTGCCAAATTTTCTCTATTTTTATTTTGATAGCAATTAAATTACTATAAATTACATCTGAAAATTTCAAAAGGGAAGTAAAAGAGACAGGCGATGTGACGGCGCGTGAGAGAAAGTGCGGTGAAATGGAGGGGGGAAGGGCGACTGAGGCCGAGGGTAGAGAAGAGAGACTTGCCTTGCCTTGTGTTGCGTTACATGAAGTCATAAACTTTGTAAAGAGAGCAAAAAAGCGTCTGCATACTGCAGCAGTGTAGCCGTTGCAATTCTTGAAGAAGAAGAAGAAGAGAGAATTTATTACCCATTACGCCATTAACACAACACGACAAAATCACCCACCAAAATAATATATTAATCTGACCAAAAATTGAAACAACCTCAATAAAATAATGTAAACCAAATAAAAAAATTACTTCCTTTTTCTTTGAAGTAGCAGAATTAATGATGATGCTGGTAGTGGAGAGGTAATGGTAGTGAGCTGAAAAGACTAAACCTTTTTCTCAGAAGGTAAGTAACTATTATCCCAACACATTTTCTCTTTTTATCTAAAGGAAAAAAGAGTGAGTTTTTAAGGAACAAAGAGAAACAGAGTTTTTCCTTTTTCTTTGGTAAATATTTTGTTTGAAAGGAAAGGGAGAGACATGCACAAATCCAAGCTTAGAAGAAAATTCCTCATGAGTGTTATTTCTCTTTCAGTTTAACAAATCCCAAAGGTATTTTGTATAGGGTTTGGTTTGGAGCCTGGGATGGTGGGTTTGAATTACCTGATTAATGGGATTTTTTTGTTGGTTCAACTTTGAGCACACTCTTTGATTATTTTGTTGTGGGCTTTGCATGCATGAAAGAATTTATTTGAGCAAGAAATCCATTCAAATTTATCCTTGTTTTAAGTAAATGGCTGATATGTGGTTTGGGTTCTTGTATCTACAATTCGTGTTAATATATTCAGTAGCTGAACTAAAATTTGATGTTATGGATGAATGTTAACTTCCATTGATGCAATGGATGTGTGGGACTCGTACAAATTTCTTTTTATATTTGAAATAAAATTCTTTCCTTGGAAGTTTGATTTTGTTGTATGTTTGTTGACGGTTCTATGAATCTGCAGAGACTCTACCACTTTAACTTGATACGTATGTTTGAATTAGGCAGTGTAACATGGTTTGTTTTCAAGCTCAAGATGCTTTTTATAGTTGTTCCTCCTTATCCGTTGAAGTCTCTTAAAATTGGTTTAATAAATTTTCCAAAGCCTGGTGAAGAAGGCGTACAACAATTTATTATAACAGTCTTTTCGAATTTAAACATCTAACGCTATGGGTATGACAATGTTTTGTTTGTTGCTAGGTCACTGATGTGCAAGCACGTTAACATATAGCAGCAAAGATTTCTTCTTAGCACTTTCAAAATCTCTCCCGGCTCCTTTTATAAGTCAGGATGCATTGAAGTTTGAATGGTAGGTTGCCGTAATGCAAACCTTGCATAAAAAGGATTGTGTGTTAAGTTCTCATTTGACATGCACGAACGTAGTTGGCTGCTCATCTTGGGTCAACTCAATGGAATCTCATGTCCAGCAATCATCCATGTCTGAAAGTTTAAACTTGAAGATGGGAATTGTACCTCAACACTTCCATAACTCCAAGCAGCTAAGTTTTCAATTTCAAGACCAGGACTCATCATCAACTCAATCAACTGGCCAATCTTACCCTGAAGCGGCTAGTGTTGGAGATAGCAATCTTTATAGGCAAAGTTCAATTTCAGCATCATCAGGTCTTTATATTTGCTCAATATTCCTGTTTGTGAGATAATGATTCAATCTATGTTATTTATTCTTAAGTATATAATGTGGAACCTTCTTGTTAGCAAGTATCTATTTCATTTGTTATTAGCAGCATCTTATGCTTTTAATTCGTATGCATGTTCTGATAGGCTTATCTTCTCTGATACTCTAACTAAATTGCTTAAAATAGAAGAGAGTTGCAAATCTATGCTGAAGTGATTGTTAAGTTTCACCTTGCTACCTGGCTGTAAATAATAATATTATCACTCCAAGTGTGAGCAGAGCATCTCTGAACAAAATATTTCTAGTTCGTTCGTTAAATTAATGCGTTTTTTTTCTCTTTTCTCCTTAGTATGCATATATCTAATTAGCTGTTCGTGTACCTGTTCAGGAGGTAATGAAACTCCCGGGAAGCTTGTTGAACATCATGCTAAATTAGCCTCCTCAATGGGAACCCAGGAATATGTCTTCTCTCCTTCACAAGTTGACTATAGCAAATCAATTGTAGGATATTGCGTATGCTATTTGGCTGCTATTTAGATGTATCATAGTCTCATGTATCATTTGTCCTTTACAGCAGGCTCATATTCCCCTTCATTACGCTGAACCGTATTTTGGTGGTGTTGTGACTGCTGTTTGCCCACCTCAAGCTATGGTAAGAAATTTTCCGCATTAATTAGGTTTGTTTGATGGCAAGCACTTCAGTCTGTTATATTATCAATCCATAGAAAAGGGGGTGGTTGGTTTTACAATCTTGTTTAACACCGTAAGTAATTTCTAGAAGTCAATTATATATTTCATTTTGATGTCCTAGATGTAGTCTTCTCTTCAAGGAATCTCATAAAGGTTATGTATAGTCCTTTAATTACCAGATGCAACCTTAATGCTGTAGAAAATGAACAAAGCACAACTAAGAGGGTAGGTTGTTGCTATACCATAATTTAAATCCATTATCACCTTCCTGGGGTCATGCATTCTTCATTTATATAAAGAATGCTCAAATAATGTTATACTGGTCTTGTGGATCCTTCAATATTCATCAAGTAAATCCCCAAATTCTTCTTCCCTTTTTTAAAATTGATTTCTTTCATTCTATTCCACTTTGCTTCCTGCTTTACTCTTTGTTCTTCTTTGCTTTTCTTATCAAAATGATTCTTTACGAGAGAAGCTTTTCTTTCATGCTCTTGTCACATGAAGTTGGCTTACTATAACTATATGAAGCATGAAAAAGATGCAACAAGTACCGCTGAAGCAATTCTTATTCTTGACTAATTTTGTTTATTTAATAAGATCTTGCCTTAGTGTAGTCACATATTAGACACTTACCCCCTGTTTTATTTGAATTTCATTTATGAAATGCTTTATCGACTCATTTCATATCATGGATCAAAGAAGTTAAATTCAAAATCGGCAGGGTATACCCTTTTTTCGAAACGAAATACGAAGAGAAGTTACCATAGAACTCTTTGGATCATCTGTCAGTTGCTCAACGAATTACTTCTTTGGAATGTTCAAAAAAAGATTACTTGGTTTTCTTTTCTTTTTTTATTATTAATTTAATTAATATATGCCTATTCCATTCCATTTTCCCTTCATTTATGGTTTCAGTCTCGTAGTCTGACTAAAATGGTTTTGATGTGGTTTCTGATTCATTGTGTTGCTAAATTGTATGCACGAAAAATCTATTTAAGCTGCTCCCCTTGGTATGTATGATAAGACAGAAATGCACATTCGTTGTTTTCCATTTGTGACATATTTGTCATTGCATTTGTCTCAGATTCATCATCCTTGTATGCTAGCAATGCTTCCTGCTCGAGTTCCACTTCCTTTGGAGCTTACAGAAGATGAAACTATTTACGTTAATGCAAAGCAGTATGGGGCTATTCTCAGGCGAAGACAGTATCGAGCAAAGCTTGAGGCTCAGAATAAACTGATCAAAGTTCGAAAGGTATGCTTTTAAAGTTTTTCCTTCATACATACAGCGCATGAGCTGCAAGGTGGCCCATGACGGTAAGTCTGGTTATTTGGCTTATGATTGATATACTTTGAGTTATTTTATAAATGTTTGCAGCCCTATCTGCATGAGTCTCGACATCTTCACGCTTTAAAAAGGGCTAGAGGAAATGGCGGGCGATTCCTGAACACAAAGAAACTCCAAGAATCCAAGCCGATTCCAACAAGCCATGGACTTGATGCATCAAGGTCTCCTCAGCTACATTTGTGTGCTAACATGTCGAATCAGCTGGAAAATTACAAAGACGCTGCTTCAACTACTACTTGCTCTGATGTCACTAGTGCCTCCAACAGTGATGAAATGCTACAGCAGCCAGATTTCAGGTTCTCTGGCTATTCTTCTCTCATTGCTGGAGCCACGCGGGGGAGTGGTGGGAACCTCCATCATCTTTCTGGTTGCGGCTGATAGATTATGGTGGGAGCACTGCAGTCCGGTGCTTCAATGAAAGATACGGCTGCTTTGTTCCGGTGGGAAGTCATCCTTGGCTCAGTTTGTTTATTTTTAATAATAGACTTGACTGTTACAAAAGCATGAACGTGAAGTTATTTGTTGGCAGAACTTGATTGCTATTTGGTGTTTATGTTTGACAAAAATTCATGCCTTGGTTGCTCATAATATTTACCAACTCTTAATCAAGCAATTGATTGCACCGCACATACAGCTAGCCTAGCTTCTTAATCAAGTAAGAAGCTTATTTTTGGTCTTTTTGGGCAGCTTTACTACAGATCTACCTCTTAGTTGCTCATATTATTGGTTTATATGTAGAAAAAGTAAATAATGAGATTGTTTTTTTTTAATTTAATTTTTTAAAAAGTTATTAAAAATCATAAATATTATATAAAATCATAAAATTAGATAAAATTATAAAAAATATTATTAATATTAAAAAATATGAATACAAACTATTAAAATTATAAATATATAAAATCTAATAAATTATATTTTTTATAAAATAAATAAAACATATTTAAAATTTTGTAAAACATATTAAAATTTTATAAAAAATTATAAAAATTAAAAGTATTGAAATTGATATAAATTTATAAAAATTATAAAAAAAACATAAAAATTTGAACGAGACTGGATTAGTTGGTTGGACAGATTAGACCAAAATCGATAAGGGTATTTATTCGGAGAAAGCCATTAGAACAGTTGACTTGGGAATCGGAGGGTTGAACCAATTTTTTTAATTTTTATTTTTTTAATACTTTATTTAGTCGAATTGGACAAATCAGTTGAATTGGGAAACTGATAGTCTGATCGGTTCGACCATCAATCTAGTTCTGAAAACTTTGGTTAGAATATTTCATTATAACATATGCTAATAGTTGGATAATGAAATTTGGTTTGATAAAAATAATAAAATAAAAATAAAAAATGGTTAAATCGTCCAATTTTCAAGTCAACCAGTCTAATGGCTTTTCTTGGATCGGTAAGCTTGCCAATTTTGAGTAACCAGTCTAGTTTAAGTTTTTATGATTTTTTATAAATTTATATCAATTTTTATATTTTTTTATAATTTTTATTGCATTTTTAAGAATTCTAATACATTTTTAATTTAAATATTTTTTTATTAATTTTATAATTTATTATATTTTTATAATATTTATAAATTTTATATCAATTTTAACATTTTTTAATATTTAATATTTATATTTTTATAATCTTTTATGATTTTTAATATTTTTATAGGAAAATATTATATTAAATCAGAAGCTGTCATGTGTCACCATTTGATTAGTTTGTCAATTTATTTTAACGGTTAACATGGTCAATGACAGAAACCATCAACGGAGGAACTTAATTATTTATTTTAATTAATGACAATACTTAATTAGGTACAAATTTAATACAATGACTCAATTAATTTATTTTTACATTTTTTAAGAACTGTTTTTGACATATAAGCCAACATTATTATTAATTTATTCATTTTGTTTATATTTATATCTAGTGCATCCATCCACTTGTTCCTTGAAACAAACCCACTTTTAAACTTTTCAATTTCAAAAAAAGAAAACCATTTCTTGAAAAACCTTCCTAGGCCTGATCATGAGTCAGGTCATCTGTCCAAACCTGAAGACTTGTCCTAAAAGTGTGCTTTGATGAAAAAATAATGCTCGTTTTTTGAACGAGTCGGGTTTTTAGTAAGAATTTTTTGGCTTGGGCCCGACCTAGCCCGAATTGATTACAGTTTTTTCCCTACTATTGTTTTGTTGATGTTTTGTTGTTGCTTTGTTATTGTTTGCTACTGTTTTGCTGTTATTTTGCCATTATATTACTATTATTTTATTGTTATTGTTTAGATATTATATAATTTTTATTTTATTGATAATTTTGCTACTATTTTAGAGGCATTTGCTTGCTAAGTTGCAACTATCTTAATATTATTTAAGTATATAGAATTTTTCAATATATTTTCAATTTGTTGGAAACATTTATTTTAGGGTTTTCAATGTATTTGATGTATTATATATCTTAAATTTTTATATAAAAATAATATAAAAAATTAATACGGACGGATCGAGCCGAGCTTGAGTTTAACATTTTTTATCAGAGTCAGGTTTAGACAAAAATTTATATCCATTTTTTAAGTCAAATTGAATCCAAATCTAAAAAATAGCCTAATATTTTACATCGACCCAATCTAACCCGACCCATTATCAGTTTTAAACACCCTGCCCACTACCACCATTTCTTAAACTCTATTCCTCGCCCAGGCCCTCTGCTTTAAAAATTTGTTAGACCTCAGTTGTGGCATGCCACTTATTTAATAAACAAATGTTGCACATTGTTATTTAATTATATACTTAACGTGCCCACCGTTAAGATGCTGATGATTATTATATATATACTTTTAATCATTAGAAGGCGTAAAGTCTTAACAGCAATGTGACTTGAACTTAGGTCACATTTGATGCGATAAATATCTTAATTATCAGATCAATACACAGGGTTCAATGATGATGATTATATTATTATTATATAAAAATAGGTAAAAGTACCACAAAACCTTTTTGTACTATACTTCAGTATTGCATTTTAATTTCTCTCTGAAAAATAAGTAAATTAGTTCTTGTATGTTAGAACCTCACCGTTAAAATTTGGTTTTATATTTAAGGTATAATAACAAATTTAGCATTTACCTTTACACATTTATTCAATTTACTCTTACTCTTTTATTTTTTCTATAAAAAATTTAATTAAAATAAAAAATATTTAAAATTATGATATTTTGGATTTAAATTAAGTATATTTTACTTTTTACATGATTTAAAATAAAAAACATTTCTACTTATTTTTATAAAATAAATGTTTTCGTTAATTATTTAAGAGTGACAACCATTTAATAAATTCCTTAAATAGAAAAAAAATTGGGAATAATATGTACCACTTATAAACGCAAACTTTAATTATAAAATTTAAATAAATTAATATATTACATTGAAAAGAAATAAAAAAGCTGTATATATAATTGAACTTGTGTATATGCAAGTGCCAACTGAAAGGACAAATTTGCCACGGAAAAATAAATAAATGAATGAATGAATGAAAGAAAATAATAAAAGCAAAGGGGACATTTTAGGGTTGTGGCTCATAAATCACGGTGAGGTTGGGCCAAGATTAGACCTCGCCCGAACGGAGTTTATTTTTTCCAGCGTCAGACCGGCCCTGAACCTTGCAATGAAATGATCGGCTTCGGTATTTACATCTGGACTTGGACAAAACAAAGCTCCTCCCCTTGAATCTTCACCCTCCATTTCACCCATTCTTTTAACATCCGACGGACTCGCTTCACCGCTTGATGGATCATCCGAATCCGCTGAATTAATACTTTTTATCCTAACAAAGTCACCCTGCACTTCGAACTTCCATGGCCGCAATTTAAACGGCGGAGGAGGTGGCGGTGGAGGGACTGGATATAACGGTGATTCATTCCCACTTTCCATGCTCTCTTCTACATTGTTCATGTTATTTATCTTGACTGGAAAAGGAGGCTTCTGGGTTGTTACCGGTGGTTCCATTGAATGGTGCTTTCTGGCTTTGCTTTTCTTGGAAGAAACGATGCTTTGGTAAAATGATGGTAATGGCGGTGGTGGAGGTGGTGGAGGCGGCGGCGGAGGTGATGGGGTTGGATATAAAGGAAGCGTTGAAAGGTTAAAGAATTCCTCAAGGTTTTCTACGCTTCTCTGCCTTTGCTTCTTCTTTTTTCTTCTTAAGGAAATTAAGAAATCATTAGTCCCTCCACCACCTGTCTTTTTCTCACTCTTGGAACTTCTCTTCTCCGGCTCGTCATCTATTGGAGGCGAGATCTTCATCTCACTGAATATTACTTCCTTACGTTCACTTCTCTCTTTGGTTTTAGCATCTTCATAATGAGTCCGCTTAGATTTTCTTCTAACTACCTTAGGAAGCTGCGGTGGAGGTGACTGAGGTGGTGGCTGCGGAGACGTGCAAACAGTATCAACAGCTATATCCTTGGTATTATTAATATAGACTTGTTGATCATGCTGTCGCCTTGACCTACTACGGTAATTATACAAATGAGTATCATCATAAAACCTCCAGCGATCATCACCGTTCACCATCCAAGAAGAATATTCCTGCCGTATATCTGGATACGAGCTGCTATTTTTTAACCTCCGTAATGAGTTATAAGCCGTGCGATCATACCATTGACTTGGCGTTGAAGGGTTTGATCCTGGGACATGATCATCAGCGTGTTTGGGACTGGGTCTGGTAGTAGCTTCGTAAGTAGTTGTTGGGGTTGGGGTATTATTATTACTGCTATTGCTTAAGAAGCCACAGATTATGGCGAAAAGCACGAGGACTAAGTTCACGGAATCCCATGATTTTTTAACAAGTTGAGGCTTGAATATGTTGGACGTCAAAGACAGAAACGAAGGGATGACAAACAACACAAATGCAAACGCAATGACTAGCAAGAGGATGATAAGGATACCGGTGTTTAAGAAGAAAGATGAAGGTTTCCGCCGCCGGCTGTCGGAGGTTTCCAGCCAAAATGGCGTCATCTCTCCATCTTCCTCCATCTTTTTCTAAGAGAGAAACACTTTTACTTGCCTTTTGGTTTTGGGTATATGCGTTTCATAGAGAGAGATGGGTTGCCTTCACGGTTCACATGCTGCCTGTCCTTATAAGAATGACAGCGAAACGCAAAGTAGAGGTGTGTTGATGGTTTCTCCTCCATTGATATTTTGTCCGTCAATCACTCCCATTAATCGGGACAGCAATGGCTTTAAAAGAAATAATACTTATAATTAATAAACCCATGTTTCTATTCTGCATCTTCTAATTTTCTATCGAGACATGCAATCCACTTCATGTTCGCGTTCAATCTAAATTGTTGAAACTGTATAATTATCTTATATTATTTTTATATTTATGAGTTAAAAATACACTATAAATAATTTTAAATATTTCTTTAAAAAAATAAATATGAATTATTAAAAAAATTAAAAGAGACAATATTAAGCCGTAAAGTGAAGTGTCAATCCGCCGCGTAGCAAAACCAAATTAAAAGAAGAATGGAGTGACGTGAATTGCCAAAAGCTTGTAGTAGTAAGATAAGGGCAGCTAACAAGGAACAGTAAAGTATAAACTTGTTAATAAAATTTTATGGAATAAAAATATTTAAATTAATCGAATTAATGGGTTTTATTTTATTATCTTAATTGATTAGAAAATTTTTCGAATCGAGTTGAGTGAAATGAAATGAAATTTGAGTTGATCGAGTTAAATTAAAAAATTAAACATGTGAAATTAAAATATTGTTACAATATAACTAATTTGAAACAATATATATTTGAAAACTTTTTAAAGTAAAATAAGAAAAAAGATATTTTAATATGATAAACTTGAATAGTTAATTAATTTATTTAGGTCCCAAAATTGTTATTTTAAAACATTTTAAAAGTTTTAACTTTCTTTATATATTCTTTAAATTTTTTTATAAATTTTTAAATATAAATTTTGGAATTTTTATAAATATTTTGATTTTTTTTGTAATTTTTGTTGAGAGAGACCAATTTGCTCAATTTCAAAATTATCGGGACCAAAGAGATATTTACATCAATCTGCTTGAATTGTAAAATTCAACTCAACTTGAACTCAAAAATTGAATTACTTATTCTATTTTATTCGAAAAAAATCAAATAATTCGATTCGATTAACTTGAAATTCGTATTTTTTTCGAATCGAATTGAGTTTTACTCACCCTTATTTTATTTTCTCATCTGTCTTTTTCATTTCTCTTTTCTCTTGTTTATTGTTAATTTGCTTTGGTACGTAAAAGTATTATGGAGGCGCATGTACTAGTGTCACGGGCCAAAGTGCAGGTCTAGCCCCGTGACACTAGGAGATAGATTGCATTTTAGTTTCTTGATTCGAAAAATGAGTAAATTAGTCATTGTACATTAGATTAAAAAGTAAACTGGTTTTTTCAATTAAAAATTTCATCCATTTGTACAATTAAAAACGAGTGTGACTGGCGGAATAACTAGACAGTTACACATGGCGTGCCACTTTTATCTCATGTTGACGTACAATGACCAATTTTTAATAACACAAATATATTAATTTTTTAACAGAATGACCAGTTTGCTCTTTTATCTAATGTATAAAGACTAATTTGCTCATTTTTTTTAGTATAGAGAACAAAATGCAATTTGACTTCTAGTATAGGAATCTTTATGATACTTTTACTGAAAATTTTCTATAAATTCTTAGTTGCATATTTAATTAGAATAATATTTGGCACAGTCCCAATAAAATCAGAGTCACACAAGTGTCTTATAGGGGTATAGTAAAATATTAAAAAAAATAGACACATAGCAATTTTTTAAGGTTGCTTGTGGAATAATAAAAAAAAAACACATTGCTAGTATACCAAATACTAACCAATTTAATTATAGCAACCAATTTTATTAGTTTAAATTCACTATTAGTCTCGTAGGAGTTTGTCCCTCGTAGTTATCGTGCCAAGCAGTTGTGGTGTACCCTCGTTCATTGCTCCTTCCGCTCCCCTACTAATGCAGTAGTTGGGAAGTTACGTATTGTTCAATTTGATCATTATTAAATTTCTACTTTTTAAATTTTTAAATTTCAATTCAAACTCAAACGATAGTCGTTAAATTTATTAATTAAAATATTTCAATTTTTGCATATAACGGTATCTTCGTCATATAATATTTTTCGTAAAGAAATTGTTTTATTGAAATAAAAGAATGGAAGAGTGTTAGTTGGTGTTGCTTCAAATCCAGATTTTAGGTAGGAATTAAGAGTCCAGCAAGACCTAATCACGTTTTCTTATTTCCATTATATCTACCGAATGAAACATGAAAATGGTCTTACGTAAACAACTGGGGGTTTACTTACGGCACAAATAATGGGAGACGTTAGATTCATGTCAATTAATTTTGGGAAGGATTTCCGGTTCTGCCTGCTTTTGCAAGTTGGTTTATAAAACAGCACTGGGGGATATACGCCATACTACATAAGCCTCTCCATGGTTCAGGTCGGGGTCCGCTCGAAAAACGAGAGGGTTTGAATAAAAATATAGGTTTGAAAAATTGGCTTGGGCATAAAAATAAGATCCGCTTAATAAACGGGCTGAACCCTTAGTAAGGTATTTTTGGCTCCGGCCTGACTCGAATTAGCAAAAAAGATAAAAATTTTCTTATTGTTTTGCTATTATTTCACTATTATATTACTACTATTTTGTTATTATTTGGATATTGTATAACTCTTGTTACTATTTTAGAGGCAGTTGCTTGTTAAGTTACACCTAATGTTATTTAAATATAAACATCTTTTAAATTTTATTTTCAATTTGTTGAGAAACATTTATTTTAATGTTCTTAGTATTTTTAATGTATTATATTTTTATTTTTTTATATAAAAAATTAATTCGGGCTGGTTGAGTTGGGCCTGAATTTTAATATTTTTATCCGATCCATGGACAAGTCTATAGCGACTATAGCCCTATTCTAATTTCTATATTTTTATTTCTTTTTTCTCTTCATCAACGCTGTAGAACCCAAGACACAATTCTAATTCAGTCAACCTTCTAACAAATACATCTTTATTTATTTTCCTTTCTTAATTTTAGAGGTACTCATAGGTCAGGTCGGGTTGGGTCTAAGCATGAAATTAACATATTTTATGCATGCTCAAGTCCAGCTTGACTAAAAAATATGAGCTTAAAATTATGTCCAAACACACCCATATTTACAAAAGATTAACCCAAGCCGAAAATAGAGGCCGCAAGCTTAATTGCTTATGTCACTCCTCCTCGGTGATAACTCCTCCCCCTTCATCCATCGTGATCTCCTCTGCTCTTTCACTTTTCTTTTCCTATTTTCTATCTCCAACTCCCATCATCCTTCATCGTCCATCCCCTCCACGACCACTTCTCTTGATCTTTCATTGACCACCCTTCTTTTTTTTGGCAAGAGAAGTTTTTTGAATAATAATTTTGGCCTAAGGTTTGACCCTTGGTTCGTTCCTTATGGGAGGATTTTTTAGTTGATGAAGACTTGTGTATTCTTGAATCCATTTTAACTCGTCTTTCTTGAGTTCATAGTAAACCTATTCTTGAGTTCGAGTCAACACGTTTTGTTTCCGTTTGATATGATGGATCTAATGTTTTTGCGACTTCAAAAGATTTCAAAGATGATTAAGATCATCGATGGTGGTTACAATGCACTAGTTTGCATGTTTCATTTTCTAGCGGTTGATGCCTAACGATGAAGTAGCCAGTAGGAGCTCCTGATGTGGCTTCTATCCATGATGATGACATTTTCTGCGGCATTTTTTTTCTAGGACTAGACATAGGGCTTGATTTGCAGCGAAGCACTCGTACAGTTTTATTTGATTTTTCTAATGTCTCATTTCTTTGTAATGATTTACAAACAAATTAACGAATATCCTGCTGTCGAACATAAAAAAAAATCCTTCTACGCTTTCTTCTTTATTAGGGTGTTTGGGTTGTAAAAGAATATAATGTTTATGAGCCAATTAAGCTAGAATTGAACTGGATTTAAATATAATATCAACACATTATACTTGCCCAACCAGACCAAAATATAAATATAAATTTTTGCTGAACCTCATCCGTACTTTTAAACGGCCAACCTAAACCATTTTAGGCCCACCTATATTATTAATTTTATAAAAAAATATTTACATTCTTTGATTTAATATTAAATAATTTTATATATTTTTCAAGCAACTTAAAATTTTTAATATGTTTACATTATAAATATTATATATAACTATAAATCACATAATATAATATAATATAATATAATATAATATAATATATTACAAACTTAAGTTCCAGCAGCTGAGCCCAATCCATATTTCAAATAAGTAAATCCATTTTTTATGTAATATAATATAATATATATATATATATATATATATTTTATGTAAATCCATTTTTCAAGTCTAATATTTTTACTCCATTCTTCCCAAATTTGTATCCCAAATTTGCATCCTTCAAGCTTGGATGGGTAACCCAGTGGTAATAAGCAAATTTGCAAAAGAATCTCCATGTACTCAAGTTTCCCAGGCCACTTACCAGACGATGCCATGGCATCCTTTTATGAAACTACCAAGGTTCCCCTCATTACATTTTCAGTCATCATCTTCAATAACATCAACTTGATAATCTTTTCCATGGATCCGAACCCAGCAAAAATGGCCAAATAATACCCTACAATGAAGCATGAATTTTCCTCTGTTTTCAAAATGAAAACTGAAAGTAATGTCTCAAGAGATATATCAGTAATTACGTCGTGCTTGTGTTACCAGTACATACAATTCCTCTATGATATGGATATTACAAAGCTGTAATATATAGATTTTGTGTTATGTTCATCACTAACGGGGGCCACAATGCAGATAACTGAACCTTCAATGATTCTGAGGTATTATACCTTCTTGCTTCTTTCCTTCTGTTGCAGATTCACAACTGCATGTATTCTTGTCTCACCTTTTGTTCGAGGAAGCTCCTTAAGCAGTACTAAAGGTACAGACTCCAGTAGGATGAACTAGAAGACGAGAATAGCTATTGTGATTATCAAAGCAATTGTACATATCAATGCCTGCAAAAAGCAACGATCTGGGATTAAATAGAACAGATAGCAAGGGGATGCATATCCTTTCATTAACTTATCACTGCAAGGTCATCTGGACTACCTAGACACTTTTACTATTACTCCAATTACTTTCAGATTTAATTCTTTCATATGCCACGACATTGCTACAGTTAAAGAGTGGCAAAATTGTTATATGCTGGCACCTGGTAACCCCATCCCCTTTTAATGATCAAAAAAAGCTTTCAAAATTTTTTTCTTTCATCTGAGTTTCAGTTAATGACATTTACAAGGTGTCTAATAGTTTTAGTGGAGTATCTCTCTGGTACACAAAATTGTCTTCCAAAGCATGGTATAGCAGTGCGGAATATAATAGAAATATATAAATTTGTTTATCATTTCTCTAGATTGCATTAAAATGAACTTTAACTCAAAGTAAAAGTGAAATGGCAAATCATTAAAACCTTGTGTGCTGCTAAATACAACCATAACATCAAACATACCAATGCCTAAATTAGCACTTACAGCTATTGCAGAGGCAGCAAGTCCAGCTCTTTCTCTTGGGTCTTTCTGGTAGTAGTTTCCGAAGTAGAGAATGGTGGCATAATACCACATCAATGGGAAAACAAATCCAAGCAGAAGACTGCAAACGAGCATATATGCTCATGAGTCAAGAAAACAACATGCGATGGAAGAGTATGAAGAGGGCAGGAGAACTCACGAAAACCACCCTATCCCACAGCCAAAGCAAGGAAGAGGTTTATCATAAATGCTCAGCTGCGGGTTTTCCGCATCTCTAATAAGTGCATATTCACCAATTTTCTGTTCAACTGCTTCTGTTAAGTGCTCTGCATTAACCAAGTTGCTAACCATGATTTAACAATATAAACAAACATTTTTTTTTAAAATAAACTTTACTCAAAGAGGCTAAATACAACACATTGACTGGCCTAATGGTGGTGTCAGTCAGCATGAACTAAGGCAGATGTTTGTGGTTTAACTTCATGTCAGACTGAAACAAAGGCTATAACTGAAATGCACATCAGTTAGCCATTCGTATGAATGCAATAAATCAGTCCACAAGTTGAATGTGCAGGACAGTAGCTTTCTAGGATTCGTGATTACTGCTTATATCCATGCACTAGAATTCACATTTGGTTGAATTTTTCAGTTTTTTTATGCATAAACAGCATTGCATATAATATGGAAGTCATAATAGATGGTCCTCAGTAGCAATTACTTTAGCTGATTAATTGTAATTCATAAACTAACGCACATATCACAAAATACAAAAAGCAATAAAACTCCTGAAAGCTTTGAGATTTTGACAATTTTACAGGTAACTATCAACTTTTGAGCATAGCACTGAACTATCATATGCAGAGATAAAAAAGGAAGGGCATAGAAGGAATACGTTTAATACTCGGATCCATGCATGCATTCAGGATATCTAACTCTTAGTTGGTTGCCTCAGCTCCTCTCTCTGCCTTTGAAGGATCTGTCCTGTCGAGAATAAGTGAGGAATGTAAAATATTAGTAGCAATAATCACCATTAAAAAACCTTCATAAAACCAGAAAACTGTTAATACCTCAGTAAGAACACTGATTTCCTAATTTCTACTTCCTCAAAAAAGAAGAAGGTTACAAAAACAATCTTCAAGCAAAACTCAACTAACCCCATCACCCTTTTCCTCGAAATAAGTACATCCACACTTAAAAACACACCACAAATTAAGAATTGAATTGAATATGCATAAAGAATTCTCAATGAACTAAACTCTCCTAGCTTAAAAGCAAAGAAATGACAGAGGCGGCCATTCTGGTAAAATTTTAATTTAATATCAACACTAACCAAAGGAAATATCGAAGAATCCTTGTCAATCCTCAAAGTATACCACCCCAAGAGTTACTACGATTAATAGCAAAAAAAGAAGAAAGGTAGACGATAATCCCCACAAAAGTCAAACCTTGATTTCTACAAAAAGGGTTAATTCTCAACAAAAAAAAAACTACAGGGCAGAAAAAAAATCATTCTACAAAGATCAAGTTTACCAATTTAGCAACAAAAATCTAAATTTCAAAGCAAACTGAGTATGGAACAGTAAAATGTTGGAAGACGGAGAGCGAAAGAGTGAAACTTGCCAGTCGAAGTGAGAGAAGGCGGCAAGGCGCAGGTGTTTTTTTTTTCTCCGCTGTCTCTGTGACATATATTATGTGATATAAAGATATGTACTAGTGTAATCACTTATTTGCTCCTCAAATTAAAAAAAAAATTCATTTTAGTTTTTTTTTAAATTTTAAAGAAAAATTCATTAATTATGAAATCATACAATTCGGGAACTAACTAATATCCTTTTTCACAATATTATGGCACGTTAATAATTGGTTCGGTTACAACTCAAACACAATGTATTTGGAGTGATTGCAAGCACTTAATACAATAAAGAAATCAGTCTTGAATGGTCCAAAGCGACAGGTATAAATGGAAAAAAGAACTGAGCATCCATCAAACTTGAGAGAATGATGTCAAAATTAGCACTAAAATCACTCGCAAAATTAAGACTATATGCATAAGTAAGACTAAAAAGCGTATTACAAGAGTAGATAATAGCTTCTAAAAGTGATGAGTTATTAAATAATGAAAAAACAAACAAAAAAACAAATAAAACTGTTAAAATAGAAGGTCGATAATGATAATAAAAGAGAGAAATAAGATACACCAATTTTACGTGGAAACCCTTTCGGGATAGTTACAAATGGAAACCCTTTCGGGATAATTACAAGGAGTATAGATTGTGTCTACTTCGGGATAATGCAGTAAGGTTGAAGCACGTTATTCAAATCAATATCAAACAGAGGAAGTAAACTTCTAAACCTCGGTCTTCGCCCTCGTGGATCCCACTATCTTGCCACTTTTATTTTATTTTAATAAGAATTTGAGTCACAACTCTTACAAAAACTTAAGACAACACGAGTCCAAACTGACACATGAAATCATTTATTATTCTGAAATACTCTTAAACATAAACAAATTAATAAGTCAACGAAGAACCACCCACTTTTTAAAAGAGACCACTGGTGGTCGATGGTGTTTTAGCGATGATAGGCATCGTCATCTGTTCATCACAATTTGTGAAAGACAATAATGATAGCCACAAAATAAATCTAAAAACTAAAAAGAGAGAAAACACATGGAGTGAATGAAAAGAAAAGAAAAAGAAAAAGAGGGTTTTATTTATTTCCCATTTCCTAACATGAATTTTATTTATTTAAATAATAATTGTATAAATAAAATAATAATCTTATAAATAAACAATTCAAGGGGAAAAGACCATGAAGAAAACTTAATGTAGATTCAACTTTTTCATTTTTTTCAACATTAATGACCACCATGTCTTTAGGTCGATAATGGTAAGAATCGATGTCTTTAGGTTGTTACCCAAAATGGGTATGTTGCGTTTGAAGCAAGCATGGTTGGGGATATATAGGTGAGGATGATTGGATGAGGTCTTAGAGACTTAGTAGGTAGAAGGCCATGCTAATAGCTCCATAATCAATTCCTAGTTCGATGGTGCGATGATAGAGGATGTAAAACTTGAGCAGCTCGGAGTAACGATTATTGGTGTTGATGGTTGTGGGTGAAGGCGGTGTCTAGCACTTGACAAATTTGACGAGGATTAAGGAGCAAGGCCAAGTGTATAATAAAATTTATTGTTTATAAAATAAACTAATAAAAAGGAAACGTTTAAATATGGTTTACGTCTTGTTTGTGTTTTTTAAAGAAAAATATTTTATTTATAAAAATAACATCGAAAAAGATAAAAATGGGCATTCATTTATTTATAATTTTGTATGAATATTTTTTAAAATCTTATGTATTTTATCAAAAAATGAAATTCTAAATAAATTTTTTACTTTTAAAATTTTTAAAATTTAAATTTTGAGTTTTAAGAAATAAAACTAAATTGATAGAATGTGTAAAGTTGATGGCTAAATTTGTAGATTTTTAGAATTATGACTAAATTGATAGAATCAGTAAACATTGAAGGGCTAAATTTGTTGTTATTTCAATAAAAAGGCGACAGTGATTTAATAGAGGAGTGACAAAATATTAAATTTCAATAATGTTAGTGGTTAAAATGAAAATTTTTAAACTTTAATGACCAATACAGGAATACGTTAATAGTTAGGTGTCTCTTTTATAGTTTACCCTATTTGTATGTATATGGACATAAACATGCCAATAAAGTGATAAGAGTTTGGTTTGTTGGAATATCCAAACGCCATTGCTGACTGCTACTCTCCACCAAACAAACGTTGAACTCATGACTCCATAGGATTAGACGATTGATATGTGATATTGATTCTTTAATGTTTATTGATTCATTTGAAAATGTCTGTTGAGTATTAACTTAATTAGTATATGTATTATTGCTAATGTAAGAAGACGTGGGTTTAAGTGCATTGAAGCATATTATCTACCTATTTATGGGTTAGAGAAGAGTTATGTATAGTTGTAAGCATTATGTAAAAAAAAGCGATTATGATCAAAACCTATAATGAGATTATTTAAAAACAATAATATTATGGTTAAAAGGTTACATTATGCTATAAATTTACATATTTTTTTATATATTTAAAATTTAATTTAATTTTTAGAAATTTATTTATTTATATTTTGAAGTTAAAATTTTAAGTTTATGAATACTTAGCTTTGACTACTCAGATTTTTATCACTTTTCAAAGATAAATAAGATTATATATGTCAAGAAATTGTGTTTTCAAGGATAAATATAACAAAGTTAACTCGAACAGATAGCAACATTGTAACATCCTCAACCCAATTCGAGTAGCCGAATTTGGATTTTGGGTATTACCACAAAATATAGACACAAGCTTAATTTACTTATACGATTTACAAATAATGACAACTTACTTAACTACAAAATTTTCAAACTAAAATACATAAGTAGATAAAATTAGTAAATACAACTACAACACGAAGTAATTAAATTACAGTGATATCCAAATTGAAACCCAAATTTATTACAATACCCCCAAGTGTGGATTTGTAAGTAGTATTTTAGTCTTTGAACACACCATCAAACTTGCTATATATGCATATAATAGCCTAATATGCCACTCTTTAGGCATAGTCCTGAAATCGTCCCTACTGGCTCAGACTCATAAATTCACCTAGAACAAAACATACATCCAAATAAGTTCATAAAAACTTAGCGAAGAAAACATCATTTACCTGTGTCATTTCTGCACATCTCAACTGATAACTTATTTAGATGATCTGATCGTTCTGAACCTTCAATTTAATCATTGGCATATACTCCCTCAATTTCTATTCTCATTTACACATAAGATACCATACATTGCTCAGAACTCATTTCTTACCCATCAACATCTTCGATACGCCACTTACCTCTTTCAATCTGACCTTTCATAAGTCATTACTCATTTCCTTTACAAAGGTCCATACGACCGAAACACCGTTACTCTTGTATCCGTAACTTTAGTCATCGTTTCACAATCCATGTTCGATCACATACACAGATAACAGGTACATTCCTTCTGATATACAGTTATAAAAATCCTTATTCAAAAGACGCGTCTTTTATGTTTACCCATCTCCTCTTCCATATATCTCATCACTTCATTATTCGTAGTCGAATCATGATCTTGTAAAACAATTTATCATAGCCTATTAAGACATTGTGCCTTTCTGATCTTTCTAATCACACTTACAAGCCATACTGAACGCACCAAAGTAATTTAATACAGAATCCGCCACAAGAATCATTCCTTTAGGATACGCCATTGCGAGCCTTACTAGGATACGCCGCAAAGGCGTTGCTTTCAGATTTCGCCATGTACGCCGTTCTTTCAGGTTTTCGCCACAAAGTCTATTACGGTAGAATTTGCCATACAGGCCATTGATTCATTGTTTGCCACAAGGGCCGTTCTTAAGAGTGCACTACGAAGGTGTTCCTTACGGAGTTTTCCACAAGGACATTCCTTTCATATTCCGCCACAGGCTTTTTTTCATATTACACCACAAAAGCTTTTTCTTTCATATTACACCACAAATGAACGAAATGAATAGAAAAAGAGAAATGAGAAACATTCAAGAATGATTATGGTTTTCTCGGAAATGGAGAAATGGAATCATTTGGAAATGAATGTAGGTTTCCAAAAATGGAAATGGAAATGAAAACGAAAATGAAAACTTGCAATCCTATATAAGATTACTTAAAAAATGATGGAAGAATGAGATTATATTTTTGGACTATTTTGAAGCTTGAAAATGAAAATAAATCATTTGGTCATAGTGAACACGTTGAGTTGTGACATATTGAATGAATTTTCTCAAAATTTTATCAGTGGTAAAATCGTCAAAATTTTACTGAGGGTAAAATTGTCAAAATTTTATTGGGGTAAAATTAGGTGAGAAAATTATGTAAATATTAAAGTTTATTTTGGGAAATAGAAAATTTGAATCAAATTGGATCATATTACAGAATACTAGGTCAAAAAGGCCTAAGAAATACTCGTAATGGACCCGATGTGAGAGAGACCTAAAACCCCTCATGTAAGGAGGTGGGACGACAAAACCCTAACTAGAGTTGTCGCCTCCTATATCCTAGATAAACTAGGATATTATTTTTCCAATGAAAATAAACTTCTACAACTCTACAAGGGTTCTATCTTCTCTTCCTAAATAGATGACACGGGTAGAGCTATGAAAACAACTTTTGAGATATTGTTATTCTACCGAAAAATAAAGAGAACTTATTCTCAACTTATAAATATACTTTTTAAAATAACAATTTTACTGGTTTCTATTATAGAAGAGAGAATTTTTGTTTTCACCCCAAAAGGAAAACTTTTTCTAGTTTTGCGTTTTGATTCAATTGGTTTGAGGCCACACTCGAAGTAGTTCGTAGTACGAGAATAGCAGAAAAGATCATTTGGTTGAAAGCTGGGAAAAATAAAGGTTCCACTTATCTAAAAATACATGTATGAATTTGGTTAAGGTTTATCACTATAAATATCACAAACTGGGTTGGTTTTCAAATTTTAAATTTTTCGTTATGCAAGAAAACCGTTTTCAAATTTAGTTTTTTTCCAACAGAAACCCCTTTCTACTTTTTCGTATTCCTTTTCGAAATCAAGTTTCATGGCAAAAACACATTTTCTCCTTCCTTTTCTCTTTTTGATGGCATTGAACATATCATATGCAATAATGATATTGCCCTGAATCTGTTTCCTTTCTATGAAAGTTGATTGTACAAGGTGGATGACTGCTTCAAGAGTCGGTTTTATCCTAGCCGCTAAAAGTCTAGAAACGATATTGTATCCAGATTTACGTAGTCTAATAGGTCAAAATTAGGATATGTTAACCGATTCTTTTTGTTCGGGGATTAAGACCACATTAGTATCATTTAGGCCTTTTAGAAGCCTTCCACTATGAAAAAACTCCATTCACCATCTTGAAAATGTCTTCCTCTATCAAGTTCTAGAAACGATGATAACATATTTTGGAAAATCATTCGGGACTCGGGGCATTATACCATACCAAAAGTCCCAGCCTTAGCCTCTTCCATCGCGATCTCTTTACATATTTCCCTGTTCATATCATTGAAGATAACATTTTCAAAAGACCCCAACACTTCCTCAATTTCCGTAATCTCCTTCAAGTTGAAGACCATTTTGAAATGGCTTGCTATGTAGAACATTAAACTTTTGTCTCCCTCGATCCATTCGAAGTGATCATCCTTTAATTTTGTGATTTGGTTGGATCTTCTATTGGCCATAGTTGTAGCATGGAAAAATCTAGTATTTTTGTCCTCGTGACGTAGCCAATTAATCCTTAGCCTTTGATGCTAGTGTCTTTCTTCCTTTTCCTATAGAACATCGAAGTCCTTTTCCAAAGCTCTAAACTTTTATCTATTGTGATTTTAAGGTAGTTCTTTTTTAATGTTCATCATCTTGCTAGTGATCGCATCAATCTTCCTTCTTAAGCTTCGATCATTTCCTTTACTCCATTGTTGAAGTTTAGTCTTGGTTCTTGATATATATGTCCACGAATCCTATTCTCACCCCATTGTCCATATTCCTCCATTCTTTCTTAATAAAATCACTGCATTCACTAGTGTCAACGGTGCCATAGTGTATGAACGTTGTGCAGAGAAATTTGTACAAAAGATGTAGAATAATAATGTGGCTTAGACTACAAGTGTGATAAGTCAGTTGTAATATAGAAATTTTACAACGAAATACTAAGTATTCAGAGGATATAACCAAATGAGATTAGGTGATAAAATTGATCAACATTGATTAAGCATGTGAGAAGGAAGGCTAGCTAGCTAATTACCAAATATCACAGTAAGACAAATCGAGAAAAGGGGTAAATTATACTAAATGATAAACTAAAAGGACTAAAATGTAATAAATCCAATTTTACAATATTAATAATCAGGCAAAAAAGGTGGTTCATTAATATCCATGTTAATGGATAATTATTGGTTTAAGGGAGCTAGAATGTCTAATTTTCCTAATTGGTCCAATTTTACTTCTCGATCACTATTTTACCCAATTAAGCTATTTAATTTGATTTATCTTTCGACCTCATTAAATTAAATCGATCTAATCGAATTAATACTCGATAAGATCTTCTTTCAGTCTCACTTATCTAGATAATCCCCTGTAGTCACCAATTCTAGGTTTTCAAATTCATTCGATCTGATCCAAATTTTACGATCTAATTGATAAACCTTAAATCAACCAAATAATATTTCAATTAATCAACCACAAGTCAATTTAGTTCCTACCCATTATCAATTCATAAGACACAATCAATTTCATGCTAGATTAAACAAGAAAATAACATAAAATAAATAAGGTTGAGAAATGCTTAGTAAAACCATAAATCCCTTGAATTGATTGATGGGTAATGTATTAAATCCTCATTTATCCATAGCCCAATCGTTAATAGATGAAATCAGATGAATAAAATAATCTAACTCTATTGAAATGATAAGAGATTGCAAAGAGTCTTGTACTCTTTTGCTAAGGAAAGCAAAGTGTAGAAAAAGAACTAAAATGAATTTTTTAAAAGTTAACCTAAAAGAGAATAATAGTAAGAATCTAATGAATTGTCCTTTCAAATTGTTTCATAAAGTGACTTATATAGTCTAATACAATTTGACCTACAAATGATAAAAATGCCATCTTTTAATAATTGACTTATGGCTGAACTAAAAATTGCCCATTAGATTTTTCCCTCGCCAGGAACCAATGACACTACACCCAACCTTCAGTGTCGCAACACCCTCGATAGTGTACTTCCTTGGATGCTTGGAAGCTTCAATGTCGCAACATTGACTCTTTGGTGTTGCAACATTGTCCTCAATAAACGTGGCTTCTTCAACTTTGGTGACTATGCTTGTAACATCCCACCCGACGTAGTTCCTGTTAAAGTTATGTGTGGGTAGATTGTTCGCTAAGTATAAGCCAGAAAAGGCTGATTTACGCCCAATCCGCCAGTGTGATGTTAAGTGTTTGTTGTCACGCCATGATGGACGAACTGCTCGACTAATCTGGTAGGTCTGTAATGACTTGGATGAAGGATTTTTCTTTTGGCAAAGTGTGGGTATTTATGTTTGGGTGTGGTCGTTGGGGGAACTTGCCGGTTGGCGGATTCTCTTGGTAAGTTTTGTGTAATAGATTTTTATTTTTATACTCGCTAGTGGTTGATTGTAGAATTGTGGACTTGATAGTTTTCTGTTTGAACACGTGTGTTTACTCACTACACCATAACAGGCTTTTAGCGGCGCTTTTTTAGGCCTTTAGCGGTGCTTTTTAGCGCCGCAGATACTTTTAGCGGCGCTTTGAAAAGCGCCGCAACAGACGCCGCTAATGAATGCGCTGCTAACTTTAGCGGCGTTTTTAGAAATAAACGCCGCTAAAGGTGTTGGTCTATAGTGGCGCTTCAAGCACAAACGCCGCTGAAGACTAAGACCTTTAGCGGTGCTTTAGTGGAAGCGCCGCTAAATACCCTGATCTTTAGCGGCGTTTGTGCTAGAAGAAGCGCTATAGATCGAGGTCTTTAGCGGCGTTTTTTCTCAAACGCCGAATAGACCACGATCTATAGCGGCGCTTTGACTACAAACGCCACTAAAGAACCTAATCTTTAGCGGCGCTTTCCCCTAAAACGCCGCAATAGACCCTGATCTATAGCGGCGTTTCGACCACAAAACACCACTGAAGAACCTAATCTTTAGCGGCGCTTTCCCCAAAAACGCCGCTAAAGACCATGATCTTTAGTGGCGCTTTTTCCACAAACGCCGCTAAAGACCCTTATCTTTAGCGGCGCTTTGACCAAAAACGCCACTAAAGGCCAACACCTTTAGTGGCGTTTTTTTTAAAACGCCACTAAATTTGGCAGATTTGTAAAATAAAATTTTTTATATTTTCAGCCCTCCTGTAAAAACAAATCAGAAAGAAATCATATCTAAACCAGCCAAAAGTAATAAATCTATATATTAAACAAATAATAAATATCAATAAATAAAATAAATTTCGTATTATTCTTAGAAAAATGTTAAAAGTTAAAATGGTAATTAAAAGTCAAAATCGAAGTATATTTATACGATAGTCTAAGACGGCGGCTGTTGCGACTGCTGAAACATCTTCATCATGCTCTGAAGCTGCTGCTGGAGTTCATCGAACTTTTGACTCTGCCCTGCTTCCCTCGCTGCAGCCTCTGCTTCCCTCGCTTTAGCCTCTGCTTCCCTCGTTGCAGCCTGTACTTCTCTAGCTGCCGCCTCTGCTTCTCTTGCTGCCGCATCTGCTTTAAGCTGCTGCTGGAGTTCTTCATACTTTCGTTGAACCTCAGCTTCTCTCGCTGCTGCATCTGCTTTCAGTTGTAGCTGGAGTTCTTCATATCTTTTTTGAACCTCAGCTTCTCTCGATGTTGCCTCCGCTTTAAGTTGTGTAATTTGCTCAATTGTTGTCGCTTGTATCGAGCCATCCGGTCTCTTAACCCTCGAACTTGACTTGACTCGACTCAAGGCATATATTGTTGCGAGCTAGATCCAAAATATTGGGATGGGTTAACAAAAGATCCTTGAAATCGAACCCGACCATACCTTTCAGGACCCAAAACTTCAGTGATAATCCGGTTATCAATGTCGTCAATATGAACAGAACTATCACTTGGAAGCAATAAACCCGTATTCGCTTTTTATCCTTTAGTTTTCCTAAAAATAAATCCTATAGTTAGGAACATAATATATATTAAAAAACCCAATGCAACATAACTTAACAATATTTGCATTACAATAAATGAAATAAATCATTAGAAAATAAACACTATAAATTATTAAAACAATTTAAATTGTATTAATTAAGCAAACGTACCATAATTTCGCAGACTTGAGAGTCATAGGGTTTCCATCTTTCTTCCTATGTGTAATGTCAAAAAGTTGAAGGCGTCTAACTTTTTGACCGGACGACAGTTCCTACAATACAATAGTAAAAATATTAATGTAAGTAAGTAATAAATATCTGCCAATATTAAAAATTGAAAATACCTGCATGAGCTACACACGCAAAACTTTTCGACCCAGCTGTGTGAGTGAATTTTTGTTGCTGCCTACTTTTTTTTCCAACTTCTTCACGATCCTACATTATGAAATTATTAGTACGTTAATTAGGAAATACTATACACCAAAGTAATTACAAAATTTTATAAGTTACACATACCTCTCCTTTCTTCGAAGTCCAAAATCTAACGACCTCTTCCCACTGGTACCTCAGCATTCCCGGCGGGACATTTTGTAATCTCTCATCGAGTGTTGTTTTTGTCTTAAAATAGTCTTTCTTTAAAGTGCTCTTATGGTCTCTCCATCTTTTTTCCAATGCCTTCTTTACATAAGCATCGGAGACCTCTAGAGCAAATCTAACCTACAAAAAACACAACTTAAGAAAGTAAATGTAAACGAAACTTAAACCCAAGTATTATAAATGACATACATGTTTTGTTACCTTAATGTTATCCAGAGCTTGGTTCTTGTTACTCTCGGGCACTTTATGCCATGACTCGAAGTTAATGGGTAACATATTTGCATTCCGTGCTAGAATGCCCATGTATCCTGCTAAAAGGCGAGCTTCTGATCCAACAGGCTCACCGAAGCTATTACTGGATACTTGGACACGCTCGACTGGATCTAGGTCATATAAATCGCTCAGTACCGTACGTCCGCGACCTCTCCGCGTCCGACCAGATTCATCTGAAAAATAAAAGTATTGTAATATACGAAATTTAAAAAAAAACAAACAAGAAGTCAACACACATGTAAATTAAATGTTAAATTACTTTGAACTTCTATAGGTTCCTCAGGTGTAACTGGAACATTCGAAGATCCAATAGCAGTCTGTTGTTCAGTGCTGTTTGTTTCCGCCGAGTTTGGAGTACCTTGAACAATGCGGTGCGATCGCACTTTTCTTCTAGGCATTTTATCTGCAATACAAATAAATTAGTTGAAAACTTAGTATACAATTACAACAATAATATCACATATAAAATAGTTGAAATGTCATCATTCGTAGATGTAATTAGATAATCGTAAAAGCTTACTACATTATAATTCGTAAATCTCTTCATCCGTATCCTGGCGGACCCTTTGAAATTGTGTACTAGTACTAGGGATGTTTTCGTTTAAGTTCTGTTATGGAAATGGCAAAGTTTGTGTTCTGTCGTCAATGTCATCTCTACTTCCACTGCCCATGTCAAACAAGTCTCTAGGGATGTTACGGAGTACAACGTACCAACCCTCATCAGTTGGGTCTTTTGAGTAAAAAACTTGTTTGACTTGAGAAGAAAATACATATGGCTCATCAATCAATTGTTGTCCTGTGTGAATCAATCGAGCAAAGTTTACCATTGTGAAACCAAATTGATCTTGCTTGATTCCACGTGCGTGATTAACATCGCCCAATCACCTCGAAATAAGACAACTTTCCATTTGCCGTAGTAATCCAACTCAATTATGTCGAAGAAGTCCAAAATATTCCACATTTCCTCACAGGATTATTGTCCCTAGCACTAGCATAACTTGTAATTGAGGAATTAACCACTATTCCACAATTTTGCGTTCTCCTCAATCTCGCGATATTTTGTATGAAATCGAATCCGTTTATGAGGAACGCACTATATCTTTTAACCACCGATTTGGACCTTGGGAAAGCCATTTAACTTCGTCGGTGACGTTCTTCCCACTCAAACCTATTGAATGGAAAGTAAACCGAGTAATTAAAATGTTTTGAGTAAATGTTATTATTTGTCGGTGAAAGCTCCAATTACATACCGTTTGGCTTAACCATTCATGAAAAGATTCTGTAAACAACTTATTGATATCTCGATGTTGTGTTCTTGGGGTATGAACGAGATCTCAATATTTGTTTGTACTCACTATGTTAAAAATATGTTCACTTTGTTAGACTATAAACAATTTTTAAATGATGAATATTTATCAAATTTCCAGAACTTACTTGCGTAAAGGTTCGATTGATTCGTGGTGAAACAGAACATATCGATGTGCTTGAACCCACGATAAATCATCTAATTCTGCAATTTCAACTTTACCGATTGGTTCTCCAAAACTTTGGAACAAATAAGTCTCGGCAAAGTTATGATCCGTGAGTCCAGCATTTCTATTTGGTCTGTTCAACCTTGTTTCAACATCTTCCAAATATCTTGAACAGAAGGTCATACATTCCTCTGCCAAGTAGCCTTCAGCAATCGATCCTTCTGGATAACGCTTGTTGCGGCAATAAGACTTTAATTTGGATAGGAACCTAAACACGGCATACAACATTATCAAAAGTTGTAACTAAAGGCATATAGGTGAATGGAGGAAAATTTTAAAAATTGTAATTAACACCTTTCTATGGGATACATCCATCGATAGAAAACAGGTCCGCCAAGAATTGCTTCATGCGGGAGATGGATTATCAAGTGAACCATAATAGTGAAGAAGGAAGGTGGGAAGATTTTCTCCATGTTGCATAAAGTTAAAGCGGCTCGATCTGTGCCTTTTGAAGTTCTTGAACATCCAAAACTTTGCCACAAATGACTTTCATTATATTGGATAGTTCAATTATACAAGACGTCACCTTCTTGAAATACAACATCGTGAAACAAGCTGGCGATAAATCTTGCATTAAGATGTGATAGTCATGTGATTTTAGCGAATATAGTCTTGATCTTTAACACTAACACATCGAGATATATTAGATGCATACGCATCTGGAACCTTTATATCCTTCAACACCATGCAGAACACTTCTTTCTCTGTCTTCGACATTGAGAAAATAGAAGGCGGCAACCGATATTTACCATTCGGAAGTGGATTCGGATGAAGATCAGGTCGAATTCCCATATGAACTAAATCAAGTCGACTCTGAAGATTGTCTTTTGATTTTCCGTCTACATTCAAAATTGTATAGACAATGTTCTCGCAAACATTTTTCTCAATGTGCATAACATCAAGATTGTGTCGTAAAAGGTGGTGCTCCCAATAAGGCAACTCAAAAAAAATACTTCTTTTTTTCTACAAGTCCGCCTCATTAGGATCATCCTCTTCATCGGAGTTATCATCAGCTTCATCATTTGATCTTTTATTTCTTTGCGTGTTTGCCGGTTGATTCATCTTCCCATAACTGAAATTCATATCTTCCAACATTAACAAGATATCGATCCACTTGTGCGAAGGAGCTTCGAACTCTTGATCAGTCAAATGTCGAACTCGAGATCTAAATCTATGATTTTCCGGTAACCACCGACGATGCCCCATGTAAGAGAACTTCTTCCCATTGTATAACCATTGCGAACATGTTTGTGCAGCACAACAAGAACGCACGATAACGACCCTTGGTACTCCAACCGGATAAATTGGCATAAGCGGGAAGTCATTAATGGTCCACTCAATCGAGCAAAGTTTACCATTGTGAAACCAAATTGATCTTGCTTGATTCCACGTCAGATATTAACATCGGCCCAATCACCTCGAAATAAGACAACTTTCCATTTGCCGTAGTAATCCAACTCAATTATGTCGTAAGAAGTCCAAAATATTCCACATTTCCTCCAGGATTATTGTCCCTAGCACTAGCATAACTTGTAATTGAGGAATTAACCACTATTCCACAATTTTGCGTTCTCCTCAATCTCTCGCGATATTTTGTATGAAATCGAATCCGTTTATGAGAACGCACTATATCTTTTAACCACCGATTTGGACCTTGGGAAAGCCATTTAACTTCGTCGGTGACGTTCTTCCCACTCAAACCTATTGAATGGAAAGTAAACCGAGTAATTAAAATGTTTTGAGTAAATGTTATTATTTGTCGGTGAAAGCTCCAATTACATACCGTTTGGCTTAACCATTCATGAAAAGATTCTGTAAACAACTTATTGATATCTCGATGTTGTGTTCTTCGGGAGCGCGAACGAGATCTCAATATTTGTTTGTACTCACTATGTTAAAAATATGTTCACTTTGTTAGACTATAAACAATTTTAAATGATGAATATTTATCAAATTTCCGAACTTACTTGCGTAAAGGTTCGATTGATTCGTGGTGAAAGCAGAACATATCGATGTGCTTGAACCCACGATAAATCATCTAATTTTGCAATTTCAACTTTACCGATTGGTTCTCCAAAACTTTGGAACAAATAAGTCTCGGCAAAGTTATGATCTGTGAGTCCAGCATTTCTATTTGGTCTATTCAACCTTGTTTCAACATCTTCCAAATATCTTGAACAGAAGGTCATACATTCCTCTGCCAAGTAGCCTTCAGCAATCGATCCTTCTGGATAACGCTTGTTGCGGCAATAAGACTTTAATTTGGATAGGAACCTAAACACGGCATACAACATTATCAAAAGTTGTAACTAAAGGCATATAGGTGAATGGAGGAAAATTTTAAAAATTGTAATTAACACCTTTCTATGGGATACATCCATCGATAGAAAACAGGTCCGCCAAGAATTGCTTCATGCGGGAGATAGATTATCAAGTGAACCATAATAGTGAAGAAAGAAGGTGGGAAGATTTTCTCCATGTTGCATAAAGTTAAAGCGGCTCGATCCTGTACCTTTTGAAGTTCTTGAACATCCAAAACTTTGCCACAAATGACTTTCATTATATTGGATAGTTCAATTATACAAGACGTCACCTTCTTCGAAATACAACATCGTAGAGCAACTGGCAGTAAATCTTGCATTAAGATGTGATAGTCATGTGATTTTAGCGAATATAGTCTTCGATCTTTAACACTAACACATCGAGATATATTAGATGCATACGCATACGGAACCTTTATATCCTTCAACACCATGCGAACACTTCTTTCTCTGTCTTCGACATTGAGAAAATAGAAGCGCAACCGATATTTACCATTCGGAAGTGGATTCGGATGAAGATCAGGTCGAATTCCCATATGAACTAAATCAAGTCGACTCTGAAGATTGTCTTTTGATTTTCCGTCTACATTCAAAATTGTATAGACAATGTTCTCGCAAACATTTTTCTCAATGTGCATAACATCAAGATTGTGTCGTAAAAGGTGGTGCTCCCAATAAGGCAACTCAAAAAAAATACTTCTTTTTTCTACAAGTCCGCCTCATTAGGATCATCCTCTTCATCGGAGTTATCATCAGCTTCATCATTTGATCTTTTATTTCTTTGCGTGTTTGCCGGTTGATTCATCTTCCCATAACTGAAATTCATATCTTCCAACATTAACAAGATATCAGATCCACTTGTCTGCGAAGGAGCTTCTCTGAACTCTTCAGTACCGTCAAATGTCGAACTCTGAGATCTAAATCTATGATTTTCCGGTAACCACCGACGATGCCCCATGTAAGAGAACTTCTTCCCATTGTATAACCATTGCGAACATGTTTGTGCAGCACAACAAGGGCACGCATAACGACCCTTGGTACTCCAACCGGATAAATTGGCATAAGCGGGGAAGTCATTAATGGTCCACATCAAAGCTGCACGTAAATTAAAGTTCTCCTTTCTCAGCACATCGTATGTCTCGACACCAGCCCATAATTGTTTTAACTCTTCAATAAGTGGCTGCAAATAAATGTCGATATCATTCCCGGGCCCTTTCTCTCCAGGGATAATCATAGATAAGATAAGGGAAGATTGCTTCATGCAAATCAACGGAGGCAGATTGTAAGGAACAAGCACTACTGGCCAAGTACTGTACGCAGTGCTCATGATCTTGAAAGGATTAAATCCGTCAGATGCTAGCCTAAGCCTCACACTCCTAGGATCGCTTGCAAAGCCTGGAAATTTATTGTCAAATGATTTCCAAGCTAAAGAATCTGCCGGATGCCTTAATAATCCATCATCGGTTCGTCCATCATGGTGCCACGTCATAGACTCCGCAGTCTTCTACGACATGAAAAGCCTTTGAAGCCTCGGTATTAGCGAAAAATACCGTAAAACCTTGACTGGCTTCTTTCTTGACTGTGCATCATTTTCATCGTCGTTCCCACCTTCTAAGTTTTTACTTATCCAACGGGAGTGGCCGCATACATGACAGCACTGTTGATTTCTCCGATCGCCCCAATACAACATGCAGTCATTTGGGCAACTATGGATTTTGTTGTACCCAAGGCCTAAATCTTTTATCAATTTCTTCATATCTTTGCATGACTGAGGGATTTTTGCAAAAGGAAACATTTCTCTCAAGAACTCTAACAGCATTGTCAAAGAGTTTCCGGTCCACCCTCCCAAACATTTTAATTGAAAAAGACGAACACAGAAAGACATTTTTGAAAATTTTGATCCCTCATACATGTCGTCGTTCATGTCATTAAGTAACGCGTAAAACTTTGCCGCTTCGGCTCTTCATGACGTACACTACTTCCCTGTTCGGTAAAAGCATTTCTCCCAATATTACAATCATCAGAAGCCACAAAGTCCGTTGGGAAGGACTGGACACCATGATTGTGCATATTAAATGCATCCCGCAACATACCTTCCATGACATCCCCTCTATTAGACTGGTGGTAAGTAGTACTGTCATAAGACACATCCATTCTTGAAGATGAAGTACTAGGCGGGCATTCTCCATGAAAAAACCATTGTTTATAACCCCGAACAAACCCATCAACAATTAGATGCTCATATACAACTTCACGATAATGCCAGTTTATGTTGACACATTTCTTACACGGGCAAAGAATCATGTTCTCCTGGCTTGCATATTGAAATACAAAATTTAGAAAAGTCTGTACTCCATTTCGATAACCGTCGCTTACCCTTGACAAATTCATCCAAGAACGGTCCATTTCTTATTTCTTGAAGTCTGATTGTCACCAGAAATTACAAGGGTAAGTTGTTCAGTGGTAAGTATAAATGAGTTATGTAAGTATATCATATAATATATATTTATGTATTAAGTAAATTATGTAGGTTATGTACGTGTATAAGTTATGTAAGTTTTGTATTAAGTAAACTATGCAGTTGTGTATTATGTAACTTATGTAAGTTATCAAAGTAATGTATGTTATGTAAGTTATACGTTATTATGTATTATATAACTTCGTAAGTTATGTAAGTTATGTAAGTTGTGTAAGCTATTTTAGTTATGTAAGCTTTGTATTATGTAAGTTATGTAGGTTAAGTAAGTTGTGTAAATTATGTAAGTTCTTGTACATACAAATTTTGGTTATGTAAGATATGTATGATGTAAGTATATCAATTATTACGTATCGATTTATAACCGATTTAAAACTATAATATATTTTAACAAGTTACGTAAGTAATGTAATATATACTTAAATTTATAGCGGGTAATGTATTCAAGTAACATATTTAAGTAAAAAATTTAACCAAATTTTAGTAATTAATGTAACTGAGTAACATATTTAAGTAAAAATTTAACGAAATTTTAGTAAGTAATGTATTTAAGTAATTTATTTAAGTAATATATTCAAGTAATATATTAAGAGTAAAATTTAGTAAAAATATGTTTTATTTATTAATATTGTAAGACATCTAAAATATACTTAAAATATCTATTTAAGTAATGTAATATATAAATTTTAAAAATTATATTCGAACAATATATGTATTAGTAATAAGTTAAATTAAATTGTAAAAATATTAACATATATATATTTAAGTAATGTAACATATAAATTTTGAAAAAATATATTCGAACAATATATGTATTAGTAATAAGTTAAATTAAATTGTAAAAATATTAACATATATATATTTAAGTCATGTAATATATAAATTTTGAAAAATTATATTTGAATAATATATGTATTCGTAATAAGTTAAATTAAATTGTAAAAATATTAACATATATATATTTAAGTAATGTAACATATAAATTTTGAAAAATTATATTCGAACAATATATGTATTAGTAATAAGTTAAATTAAATTGTAAAAATATTAACATATATATATTTAAGTCATGTAATATATAAATTTTAAAAATTATATTCGAACAATATATGTATTCGTAATAAGTAAAATTAAATTGTAAAAATATTAACATATATATATTTAAGTCATGTAACATATAAATTTTGAAAATTATATTCGAACAATATATGTATTAGTAATAAGTTAAATTAAATTGTAAAAATATTAACATATATATATTTAAGTCATGTAATATATAAATTTTAAAAATTATATTCGAACAATATATGTATTCGTAATAAGTTAAATTAAATTGTAAAATATTAACACATATATATTCCCATAATGTAATATATAAATTTTAAAAATTATATTCGAACAAAATATGTATTAGTAATAAGTTAAATTAAATTGTAAAAATATTAACATATATATATTTAAGTAATGTAATATATAAATTTTGAAAAATTATATTCGAACAATATATGTATTAGTAATAAGTTAAATTAAATTGTAAAAATATTAACATATATATATTTAAGTCATGTAATATATAAATTTTAAAAATTATATTCGAACAATATATGTATTCGTAATAAGTTAAATTAAATTGTAAAAATATTAACATATATATATTTAAGTAATGTAACATATAAATTTTGAAAAATTATATTGAACAATATATGTATTAGTAATAAGTTAAATTAAATTGTAAAAATATTAACATATATATATTTAAGTCATGTAATATATAAATTTTAAAAATTATTTTGAACAATATATGTATTAGTAATAAGTTAAATTAAATTGTAAAATATTAACACATATATATTCCCATAATGTAATATATAAATTTTAAAAATTATATTCGAACAAAATATGTATTAGTAATAAGTTAAATTAAATTGTAAAAATATTAACATATATATATATATATATTTAATATTAATAAGTTAAATAAAAACTAAAATGTGTCAAAATCATTGTTGCCTATGTATTATCTTTGCTATTTCCGTTACAGCACACAGAACTATACAAGTAGAGAAGTGGATAATGTTGTTACTTGATCGATAGAATCATCAAATTGAACCAATCCTCTCTAACATCCTTTTGTCATCACAAAACTCATAACCACATCAAAAGAAAAACTTGTAATTGATGATTTTGACAAATAATATTTTTCTCAATGTTTAGCAAACTGCTGATACAAATTAATCTAAACTAGACAACCTCCTCAAGATGGAGCAGTGGGGGAACCACTCGGTTTTTGTTTTCACTTGATAAACACTTCATTCAACAGAAAATAGCAAAACAGAAAACAAAAATAGAAAAGCGAGAAAAGCGAGAATGCGAAAAAAAAACAGAAAAGCGAAAAGCAGAAAATAAAGAAACATAAAATGAATGCGAAACATAACATGCTAGAGAAGCAGAAATTTCTGTGACCATATTCCTTTCAAAGCTGCAAGATTTGTTACCAAGTAAAAGAATTGATTTTCATGAAAGAAATCCAAACAAATAAATACATTTGATGATTTAAGCAAAGTCTAAATTATAATCCCTCATCAGTTTATAGTTTCTATTCCTAAATAAAGAAAAAGAAAACTATATATAATAAAGAGAATGAATCAAAAAATGTATATTAGTATATTATAAAAGAAAAAAATCAAAAAAAAAGATTTGAATCTCCCATTTCGATAACCAAAAATATTACTTTGCTCTTTAGAAGTTTGAACTTACAAGTTTTGAACAGTGCTGTATGATGTTCAGTTCCTTGCCACTTGTAATTGATGATTTTTTCTAATAGTAGTATAGTAGCCCTGCCATAGCAAATATTAATAGATATCATTCAATAGGTTTTGAACACTAGTTTACAATTTTCGACAGAACAACATGCAGTAAATGATTCAACATGGTAGCAATTAAAACTATATATATTATATATTAAAAATGTATATAAATTTTAAATATATTATCAAAGAAAAAAATAAAAAAATAAGATTGAATCTCAGATTTCACACATAAAATATTACTTTGCTCTTTAGAAATTTGAACTTACAAGTTTTGAACAATGTCGAAAATTGTTCAGTTCCTTGCCACTATTGGATTTTTCCTAATATTAGTATAGTAGCCCTGCCATAGCAAATGATTCAACATGGTAGCAATGGAATTTTCGACATGGTTTTGAACAATTTTGAACAATTTTGCAATTTTCGACAGAACAGCAGTAAATGATTCAACGTGGTAGCAATGGAAACTAATTGTCGACAGAACAGCAGTAAATGATTCAATTTGAAATGAGAAAATCGAAATGCTCAAAAGCCCCAAATTCCAGTAATATTCCAAAGACCCATTTACTGTACGCAATTAGCTAGTAAATATTTGTTGAAAGCCCCAAATTCCATGTCAATATTCGAAAGACCCATATTTGTTCAAATAGCAAAGATTATCCAGAAACATTCGCGCATGAAGAAGATGAAGGAAGTAGTTGAACTTACCAAACGGTTGCGGCACCAGACACGGACTGAGGCGTTGATGCAGTGAAGCAGACGGGTTGGGAGAATGAGAGGTTGTGATGCAATAAGAGATTAGGGAAATTTTAGGGGTTTGGGAGAATGAGGTTAGGGATGGGGAGAATCGGGTTTTAGCTTCAGTCAAAACGATGGGAAAAAAACGACGTCGTTTTCATCAAAATAATTAACCCATTTGCGGCGTTTATATACCAGCGCCACTAGTAATATGATCAAACGCTGTCGTTTCCCGATCAGTTAACTCTAAGTCATTGCGTTTTAGAGAAAACGGCATCGTCTCCATAAAAATTAAAACATTTTTGCGGCGTTTACTAAAAGCGCCACTAAAAGTAAATAAGAAAACGAAGCCGTTTTCCTAAACAATTTCTGTACTTTGCGGCGTTTATATACTAGCGCCACTAGTAATATGATCAAACGCTGTCGTTCCCCGATTAGTAAACTAAAACTCATGGCATTTTAGACAAAACGGCATCGTCTCCATAAAAATTAAAATAATTTTGCGGCGTGTACTAAAAGCGCCACTAAAGATAAATAAGAAAACGAAGCCGTTTTCGTAAACAATTTCTTAAAATTGCGGCGTTTATACATAAACGCCACTAAATATTAGGCCAAATGCAGTCCATTAACTCGAACTCCTAGCGTTTTAGCCCAATCGCCACTAATAATATAGATAAAACGGCATCGTTTGCGTAAATCTTAAAACATAGTTAAATTAATTTGCGGCATTTTTTTAAAGCGCCACTAAAAGCAAATAATAAAACGGCGCAGTTTTTTATCAAATGGTATGAATCTCAGCCAAAAACTGCACCGTTTTATCTCCAATATTAAGAATATTTCGCGGCGTTTGTTATAAAACGCCGCTAATGTCTATTTTATAGCGGCGTTTTTAATAAAAACGCCACTACTACATTAAATTTTCTATTGAAGCTAGTAGCTTTTGCGATTTTAATGAATAGTTTTGTTAATTTCGGTAATATTTAAAAAATTAGATAAAATTATCAATCTCAGTTTTTAAGTAATATTTATAAAAATTAGGTAAAAATAAAATTTTAGTTTTTTATTTCTTTTTATTTTTATTTTCATTTTATTTTTTGTAATTTTGACAATTTTTTTACAATTTTTACAATTCCAAATTATTATATTCAAATTATTATATATTGCATATCAATTTTAAATTAATAATCTTTACAATTTATTATTATCTCCTTTACATTTATATAAAGAACTTATTTAATATGTTAATTAAATAAGTACTAATTAATCAAATCTTAATCCCTAACCCGACTCCAAACCCATAACCTAACCACTAACCCTAAACTTTATTTAATATATAAAATAAAAACACTAATTAATCTAAACCTTAAACCATAACCCAAGCCCTAACCCTAACCCTAACCCTTAACCCTAACCTTTAACCCTTAACCCTTAACCCTAAACCCTTAACCCATGACCTCTAACCCTAACCCTAAAACTTATTTAATATATACTTAAAACACACTAATTAATCTAAACCCAAAACTCTAACCTAACACCGATTTTATAAATCCTAAACCCTAACTCTTAACATCTAACCCCTAACCTAACCCCTAACCCCTAACCCATAACCCCTAACCCCTAATCCATAAACCTTAAATCACATTAACCCTTAAACCAGAATCTCTAATCCATAATCTATAAAACTTAAAATTGTACCTCCTAAACCGGTCTTAAATCCTAAATTAATTAACCATATATATACCCTAACCATATTTATTAAACCCTAAACTATAATGATAATTAAATTAAATATTTTAAAATCAATACTATCTTATCTCTTACAATTGTATTTGAAATAATTTACCACATAAATTAAAAATCAATAGTATTTTAATTTATCCATTTTTAACAAATATTTTAAATTATTTTAAATCCTTGAGTATTAGTGGCGCTTCATAAAACGCCACTAAATCTAAAAAGCCAAAAAGCGGCGTCGTTGAAATTTGAAGTAGTTTTGCGCGCTTTCAAAACGCCGCTAATACTATTCTTTAGCAGCGTTTTACCATAAACGCCACTAATTCTAATATACATCAAAACCAAACACTGCGTTTTGGTTAAGGCATTTTGCGGCGCTTCCAAATAAACGCCACTAATTATGTTCTTTTACGGCGTTTTTTTAAAAACGCCACTAATATTAATCTACCTCAAGACCAAACGGTGCGTTTTCGTTAAGATATTTGCGGCGTTTTATCGTAAACGCCACTAATTCTAATATACCTCAAAACCAAACGCTGCGTTTTGGTTAAGGTATTTTGCGGCGCATAAAAATAAACGCCACTAATCATGTTCTTTTACGGCGTTTTTCTAAAAACGCCACTAATACTAATCTACCTCAAGACGAAACGGTGCGTTTTCATTAAGATATTTGCGGCGCTTTACCGAAAACGCCGCTAATACTATTCTTTTGCGGCGTTTTATAGAAAACGCCACAATGTCTAATATACAAATTGAACCAAACGCTGCGTTTTGGTTAAGGTATTTTTCGGCGCATCCAAATAAACGCCACTAATTATGTTCTTTTACGGCGTTTTTTTAAAAATGCCACTAATATTAATCTACCTCAAGATAAAACGGTGCGTTTTCCTTAAGATATTTGCGGCGCTTTTTGTTAAACGCCGCTAATACTATTCTTTCGCAGCGTTTTTTTATAAAAAACGCCACGAATTCTAATATACAATTGAACCAACGCTGCGTTTTGGTTAAGGTATTTTGCGGTGCTTACAATAAACGCCACTAATTATGTTCTTTTATGACGTTTTTTTAGAAACGCCACTAGTTCTTCAGGTTTTAGCGGCGTTTTAGGTTTAGCGCCGCTAATGATCGATTTTTAGCAGTGTTTGTTAATCAAATGCCACAAAAAATGCCGCTAAAAGACTGTTTTGGTGTAGTGACTGTATAATTTTAGTTGGTTTTTTGTTATGATCTAGTTAGAAATTGACTAGAATGCATTAGATATTTAAGATGAGATTTGCCTAGAAATTATTATGTTGACCACTATAGAGTGATAAGTTAGCTTTACATGGTTAGCCACATGTAAGTTTTTATGAGAACTGTGTGAGCTATGAATATCAGTAAGGCTATTATAGTGGGGGTTCTTAATTTTTCTTCCTTTACCTTATTTTTACTCTAGTAACCCATTTAAGTAAGAGTTCTTGGTTAGAGAAAGACCATCAAGTATTCCAATTATAAGAAAGAGTTGTAAAGTGTAGTGAAGGTCTTGGTGTAACCAGCTTCGTTAAAGTTATTTTGTGAGTGTCTAGTTTGTATTAATCTTCTGGGTTTTCCTCTTAGTTTTAATATATTGCTAAATTTTGGTTGTCCTAGTTTAGAATTTAGGTAAAAAGGATCTTCATGAGATATGGTATGTTGTTGCATGTAATCATCTATATGTGCATGTTAGTGACAGGAAACAAACTCGACTTCTTTAGTGTGTAAAGTCGATATCCAGATAAGATGGGCCACTGGTAGGGCATGTTAGTTGTTAACTAGAATAGCAAGTGTGGCAAACCACTGGTAAAGCATGTTAGTTGCTAGCCAGATTATCTTGAGTGCTAAGTTTCTGGTAGAGCATGATAGTTGCTAACCAACCTAGCGAAATGGGTGCTGCCTAGGGTAGGACATGTTAGTTATTAGTCATGGAAAGGATCCCTTAATTCATGGGAATATGAATGTGTTTGAAACTGTAATGTCTAGGATATCTATTCCATTATGTAAATATGGGATCTGAGGTTAGCACAAGGAAGATTTAGAGGAAGGGTAAGAAAATGTGAATTTGGGATTTGTTACATGTTATGTATGTCTGTAATTGAGAAAGAAATGTTGATTAGGAAAGTGTGATAATTTTTTTTATGTTAAGTAATATATCTGCATCCAGTGAATGTGTGGAGTACGCAACGAATCTGCTAAGTTATTGTGTTTTGGCATGTTGAATCCGCCTTAGTGAAATTAAGTTTGGTAGGTATGTAAGAATCAGTCTAACTTTATGTCTGAGATGTGAAGGGTAATTGTTGTAATAGATTGTGTTTCTGAATGAATGTATACGTTCTAATAAGACAATGTGTTCGCTGTGATGGTAGAAAAGAAAGGTATTCGCCCAAAATTAGAATTCGTCTAGGGATACTATCTGCCAAGGATAGGTATCCGCCACAGACCTACGTTGAAGAGTATACGCCATATGTTTAGGGTGTCAACTTAGTAAAAATGTGTGTATGTTTTTAATTATGTTATATTATCCTTGTTCTTGTGATTTGTCTAAAAAGGGTCAAGTATTCCTAAGTCTGGAGCTCATTAAGTTTTTTTGAACTTACTCCTTTTCTTTCTCCTCTTCCAGGTGGTGCTTCATCGTAAAGCTTGTTGAAGGGGCTCAGCCAAAAGGAGCGATCTCTTATATGAACTTCGCCTATGTTTGTTTTGTAACATGCAATATATTTTTAGGAGTGGCGTATATTGCCGTTTTGTAAATAAGATCTGTAATAAAATACCTCTTTATAAATCCTTGTTTTAAAAGCATGTTACCCTTGAAGGATTGGTTAAGCTCTGATGAAATTGGAATATGTGGTATTTTTCTAAATTGTATACGCCAAATTGTTATAAATGGAGTTTATTGTTAGTGTTGCCTTTAGGATTTTTGTGAAAGAAGCTAACTCACTCGGTATCTATAACAATTTGTTAGTTTTATTTTAAAGGCTTCCGTCAAAAGTTATTTACTAAAAATGTTTATATTATATGATTTATACCTGTTTTGGTTGTTTTAACCTCTAAAAATTTTGGGTTAATGCCTCAGCTTGTATAATATACGTCAAAAGAAAAATAAAAGTCAACTAAGTTCAAGTCTGCTTTCTGTGTAACACCTCAACTCACTGTTGGGAATTGGGTGTTACAGTGCTCGATGTTGCAACCTTGATAGCTTGGAGTCGCGACCAAATAGGCTGGTGTCATGACATCATTCCCTTGATGTCGCGACTTCGGAGAAAGGTCACTTAGGAGTGCAATTTGATGAAGGCTAACTCCTTGATTGGTGTTGGAGGTATTAGTGTCGCGACACCAAAACAATAGTGTCATGACCTTGACCACAGTGGAGGCTCTTCTTCTCGTTTTCACCTCAACCTTATTCTTGAAACAAGCTTAATTCAAACATTAAACACCTAATGACATAAACTTGCTATTTTATTCCGAAAAGTATAAAAATTGCCATAAACATTAACATTGAACTTAAAATCTAATAAGTAAAGAAACATAGTAAAAAACATCATAAAATATTTGAGAACAAACTCTTTAAATGTCTAAAGAGCTTAACGTATATAAATACGATAGATCAAGTGACAAGCCATTTTGGGTCGAACTTAAAAGATCTCAAATAACGGCTATCGCATCACTCAAACTTTAGAATAACCGGCTTATGGTTCGAGCCTATGGCTAAGCCAGTGATACCGTTACAATGAGGGAAGATATCAAGCTATTTAAGATTGCATAAGACTTGGTCCAATCTTTCGTGAATGAAAGCGTCATCGTCACTTTTGTTATTGATTCTCATAAACACTTTTAGGATAAAAAGCACTTTAAAATAAAAGCATTGCTAAACAAGATCCTTTTGAACTTTTCAAAAGTATTTTTTGAAAAAAAATGATTTGCAAAAGCACTTTTTTAGTAGAAACTTTTGTGATTAAAAATACTTTTTCCCAAAAGCACCTATAAGAAACTATGTTAAACTAAGCCTTAATCTACTGAAAAATTCCCCACCTTTTTTGTGTTGGAATCTCACTTCGTTGAAGTCTCCAATGCAACACCACGCCACATCCTCTTCTCTATTGAAATTTTTAAGAGTCTCCCTGACCTTAGCTCTGCCTTCATTATAGGGACTACCATAAGAGAAGTTGCACCTCCATGGTCGGCCTTCATCATTCTTCACAATCACGTTGATGAAATTTTTTTAAAAATTTTCAACATTGATGTTGATGGATTGCCACCACCATAATGCAAGGCCTCCTGCTCTTCCTACAGGCTCAACATAAAAGGAATTATCAAAATTAAAGCTTCTTCTCAATTTCTCTAACTTCCCCCCCTTTTTGTTTAGTTTCCATGAGAAAGATGATTTGAGGCTTATGTTTCCTATTAAAATCCTTTAAAGCCCCAATGGTAATTTGCTGGTCAATACCCCTGCAATTCTAGCTCAAAATTGTACTTATATTTTTATAGTATTGTACAATTTAAAAGTCTTTAATTTTTTAATATTATATATATTAATTATTTTAATAATGGTTATGAAATAAAAATATTTTATTAAATATATAATACAATGAATGTCATATCGAAAATTAAAAATACTATACCATCAAGAATTGCATAAATAAATCACATTACATTTTCAAAAGTAAACATAAATTCGAACCTTAGGACAGTTACGAACAACAAACATAGACCGACATGCAAAATAAAAATAATAATAATAATAATTTTTTTCAACAATGAAAAGAAAACTAATTCTATTTTCAGTTTGGTGTTGGAACAGGGAAACCATAGAGCATCGTGTGGAAGAACTATTATTATTAAGCAGTGCATGGTTAAAATTGTTTTAAATGTAATTAATGAGGAAAAAAAAGGCAGTTTTCTGGTTCAAAGCTTCCAAGAAATTTAAGAGTAAAGAGCAGAACTAATTCCCCAACAGTGAATACCTGGTAACTAGAAAAGACGAGAAAAAATGGAGAAAACAAAACTAGGAAGGCAAGAAGTTGTTTTTTTTGTTCCCTGTAAACATGGTAGCAACCCTTACCCAAATTTAGCAGAGAAAAAACAAAAAGAAGACCAAACAATGATGATATATGTTGTTTCTTTCATTCTTGTTCATGCATTACATTGTTAATCATAACGCAGTCTTTCCTCCGGCTCGCTGTGACAATGGAAGAAACCTCTGGATATACAGCCATTGCCGTCGACAAGGACAGGAACAGCCAACTTGCTGCAAAATGGGCAGTGGATCACCTGCTGAAACCCGGCTCCAAATGCTTCTTCGTTCATGTTTTAAAGAGTTTGCATCCGCGTAGGTATCCCTCTCTTTCGTCATGGTCATGATATACAATCCCTTTTGTCTATCGGTGACTATGGTTTAGCATGTGGTGTCCTTCTCAGCAATCTAAAAACTTTGTGCTGATACTTGCGGTCCATTTCTTCAATTTATTTTATGTTGTCTAGAGGAGATGGCAATGAGCAACAACATTACTTTTTTTCCCTGTTGCATTTGATATGTGTTCTTTTGGGATTTTTTTTCAGAGGAGTTTGAAGCCATACCTATGGAAGGTCGGCCGCCGTCTGAAGCTGAGATGCAACTCTACTTCCTTTCTTGCCGAGGATACTGCTCTCGAAAAGGGGTAATTTCGTTAGCAAATTAGTCTCTCAAGCCTGAAATTTTTTCTCTTGTCATCGGGTTTGATGCAAGTGGATATAAATGCCATTTTGAAGAAGCTGATTTTCATGAACACTGGGACATTTTCAGATTGAATCACATGAGATGGTCCTCCATGGCATTGATGTTCCAAGTACTCTGGTTGACTACATCAACAACAACGACATTGGAAATATCATTGTTGGTGCTTCCAGCCGGAATGTTCTTACAAGGTCTTCTCCCTCTCTCTCTTTCTCTCTCAAGAATATTATTCAATAATGTCATTTTCCTCCAGAAAATAAATGAAACCGGCTCAATAGGAACCACTATTTTGGAAGAGTAATAAGGCTCCAGTGTGAGTTATGAGAATTAGAAGTGCATGCATGATTTATTGGTCACCAGATACGGATAGAGTCTGTAGGACTTGCTAACTGATATTTGTTCTTTGAATTTATGTAAATGACATGGGGTAGTATGAACTCAGCAACATAAAAGCAAGATAAAACAAACTCTTATTTGCAGGTCAGAATAAAGAACAGAAATTCATTGCAGAAAATTGTAGTAAATTTTTTCGGCAATTACTAGTACTAGATATATTCCCCGCACATGATTGTTTCTCCTAGTAAAACTGTTTGGTATCAAGCAGTCCAAGGGTGTGGGTGTGGTTCGTGTTTTCCTAACATCATTCTGGAAATTGTCTTTTCAGGAAACTTAGAAATCCAGATGTGCCAACCAGCTTGCTCAAACTTGCACCAGAATCTTGTGGAGTATATGTCATATTGAAAGGAAAAGTTCAGGCTTCCCGATTAGCAAGCAGGTCTCAGAAATCCGAAGACAGCAAAAGCACAAACCCACACAAGTCACAGCATCTGAAAGCGCTTCTGTCCACACGTACATATGATAACTCAGAGATTGAAGACATAAGCAGGAGCAGGTAACATGAAATATACCACATTTCTTCTTGGTGGGCTATTAATTAACTGATGCAAAGTCAAAACTAACATCTCCCTAAGTTCCTAGGCCCACTATATGAGTATCAACATTAGAACTACTGAAATATATCACCATGATGTCTTAGACCTTGAGAGTTAAGACAGAAAAAGTAAGCAAGGCCTGTGACATTTATTGCATAATTTTCATCCATGGTTTAGATGCAACAGAATCTCAACAAGTTCCATTTCGGAAAATGTCACTTAAGGCTTCCATTTTTCCAGGGGGAATGAATTTCATATATCATTGCCGAAAGTAAATTAGAATTATCAACCAATGTTAATAAGATAGTACTAAGAAGCTAGGATGAAAAAAGTGAAATGATCTCACCTTCTTCTCTATGAAGAATTTTGCTAATAGTCCACTTCTTAATTTCCTGGATTGGGGTCTAAGCCTGTTGTTTTAGAACTCCAAGTATTTACTCACACCACTAGCATTGATGCAGATCCACATCCTCCCATTTCAATGGCTCGTCTTCACTGACTCGTACTAGCTCACAAAGAACTGTTTCAAGCAGTAAAGGCAGAAGTAGCGGAATAACTTCTGATAGAGTCAATGATTCCTTTCAAGTAAGACCATGTGAGAATTTGAAGACAAATAAACAAGTTACATCACCTAAAGCTTCAAAGAGAAGTAAAATACCAGATTCTCTTCATAGAATTTCCATAACAGAGAGAACAGATTTTTCAGGGCCACCAAGTTGCAGATCAACTGACATATCTAGTCACGGTTCAGAAAGTACAGCTTACAATTCCAGTTCTTTGGCCTCCCTGACTCCCGTGAGTATATTGTGATAAATTCATTTAGGAATTATGTTTGGACAAACATCAAAACATACAATGACTTCCTGAAATAACTTGTTGGCTCAAGTTTTTATGCAACAAGATCCAATTTCCATCTTGTTTGATTTGTTTTCTAGTAGATCTAACAATATTTTTACTGGCTGCTAACCTTCTGGGAGAGGTTTACAGGAAAGGAGTTCTCCAGAATCTAAAAGCCTGCACATCTATTATATGTAGCCTTCAATTAGTTTAGCTTATTGAGCTTTTTTCTCTCTAAAATGGATGAAATTCAAGATAGCATTACATTACAAATATGTAAACTATGGTTGCCTGATTACCATGAATACAGTGACTGGTGCGCTTCAGTCCAAAATGAATCTGTCTTCCTATGGCCTAAATATATGTTCCAATTCCTTATTTTATGAGTCCATTACCATATTATTGAGACATATTTCATCTTTTCCATGGGTTACATAGCGAGGCTTGGAGGTTGAGATGAAGCGACTTCGAAAAGAATTAAAGAGATCCATGGATATGTTTAAATCAGTTTGCGAAGAAGCTGTTGTAGCAAAAGATAAGGTAAGATTGGATGTTTATGATCATATGTGATCTTATCAATAAAAACTTAGCAATATACTTCCAGTTTGCTTGACTGGGCCTTTTCTTTTCCCAGCTGAAGGAGCTTCAGGAATGGAAAGAAGCAGAAGAGCGCAAATTAGAGGAAGCCAAGCTTTCTGAGGAGGCAGCAGTGGCTTTGGCAGAGGCAGAAAGGGAAAAAACCAAGGCTGCTATGGATGCAGCACAGACAGCACAACGTTTAGCAGATATGGAGGCACGGAAGAGAAAACTCGCAGAATTGAAAGCCAATCAGGAGGAAGAAGAAAAACAGAGAGCACTAGATAAGCTGGTTAACAATAAAGCTGCTTATAGAAAATACACCCTTGATGACATTGAAGCTGCGACAGATTACTTCGCGAGTGCACATAAGATTGGTGAAGGAGGATATGGGCCGGTTTTTAAAGCCACCCTTGACCATACTGCTGTAGCCATCAAGATCTTAAGGCCAGATATATCACAAGGACAGAAGCAATTCCAACAAGAGGTAACTATGCTTGTTAATCCTGTTTCCTAAGAACAATTAAACTTCATTGAATGTTACGGTGTCCCAAAACATTGGGTATCTCTTTTCTTGGTGAAGAAGTTTGAATCATCTCTTATAGTAAAACTCAAAGCTGCATTATAGGTAATCTGTCAATTGCAGTATATTTAAAACCACAGCTTCTATATATCACAATAAGAAATAAAAAAAAGTGCCAGAAATGAATGAGGTGGGCATCATTTGACATTATAATGATAGCTGAATGTAATATCTGAAATGAGTAAGGACTAGCAAAGAATGTTGAGTTAATTTCATTTTAAATTTATAGAAATGTTCCTTTTATAGCTTCTTTTAAACTTGTTCATAGTCTTATAATTTAAGATGGTAATGACTTATAAAAGCCTTTAAAAGCCCTGCCACCTAGAAAACCAACAAATATGATGTCCACAGCAATTTCTCTAGCCAAATAGAGGGGAGATAAAGAGTATGGTCTTACCTTCATGTGTTTATAGTGGCAGAACTTATCTGTCCTTCTTCCTTCCTTTCATTTGTATTAAATAAATTTGTAATGTAGGTTGAGGTTCTAAGCTGCATGAGACATCCACACCTGGTTTTGCTCATAGGTGCCTGCCCTGAGTATGGATGTCTGGTTTATGAATACATGGAAAATGGAAGCTTAGAAGATCGGCTCTTTAGAAAAGACAACACTCCCTCAATACCATGGAAAATCAGGTTTAGAATAGCGGCTGAGATTGCTACAGGCCTTCTGTTCCTTCATCAAACAAAGCCAGAGCCACTGGTACATCGTGACCTCAAGCCTGCAAACATTCTCTTAGACAAGAATTATGTGAGCAAGATTAGTGATGTTGGCTTGTCCCGACTGGTTCCAGCATCTATTGCAGATGGTGTTGCTCAATATCGCTTAACAGCAGCTCGGGGAACATTTTGTTACATTGACCCAGAGTATCAGCAAACAGGAATGCTAGGTGTAAAATCAGATCTATATTCACTTGGTGTGGTTCTATTACAGCTGCTAACGTCAAAGCCACCAGTTGGATTGACTGTCCATATCCAGGAGGCAATAGAAAAAGGAACCTTTGCAGAAATGCTTGATCCAACAGTACCAGACTGGCCCGTTGAAGAGGCTTTATCATTAGCAAAACTCGCTTTACAGTGCTGTGAGCTAAGGAAAAGAGATAGGCCAGACCTTGATTCAGTTGTGTTACCAGAGCTGAATCGCCTTAGGAATCTCGAACTTCAACATGAAGCGAACAACAGTGAGATTCAACACGAAGCCAACAACAGCGAGAAAGTTGCTTCTAAGCCACCTCTTCATATTTCAGTTCCAGAGATTAGATCACAAGAAAATCAGGTTAGTTAATGCATGAAGATTACAGTCACTAGTCTATTTTACATTATGCATAATCAAGATAAAATGACAAACAACCCTAATGTAGAAATTGCATTCAAATGTAGATCACTGAAAGAAGCGGATGGCAAAGGTTAGTATCGATAACCAGAGTGTGGAAGTCCAACATCCTTCCATCCAACAGGGGTGTTGCTGGAAAGTCAAACAGGAAGCCTGGTGAAGCAAACTGTTGGTCATTTGTAACTTGTACCGGACCTCCTCAGCAGTTGAGAAGAGCCAAGTCATTTTCATCATAGAAGATAAAAGTCGTTGCAGTGCCTGTAGACCTGGAGTAATTCTAGAGATCACCCTGAAATTTTTCCTATGGATTAATACTTATACTTCTATTTCTCATTCTTGCTAACATGGAAAATCCACCTTGGAGGCTTGAAGACGATATCTTTTGATTATAAACCTATATAATTAGTTCCTGCAGATTGTTTGAACAAATTGATGAGTTTTAAAATGTACCGAGTTACAGTTTCTTTAATGGTTGATCTCCATAAAAAGTAATTGCAAAATGTTAATTAGTACACAGTGGCACTAATTAACGTGAAACTTATGATCAAAAGTGTAACTAATACTTTTTTTTCTTAAATCATTCAAATTAATGTATTAAATGCAAAAAACTTTATTAATATATTGGTCAACCAACCGGTCCATTTGCAAAGTCTGCATCACATCCAGAACCTAAAATTTCCAGTAGCACGACAGGAGGTTTACTGGGAACAGAAAGGCCAACCATCTGCATCTACTGATGTCTTAAATAGCGGCCAACAAGGAGGATCCTTTCCTTCTTTTTAAATAAGAGAAAAGAATAATTTCTTAATGTAAGTTGAATATCAACAGCAAGCGGGATCCTGTCTGCCAGACTGCCACAACTAATTTGATAAAAGTTGACCTTTTCCTTCCATGGATTTTAGGCAATGGAGTTCTAACATAGGTCCCATGCCGACCCTCACATCAGGGATGGTCAAGCTTCAAGTATGGAGCATCTGAAGCAAAAAAATATATTGGGACTATAACACCCAGCCACAAAAACACCCAAACCTGGCTGTGGCTGATCAATGAGCACTCAATATATGAATCACAGTACTATCATCTGGGTTACATAATCTCGGCTAGCCCCGGAATATCACTCCAAATTTTTAAAAACAGCTCGTACCCAGCGCCTGGAGATTAATATAACCATTAGAATTGAAGAAACTGAAAGGAAAGCAAAAAGAACAGCAGAGAAAAAGAAATAGAACTAGTTTGCCTCCTTTAGTGTATAGCAACTAGCAAGTTCCAACAGATCTCGCGATGAGAAATTTCATTCAAAAACCAAAGTAGTTTATTCTCAACTCTTGCATGCATTTTCTTTCATCTTTTCCTGTCAAGTCATTTTCCTTTACTAAATCAGGACATCTTCTCTGCTGTCTTACCAACAATATTCATTCAATCAAGTAAACAGTCTACAAAGAATAAGAGCAGAAAGTACACAGAAGAAGAATGGTAGCACACATTATAATGTTCATGATATGAGAGTTGCAGATCTGATTCAAGGCATTAGCAACACATTGGTAAGTTCACAGGAGCTAGTGAACACATGCAGACGTATACTTTCTGAAGACTAGGGAACATCCAGGGAAAAGCAATAATATGAATGCAACAGTCGCCATCAATTACATACTTATGCCTTAGAAAATTATTATAGATAACAAGAATGGATAACTTTTAAGTTTTAAGCAATAATCAACTACTAAACATACCTATCCATAGTTATATTCTTATGACTATTCTTGATTTGCTTGCAGTATGTGCTGATATCTACAGTGTTGAAGCCAGCTTGGAAAAATAAGGTTGACAAGAAGTCCTCAGAAAAGTAAAATGAACACTAGAGACAAGAGATTAACAAACATAGAAAATCAGGCAATAAGATGCATTTTTCATGTGAAAAAAGAAAAACCATAATCTGTGCTGTACAACATACTTACAGTTCCATCACCGCGTACATAAAAGCCCTCACTTATCATCTGATTCTTGTTTTCTAGCTTCACCTTATAAGTTGAAAGCATGCAACAAAAGAAGAAAGGTGCATGCCAACTGAATTAAAACAGTTTTTTGAATTTAGGAAAAGGAGTCAAAAGACTAAGTATAGCCCAGAACAAAATCAAGGTTCCAACCAAGCAAAACAGGGGACAACAGATTGAGATGTGATCATTTCCTCTATAAAAAGTACCGTAACTTGGAAAAAAGAAGGAATTATTCAACTAAAAAAGGCCACTATTGATGCAAACCAGAAGAAACATATCACTGGCACATAAGGTGGGAACAGAAGAAATGAGACTGAAGTGGAGTACATATTTGAAGCACAACTTACTTGTGCAAAATCTCCAATGGCGTAATCTCGCAAGAGAACATAACCATCTGGCTGCAGGCAAAATATCATTTAGATTGAAGAATATATCCAGGCCATCTCAAAAGTAACATCTTAGATATACCTTTAGTACTCTTTTAATATTCTGTAATATCGAAGGCATTTTATGTGGAGAAACTGCAGAAAGCATGAAAATCTGCTTAACATGTTAGTTACCATATAGATGTTGTCCTTAATAAATGAAAACATGAACATTTCCCTTGAAATAACCAGTAAAAATTAGCAGGCAATTAGTTCTACAAATCATTAATGGTAACTAGATGCAGGATCAGAACCTCAGAATTGGGGATTTCCAGTACTCTTACCAAGGTAATTACATCAACTGAAGACGGATTAATCCTTTCAAGAAGATTGTCAACTGTAACATCACATAGAAATGCATTCACCCGATCTTCTTTGAACTCCGCATGTGACTGCATTTCAACAGTAAAAGTTAGTCCTGCCTAATCATATAAGCAACTCTTACTTACCATCTAAGCAACAACACACACCTCTTCCCCTTCACATGTCAAGCACTATTGTAAACTTAACAATTACAGTGATTAGTAATGTTCTATGAACATTATTAAGCATACATGCAAGCTCTATGCAAGTTTAGTGTACTAAGCCGGAAATGTTCAATGATGGATTGGCACAAACAGGTATTTGAACTTCTTAAATAAAGAAAATAGAAATTATGTCCCAAATGCCAAATATTCATGGTTAGAAAAGGTTGTAAACCTTAACAAGCGCGATTGCATGAGGTGAGATATCACAAGCTTGCACATAAAGTTCGGGATATGCTGCAATAAGTGGAAAGATTGTATTGCCAGCTCCACAACCAACCTGCCAGAAGAAAATGGTCAATCAAGTACATAGATTAGTAACTAAGCTTAAAATTAAGCACCATGGGAAACAAATGAGAAACCTTGTTAAATTTGAACTAACAGGTAATATACATTGCTTTAGAATCGATGAAGCATAAAGTGTACCTCTAAAAGAACCTTGACATTAGCGGAATTAGCATCATCAGAAAAGTATTGCCCCCAGTCCTTCTCCAAGTAATGTCTATCTTTGAAGAACTAAAACAACATAATAGTCAAACTCAGAATCCATGTAATATACTTTATCCTTTTGAAACGAAACAACCAGAAAGAACAAAAGCTTCACTCAGTAAATTTTCCCAGAAATGTTATATCAAAACAGAAATTCAGAAAAGGGTTTTCTGAACATACCCAAAACATAAAAGTGTTAGCTTTACAGTTATTCTTTTTAAGGGAAAAAAGAAGCAAAGACCTTGTTTTTATGGCGCTTATAGAAATTGTCCCAAAACTTGGTGGCGTTTTTCTGGTAGTACTCAGCCAAATTCGGGTATTTGCGAGCAGCTTGAATGGCCATCGGACGAAACCATGGGTCATGGCTGATGAACAGAGAAAATTGATGGCGCCAACGACAGTACCTGGGATCAACTGCTATTGCCAGTGGTACAACTGTCATTTTCAGCGTTATCCCCGGTTCTGCACTTTCCTGATTTTGTGCTTTTTATTTTCCTTTCTATCAGATAAAAAATTATTTTGAACTAAACATTTTAAAATTAAAAATTTAGTCCTTGTATTTTAGAAATTTAGTCCCTATTTTTTATATTTTAAAATTCAAATCTAATTATTAATAATATTTTATTTTTGAATTTATTGTCATGGCATTTTAAAATAATAAAAAATTTATTACTAATTAAAAAAAGATGTCATAATTAACCTAAATTTAACAGTTAGATTTGAATTTAGAGGGACTAAATTTTTAATTTTTGAAAGTATAGGGACTATAAGCATATTTTAACTTTTAAAAAATTATTAAAATAAATTTTAAAAAATTTATGTTTGAAAAAATATTTTATTCCAAAAATTTGAACATCATAATTTAGAATTAAATCAAAAGCTAATTATAGAACAACTCTTGTCTCTTTTGTTCTTTAAACCAAAACACGGACCATCTAGCTCACTCTTACCATGGCTCACCATGGCTTTACTACCCATACGAAGAGCTTAACTTTGAAGTTCTTGATAAAAATTCTCTAATGCATCAAAAATAAAGTAAAAACAACTCAAAGACTAAAAAAGACAGAAAAACCACAAGAAACCAATAACACGCTATTGAATTATTATGAAAGATTACAACTGAGTGGTTACACATTAAGAGAAATGTCTTTATTTATAGTTGAACTCTCGTAAATGCAATGATACACGTTGGATTACATTAACAATAAAGATTAGAGCATATCTACAATTGAGATTCTTAACGGGTTGACTCAATCTTTTAAGATTATAAAATCAAATCTTCTAAGTATATTTATCGTTTTTTAAAATTTAAAAGGTATTTATATCACTTTTTTATATGTGTAAAGGGCATTATATATGCCTAGATTATGAGACACCCACGATGTGGAGAAATTATTTTATGGATCGTTCTCATCACATCATCCATGGTCTCTTTCAATAATTTAATGACATTTTAATAATTTTTTCATATCATTAACACATAATTTTAGTAATTTATTTACCCTAAACCCGAATCAGAATCCTAAACCCCACTTGGAAAACTAACACCTTCACTTATTTTTCTCTTGATGTTCTTGATCTGATTATTACCATTAACAAGATAATATTGCAACTTAAATTTTTAAATTTGAATCCATAATCGAATGGGTTTAATTATTTATTTTTCTATTTGATTAGTTTTTTTTATTCAATTAAATATATTGATATTCTACTCGATTCTCCACCCAATCAATCAATAGGCTCTAGTTCTAAAAACAATGATTTCAATCATGTTCTTTTAGGCAAAACGTCAACAGCTTCAAATCTCCATCCTTATTTATTCTTAGCATCTCTCATGTCTAGTTCCAATTTTTCTTTTTTGCAAAATTTAATATACTTAATTATTGCACCTAATATTCTTTAATTAAATTAATTCGTTATTAATGTCATTTATCTATTTTAAAGTCTTAAGAAATAGTAAAATATTTAAGGGTAATTATTTGATATATTATCGAGGTTTTAGATCAAATATTATATATATATATTACTATATCTCAATTTACTTGTTAAGTCTAAAAAACTCGAAAGATAGTGTATAAAATATTTTTCTATAATTATTTTTAAAAATAATATTAACTAATTTAAATTTTATTTTAAAACCTTTATAAAAGAAAAAAAAAAGGGAGAACTTGCGAATAATTGATAAATTATGAACAGATCGGACCCAGGGCAGCTATGCAGTCCCCAAGAGAAAGAAGAGTACATGAAGAACAGTTAAAAATGATGTAAATTTTGGACAATCTCTCAATTCCAAATTCGTTGACCTAGTCAAACATGAAGCACAACACATGGAAGTTGGGCATCAATGGCCATTCCCATTCAGAATTAGCTGCCCCATGCACTGCATGCTAAACTAGTGACAACAGTTGGAGGAGTCCCACTTGAATTAATAATACTAAACTAATACCAAGACCATCACCATCTGTTTTCAACAACTTCACAAATAAATAAAAAGAAGGCAAGTAAAGTAAAGGCAAGGATATTTATTTTCTCCTCCACCACCGCCACATCTTCCCATCTTCATCCTTGCAATCTTGGTTTAGTTTTGATGATGGAGGGTTTCAATTTTAGATCCAAATCATCCAGGGATGGGGGGATGCAGATGGAGAGTTACTATGGAGGTAAAGGAGGAGGGCCTAGCAACATGCAGGACTTGAGGTGTTACAGTGCTAATTATGCTAATTCTGTTCAACCAAATCAGCTTGGCAAAGAGATTAAGATGAAGAAAAGCAAAAGCTCCTTTGGGTCTTCTTCCAAAACCTGGAGCTTTAATGACCCTGAGTTGCAGAGGAAGAAAAGGGTTGCCAGCTACAAGGTTTATGCTGTTGAAGGCAAGATGAAAGGTTCTTTGAGGAAGAGTTTCAGGTGGATCAAGGACACTTACATCCAAGCTGTCTATGGTTGGAGGTGATCCCATCTCATCCTTGCCTATTCTCTACTTTTGTTTCTCTTGTCTCCTCTCTCTGTCTTTTCCTATGTGAACTTGGGATTTGGGATGTCCAAAAATTCTTCAACATCAAAATTCCTGAATCCTATATATAGCTATAAAAAGAAAAATTATTACTTGTCTGGTACCTAAGCAAAAACCACATCTATGAAATTTGGAAATTAATGTTTCTTGGTTGAGTTTCTCAAGTTGGGGGAGACTAAAGACCCATGGCATAGTTACTGAGGCTTTAGATTGCCTTAAACCTATTATTCTGATCAAGATCAGGTCATCTAGCATAGTTACTGATAATAAGAATGGTACAGATCTATCAAAAACAATACTCCAATGAATTTAATATATAAAAATATGTATAAAATAATAAAATTCAGAGATACAAGAAGCCAACATCAAAACAAGTGTGTACTAGAAAACAAGGAAGATGACTTGCTTCAAATCCTCATTTTTTTTTCTTCTTACATCAACAGCATTTGCAAGATTGTACGTCTTTACAGACTTGCACAGGCAAGCCGAGATAAGGCAACTTGTAACAAAGATGAAGATATAGACTATTTTCACCGGCTACCAACTCTTGTTATGTGTGTGTCGAGTAGTGTACAGACAACACAATACAATACAATACAATACAATACAATTGCCCCCAGCACCCAGAGGCCTTTGTATAATCAATGGGACTTGTGTAATCTAAAGAGATCAAGAAAATAAGAGTGGCTCAATGTTAAAATTGTTAAGTGAGGCCCTAAAAAATCTTCAAAAAAGGCTATTGTTTTTTATTCAACTTGGCTCGGACTTGCCTGATCTTTGCGTCCACACGTGCAGTGAACCCAATCTTAGTTTTCTGTCTTGCCTTGGACCGTTCTCTAGTCCACATGTGTTGATCCTCAACATCTTTCCTGTAGTACTTGATCTCTTGGATAATATGATGATCCTCTGGCTCGAAACATCTTTGGTAAGCTATATGAGCCATGTAAGGGAGGGTACAAGCGATTGTGGCTAAGAGGGTGGTCTGCCAGTAGATGGGTGCGGGAGCAAGGGCTTCCACTAGGATTTGGTAGGCATCGCCAGATATTCTAGGAGATAGCGCGCCATAAATTAAGAGAAATATATACCACGCAGCAATGCTACCCCATATTGTGACGTGCTGGATCCATGTGAAGTGACTCATTGTGAGGGCAATCTGGCAATTGAGAGACCAAACGATGCAAGTGAACATTGTTGTACCCAAGACAGCCAAATCGGCGGTCTGGCCTTCAGCACGGAAAGCTTGGTCGTACAGGATGATAATATTGATGAAGAAAATGATTAAAGAGCACAATAGACCATTTCCCATCCACCCGAGTATCCTGTACCAGTCGAAAAACAAATTCCTAGGTCCTTGCTGATATACTGCAGGAAACTGCAAGACATGCAATATCTTTTAAGTCAAGTCTCAACTCTAACATGGATGAATTGCTAATGAAAGAAGCCTTTTACAAAACTAACCTCTAAGCAGACCTCAGAAGAAACATCTTGCTCAAAAACTCCTAGTGACATTACTGGTAGGGAGGTAAGAACAACATTGAACAACAACATGTACCAGTCATCGTAAACTGATTGTCCAGAAAAGCCTGTAAATGCCTCGAAGTAGAAGAGGGTGAGGCCAAACGCTATATTCTTGTAGAAGAAATAGCAAATCTGAATCCAAAATACCGGAACTGGTACAGCATTAGAGGGGGGCCAAGCATTTAAAAAACAAGAAAATGAAACAGACAATTCCTCGTTATTACCATCTGTGCGATCCTCTTGTAACACCAATGTCCATGGACAACAAGAAGTCTTTCCAAGAAACGAAACTGGGAAACAGAGAAGTCACTGGCCATTACAGCCTGAAAACGGGAAAAAGTTTGGTAAAATTCACTAACATGAAAAATTAACCAGTCTTAAGAAGCATCATGTCAAGATAGAACAGCAAAAGCCTACAATTTGATAATAATTGTTACAAACATCAAACATATTTGAGAACAAAACATTTATCGGCAGTTGATGAGGATGTAAGAAGATGTTACCAACCTGCATACCTTCCACACCACTGATACCAACTCCAATATCAGCCTCTTGAATCATTCCAACATCATTTGCACCATCACCAATTGCTAAGGTGGTTTTCCCAGTTCCTTGTTTTACTAATCTTGTTACCTGGTGCCAAGGAAAAAAAAACCGAGAATAGACAATAAGATCTTCACTTTCAGGAATATCACCCGATTTAATCCATTAGAAACAAAGAAAATTCTTACTAGTGCCTTCTGCTTTGGAGACACACGACAGCATATTACAGATGCACATTCAACCGCTAAGCCTAAGAATTTAAGTTTCATATCATCTTCCAAGGCATATGCAAGAGTCTTTCCATCAATGATTAATGCAAAGGCAGCATGTGGATCATTTTCTTGTTTGATCATTTCTAAACCATTGGTGATTTGCTTCAATATGTCCTCCTTGACTTCCTGATGAGTAACAAAAGGGCAACAAAGTCTAACATCTAATGAAATCAATTTCCAAAAGAAAATTTCCTGTCAAGAGAAATACATACCTGTTTGTCCTCTGAACCACTTTCTGTAATACAGATTTGCTTCATGCCTTGTCTTAGCAGACTGCAAGCAAACCTGCATCACAAAGAGAAATTTTCACTAAATAGCTATCATGGAACATCTTTACACCTTTCAGGTTACCATTAGTGGATGAAAATAACGAGAGAAATGGCAGGAGACAAACCCTATATTTATAGCGGTTTCCATCTTATCCCCTGTCAAAACCCAGAGCTTCAAACCGGCTTGTGCTAGTTTATCGATACATTGGGGCACCTGAAATGATACCAGGTTGAAAATGAAAAACACCAAAAGACAAGTGTGTTAGAGAAACCAAGCAAGGGTAATAACACATACCCCCTTCTGCAGTTTGTCCTCCACGGCAGTTGCACCAACGAGAAACAAATCCCTCTCCATCATATCTGCAGCATTTTCAAGCATTGCATCTCTATCAGCCCCAATAGATGTTTTTGCTTTCTGAAATTCATTGTTCCAAGCAGTATACTCAGACTCCTCGAGCTTTCTATAAGCCAGTGCCAATGTACGCAATCCAGCTTCTCCATAATCATTCAAATGCCTAGTGGTATCTTCCAGATACAATTTTCCATCCTTTGACAACCGATCGAAAATAATGCTGTGCCAAAAAGAGGAACAAACCATCATACCATTGAAGGAACACATTGGTGTAGGCTACCATGTGAATACCCTGATGATGAGGTCAAAGGACAACATAGAGACTAACCTGTCAGCACCTTTACACAGGAGAAGAATTTGCCCTTCTTCATCCCTTACAATAACAGTCATCCGCTTTCTTTTGCTTGTAAATTCCAACACATTCAAAATTTTGTATTCCCTACAAGATTCCCAAAGGACCATTAAGATGCTCAAATAAAAAAAATTCTAAAAAGAACAAGCAATAATTGCCATCCCCACCTTTCAATTGGTTTTCCTGAAGCAGTATACTTTTCACGAACAAACACACTTGATTGAGTTCTTTGGAAAAACTCAAAACCCAATTCTCTGGCAGCAACAAGAAAGGATCCTTCATCAGGCGACTCTGCTTCATATGTATAATTGCCGGTCTCTTCATTCAGCTCAGGGATAGCAGTGTGACAAACTGCTAATATTTGGCAAAATAACATAATGCGTGCTGCAGTAGGTTCTTTCAACCAGTTCCCATTCATGAGTCGGTTGTCCTCAAAATTAAACCCTTTTATGGGAGATTTATGAGCCTTTTCTTTCTTGGAAGCGACAAGGGTCTTAAGTTCTCCTTGATCCTCCTGGTCATTAGCCATCTGTTGTGCAGCAGCAAGTTCAACTTCACTAGGGGACACACCATATGGAATACCAGCAATGGAACATTTGAGAAAATCCATCTGATTGCAGGTCAAAGTGCCTGTTTTATCTGAAAGGATGGTGTCTACTTGGCCCAGTTCCTCATTTAAATTAGATGTCCGTGCTTGAGCAGGAATCCCAGTGTCCTCATCATACATTTGTATGTCTTGATTAATAAAGGTTGCTTGCAAAACCTTCACCACCTCAATCGAAACATAAAGAGAAATAGGTATTAAATATCCATAAAGCATGAGGGCAGTCACCATGTGGCTAAGCCCTGATATTACAGGCTTTTTGGGACTATAGTATTCATCTGCATCCTGGGGTCGCATAAACCACCACACTGGCATGCTGTACTTAATTTCCACAGCAAAGCCAAAAGAGCTGATCAATGATATCACCAGAAGGACACTGAAAAGAACATAAATTATATAATCCATTTTCTTTTCTACTCTGCTCCTCTTGGAAGGGGACCTGGTGGAGTTCTGCATGACTTTGCTATCATGGCCAGTGAAGATCACAACCCCGTACACAAACTCTGTATTTCGGAGTTTTGAATCTCTAAGGAGAATTTGGGTAGGGTCAATAGCATAAACTTTACCTTCATATTCAAGGTTACCAACAAAGGTGTAAAGGCTAGGGTTGGGATCTTCACATTTAATTATTCCTTTGAAGTTGTTGAAATTATCATCCTCATCCAAACCCAAGGTTGCCTCCAAAGCTTTCTTTGCCTTCAAGTTGGTCTCACCATCTAAATTCATGGTCTCCACATAGCAAATTCCATCCTCGTAGTTTGATGATAACAGTAGCAAATCTGCAGGAAAGAACTGATCCTTCTCCACTTTCACCACATCTCCAACTCGAACGTCTTCCCATGTCTTTTTACCGAAGCCGCCTTCCTCATTATGAACATGTACTTTCCGACTATTAACCTCCCTATCTTGCATAAACCTTCGCCAATCCTCCAAACCTTCCTTCGCCATGCTTAGCCCTACGACGAAGGCCAAAGGTGCAATCATGCTCACAGGAGAAAATGGCGAAAGGGGTGTAAGTGAAGCAATTGCACATCCAAGGAAGTACAAATTGGCTACTCGGTGGAATTGTTCATACAGAGCTTTTGGCAAGAAAGAAAAAAAATTATATTTGGTTGTGGATATGATATTTGATCGATAAGGTTTTTGGTTGAGCACTTGAGGTTCGTTGCAATATACAGTTCTTGAGAATCCAGGCCCTCCTATAGACTGTCCCCCGCTCCCTGAACTTCGAAATAGACAAAACGAATAAAGATGGCTCTTGCGGAGCTTTGCTCTTATCCTACCCCGTGCCATCTTCTCAGAATCAAGCTTTTCTTTATTTATTTACTATCAAACAAAGACAAGCTCCCAAATCTACCACTCAGTCACCTATAACACGCAGCTTCTTTGCTTTAGTTCCTGATTTCCAAATACCACATGATTCATATTTACAAAATGAAGCTTACAACAAATCAACATTGGTTAAAGCTACAAATTTGACCCAAAAGAAATTCCAAGGTAATAGAGAACACCCCATGCAGCCGTTCCCAGAATCCAACATAATATATATATATATATATATATCCATGCATGCATGCATACACATATATATATAATTTGTTAGCAGAAAGGCAAGAAACAAAAAACACACGTACCCAACATTACTTTTAAGCTAAGATCATTAAAATAAAGGTGTAATGGACAAAGGAGACAATGCTGAGCTGAAACTTTGAAGTTTCAACAAATGCACAACACATCATTGATACTTGACCCAAAAGAAAATAACCCAAATACTCGAAATGAAAAGTTACCTGGAATCTAGAGGCTGGTTCATCTTCAATACCAAATGAAGTAGGCAATCTCTCTAATGGTTAATTTGGATTAAAGAAGAACATGTAGAGATAAAAAGAGAAACAGAGAGATAGAAAAGCCAGGGTTTAAGGCTTCCCCCTCCCTCTGTTTCTTTGAATCCAATAACAAGATTTCCCGGGGTCTCCTTCGCCCCTTCACTTCTATACGTAATATTTATAAATCTCTCTGTTTTTTTTTATGATTATTTTTGTGTATAATGAAAATTTTAAGGTTTCTTTGTTTTTATTTTATGAAAATCAGAAGAGAAAGCATAATGTGTTGATGGGTCAGGTTTTGCAAGAGAAGGAGAGAAAAGAGAAGGGTGGCATGGCATGGCACTCAATCTTCATTTTTCGTTTTTATATAAATATGGAATCAGCCAAAACAGAACCTTATCTTTTGTAACGTTGTTTTTTTGTGGGGCCTATTTTTATCCTACGTGTCACATCCCTTGTAATAATAATAACAAAAGCTTTTCTTCGTTCATCTATTTATGGAAAACAAAATTACTCTTATAATTAGACTTTATAATCCTACTTTGTTTACCTCTATATTTAATCTCCAAAGATTTAGGACTTTTTGACTATCAACTCCCCCCATAATTTATTATTAGTCCCTACACTTTTATAGGATTTGAAATTTAGGCGGTGCAATCTTTTACTTCGCATCTCACCATCCCTAATGTTTTTAACCTTATCGAAAGTAAATGCATCGCCCATCCAAACCAAGCATCAGTCTTTTAAAAGTTAAAAATTCAATCTATCTTTTTTTTTTCAATTTAAAAATCCTAATCCAAACATTATAGTCATAGGTAGTTTTCGACAAAATTTACCAATTTAATATGTTTATTTTCTGTTGGTTGCAAGAAAACTAAGAAATTAATAAGACATGTTGCTTCCAAGCCAGATAATTACTTTCACCAATTAACAAAAAAATCATTCTTTGTAATGGTTTGCAAATCAACTGGTGTTTTTTTTTTTATCTCTCACTAGACTAGTACTCCACCCAATTTCTAATCCAACTAGTCCGATTAGCCACTCCAATCCAGTTTAGAGAACATTAAATTTTCAATTCTTTTTTCATTTTTTATTTTAAAGAGTTAGATTTTCATAGTATTTTTAAAAAATATAAAATTTAAAATTTTATGTATTTTTAAGGATAAGGACCAAATTTTATTGCAAGTTAACCATAATAACATTGTTACGTATTTTGCAACCAAATTTATGGTTAAAATCAATTTTATACAATAACATGTAATCGTTGTGCAACATAAGACGTAATCAAATATGATGTAGTTGTAAATTAATATTTTACAACTATATAAATAGGTAAACTACACAAATAGCCACTCAACTATTAGTATATTTCTATTTTGGTTATCAAATTATAAAAACTTTCAATTTTATCACTAACATTTTAATTGGTTTTGCTCGGTCATCCTTTGTTAAATTGTTAATGAAATTGTGGTGCGTCTCTTATTAATTGGTGTAATAACACATTTAGTCCTCGACACTTACACATTCTATCAATTTGTTTCTAATTCTAAATAATTCAACAAACTTAATCATCCACATTTACAAATTTTATCAATTTGATCCCCAAACATATTTTTTTAAAATAAACATAATAAATCATGTAAATGTAATAAAAATTTATCGTGATAACCCAAGTTCTTGTTACATTTTAAAAAGAAATTTAATTACGTCTTTTATTCTGGAATCCCCAAAAGTAAGATCTTGCTCCAATTGTCCAAATAAATAATTTTAGGGAGGCCTCTTTGTTTACTCTATTTCATTTCACCAATTGTAAATTATGAGGGTTTTATTTAAGCCACAAAAATTAGGAAGGATTCTAATTAAGACATTAAAATCAGGGGGGAAGGTTATATCTCCACCTTATGAAAAATATAGGGGTTCTAGAGGTTATATCTTCTCCTTAAAAGGTAATAATTCAAGTATAGTAAATTGGTAAATCTTTGGTTGAGGTATACCAAGGTAGTGGAGGTAGACAAGTAGGGTCAAACCACTACAAATCGATTTTCCAAGCTTTTCTTCCATTTCATTATCATTTAGAAAAGTTTGCAAAAAATTTTAAAATACCAATTCACCTCCCTCTCTATATTTTTGGGCCTAACAATTGGTAACATAGTTTGGTCTCCATCAAAGGTTTAACCACCAGAAAATGTTCAGAGGCTGACTATATGAACAAGGATTTTCAACAACCACATTCAGCTCCTCGTCATTGTTCAACTACGCATATAATTTAGTTACATGATTTCCAAATTTGCAGTGAACTGCTATCATTCTCTCTACATTTTCATCATCGAAAACCTGAAGGTAGCTAAATATGACCAGATTTAATGATGCCAAATGATAAATGTCAAAATTAACATACTTTACTCTCATTCTTAATGCATCTTTAGGCGATTACATGATGTTAACTATGAATTATATGCTCATAATCCTTTAAATTCATATTTTGAATCTTAATAGAGCACTTAGGAGCAATAAGAGTGAAAAACGAGTGAAAATCAAAATATTGGAGCAATCTAGAAGCTGCACATGGGAAACAGAGTTTCATACGGCCAGACCACACAATCGTGTGAGCCACATGGGTGTGTGCCCAAAGCGTGTCAATTTTGCGGACCATGTACGCTAAAAATAGGAGATTCTGATTTTTAGGTTTTTTGGCACTTTAGGAAGATATAAATGATAAAAAAGAAAAGAGGAACCGACCGTCTTAGTTTAGCATGGAAGTTACCCAAAAGAACACCATTGAAGCTGATTTCTAAGTAGTTCATCAAAATTCAAGATTCCAAGCTTATTTCCTAGGAAGTTGGCATGGGTTTCTTTTATTTTAATGGTCATACTGTATTTTCGGTGTTTATTCTTGCAAGTATGAACTAATTTTCTAAATACACATGGAAGATGAACCCTAGAATGGATTCTATTATTTGATTTCTAGTTTTATTCAGTAAAATCTTAGTTTATTTATTTTCAATTATGAATGCTTAATTGTTCTTGAGTTAATATTTCTAGAGTATTAATCCATGTTTGATGTGCATGAGTTTGAGGTTGAATAGACCCTTCTTGTGATTAGATCTTTCATAATTGGATGGACTTGCATACAATCCTAGAAATAAAACGATATAAATCTACCAGATTAGAGTCAAATCTAATATGAGGATTTATAGAGTGAATTAATGCCATAATAAGTGTTTTAATTAGAAATAAATTTCAATTAATCAACCTAGAGTTAGTTATTCTTATGCTCGAAAGAGATATTAGCAGAAATTAAGAATTTCTACGGATCAAAGAACTAGGATTGAATGTCTTTACTAGGTTTGAAGGTGATATGTTAGGTGTTTATGATGTTTTAAACTTGGTTTTTACGTGTCATAAGTCCATGATTTGATATTAAGCTCCTATGTGTTAAAGTAACTGAGTTTTGAAGAGACTTTTAGGTCTTGGCATAGGTGTATCAGTACATGTACTTGGTTGTATTGTTAGAAGTCCAACAGATTCAAAATATCTATGATATCACGAAGATGTATCGGTACATCTCCTCACTAGTAATGATACATCTATGGCAGATTTTGTTTTGAGTTGTTTTGACCCTCGAAGACCCGTACTTGATCCTAAACACCTCCAAACACCTAGAAATTTTAAAATGATTTCAATATGATTTTAAAGTTTTAAAATTGAAAATTGATTATGTGATATGGTTTGATAAAAAATTTTAGACTCGATTACTTAGTGAATACAATGTATTATTGTAACTTGAGTTACTTCGACAACGATGTGACATCTCGTATCCAAGTTTGCTATTCGAGTTGGATGTAAAGTGTCACGTTGAAAATAGAATTATTGCATTAAAACCAACCGTTAAGTTCAACAACAATTCTTGCCATTATTCCTTTAGAATTTAAGTCATAACTTAAGAATGACCCGTACAATTAACCCTATTGGCAGATCGATTGAATACTTAATGTATTCATGTTAACCTTGCTTTTTGGTCATATTCTAAATTGTATCTATGTCATATATAATGATTCAATACATAAATTAATAAATTTAGAGTTAAAACTAAATTATTGTGATAAATTATATAAAATATACTTAAAATTATAAAACTTAAATAGGTAGATGACAAAATAAAATAAATATGAACACTACAAACATTTCTTTTTGTTCTTTTCCTTTCCTTTATAAAAAGTAATTACTTGATTACTTTCAAACTTCATTTTCTTCCATCGCTTTTTCGCATAAATCATAAAATACAAAGTTCATAATACCCTCCCAATTAAATCGAATCATAACTCAGGTCACTCGTTTGAAAAATGGGAGGATTTGGAAAGAAAAATATAGGTCCAAAAAATGGATTTAAACAAAAAATAAGGCTTGTTTTCTAAACGGAATAGGTCTCGGGTAAGATTTTTGACCCGAGCTCAGCTCGACCCGAATTCGCCTAAATTTTTTCACTGGTGCTTATTATTGTATAACTTTTGTTTTATTATTAATTTTATTACTATTTTAGATGCATTTGCTTACTAAGTTGCAACTATCTTAATTATTTTCTTAAATTTACTTTTATAGAAAAATAATTTAAAAAATTTAATACAGACACCAAGCTCGAGTTTAACATTTTTATCTGAATCAAATTTAAACAAAATCTTGACCTTATTTTTCGCACCAAAATCTAAAATTTTATATTGGCAAAATTCGAATCCAAAGCATCGTTAGGTCTACTTCCAACGCTTTGAAACCCAGTTAATGCGAACACGGAAATTTAGACAAGCCGTAAAGATTTGGACGGAGAACCCTTGAATCACATGAATCTCCCTGCTTTGGTTCTCCCAAAAGAGAGTGACGGTTCACCCACACATGGATTACAGTCAATTGCCATATATATGATTATATTTATAAACAAATATGAACTCGTTTGGCAAGAGTCAATTCTATGAGACCTCAATAATAATATATCATCTCAATTTTATTGATGAAATTTTAAATTTATTATTAGATTAAAATTTTATTTTAATATTTTTTATGCATATTTTATTATTTCTATCGAGTGTGTATATTATTAGAGATTATTTGACCCGAATCACATCACTTGTTGAAGAAATAAATACCATACAACACAAGTTAAATCCGTATAGAACTGTTCTTCTTCTATTTGACTTTGATTAGAACAAGATTTTTCAACCATTAAATAGATGTAGTCGACCCTATTGTATCATTCGTTTTTCAACATTAGTAAATTTTTCCTCCTCTACCAATGATTTTTTCCTGATAAGGTTTCCACATAAAATCTCTGTGTTCTTTTTTTCTTTTCTTTTCTTATAGCTTTGCGATTGTTCTACCACTATTATCGATGTTTATATAACATATATTAATAATTTTGTTGATTGATTTGATGTCACAAATTAACTTGGTTAGGATTCATGAAAACATCATTTAAACAACTGTATTCATTAATATTATTAATCGATCTATTTATGTGTTTAAATTTTTTTACTTACAATTGAATCTATTTTTTATTTTTAATATGTACATATTTCATGTTTTATTATTAATTAGTTTCAAACTATACGTTTCATTATTTATTGTATCTTATTTTTAAACGTAAATCTATGTTCTAAATATGTAACTTCTACACACATACGTCCAATAGAATTTCTATTTTTTTATAAAATGAGTTATATTATTATAAATATATATACATGTTTATATAAATTAGCTTTTAATGCGCATGCGTTGTATATGTGATTTCACATGTTTAATAGTTAATTAGTTTTGTTCAATATTGTATTTCTAATGACAATAATTAGCATAAAATAATATTCATATTTGAATTATTGAATATAATTAAAATATATTAATTTATCAATTCATTATAAATTTTTTAAATAATAATTAAAATATTTTAATATATTCAACATACGATATAATTTTATTTTATATAATTAATGTAAAGTTACATTATTTAAAATAGCAAACTAATTAACTCTATTTAAATAATAATTCTATTTTACATAAATAAAATTAACACAACTTTTATTTAACATTAATATTCTTTATTATTATTTTTATCACTCGTTAATTAATTAAATTATAAAACTAAAAATCAACAAACGAAATTAAAAATTCAATGTTTTACTAATTACGTATTATTTGGATTTTAATTGGGATATTTGAGAAAAAATAGTTGACCAATTGTTTTTCTTAAAATGATTAAACATGGTTTCAGATTTTATCTTAACTTACGCTGGGGTTTCCAAAATATTTTAATAATTCATTCATTTAATTAATTGTAAAAGTTGTTTTTAGATTAAATTTTCATAATTTTTTTAATTACGAAGTTAATTTATGATATTTAAGATTAGGTATGGATTTTAAATTGATTTCACAACCCATCGTGAATCATTTAAAAAAGTTTTTAAAAAAGTCGATTGAGTTTTAGTTCGATTGACGTTGGTATTGTTGTCAGTGCACAAGGTCGTGAAGTTGAGTCTATTGAAGCGTATTATCTTAATGTTAAAAAAAAATTTAAAACTTTTTTTTTCTTGAGTGAATTAACAAATCTTTTATCTACATCCAGGGGTAAAGCCAAAAAAATTTGTAGGGGTGGCAGAAATTAAATTGTAATTTTTACGATAGTAAAATTCATTTTAATAGCCTATATCTTTATAATTTTTAAAGAATTAAATCAAATTTTTATCATTTTAGAGGAACAAAGTGCAATTTTATCTTTATTAATTTAAAATTTTAAAAATTTTAAAGAGTCCAAATAAAAATTTTCATCATTTAAAATAAACAAAACAAAATTTTGCAAATGGATGAAAGTGGATTGTAAATCAAGCTGTGAATAGATTCTAACCCTTCATATGCATTATTTGCAAAATAAAAATAAAAATGATTAGGTAATAAAATAATTTTTAAATTAAATTAATAAAAATATTTAGATTGTGTTTTTTTCCTGAATATAACTTTCAAAAATGATTTTGAAAAATAGATTTTTCTAGAAAAGTTGATATTCTCTATCGTAAAATATTCTTTATCGTTTAACAAAATTTCAATTTTCAAAATGTTTTAAGTGAAACAAATATAACATAAATTATATTTATTACAAAATATTGCTTTGATAATCAAAATATGTTTTATGATAACATAATATTTTATATAGACTTAATAATAACAAATATTTAATAAAAGTTAATTTGAAATTAAGTATATATATATATATATATATATATATATATATATATGAAAGGCAGAGGTGAATGTATAAAAATTTAAGGGTAAGAATTAAAATATAAATTTTTGGGTTAAAAATAATTTTATCATCATACAAATTCATAATTTTATAATTTTCTAAAGAACTTACAAAGCGATGTTACCTTTTTTTCAAGGTTATCAAAATTGGATTAGATCAGTTTACCGGACTAGGAATCAGTTGAGTTACCGGTCCAGAGAGTGGTTTCGAACTAGTTCGATTAAGAGTTAGTATAGATCGATTAAATAGACTAAAAAACCAGTTAAACTAGTTCAATAATTATTTTTTAACTGGATCAGTGAATCGGTGACTTGACTGGTTCAACCACCGATTCGGGTTTTAAAACATTGCCTTTGTTTGGTGGAGGCCAAGGCACCTACTTATGATAATGACACATTGAAGCTCTTAGGATAAATGAAATTAAGTACAAAATAAATAAATAATCATATTTATATTCTCAAAAAATTCATATTTTATACTATAAAAAATTTATTACCAAATATTGATAAATTGTAATATATATTTTATTATTTTAAATTTATAATTATCACAACTTTTACTAAATTATAATTATTTTAAATGAATGATTGTCAAAACTTTTATTTTATTATAACTTTTCTTAACTAATAATTGAAATTAAATATTACAATCATTTTAAATATGAATTTAATAATTTAATTGCAAAAGTTAATTCAAAAGTTTTCAAAACTCTTGTTAATAAAATTCACAAATTATGATATATGAACTTAAAATAATAATATTTTAACATTTAATTTTACCATTTCAACCAAAATTTCATTTAACTTTGATATAATCTTTTAATAAATACTTTTTACATAATCATTTTCCATCTAAATGCAATTGCATTTCACTTCAAACTACTCCTAGACAACAGTGACGGAGCTAGAAAATTTCTTGGGGGCCGAAATTAAACTGTATATTTTTATGATAGTAAAAATATAATTTTACCATTTTAATAGTCTATATCTTTATCATTTTTAGAGAATTAAATCAAAATTTTATATTTTTTAGGGCCAAAGTACAATTTTACCATTACCATTACCAATTTAAAATTTTATAAATTATAAAGAGTCTAAATAGAAAATTTTCTATTTTAGGAGGACCGGGGCCCCTACCAGCCCCCCTCAACTTCGCCACTTCTAGACAACATCATATACTTTCCCTAAAATAACAAAAAAAAAATCTTTATATTTATATTATATTTATATTTTAATATTTGGGTTCGTAGATCAAAATAAACTTTAATTATCAATTTACACATATTAAATAAAATTTCATTTGAAATAAAATTTATTTCAACCAAACAAATATGAAATTTTATTTTAATATAATATTAATATAATAGCTTATTTTAAAATGAAATAATTCATTTTAAATATTATATCTTTTTCTATTGGTTACATTATTTCTAATAATCTATATTTGTACTATTATTTAAATTGATATAACAAATCAATCAAGTACCAATTTAGTTGAGAAATTATCAAATGACCAAATTTTTATCATGCTAACACAACCAAAATCGATTTTTCTTTCAAAAGAATTATTGTTTAATTTTTTGTATACAAGAAACCGATGTTCATTTATGTTCGCTTTATGATTATTTTTTTAATTTTTTACATTCACATTGTTGGAAACTTTGAGTGTATTGTTCGAACAACAGCTAGAACAAGTTGTTTGGAACAATCAAAGTTGGTGTTGGCATATTTGAATTTTAATGACTTGTGTTTTAATATTAGTTAACGACAAATGATAAGCGAATTTCGTGGTAAATTAGAATATGATCATCATCCATTCGATTAACCTTGAAGAGGAAAGAGTGGAGTTTGGACTTTGGTGGTTACTCATATTTATTGTTATCCTTATTTCTCAGAGTATGTCAAGCTATTAGGAGCTTGTTTGTAAAGACTTTTATGTGATAAATACTCAAGATAATTAATGGGATTAAACCAGCTTTTAAATTAGTGTTTCATGCTTATCAAAACACTGTTGGTTGATCACTTAAAGAGGCCTATAAGTAGGTTGTTTGTGCTGCACATTAGTGGGTGCAATTGAGTTTCTTTAACATTTGTATTTTTCTATTTTATTGGGTAAAATTTTGACACTCTTTTAGGTATTCTTTGGAGGATTTTATTGAATGTATTATGAGGTATTTGGAAAGTGTGATTTGTAACAATTTGGTTTCAATATTGGGGCTGAAAATATCCATTCGTGTAAGGATAATTTGAGTTTTAGCCAATAGTTGGTCCAGATGAATTGTGGTATAAAATCATTTTTAGCAAGGCTTCGTAGAGTAGGATTGGTGAATCTGAATTGTGTCGAAAAATATTACATGATATTTCTCTCCTTACTTTGCTTATTACTTCACTTTGCCTAAAGACTAATATGTTGTATTATGTTCTAATAAAAGTTAGAATGAAATTGTTTTGTAGCTACACAAAGTATTTGGTCCACTAACATTTCAATCATCAAAGTTGGAACAAAGTGCAAACTGAATATTTTTCAATTGATATCAAAGCGAGTTTTAAGAGTTGTTTGAAGGTGATCCTTTGTTTGATTTACGACCAAAGAATTCATGAAGGAAGGTAGTTTGATTACCCAACCCCTGTTGCCACTTGGTTCAACAAACTATGTTTATTGGAAGGTTCATATAAGGGCATCTTTTATGTCTATCAATGAAGAAATTTAAGAAGCTATTGAAGATGGTTAGAGTCGACCCACTATAACTGTTGCTGATGGCACCACATACCCTAAAGAAAGAAGTAAATACACTGATGTGAAAAGGACCTTTCATGGAAATTCAAAAGCCCTAAATGTCATTTTCAGTGGAATTGACTTGGACAAAATTGAAGTCATTTCTGTATGTGAATCTGCTAAGGAGGCATGGATGGTCTTACAAAACCAACATGAAGGAAATGATGTTGTATGCATGTAAAAACTTCATATTTTAACAACTTGAAAATGAAACTATTTCTAAGTTTTATACAACATTATGTGATATTTCTAATGATGGTTTCTATTTTGGTGATTGTCTTTCCAAGGATAATATAGTACGTAAAGTGCTGAGGTCATTACCAGAATGGTTTACCATTAAAGCCGTGAAAATAGAGGAGGCAAAATATATTATCACTCTCAAGTCAGATGAGTTAATAGGCTCGCTCCAAACTTTTGAGTTGAATATGGAGGAAGAAAAACATGACAAAATGGGCCTGACAAATAACATAACATTCAACATTTAAAAGGCTATTCTAACAACGAAATAGATTGTAAAAGACATTGATAAGATAAAAAAGCAATTAGTATTTCTCACAAAGAGCATAAAAAGGTTCTCTAATAAGGGAACAAAATTAGATGCCAGTAGGAAAATGAATAAGGATGTTCAATGTTATGAATGTAAGGGGTTTGATCACGTATAATCAAAATGTGTTGATACTAAGAAGAATGAGAAGTCACTCATAGTCACTTGGAGTGATGGGGAAAGTTCTAAATTAGATGAAGATTTGAGCAACTATGTTGCTTTCACTGCTACTATTCCAAACCATGTTTTAATAGATTCTAAAACTAATAAAGAAGAAGATTCAGATAATGGTGATAGTCCCTTTGAATCTTTGGAGGATGCTCATAACTATATGTTAAAAAATATGTAAATAATTGTCAATTTAATGATTCTTCGAGGGAAGAAATTATTGTCCTTAAAGGGAAAAAAAGCTCAAAATCGTGATCCAAGAACAGGATGATGCTTTGAAAGTAATTAAGAATGAGCTAGATGATGCAAAATATGTCTTGAAGAAATTTGGATGCCAAAATAAAAAGCTTGATGAGATTTTGGCTGCAATGATATTTGGATAAAGGCATAGAGTACTTGGTTATATCAATAAAGGTAAGTAACAAATCATCTTTAAAAGTTTTGTTAAAGTTAAAGTGTGGGTTCTTCTTCTTATAAGGCAGGAAACAAGAATTTAAGAAAGATTTTATGCCATTATTAAGGGAAAGCTAAACATATTAGATCACATTGTTTTAAAATGATACGAGGTTGGAAGAAGTTTAACTCAGCTACAAAACCTGTTAGAACAATGAATGGAACAAGTAGACCAAAACATAGGAAGATTTGGGTGAGAAAGGATCCAACACATTTGATTTATAAAGATCAATGTTTGGTTGATGCTTGTATGAAGCCTAAAGTTGCAATTGATGGAAACCATTTTGAAGATTTATCAAGTATTGGACAAACTTTTAGATTTCTTGGAAAAAGTGTTTGTTCCACAAGTTACAACCGCTCTTGTTGAGGTAGCATTTAATCTCATCCCATCTAAACAACATGATGGAAACTAGTTGGAGATGAATAAGGTAATGGGGAGTAATACTGTTGATTTTACTTGTGGTTGATTTTGGTGTCTCTGTAATCTGAATTGATGCTTCTAAACTAATATAGTTCCTTTTATTATTGTTATATACTTGTTAATTTTAGGAGGTTAGTGATAATTTTGCTGAAGATACAATCTGGTTTGGTCTTGACTTTGAAGAGATTGGTGGATAAGAAAGCAAGAGTTTGCTCCATAGTTCTATCTTGTTTAATACGAATCAGGAACAACATCTTTTGTTTTGTTTTGCTGAGCTGAAATTCAAATATGGGTGGCTAAAAGGTCAGGTTTGTTGACATGATTTGTGATTTGGAGAAGATTTCTTAGTGAGGAGCATCTCTATGTGCATTTTGACAAAAAGGGGAAGTTGAACTAAGTTGTTGGTTCGAAAAATAATTTACTTTTTATTTTGCTTGAACTTTGTTGAAGATCTCATTTAAATATGCAAGCTTCATTTTTGTTATTTTTGTTGATATCTTGATGCATAATGAAAGGGGGAGAGATGCAAATGCTTGCTTGGGTTGTAACACCCTATACCCGACCCGTTCGCCAAGTTCGGGTACCACATGAGACAAAGTCTCAATTAACTTAACGATGTTTATAGTACTTTTGTAATTAAATTCTTAAAAAATTAAATTCAAGACACCAATATATATAAAAACTCGTACTGAACTAGTGATAAGTTCTTACAAATTTGATCTCTAGAAACAAAACACTAAATTTAAATTAATTTCAAATACATATATAGTTAATTTAAAGCCTAAGGCGTGGCCTCTAGGTTGCCCCTCTATATACATGATACAACAATAACGCCCAAATCTTCACTCAAGTGGAGTTTGGCTTGGTCCCTCCTCTTAATTTTTGAGTCTTTAACTACCTTGCATTTAGACAATAATTTTCATAAGTTCAGAAGAACTTACTGAGGACCATACATAAAAATTTCATGGCATACTGATTCAATTTTAATAAAATGATATTATAAGCACAAAGTTAAACTTCCTGGATTTTGTAGGAAAATACGTTGACTTAGTTGGCGTAGTGGATGCCTCGTTTTCTCTGAGTTGTCTATTGGCAGACCTAATAATTGGATTGGTCATAACCATTATTTTCCTAAATATATTCTCATCTAGGTCTTACCTTGGCATGTCGATGTTTCAATCTTCTCTATACCCTTTTTATGATATGCCTTATCCTTGATACTCGTATCTGCCTTTGTGGATTGGCGACAGTTAGTAATGTTTAGCTGTGAATTTTTTATAATTATGAATCCTCACCTTGCTCCCTTATCTCACCATAAACTCCAAATAGGTCTGCCTTGCCATTTTTGTGACTACTGATGTAGACTATGCTTGATCTCCTTTCTGATTAAGGCCTCTTTCTGAACTCCAAATTCAGACTTAACTGCGATACTTGGCTAACTGAACATTTCCCTCTTTCCCTTGTTGGGCTCGTGCCCGTTATGTAGCCCCACAGTACCTATTCTCTCACTCTAATATTTTAGGTACTCCAATGGACAGGTAGTACCTAGTGAGCTATCTCCTACTCAATTATCTTTTAACAGTTCCACCCTTGGTAGACCTACAAGTCTTCCCCCTGCTGTATGGCTTTGATGAAATTCTGCTTCTTACTATTTTTTAGGGGATTCGCTACCCAATGTAGTTTTTGTAGACTAACTCGTTGTTAGTCCATGTTGTCTTTCCTACGCTATATAGTCCTAACTAGGCATGTTTCTCCTATAATTACTTGGCAGACTTTGTTGGTCATCCAACCTTGCTTGAATTTCCTCCCATTAGGTCTCTTGACGGTCTATTCACTCTTCTAGCTACCACTTTGTCAGTTGCCCAATTAAGATTTTAGCCTATAATAACCTATTCGATATCTGCTTAACCAAAATGGGGTCTATGACTTCTCTAGCAGAATTCCATTGGCGGGCACTACTCTTACCATCTCATCTAAGGAATTTCTCCCTCCTAGCATATGGCTGGGTTAAGATGCTTCCCAAGCTCTACTCACCATGCCTTTGGTGAATCTGTAACAACCCGTCTGACGAATTCTTTGTATCTGGTTATTGTTTGGCATATAATTGGTAAAATAAGGATAGATATGAGTAAGTAAAATGTTTGTCTTGGCTAAGTATATAATTATGTGTATTGCGCCATTTGGCGACCTCTTATTTTTGGCGGGTTCTATAGCTTAGCAGACTATTCTATTAAGTATCCGCCCAACCCATATGCTTTAGGCGAACTCGTTAATTTCACAGCTATTTAGATTTGTTTATTATTTAAGTATGATAATTTTGTTAGCTAAGTTGAGATTTAGTTAGAAAGGAACTAGACTACTGTAGATGATAAAACTTAAATTATGCTAAGTACACTTAAGTATACAAAGATAGCGGTGGTCTTTATGAACACTTTTACGTTTTCTTCTTCTTACTTGATTTCCTCTAAAAACTCTTTAAAAACCTAAGTTTAGAAAAGCTCTTCGAAGTAAGGTTCACAGTAGTCAATTAACTTCTACGTTAGTACTAGCTTAGTGGTACTTACTGATGAACCCTAGGAGTAATCCAAAAGGCCTTACCCAAGAAGTAATCCATTATCAATCTATACTAGAAGGTGTGATTTATTTTCAACTCCAGTTGCACCTCTCTCATATACATCAATCTAAGATCACACCTCTCACTAAGGCTATCCCTTTTAAAGCTTAGTTACGAACTGAGCATGAAGTATTTAAAATAGGTTCCTCACAATGAAAAGATAAGTGCTCTCTCTCAATTGTACATAATCAAGTATGCAAGTCTTCTTTAAATAGGCATTATAAACTAGCAATTCAGCAATCACTATAAACATGAATTCCCTTGAAATGTTCTTTAAAAAGTATTCAATAAGAAATCAATTATGCAGATATCTCCAAAGAATAGATTTTTTTTTACAAATTGGATCTCCTCATTTAAGGAAATATGATTAGATTTAAAGTCTTAATATAAGGTCCCTACTTGATTAATATTCAATGTGATCCAATTCACATAATTGCTGCTTAAAATATTCAAAATGATGAAAAAAATCCACATTTTTTTAGTGAAAAGGATGCTAATGTTGGAAAAATATCCAGTTTGAAAAAGTTTTTCTTGCACAGCAGAAAAATAAAAATTTTGAAAACCGAGTTGGTTTGTGATATTTATAGCAATAAACTTTTCCTGAAAATTACTTGTGCTTGGAGCGAGATGGATCTCAAACATTCTCGGCTTTTAACCGAACGACCTTATTCACTATTCTCATACTACAAAATGCCTCGAGTATGGGCTTAAATAATGACGAATCAAACACAGAATCCGAAATAATTTTCTTACTTTTAGTAGGAAACTAAATCTCTCTCTTATAGAAATCGGTAGAATTGTTATTCTCGGAAAATAAAATTTATACTTAGAAATAAATTCTCACTATTTTCAGGCAAAATAACAATATTTGAAAGCTGTGTGTTTTTAACCCTACCATTGTTATCTATTTATAGGGAAAGATAGAAAAACCCTAGTTGAATTAGTATAACACAAATAATACTAATTTAATAGAAAAATCAATCTCCTAGTTAAACTAGGAGAGGGCTGGCTAACTCTAGTTAATAATGCTAAGGTTTCTGCCCCTCATACTTAATATGAGGCGTTTTGGGCCTCTCTTGTTCAAGTACAATTATATATGCTTCCTAGACTTTTAACCTGTAACACCCCTAACCCGTATCCTTCTCTAGAATAAGGTTATAGAGCATTACCGGAGTTTACAAATTAATTTACAGACATTTCATTTCATCAAACATTCATATTTATAACCAGTCAAAATCGAAACATTAATGAGCTGACGTTTGCCAATTTAACTTATACATGCCATTATAACCAGAACCAAAACATCCAAAACTACCGATAGAATTAATGGATAGTGTGATAAACATTCGTACATTCATTCAATACATTATTCCCCTTTTTATCAAATATATCAATGTTTCATTAATTTTCATACAATGAACATTCAAATCATATTCACACCAATAACATACATTTCAAGCATTTAAGAATATAATTCAAGTTACACGAACTTACCAGACTAAATTGCAGAAGTACCAAAATTCAGGGACATTTTGATAATTTTCTATTTTCCTCAAATTTTCACCCAATCTTGATCTAAATTAATATTTCATTCAAGTTATACATTTCATGCAATTTGGTCACTTTCTGATATTTTTATCAATTTACCCTTAAAATACTACTTTTATTCAATTTAGTCCCTGAACCTAAAACATGCAAATTGGCCATTTTTAATGAAAACTCATGCTAGTTGAATAATCATATATTTTCCTCCTCCTCCTCTCCATTCCCCATCCTTAATGTATATAACATGCTTATATGTAACATTATCTATAATTTCACCATTTATTTATATATTCATTCAAAGCTGTCCACTTGAGTCATAGTCACAAAATTATTTATTTCTTGAGCTATAGAACTCCAAATTGAGAGACGTTAATTTTATCTGAAACTAGACTCACATATATTCTTACCATAAAATTTTCATAATTTTTGGTTCAGCCAATAAGTACAGTTTATTTTTTAAATTCATCTCTATTCTGCTGCCTCACAACTTTGACCCTTCTTCACTAAAAAAAAATTATCTTCTCGTACAGAATTCATAATGTTCCTATTCTTTTCTATTGAAAATATACTTTTTCATACATATAAATTTAAGCCCCTAATCATTTTTCTCCAATTTTTTATGATTTTCCAAATTCCGAACAGGGGAACCCGAAATCATTTTGACCTTATCTCACAAAATTTATTATAACTCGTGATTTAAAATTCCATTACTTACACTGTTTCTTTTATGAAAAACTAGACTCAATAAGATTTAATTCAATATTTTATTCATGCTCTAATTTGATTTCCACAATTTATGGTGAATTTTCAAATTTAACTTACTGCTGCTGTCCAAAACTGTTTTAGTGCAAGATGTTGATTACTAAGTTTATAACTTCCTTATTCCCTTTCTCTATAATATTTCCCATCACTTTCACTTATTTCTCTTCACTAATATATCAAGAAAATAATACTTTATATAAGAAAACTCTACTATAACATCTTTTCCATGCTTTTTCAATAATATCAAACTTAAAAATATATTGAAATCACAATGTTCTTACCTTGTCCTATTGGTTTCAACCTTTAACTTGATTTTCTCTCTCCTCCAACTTCTATTTCTTGAATCCAACTTGATATTCTAGCTCCCCATAGTCTCCTTGTTATCTTTCTCTCTTGATGGCTATGGAAATTCCTTTGATTTCTAAGTGAAAATGGTGAATTTTTGGTGAAAGGACCAAATTGTAAAGAAAGCAAAACTTTCTTTCTTCTCTTCTCTTATAACGTGAAATGCATGGAAAAGATGATGATTTCTCATCATCTTTCCTCCCTTCTATATTAATCATTTAATAATAAAATAATACTAAAAAATCTTAATAAAATAATATTTATCTAATTAATTAATTAAAATATCACAAACATCATCATTACCTTCTAAAATTCTCTCTCTTTCAAATTGACCATTTTGCCCTTCATAATCTTTTGAAATTCTATAATTCCATCCTTGAGTCATCACTTAATTTGGTAAAATTGGTATTTAGTCCCTCAAAATTCTTCACCTTTTCAATTTGGTCCTAATTCATCCATTTTCCTTAATTTCTAGATTATTCTACCCTTAAAATATTAACACTATTGACACTTCAACTTTTTATATTTACATTTTAACCCTCAAATTTTGAGTATTTACTCTTAGGCCACAAAACTTTTCTCACTTTTGCTATTTAATCCTTTCTTGAATTAATATGTCATAATATAGTTCTCAATATTGACATAACTCAAAATTACCCTTTTATCACTTCATTTCCTTATTTTACTATATCAGGAATATTATCTTACTTTCTTCCTGTAGTAATTTTCTGGGTATTACATTTCTCTCCCCCTTAAAATAAACTTCGTCCTCGTAAGTTCCTTGTTTTCTTTTGATCATGAACTTCATTTTCCTTTCCATAAGAATAGAAGACCTTTAGTAGATTACTTTTGGAGTTATTCATATAATCCTATGTTTCCTTTTGCTCAATTTACAAGGAAATTCTTAATTAATATACATTCTCAATTTCCTTTAAATATCAAACATATAATGATTTATTGGTATATATATTAATTCATACTTCAACTTCAAAATTTCAACAATAACAATTAATCAAATTAATATCGCATATCCTCAAACTGAATTTAATCATCTTATGAACCTTTGGTTCATGTCCTTTATTTTCAGTCTCCATTTAATTCACAATTTCAACTTTCTCATTTCTTCAATAAATCAATCGATCAATTTCATTCGTTTTATAATTTCACTTGTTTACCCCTATTAACAAGTATGTAAGCAATAAATGCTTAGTAAGCTCAGATAAACTTTAATCATGTCCATTCATTTCAAATATGAAATTTATAAACATCAATAATAATTTAATATTGACACCACAATGCTCATGTGGCTATATTCATCAACTCAGAAGGTAAATAAATCCACATCATTACTTGTTAATTTTATCCCTAGCAATATAGGATTTTAAACAATTTTATACTCTTCCGAATTTTTTTTCTTTCATTTGCATTTCTTTACTTTCCACACTTATTCCATATGCATGACACACAAGTCATACACATATCATTCAACCAATGGCTTGGCACTTGCCTAAGCATCAAGCAACACCACTGGTTAGCGTACTTGTACATATTACATATAAATTCAACTTTGATAAACTTATTTTCTCGATATGTCACACTTGAGTTTGTTACTTGTCTCAATATACATAATTTCCTTGTCAAATACCATATCAATATTAATTTAGAAATCTTTCATTTCAATCACATAAGTCTCTTACCATTTCTTACTGAATCGAAGAACGGCTTACGGATATGAGTACATTGTTCTTTTTGTGCCATAGTTCAACTATGGTCTTACACATGTATCTATACTTCCATGGTCCAACCATGGTCTTATGTTCAAGGTGCCATAACCCAGTTATGGTCTTATCCGTAAATTCATCCTTTGCCACAGAACGATTGTACTCAACCCCGCGTTCAATCCAAACTGAGTATTAAATCCAATAATATATTTCCAATAATAATTCATCCATTAGTTAATATCATATACTATCACATTGAGCCATTATTTGTCTCATAAACATTTAGTTCATGCTTTCTATTCACATTTTCATATTTAATTCACATTTTCAAATTATATTCCACTTAGTCATTACATGATCTCATGTATTTTTACTTACTCAATTTCTCGATGAACACTTCGGAATAATAACAGATACACGGTGGAATCAGCACATAACAACCACCTTATAATAAATGATACTCGGTGGAATCATCACATAACAACCACCTTTATAGTCAATGGTACCCAGTTCACATAGTAGCCTGCACACAGTACTACACATGTGACCATTTCCATCCGATACATGTAGTAGCCTACACATAGTACCACACAAGTGATCGAAGCTATCCGGTACGCATAGTAGCCTGCACATAGTACTACACATGCGACCGATCATTCCAGTACACGTAGTAGCCTGCACATAGTACTACACACGTGGCCTAGCAACTTCACTCGTATCTCTTCTATTCCGAAGGTTCAACCGAGAATTCTAACTTTTTCTCACTTTTCTTTTCACTATTTCTTTTCCTTATAACCTTTTTTCTATTCTCAATCATTAATATCACTTCATCTCTTCTTATTTCTCGAATAATGCGTTCTCTTGTTACTATCCACCTATACTCTTTTTTGTTTATTCAATATTTCAAACATGAATCAGAGATAATCTTTTATCTTATAATGAAAGTTGTTTTTTTTAGTGGAGGCCCAGTAGACGAAACAAAATACTTAGGATATACGGGACTGGTACAGAGGTGCATTATTATGCACTATTAAACAGAGAGCACAGATGTGCTAAACGAAGAGCACTTGTGCTAATAATCAGTAAGCGTGCTAGTTATCAGAGAGCACTGACGTACTAATAATCAGAGAGCACGCTAAACTCCCTTAATATCCTAATAGTTCTAATCTCGTCTACTTGGCCAAATTATTTCATGCATGCATATCACTTTTACACTTTTCGCATAATGTTTTTACATGCTTTACAATTTAATTCATATCACTTTTACACTTTTCGCATAATGTTTTTCATGCTTTACAATTTAATTCTTGTACCAATAATTCGTGCATTTATATCTTCTCTATCTTTAACACATGTAATATATTTCAAAATTTACTATTCATCCATAATTCCCTAATAATCCTTATCATATACTTCATATATTACTTTTGTATATTTTAAAATTTAGTTATCAAGCACCATATTTCGTGTAGCACTATAATTTACTTTTAATAATACATATAACATAATATTCATCATCGACATGTATTATAAAACATTTATTCATACTTTTATGAGTTCTGATTCATCACAATCAACTTTTTTTTTTACATATTTGACCATTTTTTTCAACATTATCAGAATTTAATTCGATTGGGAAAGCATTTCTGTCTATGAGTAAAACAAATCTCACCGGAGTTTAGAGATATCACACTATCACAGGTTATATAATGGCATGTATTTCCAAACTTCACATATGCTATGTCCGGCACAGAACCGACTAAATCGTAGCTCTGATATCAATAAATGTAACACCCCTAACCCGTATCCTTCTCGAGAATAGGGTTATAGAGCATTACCGGAGTTTACAAATTAATTTACAGACATTTCATTTCATCAAACATTCATATTTATAACAAGTCAAAATCGAAACACTAGTGAGCTGCCGTTGGCCAATTTAACTTATATATGTCATTATAACCAGAACCAAAACATCCAAAACTACCGATAGAATTAATGGATAGTATGATAAACATTCATACATCCATTCAATGCATTATTCCCCTTTTTATCAAATATATCAATGTTTCATCAATTTTCATACAATGAACATTCAAATCATATTCACACCAATAACATACATTTCAAGCATTTAAGAATATAATTTAAGTTACACGAACTTACCAGACTAAATTGCAGAAGTACCAAAATTCAGGGACATTTTGATAATTTTCTATTTTCCTCAAATTTTCACCCAATCTTGATCTAAATTAATATTTCATTCAAGTTATACATTTCATGCAATTTGGTCACTTTCTGATATTTTTACCAATTTACCCTTAAAATATTACTTTTATTCAATTTAGTCCCTGAACCTAAAACATGCAAATTGGCCATTTTTAATGAAACTCATGCTAGTTGAATAATCATATATTTTCCTCCTCCTCCTCTCCATTCCACATCCTTAATGTATATAATATGCTTATATGTAACATTATCTATAATTTCACCATTTATTTATATATTCATTCAAAGCTGTTCACTTGAGTCATAGTCACTAAATTATTTATTTCTTGAGCTACAGAACTCCAAATTGAGAGCTGTTAATTTTATCTGAAACTAGGCTCACATATATTCTTATCATAAAATTTTCATAATTTTTGGTTTAGCCAATAAGTACGGTTTATTCTTTGAAGTCATCTCTATTCTGTTGCCTGACAACTTTGACCCTTCTTCACTAAAAAATAATTATCTTCTCGTACAGAATTCATAATGTTCCTATTTTTTTCTATTGAAAATAGACTTATTCAAGATTTCATACATATAAATTTAAGCCCCTAATCATTTTTCTCCAATTTTTTATGATTTTCCAAAGTCAGAACAGGGGAACCCAAAATCATTTTGACATTATCTCACAAAATTTATTATAACTCGTGATTTAAAATTCCATTACTTACAGTGTTTCTTTTATGAAAAACTAGACTCAATAAGCTTTAATTCAATATTTTGTTCATACTCTAATTCGATTTCCACAATTTATGGTGATTTTTCAAATTTAACCTACTGCTACTGTCCAAAACTGTTTTAGTGCAAGATGTTGATTACTAAGTTTATAACTTCCTTATTCCCTTGCTCTATAATATTTCCCATCACTGTCACTTATTTATCTTCACTAATATATCAAGAAAATAAGACTTTATATAAGAAAACTCTACTATAACATCTTTTCCATGCTTTTTCAATAATATCAAACTTAAAAATATATTGAAATCTCAATGTTCTTACCTTGTCCTATTGGTTTCAACCTTTAACTTGATTTTCTCTCTCCTCCAACTTCTATTTCTTGAATCCAACTTGATATTCTAGCTCCCCATAGTCTCCTTGTTATCTTTCTCTCTTGATGGCTATGGAAATCCCTTTGATTTCTAAGTGAAAATGGTGAATTTTTGGTGAAAGGACCAAATTGTAAAGAAAGTAAAACTTTCTTTCTTCTCTTCTCTTCTAACGTGAAATGCATGGAAAAGATGATGATTACTCATCATCTTTCCTCCCTTCTATATTAATCATTTAATAATAAAATAATACTAAAAAATCTTAATAAAATAATATTTATCTAATTAATTAATTAAAAATATCACAAACATCATCATTACCTTCTAGAATTCTCTCTCTTTCAAATTGACCATTTTGCCCTTCATAATCTTTTGAAATTCCATCCTTGAGTCATCACTTAATTTGGTAAAATTGGAATTTAGTCTCTCAAAATTCTTCACCTTTTCAATTTGGTCCCAATTCATCTATTTTCCTTAGTTTCTAGATTATTCTACCCTTAAAATATTTACACTATTAACCCTTCAAATTTTTTATATTTACATTTTAACCCTCAAATTTTGAGTATTTACTCTTGGGCCACAAAACTTTTCTCACTTTTGCGATTTAATCATTTCTTGAATTAATATGTCATAATATAGTTCTCAATGTTGACATAACTCAATATTACCCTTTTATCACTTTATTTCCTTATTTTACTATATCAAGAATATTATCTTACTTTCTTCTGTAGTAATTTTCGTGGTATTACATAACTCATCACTCTATAATTTAATCCAACCTAATAAATATTTTTCTATTCTTCAAAATAAATATTATTTATTAAATTAATTTAAATTAATTAATTTTCCGATTAAATAATTTTATCAACCCAATTCTAATTACATTAAAGTCATGACAACTTTATCATAAAAGAATATATGAGAAAATATATTTAATTTATACATTCAATGGGCTCACAATGACAAATTAATTTAATTCTATTTTCAAATTTCAATTATTTAACTAAATAATAATTGAAAAACTTGAATTAATTCTCAAGTCATTTCCAAATTTTGTGAGAAACCATATTCATTTACAAATGTAACTTATTTCTCTAACTTTATCATTTCTATTCATTTTTGTTTATTTGATTCAACATGCAATTCATTTCCTGTTTCAAAGAGCTAGCGAAGGGAGCTATTGGACATATGTAATTAGGGCTCAAATGATTTGAGTTCCAGCTTTTTGTTTATTAATTATAAACTCATATAGTCACGAAATCATTCCACTATAGTATTATGACTGAGCTCTCCCTAAAAACATATCATTACAAAAGCTACTCGATCATTGCTCGTCCAATGACCTTGTCATAAATGTGTTACCCTTATAGGATATCTTTTATATCTTTGTGATAAATTTTTTCTCCCAATATGATATTATTTTATCTTATGGTATCATTACATCATCATTCATGAAAAGCAATTAGTATCAAATAGTAATTAAGTCATTCACCACAAACAGAAACGGCCCATGCCCATATTTACTTTTCATCCATCATGTAATACTAATGAGAGGACATCATTTACCCATGTCTTGGGTTATGAATTTCATTATTGTGAATGATGCTACATATTGTAGAAGTTGTATACCCAATGCACCAACTTTCGGTTTCTTATCTATTTAAACTTAGGATTTTACTTACATCAAAGTATACGAGTCACGCATACATAGTACATCATCCAGTCAGGATTAAGGTATGACATACTATGAACGTCACAAGTGAATAAGTCAATAAATAGATTTAGGATTAATTCTACTTGGGTCATGTTCGATGTATTGTTAGTCCAGTCAGTCACATTTGTGTCTCTATTTTTTTTGGAGTCATCAATTCTGATGCTCAAGACAAAGCATCTCCCTATTTGGACTTGATAGACGACATATTAGCCTTTCAATTGGTTTTCTCATTTCCGATTAGACTAAGGATATGTTTAGCTTTATCTACTAATATAAGTTGCCTTTCTATATTACGATTTGACCATGTAATACCACTTAGTATTAGTTAAACATTAGATAACTAGTGAGCTAATATTTACTCCCATTTTATTTTACATGCAAAAACCACTGGGAAAAAAATAAAAGTGTATATAGACAAAAAAAAAACCAATTTGTAATTCATGAATAATTTTATTAAACCAATTTGTTTGAAAAAAAAGTGTATATAAAAAAAATACTACACTTAGGACACCAGATCCAATATGATAGCAAAACACATTGATATAAATAAGGGATATAGTGGCAGACAAAATCGTGGATGAAGTCAAAAGTTACGTTAGAGGGAAACCTTGTAGACATATTACGAAGACTATACTATCTAATGGTTTTGAGAAACACGTGCAGGGCATGGGAATGTGGAATATGACTCACCTACTTCACTAGGGCAAGTTGGAGATGTTGGATCTGGTGCCCTAAGTGTAATACATTCTTTTATACACTTGTAATTTTTTGAAAACATTGGTAAAATAAAATTATTCATGACTTTACATTTATACCCTTTGTTTATTGTCCTCACCTGGTTAGCAAAATAAAAGTAACTATTATCTCACTATTTTTCTAATGTTTAAATAATACTAAGTGATATTACTTGGTCGGACCGTAATACGAAAAGATAACTTATATTAGTAGACGCATCTAACATGTCTTTGGTCTAATTGGAAATGATCAAATTGATTGAAAGACTAATATGTCGTCTATCAAGTCTAATTGAGGAGATGTTATGTCTTGGACATCGACGCAGATGACTCCCAAAAGATAGAGATAGAGATGTGATTGACTGGACTAAAAATACATCGGACATGACCCAATGTGAATAAATCCAGAATCTGTTTATGGATTTATTCACTTGTGACGTTCATAGCTTGGCATACCTTAATCTTGAGTGGATGATGGACTATGTATATGTGACTCGTGTACTTTGGTGTAACTAAAAGCCTAAGTTCGAATAGATAAGGAATTGAAAGTTGGTGTGTTTGCTATACGATTTTTGCAATATGTAGCATCATTCAAAATAGTGAATATGATAATACTCTAAAATGACATACTTTTATGTGTTAATTGCATATATATTTTGAGTATGATTCTACTAATTTGTGCTTTTTATGATTTTTTATCTTGTAGGGACTAAATTGAAGGCAAAATGAAATTTAGGGGTAAAAAGCCTGAATTTGAAGACAAAATGAACCAACATGCGAAATAGGAAACAAGTGGTGCCAAAAATACAAAATATGAAAGACTTGGGGGCAAAAATTCAAAGAAAAGATTAATAAACATAAGACTTTATTTAAATTTGAATTTTAATAGGATTATTGTTAGGATTATTTTTTAGATTTAATTTCAGCTTTTATCTTTATTTATCTTTTAGAGTTTAATTAGGAACAAATTAGGTTTTCCATGTACTATAAATATGGGATGGAATGACACAATTTAGGACTCATCTTTTCTATAAAAATTCCGTCTCCCTAATGCTCTAGCTTTTTGTTCCTTTTATTATTCAATAAAATTCCATTTGATTAAACTTATCTCTTTTTCCCAAAAAGCATGAGCCACTAAACTCATCTAGCCAAAGGTTGTCGAGATTCCTCAAAAAAGGTTCATGAGGCTTAGATCCCACACTTAGCCTTCTCAACAAGTATTCATCATTTCTCTGCATTACAGGACTGACGCTTCTGTCCATGTCCTTCCAAAAGTGATCTTTTCATCTTGTGCAAGGAACGGTCGCTTTGTTTATTTTAGGAAGGTTGTACAGTCGGCTCGCTAACTTACTGCGTCAGTTGTTGTCAATCCCAAAAGACGAAATGGCATGGCATTCACCATTGAGAAATGATGATCTAGTGTAAGACGGTCCCACAAAAGTGACGGTTGGCTAGAGTCAGGTTCCTCTAAATCGTAAGTCTAAAATCTAAGTGGAGCTGGTGGTCATAGGCGTCCTCTTCCACTATATCTGGCTTATTCTGTTATAAGGAGGATCATCTAAAAGCCTAAGATTGAACCCAAGGAGGATCGAGACAATCGGAGGCTGGAATCCTTAAATCGAAGAATCCGTTTTCTAAATTTTGTTTATTTTTAAAATTTCAATTTTAATTTATAGAATCTCAATTCGTCCATATTTTTAATTCTATTTTTTATTTTTTTTAGGTACACCGTTTTTCTTAGGCAGACTATGCCCGGGATCTCGAGGAACAAGAAGTTGTGCAAATTCAGTCATGAGGATTTGACCCTACTTTCCTTATACTATTCTTTTCGTTATTTTATAGAGGTAGGTTATTTTTGGTGCTTCCAACGTCACACAAAAATTTGGCACCGTTTTCGGGGACTAGTAACGTACTAATATTTTTTTTAATAACCAGATCTGATCCAGGAAATCTTACATTCGATTCAGAAATAGAAAAGACTGCGAGAGCTAATCGTAAAGAAACGAAGCTACGGAAAAAGCTGTTAGAGGTGGTAGAGACTCAGAGTAACCCACTGCCGGAAATAGACGCAGGTGACGAAGTTGAGTCTAGGGTTAACGAAAACCCTACTCAAACAGTAGAGAATGAAAGAATAGGAGTCGATCCACCAGAAGAAGTGCTTAACGCTAGGGTCAATAAAAACTCGAATCTAGCACAACAACATATGGCTCAAACGATTAAGTAAATGGTCGAAGCTCCCGCAGAACAACAGTCGTTATGTATTGCGTATCCTACTATGGATACTAATTTTAAACTTAAGTTAGGATTAATCAAGTTGCTACCGACTTTTCGTGGATTACAAAATGAAAATCCACACAAACATCTAAAAGAGTTTCATATGTTTTGTCTTAGTATGAAACCTCAGGGCATAAATGAGGATCAAATCAAATTATGTGCTTTCCCTTTTTCCCTAGCAAACTCTGCTAGGGAATGGTTATTTTATTTACCTTCTAGATCTATCACAACATAGGATAATCAGTCCCGTTTGTTTCTCAACAGAGTTTTTTCAGCATCACGCACAGCTAAATTAAGGAGGGAGATTTTTGGGATAAGGTAAAAAGATGTGGAGTCTCTTTATGACTATTTGGAGTGATTTAAGAAGTTGTATGCAAAGTTGCCCACAACATGAGATAACAAAACAATCTCTTCTCCAGAACTTCTATGAAGACTTGATCTCCAAGATGGCTACAAATACTCAGTAATTTCGAGGTAATCCTGAACCCACTAGAAGGGTTCACCAGCTAAGTAATTCAACTTTAGAAGATAAAGTTGATAGACTTACTAATATGAATTATCTTTTTATAGTAAAAACAGGACCAGCCTGACTGTACAAAATTTGTGTAGCACCCGGACATGCAAATGATGCATGTCTTAGTTTGTGTGACGATACTATGGCCCATTTAGATGCTGTGGGAAACTTTCCTAGACTGCCCCAAAGGCGATATGACCCCTATGCAAATACATATAGCCCAAGATGGAAAGACTATCCTAACTTGAGTTATGGGGAAAACTTGCAGTATAACAAACCATACCAAAATTGATTTCCACAACAAATGCAAGATTCAAGTACCTTTCTAGAAACCATGGTCAATAAATTAGCAGCTAATCTGCTTGATTTGCAACAGTAGATACAACGACAAACTATTGATTTCCAACAACAAATACAACAAAAAACTCTTGATTTTCAAAAGGAAACAAAGGATTTTCAACAGAAAATCGAGGTATTTATAAGAGAGTTGACCACATCAATTGAGAAAATGAACTCACAAGGAAAGTTGCCATCACAAATGAAACCTAACCCAAGACAACATTCAAACGCAATGGCGTTACGAAGTGGAAAAGTACTGGAACCAAATCATGGCAGGAATCTTGATTAAGATTTCGCCCAGAAAAAGCAGGAGAACGATGAACAGGTCTGAACGAAATCTCCATTACCCATAATTCAACCTCTGTTTCTAGAACGATGAACAGGTCTGAACGAGATCTTTGAAACATTCAGAAATGTCAAGATCAACATACCGTTGCTAGATGCCATCAAATAAATTTCACGATATGCCAAGTTCTTTAAAGAGTTTTGCACCAACAAGAAAAAAATAACTGGAAATGAAAGAGTAAGTTTGTGAAAATGTATCTACGGTATTGCAGCAGAGAATGCCAATAAAATGTAAAGACAAGGGCATGTTTACAATACCATACAAAATAGGCCACTTAGGAATTAAAAAAGCTATGTGTGATTTAGGGGACTCCATAAATGTAATGCCTTTTGTTGCAACCATTTTTTGAAAAACAAAAAATTAGTTTAACCGACTTTTTAAAAAAGAAAATTAGGAGTCACCACTGATCTTTTAAAGATGTGTGATCGGGTCACCTTGAAAACGATTTTAGGTCTACGAATTTTGAGAAAATAGGTTCGGGAGTCGGTTACGCAGAGGAAGGGTTAGCACCCTCGTAACACGCAAAATTGGTACCGAATTGATTGTCTAATGTCTTAGTGTCAAGAATTTGAAAAGATTTTAAAATATGATCCTTCCTTTTTTATTAATGTTAATTTTATAAAAGATGCTTGGGTCAATTGAGGCGAATGCTAAAGACCCTCTTGTCTCAGAGTAATAAAATGTCATGCCCAATACATTAGGACACGACATTTTTAGTCCTCGAGAATAAGCTTGTCTTTTGATTTTCAAAACTCTTGCGGTGAAGTTAAAAAGGGATATTCAATTGCTTTAAGCCAGAATAAAAATTGAAACCCAATACATTAGGGCACAAATTCTCAAAATTCCTAGCATTGAATATAGCCTTTATTATTTTTAAAATCTTCACTTCGAGAAAACGAGATGTCACATCCAATACATTAGGATACGACGTATCAAATTCCTGAGAATGAGTTTTTATTTATGTTTTAATTAAAAGGCATATTCTTGATTATTTAGATTCGACGAGGAAAATTGGATCCCAATACGTTAGGGATCAATTCTTTCGAAGATTGAAAACACCGAACTTTGCATTGTCTTGAAAGTTTTTGAATAAATTGGTTTTGATATTAAAATGATATTAAACGTAACTCTTTTGAACGAAAAAAAGTGAATAATGATGTACAATGCGAGATGGGGATTCATAAACTAAAATGCATACTAATGAATGTCAAACAATCAATAAATATAGATAAACAATACAATATAACAATGGTAAGAATCGCATATTATACGTTGGTAGATATTAATACCAAAAGCTAAAGAATTAAAAAGAATATCGAGTAAATTAATGTAAATAATCTTGGAAATAAACTAAAAAATGAATAGCATGCAAGGCTTAAAATCGAAAATTATTAATAAATCATATGCATAAAATTTATCACACACAATATATGTATACATACGGATTTGAAATAGATTTAATGGAAGATAAAAGAAAATACTATGTGAAATCATAATATTAAAATGGACTTGAAAGTAAATAAAATATATGTATAATATACCAAATAATATACATACGTTAATCTAAATAATTAGCATGTATATGAAATGGACAGTTTAATAATAATACAAATAATACTAGAGTTAACAAATCGTAATAATATTATTATTAAATTAATAAAAAAACGAAATGGACTAAATTAAATTAAGAATAGAATTAAAAGAGCCAAATGTAAATAAAATGGAGTAAAGGGGCTGAATGCGATGCGCGGATAACTTGGGGGACCAAGTGGGAAATAATTCCCATCCCTCCAAAGCGCAGCATATAACCTGGGCCAGGATGAAACAAAAGCAAAAAATGGGGGGTAAATTGAAAGGAATGAAGGAAACCGATTCAAATATATCAGAAAAGAGATGGACTGATGGCGCAAATATCCCTCCTTATGCCAGAACACGCAGATCTCGCCGCATCTGGGTCGGGTCATCGGGTTGGTGAATTACATTGCCAATACAGCGCCGTTTTGAAGCTATTGCATCAGGCTTCAAACGGTGCCGTTCTATGATCCATTTAAAACCAAAATCTAAACCCCTATTTAGCAGTTCCAAAATTAGGTTGGCCAAAACCCTAGCCACTCTCCCCTTAAAAATCTAGCCATTCGAATGCCGATTAATCTCCGCCCAGACTTCAACGGCGACGGAGAGAGCGAAGATCTAATGGCGCTGTTAAAAGGTAATTTCTCCCTTTTTATTCTATATCTATTCTTATATATGTTTGATAAAAAAGGAAAAAGCAAAGAAATACGAATCGGAAAAAGAACCGAATGACAGAAAGAAAAAAAGAAAGGAAAACTTTGAAGAATCACCTTAAAAAACTCAGTCTTTTTTTTTATTCTTTTTGTGTATTGATATTGCGTGTGTCTGTCAATGATTACAAAGGTCTCGCCTTTTCTTTTATAGGCCGAGAAAAAAATGAATATGAAAAATACAATTTCCTCTTTTCTGTTGCGTTGTTTGCTCTATTTGCAGGTACGGTCGTACGGTGACATGGCGCAGTGGAGGCGTGGTGCGTGGCGGTGGCGTACGTGCGAAGGCAGAGCCTGTGTTCATTTGTCCTCACTGTAGGTACGGAAGAGTCCAGCTGGTGGTACGGGGACCAACGTGGTGCGGTGGTGGTGGCGTGCAGCTAGCTGCTGTGCAAGTGAGGAGCGGTGCACAAGTTTGTTAGGGTTTTTGTTTCTGCACATTAGTTGGGTTAGGTTAATTGGGTTTAGCATTTGGGCCAACTGGGTTTAGTATTTGGGCTTGGGGTTAGGTTAAATTTAGGTAGTTTAGGTTAAAACGAGTTGGGCCACGTTGGGCCCAAGTATTTGGACAATGGACATTTAATTATTAATTTTTTTATTTTTTATTTTTGCTTATTCTGAATGGGCCCCAGGCAAATTGGGCTATTACACCTTTTTCTATTTATGAATAACTTAACGTTGGTTTTTTATGAAAATAGGTGTTATCATATAATTAGCAGACAGGTCTATTGTGTATCCCGAAGGAGTCCTTGAAGACGTATTAGTGAAAGTTAACAGGCTTATCTTTCCTGCGGACTTTTATGTGATAAAAATGGAAGAGGATAATGCTCATAGATTTTTAGACATCTTGTTGGGGTGACCTTTCCTTAGTACTGCATATACTAAGATTGACGTGCATAGCAGAACCCTCACGATGGAATTTGACGGAGAGATCGTGAAGTTTAATGTTTATGACGCTATTAGTCACCCAAGTGAAATCTTGAACTTAAACCGTGTCAAATTAATTGACTCATCAGTAGAAGAAACTTTTGAGTCACCTTATAAAGATAAACTTGAAACATTGTTTGATGATTATTTCGATTCAAGATCTATTTGCGAATCTGTTAATGAATTATTGGCTCCTATGGACACTAAACTTCTGCCTTATTTTGTGTAGGCACCAAATCTAAAATTAAAATCACTTTTCGAGCATCTCAAACGCGCATTTTTAGAGAATAATGAGACCATTGCCGGCTTAGAAGGGATTAACCCCTTGACATGCACACATAAGATTTTCTTGAAGGAAAATACAAAACCAAAGCAAGAGACGCAAGGACGATTGAACCCGAATATGGTGGATGTGGTAAAAAAAGAGAATTTCCAAGCTCGTACAATTGAAAGAATTTAGCTAGAACAACCCCAATACTAGTTGGGGCGTCAAGCTAACGACGTTAAACAAGCGTTTGTTGGGAGGCAACCCAATTTTATTTGTATTTTATTTATATATATTTTATTTTCTATTTTCTATTTTTTTTCTTTTATTGCATATTAATAAATTTTATTCTCTCTTCTTATATCCAAAAAAAATCGATGAGAATAAAAATTAAAATTGGAACAACATCTTGAAGGAATGGGTATGTTTTAGCAAAACCCCATATTCTACCCTAATCCAAGTAGGGATAGTGCATCCTTGCTTTAAGCTCACCTAAACCTACGCCCAAAAAACCACCCTACAGCCAAACATCCTTTTTCTTACACTTTCAAACCCTAATTATTCACCTATATTCACCCAATACTCCCTCAAGCCGCCGTTAGTCCTCTCCCTCTCCCTCACCGACGATTTTCAAATCACCATGGCTAGTAATAGAAGTCGCACCGCAGCCTTCCCCTGCTTCCTATCCTCCACGCGACGCCAAACCTTCCCCTCCTTGTAGCCATGCGTGAATGACATTGACTACTAGAGGTGCTCATGGGTCGGGTGGCCCGGCTCGATGCGACGACCCGTTTGAAATATGGGAGGGTTCAGGTAAAAATACATATATTTTTTGGCCCGGGCCCGGCCCGGACTGGCCCGAATATATAATAAATACATATATTTTTATTTTTTTTTAATTTTAAAATATTTTTAAAATAGTTTTTTTTTATTTTTATTTTTAAAATAATTTTTTGGTGTTTATTAAAAAATAGGTCGGGCCGAGCCAGGCTCGGGCTTAGTAATTTTTTCTCGGGCCAGGCCAGAAGAAAATTTCAGGCCCATATTTTGGGCCAGGCTGGGCCCGGGCCTAGGACACGGGTTGAAATTTTTTGGGCCTGGCCCAGCCCATGAGCACCTCTAGTGACTACATAGGGAGTTTTTGTAAACCCTTTTACTTTTACCTATTTGTTTTTTTTTCCTTCTTTTTCCTTTTCTTTCACATCGAGGACAATGTATTTTAAGTAGGAGGAAGCATTCCTCTTTATTTCTATTATTTTATCTACTATTTTTACTGTTATGTTACAGTTGTTGTTGCCTTATGCTCGTTTTTGCCCACATTTAATTTTTTAAGAATATTCTGCCTCTTTTCATGCCCAAGATTTTAACCAGGAATTGCCCACTATTTGACCTGCGAGCATGATTCTTGTCTACTGAGTTAGTTATGATTTTGCTAGTTTGATTTCATCTCCACTATTTTATTTCTATTTAGGCTAAAATATTATGATATAATGAAGTTAACTCTATCTTGCTTATAGTAAAATCGATTAAGTCTAAATGCAAAGAGGACACTTAATACAAATGTATGCTAAATCTATTTTCATGATTGTTAGGTAGTTATCGAAACTTATTTTTGACACTTGATTGTTTTTTCTAGTCCTCCAAAATTAAAATATTGTTTCATGATAATAATAAATTTTGATGCCTCCGTAGTTATGAGCACAACTTAAAACATGACTGACTGAGTAACTGGGGTAGGGTGCTTGGGTTGTCATCCTACTTCACGTCAAAAGGTTGTGTGACGTGTTAGGTAAAACTCCGTTAACCAAAATTAAACAAAAAAAATTTTAAGAATGTGTTGGGCTGAGTAACCAGGGTAGGGTGCTTGGTTGTCATCTCTCTTCACCTCAAAAGGTTAAATATATTCTTAAGAAAAGAAAAACATATATAAATATAATAAATTAGAAGTATGTTAGGCTAAGTAACTGGGATGGGGTGATTGGTTGTAATCTCTCTTCGCGTCAAAAGGTTCAATATATTCTTAAGAAAAGAAAAAAAAAAGAAGAAGAAGGAAAAACAGGTAAATAATAATAATAAAGAATTGCATTTGGGGACTAAAGGTGGAAACAAATAGGGTGTCTTGGTAAGTTTAGTAAATTACCTAATTTTCATGAAATAATCCAAGTCAATTTAATTTTTGTGTGTTTAAGCTGGAATATTTTTTCATTTTTTCTTAAAGCAAGCTGAAGGTTCTCTTTATTTTCATATGCATTATGCCTAATTTTTATAAAACTTTGGAGTGATACTTCTTTCATGGTAAAATCTAAATTACATAGTGGATAGGAACCATACTTTAGGACAAGCATGGGCTAAGTAGGGGGAATACTCATATAATTTGGTGTAACTAAAAGCTTAAGTTCGTATAGATAAGGAATTGAAAGTTGGTGTGTTGGGTATACAATTTTTGCAGTATGTAGCATCATTTATAATAGCGGAATTCATAACCCAAGACATAGGTAAATGATATCATCTCATTGGAATTACATGATAATTGAAAAGTAAAGGTGGCCACGGGTAGTTTGCCTTTGTGATGAATGACTTAATTACTATTTGATTTGTTGACTTTTCATGAAAGAAGATGTAATAGTTATCATGAGATAAAATAAGATCATATTGGGAGAACGAATTTATCCCAAAAAGATTAAGGATATCCTATAAGGATAACACACTTATGACAAGGTTATTGGATGAGCACTGATCGTGTAACTTTTGTAATGGTATGTTATTAGGGAGAGCCCAGTCATAATACTATAGTGGAATGACTTTGTGACTAAATGAGTTTATAATTAATAAGTGAAATGCTAGAACTTAATTATAAATTATTTGAGCCCTAATCACATATACCTAACCGGTCCCTTTGCTAGCTCATTGAAGCTAGAAATGAATTGCATGTTGAATAAAATGAATAGAAATGATAAAGTTAGAGAAATAAGTTACATTCGAAAATAAATGTGGTTTCTCACTTAGTATGGAAATGACCTGAGATTTAATTTATGTTTTGCGATTTATTATATAATTAATTCAAGCTTGAAAATGGACTTAAATTAATTGGTTATTATGAAATTTGTTGGATGTAGAAATTAAATATATTTTCTCATAGATTCTTTTTATGGTAAAGTTGTCATGATTTTAACGAAATTAGAATTGGATTGAGAAAATTATTTAATTAGAAATTTAATTAATTTAAATTAATTTAATAAATAATGTTTATTTTGAGAAATAGAAAAAAATGTATTGGGTTGGATTAAATTTAAAGTTTTAGTTTAAAAGTCAAAGAAGCACGTATAATTGGACCAAATACCAGAGATGCTCGAATCCCCATCATAATACATATGAGGAGAAACGTACCCTATTAGCCCCTTTTTCTCCTAGTTCAACTAGAGGATTGTTTCTTGTTTTTCTATTAAATAGGCATTAAATGCATTTTGCACATTCAACTAGGGTTTCACTTCCTCTTCTTATAAATAGATGGCACCAATAGGGCTAAAGATATAACAAGTTAGTTGAGATATTGTTATTCTGGCAAAAAATAATCAATTTATATCTAAATATAAATTCTATTTTTTTGGGATAACTACTCTACCGGTTTCTATAAGTGAGTTTTATTTTCCCACTGAAAGTAAAGAAAATATTTTTTGGTTTTGTATTTGATTCGAATGTTTTCGAGCCAACGCTCGAAGCAGTTCGTGGTACGAGAATAGTAGAGAAGGTCGTTCAGTTAAAAGCTAGGAACGACAAGGATCCGTTAGCCCAAAACACAACTGCGATTTTGGGAAAAAGTTTATATTATAATTATCACAATCTGACTCAGCTTTTAAAATTTTATTTTTTCACTGTGCAAGAAAACCATTTTTCAACTAGATTTTTTTCAACAATATTGTCGACACACTAGCTTTCAATTCCTTATCTATTTGAACTAGACCTTTACTTACATCAAATTATACAAGTCACACATACATAGACCATCATCCACTCAGGATTAATGTATGTCACATTATAAATGTCACAAGTGAATAAATTCATAAATTCATAAATGAATTTAAAATCTATTCTACTTGAGTTTTGTCCGATGTACTGTTAGTCCAGTAAGTCAATTTTATGTCTCTATCTTCTGGGAGTCATCTGCTCTGATGCTCAATACAAAACATTTCCCCAATTGGACTTGATAGGCGACATATTAATCTTTCAATCAGTTTGCTCATTTCCGATTAAGCTAAGAACATGTTTAGGTTCATCTACTAATATAAGTTATCTTTTCGTATTACGATCTGACCACGTAATACCACTTAATATTAATTAAATGTTTAGATAACCATTGAGCCAATATTTGTTTTCATTTTGCTTTGCGAGCAAAAAACATTGATGGAAATATACAAGGGTATTAATGTAAGTAATAGATATTTTATTAAACCAATTTGTTCAAAAAATACAAGTATACATAACGAATATACTACAATTAGGGCTCCAAATCTTATAGTCTCCCACTTGCCTTAGGGTTAGTTTAGCATTGCTTTTGAGAAGTGCTTTTAAAAAGTGCTTTCGAAAATTGATTTTGAGAAAGAAGTGCTTTTAAAAAGTGTTTTCGAAAAATGATTTTGAGAAAGAAGTACTTTTAAAAAGTGCTTTTGAAAAATGATTTTGAGAAGTACTTTTGAAAAGTTTGGTTTAAGATTTGAGTGTTTAGCATTGCTTTTGAGAAGTGCTTTTAAAAAGTGCTTTCAAAAAATAATTTTGAGAAAGAAGTGTTTTTAAAAAGTGCTTTCGAAAAAAAATTTTGAGAAAGAAGTGCTTTTAAAAAGTGCTTTCGAAAAATGATTTTGAGAAAGAAGTTCTTGTAAAAAATGCTTTTGAAAAATGATTTTGAGAAGTACTTTTGAAAAGTTTGGTTTAAGATTTGAGTATTTAGCATTGCTATCAAAAAGTGCTTTGAGGAATAAAATGTCCATTTTAGACATTGTATTATCAAGTAACAAATATGTATTTAAATAGTGTTCAAATTAGTTAATATTATTATATTTTAGTAAGAATATAAAATTAATTTATTATAACTTGTTGTTAATATTTTAATATATGAAATATAAATTTTAAATTTTTAAGCAATAAATGTTAATTATTTATAAATTTTAATTAGAATATATAAACTATATTTTAAATAATTAAATATAACTATTAAATATTTATAATTAGATATTAACACATTTTCTTATTTTAAAAATAATTTTTTATTTTTAATTAATAATTTTAACACATTTGTAGTGAAGCACCAATAAAAAAAGGGAAAGTATCATATTGTTGGAGGGGAAAAAAAGTAATTAAGCACCAAAAGTGCTTTTGGTAGAGGAAAAGCTAAAAAATTTAAATTCTTTTTTTTAAAAGTGCTTTTGAAAAGCCAAAAATTTTAGTCAAAAGCAGCTTGTTTAGCACTATTTTTCTTCTAAAAGTGTTTTTTTAAGCAATACTAAATAAGGCCTTAGTTAAGTAGATGAGTCATATTTCGCATTCCCATGTTCTTTACATGTTTCTCAAAACTTCTAGCTATTAGAGTCTTGGTAAACAGGTCCGCAAGGTTGTCCTCTGATACAACTTTGACCACATCTACTATTGTCTCCCTATGATATGATACTTTCTATCTATGTCTTTTGTCCTCTTGTGTTTTCTGGTTCCAATGGTGCTAGCTATTGTCGCACTGTTGTCACAATACAGTGTGATAACTTTCTTCATACCAAAAACATCTTTATGATTCGTAAGGAACTTTTGATGCCATATTGCTTCTTTTGTAGCCTCAGTAGTTGCAACATATTTAGGTTCCATAGTGGAGTCAGCAGTACAACTTTGTTTGACACTTTTCCACACTATGGATCCACTTCCTAGGACAAAGACACAGCCCAATGTCAATTTCTTTGAATCTTGACACATTTGGAACTCTGAATTGGTATGGCTGATAGGAGTAAGATCTCTCCCGTAATACACAAGCATATAATCTCTCATTTTTCCTAAATACTTGAGTATATGCTTAACTGCTTGCCGATGTCTTCGACTAGGATTTGTCTGATATCGACTTACCAAACCTATTGTGAAATAGATATCTGGATGTGCGCATAACATAGCATACATGAGGCTTCCTACTGCAAAAGTATAAGGAACTTTTCTCATGTGTTCTCTTTTTTTTTTATGTTTTAAGACAATCTTTCAAAGAAAGATAAAATCTCGATACTAAAGTTTGAGTTCCTTTCTTTAAATCGACCATTGCATAACATTCCAATATATTGTGTATGTATGAAGCTTGTGAAAATGTTATAACTTTGTTCTTTTGATCCCTTAGGATTCAAATAACTAGAACAAAGTTAGTTTCTCCTAAATCCTTCATATTAAATTGTTGATTTAACCACAATTTAACTGATGTCAATGTCTCTACATCATTTCTAATGAGTAGAATGTCATCGACAAATAGAATGAGAAAAACAACCTTTCCATCCCCAATACGTTTATAAAAACAAGGTTCATCTATGTTTTGTTAAAATCCAAAAGTTTTGATCATTTGATAAAAAATTTACTTCCATGAGTGGTATGCTTGCTTAAGCCCATATATAGATCTAAGTAGTTTGTAAACTATATACTTGTTTCCTTTAGCTATATATTTGGTGGGTTGCTTCATATAGATCCTCTCTTCAAGATAGTTGTTTAAGAATATTGTCTTGACATCCATTTGGTAGATCTCGTAATCAAGAGCCGTTACAATGGAAAACAATATGTGGATTGACTTGATCATGACAATCGGAGAAAAAATTCCTCGTAATCAATACCTTCCTTTTGAGTATAACTCTTTCTTACAAGTTTGACCTTATAAGTTTCCATTTTTCTACCCGTATTTCTTTTCTTCTTGTAGATCCACTTACATCCTATGGGTTTTATCTCTTCTGATAAACCTACAAGTTCCCACACAGAGTTAGATTGCATAGAATCTATCTAAACTTTCATAGCTATTTCTTAGAGCTTGGAATCAACACTCTACATCACTTTATCAAATGTGAGTGGGCCATCATATTTTTTTTGACAAACTCAATGTTTAAAACACTTCCACTAAATTGGAAGAACTCAAGCCACTGAGAGACCCTCCCACTATAACAATGCTTCCTATGCTACTGACTATTTGCAAGTATACTATTAGGAGTTGGTTCTAAGATTATTACTATAGGGTTTTATGTATTTCCTTAAAGTTCCTCGAGTACTTATTTACTTCGAGGTTTAAAGTCGTTTATGTAACTCTCCTCAATGAAGGTAGCATGAGTCGACACTATAATTATTTTCTCTTTCAGGTTATAAAACACACCACCTTTTATTCTTTTAAGATATCCTACAAACATGGACAATTCTATCCGTGAATCCAACTTTATCAAATATTTGTCCAATAAGTGGGTTGGGCATCCCCAAATCATAAAATGCTTTAAATTTGGCTTCCTATCGTACCACAATTCATAGGGGCCTTTAGGTTTGGCCTTAGTTGGTACATCACTTAGAATATAACAAGCCTTTTGTAAAGCATATCCCTAAAAGGAGATTGGCAGCTTCAAACAACTTAACATTGATCGAACCATGTTTGCTAAATTTTGATTCCTTCTCTCTACAATGCCATTCTATTGTAGAGTTCACAACATAGATAATTAGGATAATATCTCATTCTCTACGAGATACCCTAGGAACTCATCCAATAAATATTCCCCACCTCAATCATACTAAAGTTTTTTTTATGGGTAAACCTAGTTGTTTCTCCACTTCCACACGAAAATCTTTGAATTTATTAAATGTTTCACTTTTATGGAACATTAGGTACACATACTCATATCTGAAATAATCATCTTAAAAGTTACGTAATAATTGTAACCACCTCTTGAACTGACGTTTATGGGGCCATATACATCAGTATGCACAAATTCTAAAGGTTTCATGACCCTCGTTCTTTTTGCATTAAAAGATTGCTTAGTCATCTTATCTTCCAAGCAAGATTTACATTGTGAAAGATCAATTTTCTTAAGCGAACTTAAGGTGTCATCTTTCACAAGTCTAGTGATTCTTTCTTGGTTAATATGACCAAGTCTCAAATGCCAAAGGTACACCTCGTTAGAGTAAGAAATTTTAAATCTTTTATTTTCTAATACAGTTCAAGTAGTGCGTACATATTTAGTTTGATAAAATAGAGATTATTAGACATCCATCTATTACAAATAACAGTAAGACTTCTAAATATTGAACATTATTATTAAAAGCCACAGTCAAGCAATCTTTAAATAAATATGCAACAAAAATTAAGTTTATTTTGAAACTTGATACACAGAAAACGTCTATCAAAATAATCTTCCTAAAATTATTAAAATAAAAGTGTACATTTTCGATTGCTTCAACTACCACACTTGTCCCATTTTCGATCCACAACGATACTCTTATTCTAAGATCCTTCATTTCCTTAAACCATTGTATAGAAACACACACATGGTTAGTGGCTTCAAAATCAATGGTTAGTGGTCTATTGAATCTTCCACTAAGCAAATTTCTATCATAAAGAGTTTCATACATTTTCCCTTAGTGACTAGGTAATCCTTTCAATCTTTGCAGCTAACCTTAAAGTGCCCTTTCTTGTTATAAAAGAAACACTTAGAATTAGATAAGTCTTTAGGCTTCTTGGTTCTCTTCCTTTCCATTTTAGCTGACCCTAGGGATTTAGGCTTATTTTTCTTAGCAGGCTTTCCTTTCCTTTTAGAGGAAGAAGCAATCGTTAAGTTTACTTCTGCTTTTTAGATTGAATGACTGTCATTCAACACCAACTCATAGGATTGTAATTCCTTCATTCATTATGTAAGTTTCATATTCTTGTTCCCAATGTTATATTCTTTAAAGCTTGCAAAGTCCCTGTACAAACTTTTGAACACCATTTCTATTTGCATGTTCTGGTCAAGATTGGTCTCATTATTCATGACCTCAGTAAAGCATCCCATAAGAGTAATCATATTTTCTTTGAATGGAATACTGGGTTTTTGCTGGGCATTCATCAAACTAGTTATAGCCGACTATCGAGCCAATGCAGCTTGGTCTACAAATATGTCTTCTAGTTTGTCTAGAATCGCTTTCTTAATCTTACAGCTCTCCAGTTTCTTATAAAAGGTGTTGGCCACACTTTCTAGCATGTAGCAACGAGCTATCTCATCAAACTCCTTTCAGCATTTTCTAGCCTCAACTTGAGTTATCGGAAGGCATTTATTATCAAGAACATTTTTGAGTTTATCATAACTTAAAACAATTATGAGGTTTTTTTTCCATTCATTATAGTTATTTTCGTTCAGTTTGTTCTTAGTAAGTATGTTTAGTAGGAGATTAGGTGTCATTTTTCAAACTGAAAATAAAACATCCATTCATTAATATCTTTGTATTAAGCAAATATTAAAAAACCTTTGCAACAAACGATATGCATTAAGATAATGCATGCATCTTACATTAAACCTTAAAAATATTTGGAAGTCGTTGCAATGATAATTCCTACACTCATTGAATTAAGTCACTGTGGGGAAATCTTAATCAACTAGTAAGAACATGGATTTCCATCCAATTAATACGTGAACCTAATCCTTTTAATATTCACACGTACTAATAATTGTTTAACGTTTAATCATCATTCTAAATTAAGTCTTAAGTAGAGCTTCGTGGGAAGTTACTTAACTAGAATGATCTTGTGTGTATAACCATCAATTCAACACCTATCACTCCATGTACCACAAATAAGTCATTGTAGGATAACCTCAGCGAGTAACATGTGTGACTAGTTGTCTTGTACAAAAAGGAAAACCTCTTCAGTGAATTCCACCAACTTCAAGGCCAAAAATTATCATATGTGATCACAAGATAGTTACCTTTTTTTAAGAAAATCTCCTCAATGAAGTCCACATGGCAATACCTACCATGGGGTAGGCAAATTGTTATGCCATTACAAAAGACCATTGATGGAAGTCGTAGGTCTTATTTAACGACATTTTCTCACTCAATATTTTAAAAAGCATGCAAGGTTTTCATTTCTGGTTTTAATCATGAATGATTAAAATGTCATGACAATAACATATGAGACTCTTTTCCTAAACTATATGGCATGTTTATCATACATATGCATGAACATACTTTTTAGTCAATTTAAATATATCGTAGAAAAGCATAAAACTAAATGACTCTGACTAGCCAAAGTTTCCATAATTTTGTCTTAGAAAAATAGATGATAAAAATTACAATTATTACCCTAAAGCATACCTTGGGTCTTTTAGTTAAAAGCCAAATATCTCGATTTTTGGGTTTTCCTAAAATCCAAATGAGTAGAAAAAAACTGAAAGGATCTACAGTTGAATTGTTGTCACCACCACGAACATACATTGTTGCCAGAGTTGGCATCACCAATGTTGTCGTTAGGTTGTCGCTATTGCCACTGCGAGTCATCGCCAAACCACTATCGGTCGATCTTTTGCTAGTCTTTTTTCGAGTGGCTAGGTTGGGTTTGTGTTGAATTTATCAGTTTTGGATGCATCTCGGTTCTCCAAGATGCACCGAAATATTTGGTTACATAAAAATTTAAGTTGATTTCTGACTCACATGAATTTTTCTAAATTAAATAAAATAAAACTTGCGTGAAGATGATAGTTAATGATCAAATTACATATCCCAAAATAATTTGTTGCCAAAATTACAACTCAAGATAATTTGTTGCCAAATTTTGCCAACTCAAACATGACAATTTTTCTGAGTAGTCAATGCTGCTACAAGTTGACTCTAATTCAGGCACTAGTAGAGATACTCCTTGAAAAAGGTCTCAACATTGATCAATATAAAAATAATAAAAATATTTTTAATATAAATATAACTCTAATATTTTCTAAGAATCATTTAACACTAACAATAAAACTATTTTTTTATTTTTTATTATTTAATATAAGTATGATTTTAATATATATTTTAATTATATATACACTAATTTTAATCTAATATCTTTTATGGTCATTTTTTACTTTTACCTCAACACCATCACTGTGTTTACATCAAAATACATATCCCAGAATTGTTTCCAATCTCACTGGTACTGTTGTTTTCAATCTCATTGGAATCGATCTCACCACTTCATATTCTTTAATTAGATCATTCTAAGTCTCTATACTTTTCGAATTTTGAAATTTCAATCTTGATGTAGATAATAGTCGTTAATTCATTAATTAGATTTTTAGTGAGTAATACGCATATATAACAAACTCTTATGGCATTACACATATAATAATATGTTTGTCGCATTAGATTCCAAAAGCAAAATTTAGCTTAATGAATTTAACAATTATTGGTTCGTGAAAACTGAAATTTTAAAAATCAAAAATGACCAAATTAAAGTAAATGGATTATATTTATAACTCTCATCAAGTATAGGGACTAATAGCAGAATTTAACCTTAAAAAAATAAAAAGAAAAGGGTAAACTACCAAAATAGTCACTTTTGTTTGCCCCAAGTTACATGTTAGTCACTTATATTTGGAATGTTATATTTTACTCACTTACATTATCGTTTTGTTACGAGATGGTCGCTCTGCCGTTAAGATTTGTTGCCTCCCAAACGACAGTCCGACGTTGCAATTAAAACGAGTTTTAAATGCCAATGTGGATGTCCAACCAAGTAAATTAATTCATTATTTAATTAAATAAATTTAACTAATTGAATTTTCTATAATTAAAGGAAAATGTTAATTTGGTTTCCCGATTTAATCAAAACTAATGCATCAGATTAATCTTTGAACTGGAAAAACAGAACATTTGGTCTCCTTTTTCTTTTAGTTTTTGTTTCCATTTTGATCGAAAAAAACCATAAATTTTCATAGTCATCTTTGTTGAATCGAAATGGTAGAAATCAAATTGAGTGCTCCATCAATCTGTTGGGTTTGTTATTCAAAATGGAAGAACAAAGGATCGAATCAATAGAAGGTCCAGGTATGGATTACCGTAAGTAATGGGTTTTTTTGTTCTTTACCTAGGTTTTTGGTTCAGATATTATGGTTTCTTTTGTAAAAAGATGGTGATCTTTTCATTTTTTTTGTATATGTGACAGACAAAAAAAACATGCTTCATCTTTGTTTATTTGTGTATCGTAAGCAACCTCAATAGCAAGCAGGTATAGAGGTTGGTGTATCCATTTCTTCTTTTTTTCCGTCGTTCTGCTCTTCTTTTCTCTTCTCTAATGGTAGCAAAAAAAAAAACCAACTATTGCTTCTTAAATCGGAGAAAATTGGATTTTAGGGTAAAATTTTGTATTCTATTTTCATAAAAAAAAATTAACTTTTCTCATCCCAATTGGATATCAACGTTGACACATCAAAATGTCGTTTGGGAGGAAACATATATTAACTGTAGAGTGACTATTTCGTAACAAAACGATAACTTAAATGACTAAAACTTAACATTTCTAATATAAAGAACTAAAATGTAACACGAGACAAACAAAAGTAATTATTTTAATAGTTTACCAAAAAAAGTCAAACAGATTCAAAATTAAATTCAGCTAGTTTTGGCGAGGGTGTTTCAAGCTTTTGAGAGGGAATTTTTGAGAAATCAAGATCATTTGTGAATCACACACTGGGTGATTAATCTTTTCTTTGCTGCTGTTGTAGAATTAAGTCATCTTCAACAAGAAAATGACATTCCTTAAAAAAAAAAAAACAAGAAATGATATTTTCTTCTTGTCAGCATGCATTTATATATAAACATATGCAAACTAAAAATAAAAATAAAAATATAGGAAGTTAAAGAGGAAGTAGAAAATATAAGAAGTAATGAAAGAGGGAGAAAATAAAACGTTTGGCAGTCATGATAAGCATTTTTGGTTTCCCCTGGGAATAAGGCATGCCCTACATGCATGAATAATGACTAAATTTATTTACGTTTGACCCTGAAAATTTCGTCCTCCAAGTCTTTGACTTCTATGGTTGTTGGTCGGTAGTTTCTCTTCGATATGTTCTCCAATTTGCTCTACACTTCAAAAAGAAACTATTATTTTATTTTACACATCAGAGATTCTAAATTAAGTAAGAATTTTATGAAGCTCCGACCAAAGACATCATAGGAAGCTATTGTCTTCGCTTTGTGAAACGAGTGAAAACATAAAATAATAAAAAAACACAAGCTTCTACTATTCTACAATGGAAACGATGGAGCAGGTTGTTTGACTAATTCTTTCTTCTTCTCCTCATAACCAAAAGGGGGGAAAAAATTCGCAAGGAAAAACAGGAATTTTGAAGGGTCCACAAGTTTACAGTAGTTATAAACAGTCATCGACCGTTTTCAAAAGGATTTAAAGTTAGATGATAGGAAAATGTAGGGGGAAACTTTGAAGTCTTCGTTTTCAAACAACTCGTGTTATGTATTTTCTATTCAAAAGCATCAGGTTTTGATGGGGACAAGGATTTTCAAAAACGGCTCTCATTTTCAGTCATGTCTTTCTGTTGTGTCTCTTACGTATTTGAAGGAATCATGCATTTTTTAGTAAACTTCATTAATTTTCATTGCTATATATAAAGGAGGCTCTATCCCAGTCGTCTTAACAACCAAAACTCACCCTCCTCGACATTTCTGTACTAATTAATTGCTTTTGTTTAATTTCCTACTTTTATCAGGTGACTCCTTTCTTCATAATTGTTATGACACTGAGTTGAGGGTTTTTGATAGATTGTTGTTGATATAGTCAAATCGTTTTGCAGAGATATGGTTCTGATGACAAACATGATGGAGACATTCAGGAGAAGGGATTTGGAGAATTATAATGATGATGAATCTGGTCATGAGACTAGTAGGTTAAAGAGAAAGAAACCCGAGAAGTTGGAGCTTAAAACCACTACAGTTCCAGCAGCGGATAATCTGATGTGTACCAAGATTTCGGATTCAGGCTGTGGAACTGGAAATGATGATAAAATATTGGTTAATGACTCAACAGAGAAGCTTCATGCAGCAGCAACTAAGCTGCAAAAGTTTTACAAGAGTTACCGGACTCGAAGAAACCTTGCAGATTGTGCTGTAGTTGTTGAAGAGCTCTGGTTTGTTCTCTTTAAAGTACCATCTTTTGGTTTTCTTTTCTGCATTTTCATTTGGGTCATGGTTCATTATTCTTTTTTTGGGGGGGTGCAGGTGGAAGGCTTTAGAATTTGCAGCCCTTAGACGGAGTTCTGTTTCATTCTTTAATGCTAACAAATCAGAAACAGCTGTTTCCCGATGGGCACGAGCTCGGACAAGAGCCGCCAAGGTTTGTGTAGTTGTTTCCTTTTCCATTTGGCTAGCGTGTGGCAATGAAATGAATGAGTTTCTAAAGGAAAATGTCAGTCAATCCTAGTTTTCATTATTTGAACTTTGAATCTTTGGTGTACATGTAGGTAGGGAAAGGGTTATCAAAGGACGTGAAAGGTCAGCAGTTGGCTTTACGTCACTGGCTGGAAGCTGTAAGTCAGCCTTAGTTTGGAGTTTTAACAGGGCTTGTTTTGATTAAGTAAACCCCACTTTTAAGTACGATCAAAGTCATGATGACCTCAACACGGATTCTGCTTGTTACGGTCTCGTTTAATTTTACAAATATTTTCCTTTGATATTATGTGATTGGGGCATGCAGATTGATCCGCGCCATCGTTACGGTCACAATCTACACTTTTACTACAATGTTTGGTTTGAGAGCGGGAGTTGTCAACCCTTCTTCTACTGGTAAATAGGGAAATTCCATCTCCAGTAATAGGGCTTTTCTTTTGTCATTTTTGAAGAATTAGTTACATTTCCATCGTATTAATGAAGGTTGGATGTTGGAGATGGCAAAGCAGTCACTCTTGATACATGCTCGAGGGCAGACCTACAGCGTCAATGCATCAAATATCTTGGACCGGTAATTTATAAGGGCAATTCAGTAGAGTAGTATCATACTTGCTTTGCTCCTTTTTTATTGCAGTTGAGAAGAATGCTTTTTTATTGTTTGGTTTTGCAGAAAGAAAGGGAAGCGTACGAAGTTATTCTGGAGAAGGGGAAGCTGATTTATAAACAAAACAAAGCGCCAGTGAGCACCAGAGAAGGAAGCAAATGGATATTTGTTCTTAGTACATCCAGAATCCTATACGTTGCTGAGAAAGTGAAAGGTCTGTTTCAGCACTCAAGTTTCCTAGCAGGGGGAGCCACCATTGCATCTGGCAGATTGGTTGTTCGTCATGGTATACTTCACGTATGTGTTGCACCCTTGAATCCGCATGCACGAAAATGTGATTTATACTGTATATAGTATGAGTAAGAATTATGTTTTGATCATTTTCAACATACGTGAAAAGTTCGTTGTCATTTTCTATGTGATTTTTCAGGCAATCTGGGCCTACAGCGGTCATTATCGCCCGACAGAAGAAAATTTCATGGAATTGTGCAGTTTCCTAGAGGAACATCATGTCGACTTGACCAACGTTAAGGTAACTCAACTGACCCTGCTCCATTACTTGAAGATATTAAAGATTCTTATTATTTAATTTATAATTAATTCATGGATCTGCAGAAAAATCCCATAGATGAAGATATCCCCTGGGAAGATAAAATTCAAAAGGAACTGAAAGTTGCAGCAGAGATATCTGAAGATAATGCAATTCATGGGAAAGAGAAATCCATTGATACGGGGAAGATGAAGGAAGCAGTGAGATACAAATGGAGTACAGGAGTGGGACCTCGCATTGGTTGTGTCAGAGACTACCCAGCTCAGCTACAATTCAAGGCACTTGAACATGTTAATTTATCACCCAGGCTTGCTGTCAAGCCTTGTGGCCCCATCCCTTCTCCAAGACCAAGTCCAAACCTTCTCTTGTCTCCTAGGCTTGCTTACCTTGGACTCGTTAGCCCAAGGGTCCGGCTTTCCGCTACTAATTAATACTACTAGTATTACTTAATTTTATATAGGATTAAGACTAGGCCTTTGTACATCATGCACGGCACATTGCCCTCCTCACTCCTCAGTCCTCCCTAGAAGTTTCTTTTCTCTTTCAAGTTTTGTTTTTTTGTTTTTTTGTTTTTTGTAGAGGCTGCCCGGCCGCCGGAGCTATCCGCTCACATCTCCATATACAACTGTAGCTTCTTTTTTTTCATTGTTTTCGGCATAATAACTCAAGTTCATACCTTTCTCTTCTTTTGCCGGTCTCAAGCCGGCGGTGAAAGGCAGTGTCTTGGTGCTCTATGGGTTCTCCCATTTTTCGCCATTTGTCTTTCAAACTATTTGTAAGGTCACTGTTTTTACAAACTTTTTTTTTTTTGATCTTTCCTTTGTTTGATGAAGTCCTCTGCTCTCTTGGTGTTGCCACGCTGGTGCCTCTCCGGAGTTCCGCTGAATCTGAGCTCCGATGGATTTTGGTGTCATCACACCAGTTTCTTCTACTCTTTAACATTCTAATGCAAATAAGTTAATTTGCTACCAATGCAATGCACTAGAACCCCTACTGTTATGGTGTTGATGCCCTCTCGAAGGCAAGGATCTCAAGCCGTCGGTGTCCCAGACGGAGTTCCAGATGGACCCACCTTTGGCTTTGGCTCCTCCTCGACGGTGGTTCTACTGGTCGCAAGTACGATAGCCCTGCTGGTGTTGATAAATCCGATCACTGTCCTCCCTCCCTCGATGCAAGAAGTGACAGATAGGAATGCTTGTGGCTATGGTTGATTGGGTGGCTCTTTACCCACGTTCTAAGTGTTGTCACCTCTTGTGCTTTTGGGCTCATATGATTGTACTCTTCTTATGTTAATGAAATGTTTCCTTTCCTCCAAAAGATTTTAAACAAAACATTGGACCCAAACTAAAGGCTTTTCTTCCATTTAAGTTTTTCATTTTTCAAAAACCGTATCTAAACTATGATTTCGTTATCATATAAATATCCTAAGCAAATAAGGTTATAACATATGACATTTAAAATTAATATTAAATTAAATTAAAAATATTTTTTTCTCTCTCTCCCCTTCCTTCCCCTATCTTCCACAAGCATTTACCAAAGCAATAAGACTATCACAAGAACCCAACATACCTTAACCAGAGTAGAACCTTAGTTCCTTGCATAGACAAATAAAGCCTCAAAAACAACATTATGATGATTTCTATCTTAGTGACATTTTTCAGGTGCCAATTTCAATCAATTGGGTTGGCAAACTTCAAGTAGTTGTAAGATTGTTATCTGCTTTTCTACTATATTTTAGGTGAAACCAGCTATTATTGTCTTTTTATACAAAGTTTCTCTCTATCTTCGAAACTTGGTTTTATTGTAAACTATAACAGTTTGATTTTCAGTTGTGTCACAAGCGGTTATTTTAAAATACTATTTTGTAAATTGAGTCCGTAATTTTAATACTTAATATTTATGAGGTTAATATAGAAATATATTAAAGTTTGGCACAGTAATTTTGTTGAATTAATAGTTAATTAAGGTAGAGTGACTAAATTGTAAAAGTCTCGTCACTATAAATTTTAAATTGTAAAGGGATCAAAATGGTAATTAAATCATTTTATTTTATTCAATAGTGGAAATGGATGTTGCCATCCACTTTGCTTAATTAATATTAAAACTAATTAATTAAGTTAATTGTGATCAATTAAAAGTTAAACAAAGTATATAAAGAAAATGTTGATTGTCATATTTTATTTTCTTTTCTTGTCCACCGAATGAAAACAAAAGGAAACATACAAGCCATTGTTAAAGCTTCAAAGCTTTTGGTCTCTGAATTCTAAGGTAATTCAAGTCATTTTCTTGTAATTTATATATTTTTGAGGTCATGGGAACTTGATTTAGTTAGCCCATATATTAATGTGCAAAACTATTAAAGTTTTTGAAAGTTCCCATTGATTATTTCTTGAAGCAATTGGTGTTAAATTGTTAAATTTTAAGATTAGATGTGAAAAAGGACTAGATTGTAATGTTTAATTGCTAGTTTCTGAACATAAGGAATAAAGTGTATAAATTGAGAAATTGATGTGAAATTTCTATAATAATAGATAATAGAGGGCCATAGAAGGATGTGATTCAGATCAGTTTTGAAATCGAAGCTCAAAATTGAAAGTTACGGCTATTTCAATTTTAGGGACTAAATTGAATAAAATGAAAAACTTCAAGGGTAATCAAAAATGAAATTAAACTAGTTCATGCAAAGTATGGGATGATATAAAAGTGTTTGATGTTGATAGATTGAATTGAATAATTATATAGATCAGGAATTGAACCAAACTAGTGATAATTGGGGAAAAGCCAAAATTATCGATTAGTCCTTACAAATTCAACTTGTTGCCTTTATTTGATCAGGTAAGTTCATATGGAATATGTGTATTTGAATTATAATATGTGTATGTTTGGTTGAAATTTGGGTTGTTTACGATTTGGTACAAAAGGTGAGATTTGGACTAAATTGTAAAGAAATGTATATCTATGTGTTGAAAATGCCCGGGTGAATTTAGTTAAGGTCTTGTGCACGCTTGTACGGATTGATTACTGATGATTATCGAGATTTAGCATTTGTTGCGGATTCAAAGATACGTGTGACATAGATTTAGCTTAGACCAGCAACATGATGTTGTTTTAAATGTTTAGCCTAGACTGGTAACTTTACATGTATATTTTAAGCTTGGACAAGCAATTGAATGTATCATTAAAGGTTTAGTCTGGACTGGTAACCTAACACAAATATATATATATCTTTCTAACCAATAAACATACCACCACTTGCCCCTAATGAACTAACATCCATTTTATTGTTCCAACCACATCGTCATCGAACTTTAGCCATACAAGAACCCTGTAATTTGGTTTCCATTAAGAAAACTATTTGGGGATTATTTTCTCTCAACAAACATTGGAGACTACGTACTACTTGTAGGTCTTCAGCCCACGAACATTTCAACTTATTAGATTCATTATGCCTGATTGGCTTGTGGACACAGGCTTGCTAATCTATTTGTGTTAAAGGCCACTTCTTGTCCATTCAAAATTGTCAGTGAATCCTTCATCTTAAATTAGTTGATCCACCGATAGTAGTCCTAGGCTTTTTCTTGCCATCATTAAATTACATTGGGCTATTCACTACCCATTCCACCATATCCGAGCTTATCATTACCCCCTAATCTTCCAAAATTTTCTCCTAATTTGTTTTACGATCCCAGAAGATTTATGCCAAGATTAAAGCAAAAATCATAATTATGATTTGGTTTTTGAAAATTAGGAGGATAATTCTCCTTTCCTAATTTCGCCCCCAAGATTCCCTCTCAAAACTTTCCCTTCGTCATGTAACCAAAAACCTGTTGATGGCACTGCTCAGCAATTCATAGCTCGAAGAGAGACATCCTATTCCCTCGCTAACTTCTTCGTTCCATGAATTACTTGGATTGGACAAAAACTCTCAGAGTGACCATGACGATCGTACAAAAAAATAGAATAAGGTAAGCCGCTCATATTGAAAACGAGTGTAAAGTTGGTCTTTAGTTGACACCGTTATCTTCTTCTTACGCTTCAAAGGAGATTAGACTTCTATCTGAGTATGAATTCTTATATAGCCCTTAACAGCCCTCAAAATAAATCCAGCATCATAATCGATAAAAGTGCCTAAAAAATTGTCAAATTAATTTTTCTGAACCGTTGGACATCAACCTTGAGGGCAAGTCATGAACTTGTACCCAAAAATTAGCATAAAATAGCAAAACCCCGAATGGATCCTCACCTTCCTACAATCATTGAACTAAAATGAGATGAGTATTAAAAGTCCATGGACCTTCATTGATTACCCTAACAATGTCAACCTCATGATAAAACCAAAACAAAAATCTTTTATCACCAATGTCTGAAATCGAACTCTACTTAGCAAATACTAAAGATTGGCCAATGTGTTCCTCATGGACTGAAAATTGACCATGCTGGCTGTGAGAAAACAACCAACTAGGCAATACTAAAAACTCTCTGCCTTTGACTCTTTCCTTAGGTTGACTTATCAGGCCTCTTCCTCTCTGTCATCAAGTGGTACACTAGCAATTTCCTCCTCCATGGACAAAGACTCAAAATCTCCCAATCGCTGGAAAACTATAATAAAGCACAAAAACACCAAACACAAGCATGCCACAAGAGCAGACAAAAAGCGTACCGAAAGTAAAGCATGCTTTAGATTTAGGTATATTACAAATTAACAAATCCAAATAGATAATATTATTGTTTAAATAATAATAATATGATATACTTTGAGATTTGAGATTTAATAATTCCACAGTCTAAAATATTTCTTTGAATTAATGCTAGTTTATTGATAATCGATATTTTATTTACTTTTTATAATGTTTATTTTATTTAATCAATAATCATTAGGTTAAAGTGTAAATTTATCATCATACTATACGTTAATTTTGAAATCATTAATATAATTTTTCATTGATATTTACCATTATATTTTGAAAAATATTATGTGATTGAAATTTACTACAAAGCTTTGAATTTTAATAAAGTTTCCCACTAACTTTGATTTATTAATTGAATTTTACCACTCAATATTAATTTTGATGATTTGAAAACATAATTTAATAAAAAATTTCAAATATTTTATTTTAATAGTTAAATATAATTTAACTTATAAATATTAAAACTCAATATTAGAATTTCTATTCAATGAAATAAAAATTGAAAAATAAAAATACATACATCATAAAAAATTAAGTTTATTTTTATATAAATTAACCAATTTTATTTAATTTTACTAGTATATTAATTAAATATTAAAATATAAACTTTATTATTAAATTGTCTACAAATTATTTTAAATTAAAATTGAATAGAAAAATTCAATAAAAAAATAAACTTTAGTGGCAAAATTCAGCCAAATAAAAGTAAAGCAACAACATTCAATATAGAGTTAAAGTATAGAAGCATAATGACACATACCAATCAAAATGAAGTATAGTATCAAATTTCAATTTTCACTTAAAAATATATATTAGCAAATTCATAGATATAATTATTTAATTAATATTTTGTTCGAATAATTATTTAATTAAATTATTTATCCCTTGATGATGATGATGATGATATCTGCTCTTTTTGATACAATATTTAGAACTATTCATAGCCTTTCCCAACCTTTAAATTGGAGAATAATGCACTTCGCACTTTCACTTTTACAATACTTTATGCATATTTCATCATCTCATAACATATTCATTAAACTTTTACCATTATTTCTTTAGTTACATATTAAATTGTTTCACACATAAACTTTTGTACATTTTTCAATTTAGTCCCTATTGCCATATAATTTATTTTTCACCATATTATAAAATCTTATTTCACATGACAAATTTTCATACATACACTTCTCTTGTTTCAATTATAAATTTCACAAAGTTTACAATTTAATCCTTAACATCACGAAGATTCATTCTTTATTATAATTTCACATTAACATTACTTTGTAATCAATTCACTACTTATTATAATATTAAATGTATGTTTATTTCATTGAAAATAACTTTTATAAAATATTCTTACATAAATTTATGCAAACATTTAAAAAATAATAATTTTTCGAAAATCATTTTCCGTGAAATAAAAGGGGTAGAGGCTAAGTTCTGTATTTTGAAGTTGTCGGATTATTAATGGCATAGAAGCTGCGTAAGTTAAGGAGGAGCGGTCTTTCACATCAAATCCAAAAGCTAAAAGTCAATGTATCCGTTAAGATTTATTAAAGTCAATTTATTATGTAGTCCTTTATTTTCGAATTTCAAAATTTCAAAATTTAATCTTTCCCAATAAAATGCTCGCTTATGCCTATGCCTATGCCCCAAATCATCCCATCTGCTAAACATCATCACCATCATTTGCTGTTTTTCCTGCAAATTCTAGCTTTTTCCAAACAATGGGTGCCTCAGGAAAATGGTTTAAATCGCTTATAACTTTCAAACCACTTCAAGATCCTACTAATCAAGTAACTTCACACTAGGTTTACCTCTTTTTTCTTTCTTCTTTTTATTTATGCTTTCATGGTTTCATTTTTCTGTTAATTGGGTTTGTAGGAGAAGGTGGGAGATAAGACGAAGAAGAAGTGGAGGCTATGGAGGAGCTCATCCGAAGGGTTGGGATCCATCTCATCAAAGGTTCCCAGGATGCACCACGTGGCTGCTTCAGAGGCCTCTGATTCATCTTTGTTGGTGGATGATGTGCTCGCTTCAGCTATGGCTACTGTTGCTCGTGCTCCACCCAAAGATTTCAGAGCTGTTAAGCGGGAATGGGCCGCCATTCGAATCCAGACCGCATTTCGAGCCTTGCTGGTATAGCTTCTTACTTTGCTTGCACTATAGACAATGAATTGTCATTTGGAAGACTAAAAGCTCCAAAATTATGTTGTTTTTGTTCCAAGTTTTGGGGTCAATTGCAATGAATTGCCATTTAGTAATTTACAAGCCCATGGAGAGATATATGGTAAGAGAAAATGGTAATTAAGTATAAACCTTTGTAGGAATTGAAGTACCATTTTCTTCTCTTTTCTTTTTCGTTTCTCTGATCCAAGTGGTTTTGCATTTTCTTTAATGGAGGTCTGTCCTGTGAGATATGAATGAAACTTGATTTGATTTTGATACTGCAAAATTTCTTTCTGCAAAAGCACGCCTTATTGTAAATTGAGTTGTGAACAGTCTTTTATGAAGAATTGAATTAACCTTTCAGTAATTGGCCATGGATAACAAGTACAAATTGGTAAAAAATTGTTCATATTCTTTTAAGTGCCTTCCCTTTTCACAAGGAAATGAATGCTGGCAGGCAAGACGAGCTCTAAGGGCGTTGAAAGCAGTAGTGAGGATTCAAGCTATATTCCGGGGTCGTCAAGTCCGAAAGCAAGCTGCTGTGACATTAAGGTGTATGCAAGCTCTTGTCAGAGTCCAAGCTCGAGTAAGAGCACAATGTGTGACATCTTCTGAAGGACAAGCTATGCCCAAACTAATGGATGAAGATCCAGCAAAACAAGCTGAGGTGGTTATACATAATCCATACACAATTATACTCGTGCCTATATGATAAGCTGATACCATTTGTTTATATCTTTTAAACTATTTTCAGCGAGGATGGTGCGACAGTCTGGGAACTTTAGAGGAACTAAGAGCTAAACAACAAATGAGACAACAAGGTGCAATCAAGAGGGAGAGAGCAGTAGCATACTCTGTCTTAAAACAGGTAATGTAGCTTGGACACCATAGTTTTTCTTCAGGTTAAGTAGGGCTGATTTTTATCCATGATCGATATATATATATAACTTTGTCAGCAGTCAAGATCATGTGCCAGTCCAAATGCGAGAGCGAATAAGCAGCCGTACTCTCACAATCATCAACGGTTAGATAGGAATAGTCCGGATTGGAATTGGCTTGATCGTTGGATGGCAACCAAGCCCTGGGATACCAGGGCAATGGAAGAGGGTACTGAACCAGCAGAGATGGTGATGATGATGAACACAATTTCTCGGAAAAGTGAAGATAACAATTTCAGCTTCCACTCCAGCTCTTATGAACATGAGCCCCTAAAAGTGAAAAGGAACAATGTCACAACCAGAATTCTTGCTAGACCTCCTACATCCATGCAAACTTCGGGATCATTGTCTGCCCCAAGTTCCGAATCCGTCTATGAAGAGACCTCGACATCAACCTCATCCGCATCTCCAACCACGTTGTCTAGCAACACTCCCGTTGCAGGCACATTAGAAGATAATCATGCTCAAAAACCAAGCTACATGAATCCCACAGAGTCTATTAAAGCTAAACAGAAGAAGACATTCAGGTTTTCTCCTGATAATGTGCGGAGGAGACATGTGGTTGATGATGATTTACAATATTTTCATAAGAAACTGATGACACTTTCTTGCGAGGACGACACAAAGAGCAGTGCTGATTCTTATAATCCATCATTATATTTCTCCAGAAAGTTGTACGGAAAGTTGTACGGACCGAGACAAATGGGTGGGAGGCAAGATTCCCCAAAAAGGAATCATTGGAGCCAAGGTAGACGACAAGCAAATTCTTTTATGTAACTAAGAAAGTATTATATATGCTATGTATCCTAAATTGAGATCCTGCAAAAGACTTTTTTGTAGTATTATGTAACAAGTTCAAGAAAGTGTTTGATTTAGTATGTTGGGTTAATATACTATTTGATACCTAAGTTTTGTTTCAATTTCACTTTGGTACTTGAATTTTTTTCAATCTGATACTTGAGGTTTTTTCCCAATTTGGTACCTGATTTTAGCTTTAATGTTCAATTTGGTACCCGAGTATTTTCTTTATTTAGTATTTTCAGCAACTAAGATTAAGATTTTCAAGTTGTGAAGAATGGAATATTGATTTTTGAAAGGAAAGATGTTTCTTGGCAGCAAAGAAATTTGAAACAAAGAGAAGAGCCAAGAAGTTAGCACAATTGGCAATAAGCAACAAAATTAGCAAGGAAAGAGATCCAAAAGAAAAAGGAAACTTAGTTTCCAAGGTTGGCCGGTCAGTATAAATGGACCTTGAAGGGGATTAAGATTTCTTGCTAATGAAGAATGTTTGAATAGACCTGAAAATTTTCATATTTGAGTTTAGTGAATGAATCAATTGAAACCAATGGAAAACAATCAAGAACGTATGAAGATAAGGCCAAGGATGAATTTGCAAGAGAGGAGAATTCAAGATCTGAATTGGGAAGCTTTCTTGAGGCTTAAGAATCGTTCTTGGAAGCTTTTAATGGTTCTTGAATAGATTTGAATCAAACAACTAAAACAAGTTAGAAAACGAAGCAAGAAGCAATAGAAAACAAAAGAACAAATCAAGAGGGAAGATTTAGTGGATGGGGACACTAGGTCTTAAACAAGGAGTGTCTTGCATCACAAGAAGCATGAATGGTATCTGATTTGGAATCTGAAAATGGAAGACAATAAGTTAAAAGCAAAACAACAGAAACCAAATGAAAAAGAAAAGAAAGATGCAATCTATTTGAATATCAAGATTGAAGAAAGGACTTGAAGGACTTGGATCTTGAAACCTAAAAATTCAACAAACAAGTCAGCAATAGAAAAAGATTCATAAATCTTAAATCAAGATTGGAATGGATTAAGAAAGATAAGAAAACGATAGAGAAGAAAAGATGAAAAGGTGATGTCCAATGGAGTCCTTTGAAGATAGTCTTCAGCAAACACTACTAAAGACTCTAATCAACCCTCTAAATCGGCACTTAGTAAGTTGAAGCGTGAAGAGTAGAATCTTGCAAATAATAAACTCAAAGAGTATTGAATTAACCAAAGGGTTAGTATTTGGTACACTAGCAGTATACTTTTTTTATGAAAACTTGTCAACCCCTTGTACCTACTTGTAAAATTTAAAAACTCCACTAACAATGTACTATTGTTTAAATGGACCCAAGATCCACATTCTTGAAACTCAAACTTTTCTCCTCGATAACTTTGAAGGCCTTTGGTCATAAAATCTTGAACTAACATGTTTAGCTTGGTTTTAAGTTTCTTAGACTTGGACCACATGATTAGGCCTTAGGAAAGCTAAATCCATCTCCACCATGGACCTAAGGTTGGACCTTGGTGCTTGTATCATTATCCCAACTAAATATATGTGTTTTTTTTACTAGAGCACACCTATCAAACATTCATAGGGTTATATGATGCCATTTGGCTTGGGTATTAAATTGAACTTTGAAGTCAAATTCAGGTGCTAAATTGAGAAAAAAAAATACTCATGTACCAAATTGAACCTTGTAGCCAACTCAAGTACCAAATGGTACATTAACTCTAAAATGTTTGATGATAATCCATCTCCATCTCATGAATTGCATTTTTCAACCATATTTAGATCAATTTGTTGTGGCTTTTTGTTGATGACATCCTAATATACTCATAATATGAGGAAGAGCATGATAAACATCTAAAAATTGTGTTACAAGTGTTGCGAGAAAAACAACTATTCAGGAAGCCTAGTAAATGTGAATTTTGGTTATCGAAATTTGTCTTTTTGGGTCATGTTATTTCAATCGAGGGAGTCTGTGTAGATCCCAAGAAAATTGAAGCTATCTTGCAATAGAGATCGCCAAGAATATACATAATATATGTATGTATGTATTATTGAACTCAAATCATAAAAGTACAAATCAAATTCTTTGTTACTCGTATACGACTCTCGCTTTTCCTTTCTCTCGAGATGACCTGACGTCATCTTTAGATATATATGTTCAATAAATCAATTATAATAGGCTAGTTCACATCCCAATAATATTAAAATACATAGCCAATAAATTTTTATTTTATTCAATTTAGTTCTTATACTCGGGATACACATATTTTCCCATATTTAACATTGAATTATAATTAGATTTCACACTTTTCATTAATGACCCTATACTTTCTATCCATAGTACAATTTCATAATAGTTTTCAATTTATTCAATTTAGTCTTTAATGCCACAAAGTTATCTAACTAGCTTAACTTAATTTCTAACTTAGTCCTTAACATAATCAAAGTTCACTATCTATTTCTCTTCAATTTCAAGCCTAATTCATCAATGTCTCTCTAATAGCAACTTGTTAAACATATAAAATTGAAGAAATTGATAAATGGACTAGCTAAATCAAGCTTCCATTATTAAGAGTCTATAAAATTTGCAAGAAAAGGTTTAATTACCTTGGTGAAATTTGTGGCCGAATGAACTAAAATGTCTAACATTTTCTTTCCTTTTCTTTAATAATGACGGTAGAGTATGAAGATGATGATAGAATTCATCTTTCCATCCACTTACATATTATTTAAAGTTAGATTAATGCTTAATTAAACTTAATTAATCATGATTAGTCATTAATTAAACTTATTTATTTTCTTTAGATATAATTACATCAAATAAATGACCATCATCATCATTTCCTCTAATTCATCAAAGAAAAATGGTTTAATAATCATTTTGGTCCTTTGGATTATTTCTAACTAGGTCCTCAAGCATTTCTAAATTAAAATTCAATAGTGATTAAAATTTTATAATTTAGTCCCTAAGCTTTAATTAACAATTCTCTTGGTTAAATTGCTTAACAAATCTTCAATATATTTCCAAATTGACTTATTTAATCTTTATATTTCATTTTTATGGACTTAGTTTATGGAAATGAGGTTTCAAAACTGTATTTTTCGACACCGACAAAAGTCGGGTCATTATAGATACTGCTAGGATCTAGTGCCTTTAGTGTAGTAATATTGTCAAATGTACTTGTAGTTTTTTGAATAAATTGGTTTAACAAAATTTCATCATTCTCATTAATATCTTTTGTATGATGTCCTTATCAGTTTTTGCACGCAAAGTAAAATGTAAGCAAATATTAGCTCACTGATTATCTAACATTTAATTAATATTAAGTTGTATTATGTGGTCGAATCATGATGCGGAAAGACAACTTATATTAGTAGATAATCTAAATGCTTCATAGTCTAATCAAAATTGAACAAGTTGATTAAAAGACTATTATGCCATCTATCAAGTCCAATCAAGGAGATACCTTATCTTGGGTATGGGAGCAAATGACTCCTAGAAGATAGAGATATAGATTTGACTGTCTAGACTGACAGTACATCATAAAAGACCCAAGTATAATAAATCTTAGATCCATTTATGGATTTATTCATTTGTAACATTTATAGTTTGACATATCTCAATCTTGAGTAAGTGACAGATTGTGTATGTGTGTGTCTTGTATACTTCGATGTATTAAAAGCATGAGGTCAATTGGTAATAAAGTTGAAAGCCAACACGTTGGATATACGACTTTTGCATGAAATAACTTCACTTACAATTGTGGAATTCATAGCCTAATAAAGGGTAAATGATATCCTTTAATCAACATTACTGTTGGAAAAAATTCGGTTCGAAAACAGTTTTCTTCCACAGCAGAAAATTAAAATTTTGAAAATCGAGTCGGTTTGTAATATATATAGTAATAAACCTTTTCTGAAATTGCACCTCTGTTTTAAGTTAGAAGGATCCTTTTCGTTCCTAGCTTTCAACCAAACAACATTCTACACTATTCTCGTACTACGAATTGCTTCGAGCGTGGGCTAAATATTTTTTAATCAAACACAACTATAAATTAGTTACTTTACTTCCAGTAGGAAAGTAAATCTCTCTCTTGTAAAAACTGATAGAAATATTATTCCCAGAAAATAGAATTTGTACTTAGAAATAAATTCTTACTATTTTCGAACAGCACAACAATATCTCAAAGTTGTATATAACTTATTGTGTATTTAGCCCTATGGGTGTTATCTATTTATAGGGAGAGGAAGTGAAACCCTAGTTGAATTAGTAAAATGTGTTTAATGCATATTTAATAGAAAAACAATCCCCTAGTTGAACTAAGAGAGAGAGGGGTTAATAGGGTGTGCTTTCTCTCATATGTATTATGATGTGGATTTGAGTCTTTCCTGTATTGGGTCCAATTATACGTGCTTCTTAGATTTTTAACCTAACACTTTATAATTTAATCCAACCTAATACATGTTTTCTATTTCTCAAAATAGACATTATTATTTTAAATAATTTTCTTAACCTAATTTTAATTAGTTAAAATCATGACAACTTTATCATAAAAGAATCTATGAGAAAATATATTTAATATCTACATTCAATGGATTTCATAATGATCAATTAATTTAATTCCATTTTAAACTTCAATTATTTAATTAAATAATAATTTGAAAAACTTAAATTAGTTCTCAGGTCATTTTCGTACTAAGTGAGAAACCACATTCATTTTCGAATGTAACCTATTTCTCTAACTTTATCATTTCTATCCATTTTTGTTCATTTGATTCATCATGCAATTCATTTTTGGTTTCAATGAGGTAGTGGAGGGATCGATTGGACATATGTGATTAGGGCTCAATTGATTTATAACTAATTTTTGGCTTTTCGCCTATTAATTATAAACTCATTTATTCATGATGTCATTTCACTATAGTATCATGATTGACCTCTCCCCAATTACACACCATTACGAAAGCTACTCGATTAATGCTCGTCTAATAACCTTATCATAAGTGTGTTACCGTCATAAGATATCCTTAATATCTTTTAGATAATTTCGTTCTCCAATATGAACCTATTTTGTTTTATGGTAACTATTACATCTTCCTTAATGAAAGCCAGCTACTATCAAATAGTAATCAAGTCATTCATCACAAAGACAAACGACCCGTAACCATGTTTACGTTTCATCATATAATGCTAGTGAGAAGATATCATATACCCAACGCACGAGCTTTTGGTTCCTTATCTATTTGAACTCAGACTTTTACTTACATCAAAGTATACGAGTCACACATACATAGTCTATCATCCACTCAGGATTAATGCATGTCACACTATGAACGTCTCAAGTGAATAAATCCATAAACGGATTCAAGATCTATTCTATTTGGGTTCAGTCCAATGTACTGTTAGTCCAGTCAGTCATATCTATATCTCTATCTTTCGAGAGTCATCTGCTCTGATGCTCAAGACAAAACATCTCCCCAATTGGACTTGATAGACAACATATTAGTCTTTCAATCGATTTACTCATTTTCGATTAGACTAAGGACATATTTAGATTTGTTTACTAGTATAAGTTGTCTTTCCGTATTACGATTCGACCACGTAATACCATTCAGTATTAGTTAAACATTAGACAACCAGTGAGTTAATATTTGCTTCTATTTTGCTTTACATGCAAAAACCATATGAGTATATTATACAAAGTATATTAATGTAATTCATGAATAATTTTATTAACTTATTTGTTCAAAAAAAATACAAGTGTATGTAGATGAAAATAATTAAGTTCGACCCCACCCTGAATGCGTATTTCAAAACTTTTTAAAAACAATTAAATTATAATTTTTTAAGGATTAAAATGTAATTTTTACTATTATGTTAACAAATGTTAAATGCCATGATAAAATATATTATTTTTTCAAAGAGAGAATTTAAATTCGATCATTGAAGATAAAGGAACCCAATCATTAATCTCCAAAACAATGATACTAAACTTAGAACTTGGACCACTGGCACTATATATGTTCTAAATTGACCAACTCGTGTTTCCATGGTTTAGCACAATACATGCAGATTAGTCCAGCCGTAATGGTAGCTAAAACATAGACCCTTTTTTACGAATTTGTCTACTCCTCCTTGTGAAACATGTATAGACTTTTCTTGTCTATTAATTAGGTTAGCTACAACGTAACTTTCATCATAATTCAATATAAATAACCACCTTACTAATGTTGACATTTCAGTTTATAATAAATATTTAGGTTGATTCAAATTCCCTTGAGTTCTAGATTAATTTTAGTAAATTTAATCATATATAAATTTCTATATTATAAAAAAAAATACACCTACACCATGATAAATTGAGAGAAGTGGAAATGAATCATTTTTGTTGGAAAGCGTTACTCGAATAGCACCCCAATCTAGATCTGTTCATGGGTCGAGCTATTCGTCCAGGACCGAAGGTCCGCCCGAAATTTGGGAAGGTTTAGACAAAAATATTAGACCCGAAAAATGGGTTTGGGTAAAAAAATTAGGTTCGTTTAAAATATGGGCTGGCCTCAAACTTGACCATTCAAGGCCCAAGCTTAGTCCAACTCATTTTTAAGTTTATAATATTTTATATTATGTTATTTTTTATATATTATGTAATTTAGAACACATTAAAAAATTAAACCCATATTAAATATATAATATTACTCTAATGTAAACATTAAAATAATGTTAAGATGACTATATAAAAATTTTCAATAAATAAAAAATGTATAAAATTATTAAATATTAAAATAAAATAAAATAAATATTTTAAAAAATTAAAAAATAATATGGGTGGACATAAAATAGGCTTGGGTTAGTCTTTTGCAAATATGGGCGGGTTTGGGTAAAGTTTTCGGGGGGCCAAGCTTGGGCAAACATAATGTAACACCTTATACCCGGCTTGGTCGCCGAGCCCGAGTAACAGGACGCTACATCAAACATCGCAATTTGTGCATATCCACATAGTCTCAATTGCATACAACAATTGCCACATATAAACATTAACAGAAGTTTTTGAGTCTAAAATGCACTAAGCAATGTTGAAAACGACTTAATAGGAACAATTTTGAAAACATGCTCAAGGACCATTTAATGGAATTGCCAAAGACATCACCTAGGTATTGATACACCATCGCAGGTATCAATATTTATGGGGACTGGTATCGATACCATTAAGAAAATCGGTACCTTTTTAGCATTTTGTTTCTTCACCAATTTTAGAACCAAACAAATTATCGATACAAAGCAAAAGTATCTATATTTTTACCCCGAGTATCGATACCTCTGTACAGTTAGTCCAAAATCACAACAAAACAGGGCATTTTACACACTTTAATGTTTTCCTCTTCAACATGCATCAACTAACACATCATCACACATCAAAATGTTCATAACCATAGTCCAAAATAACACCCCTACCTCAATTTAATTAAACCATAACAAAACTAGTAGAATAATGATAAACGTCCATCGAATCCTAAAAGTCTATAATCATATCAAAACACTAAAGACATAATAAGCATAACCAGCCAAAATTCTAGCTACATTGCCTTTATTCCTACAGTTAAAAAAATAATCAAAATGTCACCTACTCAATTTACTAAACCTAACTTGAACCACTTCCTTGGAATCGCATCGCTCACACCGCAAACGCTAATTGTTTGTAATGGTTTAGAACGGAGTATGTGAGCTCAAACAAGCTCAATGAATGTACAGAATTACCGCAAATGCACAAAATATCATACGTTAAACGAGACCACAAAAGACACATTCTCAACAGTGTTTAACTATAGTGCCAAACTAACATATTTATGCATCACTTACTATTACATCTAACATTGTATTCACATAGTTATACATGCATCACATTTCACACATAATTCATTAATTGATAAATTGACAACTTGAGACTATGAAACATAAAAGTGGGCTCTATCACCACACATTGGATACACAGATCTCCAACATACCAATGACTCAAAGAGTCGAACATATCCCAAAAGTGTAGCATCAAGCTAACACTCTCCAACACACCAACATATCTTGATGAATGGAGCTTAGCTCACATTCCCTTATCTCTCCAAACTGTCCCGGACCTCAATGGCCCAAAATTACAACACAAGGGTGAGTACTCACAAAATCTTATGGCATGCCAACTATATCCAACGATCTCAAAAGGTCACAAAGCCAAAGTATTCATAATAAAACACATATTTACTTACTATTTTCTGCACACTTTCACTACACATTTACATTATTTACACAATATCATCACTATCACTTGGCATGTTTACAATGCTCATAACTAAAGTATTTCACAAGAGCTAACACAACATATATCACATATCACATTAACTCATTGTATTTCTCAATCCACATCACATGGTCACAATTTTTTTTTGCAAAATAAACGGGAGGAATAAGAAAGCTACTCAGAACTTAGGATACTGGTTTAGGCTACTCCTAAGCCCCCATTTAACATTATGAATCGTGTCTACAAGTAGTGATTCCAAAACACTCACCGTTCACGTTTTCACCTATTTGCCGAAAGCTTAAATTAACTTTTCCTTACCTTTCGCCTTACTCGAAGAAGGTCCTAACGACTCTGAAGCTTCACACATAACAACCACACAATATACACAATTAATTTACAATTATAACCACATCTCAACAAGCAAAAACATAGGTTTAAGGTTAGTTCCTCTTGGAATTGAAATTTCGACTAGTATAATCGAAACTCATTTATCTTAATCCTTACTTATTCCTATTACTTAAAACTGATTCTAAACGTCTAATTACTCATCTAAGAATAGTTCTCAACCTTCAAACCACCCTAAATGGCTCAGATTCATGGTTCTAAAAATTTCAATATACATGGCTCTTTTTAACGAAAACTCAACAAAACCTTCGAATTCTTTAATGAAACTTAAAGGAGAGTTTACAAACCTTCTAATTACAACAAAACAAGTTGAAAAGAACTTTGAAATAGTAATTTCATTCAAAATCCAGGATTTCACCATTAACAACCCAAATTCTGACTTCTACCCAAAACCTTTGATTTAATTGCTTAAAACTCGATTTAAATGGCTAGATTACCTCAAAAACTATTAGGAAAACAAAACATTACCTATATTAAGGGGGGAAATGAGCATTTAATAGAAAATTCAAAAAACCCACAAGTCAGATGACAAGGGGATTTAATGGTGTTCTTGGTGTTTCTCTTTAAGTTTGAAAGGGATTTCGTGTTTGAAATTCAATGGAAATCAAAAGAATTAGAGTTTGGAAGGTCAAAATAGGTGAATGATATTTGGGAACTTCGAGGGAGGAAAAAACAAGTGGGGGAGAAGGGTTTCTTGAGTTTCCTGATGTGGAGAGGGAAAATAGAGTATTTTTAAAACTTTGGTACAGTTACCTGTGTGGTTCTCTCAATTTTAACCCCCTTTTCAAAATAGTCCACGTACTACAATTAAGGGTCTCTGTAACACCCCCTAACCCCAAACCGTCGCCGGAATAGAGTTACGAGGTATTACCGGACATATCAGGTAATTTACGATAATTCTTAATTAAATATTAAACACATTAAGATAAAATCATAAAATCATATAATATTTTAGTAATTGACTTCATTCTTTTTTTTAAAAAAAATTTCGGCAGCATTTCTGCTTCTTTTTACATAAAACCCCCTGCAATTAAAACCATTTCATTTTCAAATCACAACCAATTCAACCAATTCATTTCACATTCTCAATTTCTATTCCAAATACTTTCTAATCAACTTAATCAACATAATATCAATTTAAATTTAACAATATACTAAATTAAATAAATATAGATAAACTTCTTTCATTATAATTCATAAACTTATAATACTAACATTTTCAACCATTTATATTAAAAACATAGTAACCTTTATACATGTCCTATGTACATGCCACATTACCAAGGAAAATTATACATCACCAAAAGTTTGCTGAAGTCGGGTCTGGCTTTGGATGCTGGTTCGGTACTTGACTTCTACAACCTGCGCACGGAAACAACCGTACGCTGAGTATGCATATACTCAGTGGTATCACTATAATTCAATTTATAATTAAATACATTAAATCACATACATACTTTTTATTCAATTATCACTACTAATAAACAATTCAACCTTTTTATATTATCAATTAATTAAATATATAATTATCATTCTTATTTCTTTATTTCAAATTTCACTCTTCACCTATACTATGTTACTCAATTTGATTTTATCAGTCAATTTATTTCATTTGCCCCTATTAACTCGACTCGGCCTCGGCGGATACAGATTCAACCAAACACACCAAGATATCTGATGTCGATATGATAATGATATTCAACACACAAAGTCTTTGAACACATGTGATAAGATAACGATTCGACACACAAAGTCTTGAAGTCGATACTTGATATGATATGATGATTCGACACACAAAGTGCCGAATCGATATGATAACGATGAGTTGGCACATAAGTGCTCGATCGAAGAAGCCGGCAAATACTCCGTACACTTCCATATCCTATGGCATGCCAACTATATCCGACTAGCCCGACTAGTTAATAGGGTATTTAATTCACTTTTCAGTATAAATTTCCATCTCAATTCAGTATCAATTATAATTCCTTATTTCAATCGGTTTCACAGTATTACAGTAATTCTTTACTTCAGTAATTTCACAATTCAATGCATTATGCATAACAATATTCAGTATTTTCACAATTCACTCAGTAATCAAAACAATATCCAGTATTCCATAATTGGTTCGAGATCGGTTTCAATTTCATTACTACATTATAAATTTATTATTTATTAAACATTTACCTTAAAATACTTACCACACATAATTAGCAAATTAAACACTTAATAATAATAAAGTTTGAATTATAGTGATACAAACCGTAATTCCCGTGTCTATTCCTCGTCCACTTTTTCTTTTCCTTTCCTCGTGGATGCCTCGGGTGCGATATTAGCTACGAAAAGAAATTAAGATAATTTTCATAATCATTAGCACAACACAATTTACTTGCTGAAATTTTTATCTAACTTTTACTTTAATTTCAATTTAATCCTAACTAAATCTATATATTTTCTTTCTCAATTCATACCTTCTTGCTACTCAATTTCTTGCCAAACTTATATGTAACTATCTAATTTTTATCATATTTTCATAATTTCGAATTTATTTCAATTTAATCCCTAAAATTAAAACTTATAGTTTAGTTTACAATTCAATCCTTTATTCAATTCCAATCAAAATTTTTATCAAATAAACCCTCAATTCCATCATTATTCAACATAAACCCTACTAAAAAAATCTATTAACTTCCAAAACCTCAACTTATTTTCAACAAAACTAACTTCTAAAACATCTAAATTAAAAGAAAAGGACTTGATTGACTTACCAAGTTAAATTCCAAGCTTTAAAACCCTATTTTCCTTTTTCTTTCTTTTTCTTCTTTCTCCCTGTTTCTCCTCTGTTTCGTCTCTTTCTCTGTTTCTTTGTTCTTTCTATTCTGTTTCTTTTCTTTTGCTTTGTTTTTATTTCCTTTTATTTTATTTACTTTATACTATACTAATATATTTATTCTAAATATCTATTAAATATTTAATCATATATTCACATTTGTACACCATCAACACCATACAATTGTCACTATTTAATTTGTTTACCAAATAAAATTTCATAATATAATTAATTAATTAATTAATATCTTTTACTTAAATTTTAAGTAATTAATAATTATAATACAAGTGTATATTTATACATTATTACACTTGTACCATCTTATCACCACACATTTGTCTTAATTTTAATTTATTCCATAATAAAATAATACAATTAATATAAATTGCAATTTAAATAAATAATAATAATAATTATTATTATATACATATAATATTTATATATAACTTAAATAAGTCTTGAATTTAACGCATATATGCCGCCTCTTTCCATGTAAGTGGCTTAATTGCCACTTTAGCCCTTTTTACTTTCTTTTAATTTATAATTAGACTTTCACTCTTTATTCGATTTGATCCTTTTCTCCTAATTATTCTTAATTAGACTAAATTCACCTAATTAAGCACTCAACTAAACTCATAATTACTTCTAATAATTATTTATGACTCAGTTTACTAAGACGGAAGCCCGATAATATACTTTTCCGGTGCCCACGGATTTTGGGTCGTTACAGTCTCTTCCAAATTAATTTCACAAATTGATTTAGTTTTCAAAAAGTCATGGACGAAGACACTTCTAGGTTACCACATTTTCGAATTTCTAAATTCTTCTTGAGCCAAAATTCTAAAATTACCCTTGAAACTTCTTGATCCAATTTCAGGATGTGACACATAAAGTATGTTAATATCATATGTAGGCTCGACCCAAACCCGACCCATGAACACCTCTGCCTCGATTTTAACATAATTAAACTCTAACGGTAAAACGGATAAAAATAACTGCAATTATAAAAAAATTCATAATAAATTTAGAAATTTAAGAATATGAACTAATTAATAGAACAATATTTCTTATTACAATTGTCGCCAGTATCCTTGATAGTTAAAATATGTATAATTATTGAGTTAGTATTCTTTCCATTGCTAATGGAGTTTTTTAACTTCACATGCAAAGTTTAGTACATGACATGTGTCTGTTTTAACTTTTTTTAATTTTTTAATATTCTCTCAAGACAATGCACCAAATAATTTTCAATAATTATTTATATCTCGATTAAGTTAATCATTTGAATATATAGACAATAGTGGCTGAACTAGTATATTCAATGAAAGGTCAAAAGAAGTAAGTTCCCAACTTCATATTGATTTAATGGTAAACTATACCATACGTCATTTTAAATTTTTTGTCAATTTTTTGTCAACTTCATATTGCTGACGTGTCATTTTTTTTAATTTTGACTAAAACTAGAAACCTTTCTATAAAAAGTCCAAAACACTTTTTAATTGAATTTTGATGTTAGGATTTTTATTTTTCTGTTTGTTCTTAAGAAGCATGAAAAGTAAAAAAAAAAAGAAAGGTAAAAACAATAACCTTGATTGAACCCAGCTTTAGCTAATTCAATTGTTTAATAAGACTAAAATAAGTTTAGAACTCAAGATTCGTGTTTCATTTTTCCCTTAGTTTCTTGGAAACCAAACCGAGAACAAAAAAAAGAAAAAGAAAAGAAGAAGTAAATCTCAATATTGAAAATAGATGACAAGTAAATTTCAGACGTGTTAACATCGAAAAGGGTGGCCAGTGGTGTTATGCTGGCAGATGGGCTCATCAAAAAGGGTGGGGTCATGGCCATGGTTTGTCGCCGTCGTTGTTGGATTCCCCTTCTTAAAAGTATTCAAATGTTGATGATGCCACCATTGAAATCTTCATGTTGCAAATAAACAAAAAAAATATTTTGAACTAATTATAGAGAGGTCCCTATCTTTAATCAAAAGTAAAAGAATGCCACATTAGCAATCCGTGAGTGGATTAACAGAATTTTAACGACAGTGACCAATTGAAACATTTGTCTTGAATGACTAAATTGGTAAAAAAAAAAATTAAAGTGACCAAAATATAAAACCACACTTACTAAATAATTATATAATTTTAACAAATAAAAATAGGGTAAACTGCGCTATAGGTCATCCAAGTTTTCTTAAAGTTTGTTTTTAGTACCCATAAAAATATAAAACCTCCCGAAGTAAAGAAATTTGGCGACGCTGTCAATTCACAAATTCAAGCAGAAGCTTTTGGAATTAGAAGCTATTTCAAAATAACACTTTCAAATGCATAATAAGAAAGAAGCTTGCAGAAACTTTCAGCGCGGCAGGTACCCCCTCTTCTTCAGTTCTTCTTTTTTATCTCGCCTGCCCAATGGTTCATATAAATCGGGTAATACTTAGAGCAATCTCTAGGAGAATATAGAATCTGTTGGATTCTCTTTCCCCCCTTCCATCTTACTTTAAAGAGAATGGCAAACACTAATTCTGGATTTTATAGGAAAAACCACACTGCTCAGATTTCGATAGGTTCATTGTGAATGGTAGTTTTAGGTTAGGTTCAGAATCAGAAATTAGTACTTCAATCAACGAACCAATTGTGCTCTGCGTTCAGTAAATATGAGGAAAAAACAATGAGTTTCTCGTGAAATAATTGCTTAGCTGCAAATTTGATTAAGTTCCATAATGAGTCTTTAGGTTTGTTGTTGTTGTTTAGTTTTTATTTTTTTGAGTTGAAATCCAGTCTCAATCAAAGAAACTTCAACATATGTGACAGTCTATTATATTCTATATTAAAGTAATTAATATGCTGCGGGGACTTGAACATGGTTGCTTAAAGTTTTCCTTGTTTAACCTGTTCTTTTGGCAAAGCTTTAAGCTGAAGTACTGCAACATATCAGACAAACTGAAGTGAAGGGAAAAAAGTTGGGTCAATTAGAGCACTAGGGAATGAGTAATATGATGGAGATTTTAAGCAATCACTCCCATATGTATTGTTGCTGCTATTGTCTTTCTCATGTAATATATTTCCTTAATTTCAATGGAAATTTTGACATCTTAAAAGACTGCCAATACAACTCTTCTTATTCTCCCGTCCTCTTGAATGATTGAGTGAAGATATGAAATTGCTGCTTTACACTATTAGTCTTTACATGAGTAGCTGCTCCGTCATGTGTCTTTATTTCACAAATATTAATGGTTTAAACTCCTCTATTTTCTAAGGTCCTCGCAAGATTTCACTAGTGGCACATAAGTTTATCTCTTTTTCCTGAATTTATGAATATCATGCACATCTGTCTCGTTATTGTGAGATCTCAGTTTGAAACCTGAGACAAAGTCAGACTGTTATTAGAAATACTAGTCTTCTCCTTTGATCTTTGTTTGTTCACCCTCTCCAATTTTATCGTATGGCTGTTGACTTATCTCTCTATAATTTGCACTATTTTTTATGTTTGCTCTATTCTTGTTTAGAGGTCTTAGGCCGTGCATTCGTTGCTCATCTGTCATCTTTCAAGTTTTTAGAACCTTATCTCAGTTTGTAAGCCAAGATGGTCTTTCTTCTCCCATTTGTCATCTAGTCAGTTGTTTTTCTACTATTCGCCTTTTTCAAAGCTTTGCTTATTTTTTTTCTTTTGAATCTGTTGATATAGAGTATAATTGTATTTTAAATTTTGAATTATTATACTCCCCAATGTTGTTTTATCATCTGATTTCTCATTGAACAACTTAAACAACTTAAAAAAGCTTCCTCACTGATCCTTGCTCAAACTTAGCTCCCTTAAGCTATCCAACCATTTAACAGAATTTGGGGTGTAATGAATTGAGTAGAGCTGATTGGCACTTGCTCAAACTCGACTTGGGTAGATCAGATAAGCTTGAATAATTACTAGGCTTAAGAAACCTTGTTCAAACTATGCTCAGCTAAGCTAATTGGGGCATGTTGGTCGAACATGAGCTACTATTGAGATCTCATCTTGACTTGTAATATAACAACTTAAATCCTTAAACAGCATCTTATTGTGGACCAAAATGCTGCAAGGGCTTGAAGCCAATCAACATATTTTGGCCTAGGTGACCATTGGCAATTCATTTGGTGCCCCCAAATGCTTGACCATATTTTGTTCAGGGGTTGCCCTGTAATATGTACAACCCACTTGTTCTGCCTACATCCTTAAGGGATATGGGATTGACTGCAAGAGAAGTTCTCTCTTTTCCCATGATTCAAAATTTGTAATTTGCTCCAATTCATGTGCATAAAATAATTTAACAATCATATTTATAAAAAAAATTGTGAATGAATTTTAATCTATTTATACCTACTTTTTGATGATATAGACATTAAATCTTGATTTTAATTTTATAAAAGGTAATTAAAACTAAAAACTATCAAACTTGATACTGATAAAAGAAAGCTCTTCCCTAGCTTTTCTAACAAGCTTCTTCATGAATGGCATATTGAGCTTGTTCATGAAAATAGATGAACTAGGCTTACCTATGATGAAACCTGGTTTGTTTATAAATCAAGCCTCAAAATTTGTTGTTCAAACTCATTTATTAAACTTTGTAAACCAACATAAATGAATTCTAGCTAAGCTTGTTCATGAGCAATTCAAATGTACTATTTCATTCAAACGTATTCATTTATACCAACAGAAACAAGATATTCAAATGTTCAAACTCGCTTATTTAACTTCATAAACCAACCTAAATGAGCTCTAGCTAAGCTTGTTCATGAGTTATTCAAACTTCAAGCTTACTTTTTGCTGTCTTATCATATTTCTTTGCAATTTGTTCTTTTCTAGGTTGTACATCTCCACAACTACGGAAATCTTTGTAACAAGTTCTTTTAACTTGATTTGTGTTGTACTTCCTTGTTAGACCACCAAGATTTCTTGTATTCTTGTTTAATGGAGCACCTACATTAAATAATGTCGGTACATCCTCAAACACTTTTTAAATGTGACGAGATATTTGTCCAAAAATATTACCTTTGCAGCTCATCTAGGCCCATTTAGCATAACTGTTAGTTAGACTTATCAGTTGGGTTGACAGGTTGGTTTCAAGTCGAGTCAATCTAGTTTTAGTTAAATTGGGTTTAAAATCTGAGTGATTTTGGGTTGGGTTAGTTTCAAGTTCGAGTCATTTCGAGTTTGAATCATTTCATGTTCGAGTCATTTAGGTTTGGTACTTGGGTTTTTTCTGGTTGGGTGATTTTGGGTTTTGCTATTCAGGTTTGACACTTGGATTATTTAGGTTTGGGAAATTTAAGATTCAAGTTATTTGTGTTTCTTATTTAACTTATTTTAGTTTGATAAGGTTTAATTTCTTTTATTTTTAAAATAAAATTATATTAAAGTGAAACAAATTATTTAAATGAGATAAAATTATTATCAATTTAATAATATAAAAAATAATTTTTTGAAATAAAATATAATAATAAATTATTATAAATTTAAATTAATTTATTGTCTGCTTTTATAGCTTAGCTATTAGCATCAATGCATGACATAATGGTGGAGCATTTCATTTTCTGAAACCATCTTCATCAACTGAAAGTTTAAAATCATCTTTGGTAAGCTTTTCGAAGTTTTCTTCTGAACTCTCTATTTAAAATTCTTGATGATAGAGTTGTTGAGAAATCTTCCTGAATTGTTCATCCATCTTACCGTTTTCCAATCTACTTATAAAATCTATGGCCATCTTCCTCCCATGTATGTAGAAACATAGTAGAAAACATCATCAAATATGGCGTGCCTAAGAATGACTTTTTTTATAGGAGAATAATCAGAAACCTCTTTAAGGTACAAAAATTAGCAATTACTAATCCTTTTAAAGTACTTTTTTTTTCAAACCTTGAAAATAAACGGGCTTATTTTAGTTTAAATTTGTAATTATGGATAGAGTTTATTACAATATTTCGACATCCTCTCTTCATAGGATAATAGTTATAAAACCATTAACCCCTTCCAACCCATGTACGGACCTAAATACCTCAATTTGTAGCCATGCACTTGATATATTTAATTAAAAATACAAAAAGATATGTTTCTAATAGTTCACTTGAATTGATAGGTTTGTGGGTTCTTATACTTGATTTATTATCTTTTATTTTCTTAGCATTTGTTTTCTGCCTAAAAGTTTCTTGATGAAGTATTAGTTTCTGCATTTATATAATCTTCATCTCTACACATTATGTGTCTAATTTTTCAACACTATTAGATTATCTAACCAATTCTTAATCTTTGGCCTCTCATCCTCCAGCTGTCAGTATGGTGAAAGGTGCAAATTTCTTCATGTGATTCAGCAACAGCCAAAGTCTAATGCATTTGGATTTGGCACACAAGCTATCTCACACCAACAACAAAAGCCAAACCCATTTGGTTTTGGTGTCCAGAACAATGCTCAGTCAAAAGGGGCCAATGATTTTGGAAATAAACAGAGCCAGTTCAAGGTTAAAGAATTGTATATAACAATTTAATCCACATGTGGTTATTTTGATTGATGATGTCATTTCTGGCTTTCCTTTGTTGCATGAAACTCGGGAAGTTTTTGGATGCCCTTTGCTTCTATTAAAGGGTATCCTAAGTTTATCTCATCTTATTTTTTTCTTTATCATATTGTAATAAATTATTCTTCAGAATACATGGACCCGATCTTCTGCAAGCAGTGGTGCCCCTTCATTGCGGCAGCCTGACAATCAGCCTCAGGCAACAAACCATAGGTGAGTAGCAGTGAGTGGTCATGCCATCAATTTGTGACATCTTCATTAGTTGAGTTCTATACTTGACAAAATGTTAAACTTCTGGATGCAACAGATGCAATGATCCTGAGTCCTGCAAACGTATTATTGCTGAAGATTTTGAGCACGAGAGACCCTTGTGGAAGCTTACATGCTACAGCCATTGGAAAAAGTATGTTTTATCATGTAGATAATCTACAGGCCTTTCAATGGGTTCTCAACTTCTACCATAGTTGTTGCAAAGAGTATTTTTGAATTTTAAGAACAAAATATCCTCACAAGAAGTGGATAGAAAGATTGGCTTTTTAGTTCAGGTGTTTTAGGCTTCCGGAAAGAATGACATCCTCAAAAACTTCACTTTTGTTAAATTGAGCAGACGAATTAAAAAACATTAGACTATGCTTTGTCTAGCTAATCTTCTGTTGTTTAAATTCTAAACTTATTGACTAGTGTAGTCGAGATAAAATTTTCTAACCGTTTAGGTGGTAGATACATTTTATTCTTGTAATTATGAAATGGTATGGGAAATTAATGTGATCTAAAATTGCATTATTTTGTTTTTAGTTCCCCTTGCGATATTGTCGGTGATGTCAGCTATGAAGAATTGCGGGCAGCAGCTTATGATGATGCAAAACGTGGGTTAAGCTTGCAATCTATTGTGAGGAGATCTTCAATACCTTACTTTCCAGATTTACAGTTACATGTTAATCATATCTACATGCTCAGCTTAGTATACCTCCGTGATTTCATGCTTAATTTTTACTTTGGAATTATTTTTTCAGACATACTTTTGGCTATTTCGAATATTTTGTTGTAGCTTGGGTGAGAAAGTAAGAAACCTGCAATAAAAGGTGTAATAGATCCAGAGGACAGTTGCATAAAAGACAAAATCAGTTCCAGATATTGTTTACTTGAATTTCTTGCAAAAGATAGCTGAAGTACCATTTGATATAGGGCTTAAACCCTAGGAACTAGGAATTAACTTGTTAAGTCTGAAGTTTGTTTCAACAGAATGTACTTATACCCTATATATACACATAAACACTCTCATATAGATTGATAGATTAGAGAATTTCATAATAGATTTTCTTTGCTAGCCTTAAAAGAAATTCTCTGGCTGCTTATAAGACAATTTTACTCTGAATAAGTGAACAACTCTCAATGTCTTATCTTCAAGTTACTTTGTTCTTGTTTATGTACCAACCATTTCTTTGTAAATGTTATCAGTGGTATTTCTGTTCTGCAAAGAATTTCATGCCTTTGTCTTATCAATTTTAAACATTGTTACGAAAATAATGTTTATATCATACTATGTAATGGCAATTAGTGACCAGAACTTACTAACTGCTTAAAATCCCATAACAGATTGAGCGAGAGAGGAATTTACTGAATTCAAAGTTAGTTGAGTTTGAAAACTTTCTTCGTAATCCCTATAGGGGACCTGCTGGCTCTGCGGCGGCACAACAAATTCCATTTCCGGGAGCCACTACAATTGTCCTTTCTCCCACTACTCAAAATACTGTCGCTCCTCAAAGCAATGTCCCTCCGTCAGTCTCCAGTTTTAGTCAGCTGGGAGCTTCACTTAATACAGGATTCTCACCGGGGTAAGAATATTTTATTTGGTTTTTCTTGAGTTTTATCTATGACTATGAGAGTCCCAGACCCTAAGTTTAGCCCTCAGGGTTTTGTAACTCTGCAAAGAATTTTCTCAGGCCTTCTGTACAGTCAAATAATGCGTCTGGGCAACCAACTTCTTTCTCAAATTCAGCCCAATCCTCAAATGTATTTTCAGCAAACAATGTTCCATCGGCCAATGCCTGTAAGTTTCAAGGTTTACCATTTGCGCTATTCATGTACATATAATGCATGCTTCTCATTTCAGTAATGACATGGCAGTTTCATTTGGTAACCAGCAACCTAACCAGTCAGTAGCAGCTTCCTTCCCCACAAATATGGCCAACTTCAGCAACAGTAGTGCCATTAATCCTGCTATTAACCAATTTTCTGCCGCAGCAGTATCAACGCAAAACTTCAGCTCATCCAGCATACAGTCTCCTGCTTTCTTGAATGTCTCGCTCTCAAATTCTGAAGCGGTTGGACGAGAAGCTACAAATGTTCAGTTAGGGTATGTTAATGGAGAAATTTTCTCTCCATTGGGAAACAAATCTTTTCTATTCCAAAAAATTGTTTAGTAGCTAGCCTTTTTGTATTTGTATTGCCTGAACGAGTTTATTGGTATGATGGGATATCAGTTGGAAATAAGCTTATTCTTATTTCGGAATGTGACAGAAATAACTTGCCAACGACGGTTGCTTCTGGGGATTCAAATATTTGGTTAAAAGAGAAATGGACTCCTGGAGAGGTAAAGGACTTCAATTATATGCTAATATATCTATTTATATTTTAAGATTGAGTTAGAATCACTAGATCGACTCCTGGATAGGTAAAGGACTTCAATAAATGCTAATATATATATATACTAAGATTGAGCTAGGATTACTAGATTTCAAGTAGCATCTTAGGGTTAACTTTTTAGGGATATCATCTTCTGATTCTTTTTATTTTTTTCCCGTTCACAAAAGAAGGCAACTTGCTGCTTTTATGGATGATAGTAGCAGATACACAAAATAATTTATGCCATTTACTGCCGTCTGCAGCTAAAAAAGGGCAATCTGATATTTTTGTGATATTGTTTTGTTTTGTTTCTGGCATTCTTACCTGAAACTAGACTTTCCCGTTATCTAGATTCCTGAAGAAGCTCCTCCAGATGCTTATGTTTAGCTGTGGGATTCACGTCAGAAGGATTACATGTTATCTGAATGGCTTGATCATTCTACTGAAAATTCTCAGTTTTTAGAAGGAAATTGATGTGTGGATGAACTGTAAAGGATAGGAGGACTTTTAAATTCTAATTGATTTTGTGTGTAACACAATCCCTGAGCTGCCAGCAAAAGTAGTTGCTATAAATGGTTTCTATGATTAGGACTCAACATTTCATCAATTCTAGCAATTCCCCTTCAATTTTCTACTTTGATATCAAATCCTATTTCTTTAGTCCGTGTATAACTTTCATGTATCTTGTGCTGCTTTAGAAAGATATTTCTATTCAGGTCTCTAATAATGTTTATGTCGACTTAATTGCTTCCAACGGTTAAGGTTTCCAAAGATGGAATGTTGCTATAGCATGCCTAACCAACACTATATACTTGTTAAAAAACACACAGCGTATTCCGTTTTAATTAGATTTACATCGGCATTGTTGTTAGTATAAAAAGACGTGATGCGAAAATACTCAAAATCTTATATCCCTTGTTGAGTTTTACTTATTAATTAAATTTTGAATAACACAACTTTACCCTTGATTAATTAGTTAATTATTCATTATTTTTAACTTTATATTCAATAATGTCCAATTGAAAATAATAAAATTCTAATTATATATAAAATATTTTAATTTAATTTTTGAAAGAAAAATATTTTAATTTATTATTAAATTTAATTATAAATTGCATTATATTATAATATAATCATAATGTAATTTTTAATTTTTGGAAGTTACACATACAATTAATTGTAATTACAAAGAATACATTTAATAATTATAATTAGATCGATGATGATCGAATATATCCTATATCACAATAAAATTATATAATGCTTATATACGGTGGGACACAAACCAGAACAAATATAGATTGAGAGTTCATATGGTTTACACAGAGTGAACTTAAACATGAGATCTCAAAATTTTAAGAACCCTAACATTGTCATTAAACTAAGACTTAATTAGCTCTAAGTTAATATTAAAAAACTTGTAACATCCGTCACCCGTCCTAACAACCAATATTGATGTGAGGTGTCATTGGAGCACTTTTGTGACAATATTTTTTGAATTTATTTAAGAAACTAAATAATAAAAGATTTATATAAAATCATAGAAAATAGAGAAAAATAAATTTTGAATTTTAAAATCATGTTTAAACCATTTAGAAATTAATTGTAGGTGTTCGGGACTAAATACGAGCCTTGGAGGGCTTAATTTCAACAAAACAATGCAATGTCACTGTTAAGGGCCCAAGTATCGATACCTAAAGCCTTAGGTACCAGACTCAAACCCTTGTACTATCTAATTTAGCATTCTATCGAGTTTGAGTGTGATACTCTTGACATAAGTTCCGAACCCTAGACACTTAGGATGAATTTTTGCCCTTTTTAAACTAAGAACCTAAGAACCGATGCATACAGTATGGGTACCAAAACTTATGTGTAGGGGATCAATTTTTTTAGTTCTAAACACCAAAAATTTATTCCAAAACATCTCCCACCAAGACAACCAGGAAAAATGCTTCAAAAATAATCGTACACAAGTAAAACTCTTCATTAAACTTGCTAAATTTAAACCATTATCCAACAAAATTTTCATGAAACAAGGCTAGCATTTATGAAGTCATTCAATTCGAGGGTTGCATGCATGCAAAGTAAAATTCCATTACAAACATGAATTTGCAAAAATAATTAAGCCTTCAACAACTACATCACAACCAATGTTTCAAGTACCAACTAACATATGAAATAAGTATGCACATGTCACAATACTTAAATACACAAATTTTAAATTCTTATGGTCTTGATTGTTGTTTGATGCTCTAAAAAATGGCGATGATTTCAATAATCTCAAAAATACAATCTACGCGTAAAAACAACAGCACTAAACATAAACATGCTTAATAAGTTCAAATGAAAAATATTATATTTACATTACCTCAATGGCACAACAACCACATGCTCAACAAGCTTATAACTCACTCTCATGCATGGAAACATAGCAAGCTAAGATACAATATCTTATCCAATAGTTAAAGCAATGACATACAACTTGCAATTCATAAGTTATTTACATATTCATTGTAGTCTTTGGAAAGTCGCCTAATATTTACATGTTTGGATATTCATTGTAATTTATGGATTGAGCACCCCAATTACACTTTTCAATTTTTAGGGGGAGGGTGAGAATTGGAGTAATTACACCAATTACCTTATAACTTTTTAAACACTCATACATGATTTAAATTTTAAAATTATTTTTATACACGTTTTAGTTAAAAATATATATTATAAGCATAAACATGTATGAGTGTTTAGGATGGTTGTTACAAAACTTTCTAAAATTATATTATAAATCCTAAAAAATTATATTATTTAAATCTTAAAAAATTCTAAAATTATGACCATAAAGTATATTATAAAATATAATTTACGTGTTATAAAAGTATTATAATATACTTATTTATAAAAATTTATGGTAAAAAATATGGACATAACTTATTTGTGTGTCTATACTATATATTATAAAAATAATAATGCACTTATTTATATATAAAAAATGTTATAATTTTTGCCATAATTTATTTTTAAAATAGCTTTCTAACGCTAGGGCAAAAAATTATATTATTTATAAGAAGTGTTCTAAAAGTCATTAGACACTTTATAAAACTTTTATTATTATAAATTTTATAATTTTCAGACTTTAATTTACTTATTATAAAAGGGTTATAATCTAGCATAAGTCTTCCTCTGAAATTAAATTTATATAAGTTTTTATAACCAAAGGTACAAACTGTTAGAACTATGAACCTGAATTAAATAAAAAAATTTTCTTGCACCATATCGTGAAGTAAGATAACATTTTAGAGAATGGAGCTAGACACAATGATGTGTTATTTTTACATATAACAAATTTGAGTGCTCCAATTACCCCAAATTCGACGGGATCCATAAATTATAGTAGTTAGTCAAAAATATCATTCTTCTCTAATTACAAGCAATTACACTTAAATTCAATTACTAAGTAACTTTCCGAACACTACCTAAAATGCATGTGTGTTAATCAAAAAAAGGTGACCAGTTGTCGAACATCTTAGGCTACCACATCTGATTATTAGATTAATTGATTTGTATTTAAGGTTAAAGACCTTAAATGTAAGAAAGAGTTGAACTAAGGGTTGAACTTATTTTATAATGAAGCAATTGTTAGAAGTAAAACAATTGACTCGTCTAGGCTAGTTTAACCTTACTTTTGAGAAGTACTTTTAAAAAGTGAGTTTTAGAAGTATTTTTAAAATTTTAATTTAAGATTTAAGTGTTTAATATTGTTGTCAAAAGTATTTTTAGAAATAAAATGTTCATTTTAAATATGGTATTATAAAGTAACAAATAAGCATTTAAATAATGTTCAAATTTGTTAATATATATGATATTTTAATAAAACTATATAGAAAATAAATTATTATAATTTATTTTAATATTTTAATATATGAAAATAAATTTCAAACATTTTTAAGCAGTTAACCAGAGAATAAAAAGTATCATGTGTTATAAGGGTGAAAACGTAATTAAACTGTGTCTAAAGTATTTTTAGAAGAGAAAAACTAAAAATTTTAATTTTTCATACATTTTAAAAGCCCAAAATTTCCATTCATGTCAAAAGTAATTTTAAAAAGTACTACTAAACAGGGAGTGTCTAACATAGGATCTGTTGTTTCCTTTTTTTTTTTGTTTGTTTGCTGAAAACAGGTTTCACCCATCTGTTGTTCTAAATCTCGTATGTCATTCCGACCCTTAGAAGCCTAGTGTGTGATACCATCATTTGTGCCTCCCCTTGCCTGAAGTTGGTCCTCCGAAAAGTATAGACAATTATTTTCGTTAGGGTGTAAGAATTTTTTTTTGGCCTTCACATGAGCTTCTCCTAGTAGGTAAACAACTCCTCCATCTGCAGCTCTCTCAACAAACCCAATCTCCTCCTCAACTCCCTGAATTGGTGCAGGTACGATCCCACCCGTTCTATCATCGGTGGTTTGTTCCGTGGCCCCTCCATCAGCTATTAAGTATTCCTTACGAATGAAATCCTTGAACCTCTCTAGCAGTTGATGCTCAAACTCCTCATTGGTTCCAATGATATCCATATACCCGTACCTTACAATACAATGGAACATGCGGTACTCTCTTGGGTCCACATGTCTGAACAGGAGACGCACCTCCTCCGATATTTTGCTAACCGGAAGTTTCTTAAGCGACAGAAACACTAGAACTGAATGGATGGAAGGTATGTTTGAAACGAAATGAGGAAATATGGGAGGTATGCCATGAACCAGCTCCGAGCACAAAAGCCCCATTCCTGGCACCCGGTTTATCCTTGGATCTTTGGCTAGCTGTGTCATGTATTCACTAGAAACCTAGGTCCTGAGCTCAAAGTCGTATCTCTTATGATGCACGTAATGCCATATTCCCATAATACCCATCATAAAAGCTGCGAAGACTATTGGAAGGAATCCTCCCTGAACAAATTTAGACAACACAGATGTGAATAATACAAGCTCTACGATGCCATAGAACCCGCAGAAGAGGCTAACCCAGAATATGTTTGTCCTCCATATGATAAGCATGATAAGCGCAAGCATTCCTGTTGTGATGATCATTACAGCAATTCCTATAATCCTAGTGAAATAAAGTGATCAATATATTTCATTTCTGATTTGAATTGATTTGTTTGCGGCTTCGATTAACTAAATAAACTCAGCAGTTTGAGTAATACCATATGCGTGGCCGATATTTTCTGTGGTTTTGAAGCCCACGGTGACCAAAATACATGCAATCATGAGAATATTGTAGTTGATCTCTGGTATATAAACCTGACCCTCATACTTGGCGGAGGTGTGGACTACCTTCACTTTTGGAAAACATATGCAAGCGATAACGACTGAGTGATAATTGAAAATACACCAGATATCATTGCTTGGCTGGCAATAACTGAGGCGAGAACCGCTATCACGAATGTTGGCCAGTACACTGGACCTATATCCAAATAAAATTAGTACAATTCATCACACCCAATATTCTTTTAATTAAGATTTTTACCTGGAATTGATCTGTAGAAAGTGTCCACAACGTCTGCAGGGTGTTCGGTGAGGTAGGCAGCTTGGCCACAATAAGCAACGAGTATGGAAGGCATGACCACGAAAGAGAAACTCAACTGTAGATCAATGTGTAAAAGAAATTATGTCGAATAACCAAAAAGGGGGGATTTTTTTGACTGTTTCCAGTCAAACCATCCTACTTTGGAGTATGGTCATCATAGATTCCAAGACTATGAAAACTGAATAAAAGTTTGGGAAGAAATGACATTTTTTGCTGGTTTTATATAAAGTAATTACTTGAATCGCCCGAACACTGAAGTGACCGAGGTCAGCAAACATGTCTTCCGTCCCTATTTTTAAATGTACTTACAGTTTAGGCAATGAAAATGAGGAGATGATCAAACTGTAAATGAATCTGGGCCACACACCTGTAGTGGAAAGAACTACTCCACCAAGTGATATCCACCCTTCCTTGCCTCGTCTTCTGAAATAATGCACTATATAATACGGATTAACCGCACGTAATACACGAAAACCATAAGCGTGGAGGTTGTAAAAACCAATGCCGATGAGTAAAAGAAACCACAAGGTTAAGATTGGGGCAAATGAAAACCCCACTTTGTCAGTTCCAAATTGCTGAGCATAGAAAAGGGTGAACAGTATTAGCACCGTAAATCCCACCACAGCCTCTGAAAATACATTAGTGTTTTTACGTTAATACACGGAGGAAAGCATTTGGCTTAAAATGGTTGTAGGATTGCAATAATGGTGAAGATGTGATAGTAGGTACCTTGTCCCAAGGATTGGATGCCCAACGGCGGAAAGAACAATAACAACAACAACAAAAAAAAAAAAAAAAAAAAAAGAAGAAACTTAAACATTGTGAAATTTGAAGTGAATAGATGGTGATGAAAAATGGAGTGGATATGCACCTGATATGGATGGAGTCACAATCCCATCTCCTATAACCGTAGAAGTCCCTAGGAGAGTGACCAGCAAAAGAATAATTTTGACAGCTTCACTGCTCTCCAACTTTCCTCGAATATAGTGTGCTCGCTTCAACTGGCTAGATGGGATTTCCAACTTGTAGTTAGACAGATCTCTATCCTCTGGTTGTTGATTTGGAGCACAACAAAGAGTAGAGTGCAATTGTTCCGCCTGAAATCATATTTATTATACGTGGTTAACACAATCTAAACATGCAACATGGGGGGTGGGGGTTACAAAGTAGTAGGACTAGGAAATAAAGAAATGAAAACTAGAGGGCCCAGTTACTTTATTAACTTACCTTCTCCATAGTCATTAGCATTCAAAACCACGAATGTATACTTGACCAAAGGAAAGAGAATTATGCAGTAGAGGATCAGGGACAGAGCCCCAAGAAGGTTGTCAGGGTGTCCTATGCTTTCAGGGAAAATACCGGCGAATGTGTATAGTGGAGAAGTTCCAAGATCTCCATACACTATTCCAATACTCTGAAATGCTAAACTCAACGTCGTCGCTCAATCCATCTGTACACAATTACACAAAGGGTGGTTGAGCAAAATAAATAAATAAAGTTTGTGGCAATCTATTCTATAAATAAGGAGTGGATTAGAGAGGAATGAGGGTTTTTTACACAAATGCTATAGAAAAAAAAAATACTGAAATAGGATGTTAGAAAAAAAATTTACCAAAATAGGTTACTTTTTCATTGGAGCCTATTAGGTAGGCGCCAATGAATAAAAAAATAATAAATTTTTTTTGAATAAAATATATTTTTATATTTTTTAATAATTTTTTTTAAAAAAATACGAGTCAAAATACGGTCAACGGGTCGGGTTGGGTCGGGTGGCGCCTATCAGGTAGGCGCCAATGAAGGTGCCTCATAGAGAGGCGCCAATGAAGGTGCCTCATAGAGAGGCGCCAATGAATATTGTAATTTTGTATTAATATTGTAATTATTTTATAATTAAATTTGTATTTATAGTTTTAGATTTGTATTTTGTATGAATATTGTAATTTTTTATATGAATATTGTAATTTTGTATGAATATTGTAATATTATAATTTTGTATGAATATTGTAATATTGTAATTTTGTATGAATATTGTAATATTGTAATTTTGTATGAATATTGTAATGTCGGGATATATTGTAATATTGTAATTTTTGTATGAATATTGTAATTATTCTATAATTAATTTGTTAGTAATTTAGGATTATGTTATAAATTTTTGTGTTTGTAATTATTTAAAATTTAATTTATTAATAATTTAGGATTAAGCTATAAGTTGTTGTGTTTAGTTTAATATTTGGTGAGTTTACATATAAAGTTTATAAAAAATTAAAATTATCTTATTAAAAGTTTAATTATAAAAAATTAAAAATCATTTTATTAAAAGTTTAATTATAACTGACTTTTTAATCATATAGTTGTTGTTAACTAATTTAATTTTTATATAATGTAACTTTTATATAATTAAATTTTATTTGATTTTGTATTTATTTAACACTATTTATTGATTTTTGAAACAAATTAACTGAATTCATTTTTATTACAAAATTACAAACACAAAATTACAATATTCATATAAAAATTACAATATTCATACAAAATACTAATCCAAAACTATAAATACAAATTTAATTATAAAATAATTACAATATTAATACAAAATTACAATATTCATTGGCGCCTCTCTATGAGGCACCTTCATTGGCGCCTCTCTGTGAGGCACCTTCATTGGCGCCTACCTAATAGGTGCCACCCGACCCGACCCGTTGACCGAATTTTGACTCGTATTTTTTTAAAAAAAATTATTAAAAAAATATAAAAAAATATTTTATTCAAAAAAAATTATTATTTTTTTATTCATTGGCGCCTACCTAATAGGCTCCAATGAAAAAGTAACCGATTTTGGTAAATTTTTTTTCTAACATCCTATTTCAGTATTTTTTTTTCTATACCATTTGTGTAAAAAACCCGAGGAATGACCTTGGACCCAGGCCCTTGTCTGAAGAAAATAATCTACCAGCCTCCAAATTTAGAGAATCCACATGCCGTAGCTTTCCCCATGAGGACTTTCGTTGTTTGGGTCCTTTTTTCTCAGTGTCTGATGTAATCTCTGTCTCCTTATCACCTTTATCAGCCATACTTGCCTCTCGTGCTTCCTTCCTTCCCAATCACTGTGAAAATCAATTGAGTTTGAATGGCTTCTCCACTTTGGCATGATATAGACGCTTCAGTCATACACCCGGGATTAATACAAGCCATAATATTTAAATGTGGTTCTCACTCTGCGTAATCATCGTTTTTTCGTTTTAGACAGCAAGTTTTTAGCATCTGACGAATGTTATACCTGATAAACACTTCATATATCTGTTATAATAAATGTCATAACGGCAGTACAACAGTGTAAACCACGAAAAAACCTATTCTAATAAAAGTCAAATAATAAAAATATAAAACAAATTTTATAAGGCGAATATTTTTTTTGGTAATCTCTCAATTTTTGGTATTCTTTCGTAATTCTTTATCTTTTTTGGTATTTCTCAAAATTTTTTACATTTCCTCGTAATATTTGGTACTTGATATTCTCTCGTAATTTTTTATATACACTTCATGGTTTTTTTGGGTAGTATTAGCCTCCTCCTTGTGTGTTTTAGTACTCCCTCATATTTTTCTGGTATGCTCTCATAAACTTTGGCATGCTTTCAAAATAGGAATCGATCGGATACACATTATTTTGCATTTTAATAAATTTTAATGAAAATTTGCAGACGAAAAAATGGTGATTTTAAAGTATTAATTTTGCATACTAATATTTGATATAAAACTATTATATATAAGCATAAATTTAAAAATGGTGGAAATTTAAATAAATCAAATTCTTTTAAGACAAATCATCAATAACTCTTATATAAATTTGAGATTTATCCTAATATTTTTTATTTTAAAACAATTATGATCAATGTATTTAATTATTTCAACAAATTAAAAAGAAAAGATATATTTTAAATCATACTAATAAACGTAAAAATTAGACAAATTATTATTTGTAGTTAACAAAGATAATATTAAGAAAAATATGATCAATTTTAGATTCAATGAAATAATAATAATTAATAAATAAATATACGTAGCACAATAACCTTGTCTTGCTCATATAATCCATTGAGCTGATGGAGAAAAAGAGACATTGAATCTTGCTGTTTCATTCACAATAGATTCAATGACGGCCGTAGAAGCAAATGCATACTATGCAGACAAAACTTACAAGTGCTCAGGCCCCAGCATTGATTAACAGATGCAAAAGAAGACTGGAGGACCATGTTGTCCCAATTCCCAATTACTACTCTTTCAAAACTGCATATGGTGACCAGTTGTACCATAATTCCTTACTATCTTTCCAACAATCTGAAAATGGAAAGGTACATCATCCACCCTTAAATTTTAATTTATAAATGCATGTACCAGCTGAGAAAACTCCACTGTGACAGCAAGTGCAAGTGGCAGCTCTCAAGACTAAAACAACAGATCCTCGCATAAATCTTTTCAACACTTTCCAACTTTCCACTCTCATTTGCTACAGATTCAACCTCTGTCGGATTCAGACTTCTCTTCCGTTTCAAAACTTGTAGGATCATAAAGTTCACATTCTTTGGGAGGTTCACTCCTGCTTCTTACATTTGTTGATCTGCTTCTGTCTGCACTCCCTTCTCTGTGACTTCCAGTTCTGCCAGAGTTCCTCTTCTTCACAGAAGTGCAAGCCTCTTCCTGACTATCATCATTTGTCTCAAGTGTTTCAAGTAATTCAACCACTTCATTCATGAGAGGTCTCCCTTTTGGGTTTTGGCTAAGGCATTGATAGGCTAAATTGGCTACCTTTCTTGCAGTTTTAGCTGAGTACTGACCATCCATTTTAGGGTCTAAGATCCTCAGAACCTTCTTATTATGGTTCAAGAGCGGACGAGCCCACTCAACCAGGTTATGCTCTCGGCTAGGCCTGCATTTGTCCATTGCTCTTCTTCCAAGGAGCATCTCTAGTAACACTACTCCGTATCCATAAACATCACTTCTTGCCGTTAAATGGCCTGGTCATATCAATACTGCAACTTGGTTAGCCATTATCATTTCTAATACTGGCATAACTTAACACCATCAAGTACAAACATGTCAGTTTATCAAAGGATATAACAAAGGCAGTGCATCATATAACTATTGTATCAGTTTCTATTCAGCAATCAAACCAATTTTGTGATCATTGTCTTCTGATTTAACAATACAACATATTTCATAAAAGTTGAACTTCAAAGATAAGATGCTTAATGAAGAAATAAATAAGCTTTGACTCTCTACTGGTATGTGCAGCTTTTGTGCAAGAAACCTACTATAAAATGCATTTATATAACCACTTTTATTCAATAATATATTTGGATTAAACAAAAGACAGAGCAAGGTTGAAGAAGCAACTGTTACACGCAGAATCGGATTGATTAAGTGTAGATGAGATAAGCCACCAAGTTGTTCGTTTATTTACTCCCATCTATTCCTTTTATTATTCTTTTCAACAGTTTATAAGCTACAGCCCAAAATGGAAAGTAAATATTTTCATGCAAAATAAATATATGCCACAAATTTCTCAAGTCATAAGATGCACAAACAATTCTAGTACACTAATGCTATGTTTGGTAGCAGTATTATTTTTTCACCATGTTTTAGCATACGAGTTAGCAATAAACTGAGTTCAATTGGTAATTTTTAGCTACTCACATGACTTGTTTTTGGAAAAGAGAAGAAATTTATTTTGCTTATTTTGAAGAGATCTTATTTTCTACAAGAGTTTTTACACATCCTTTTAATTTCAAATTCAGATATATACCAACAATTCTTTATTTTATGTCTAACCATTGTAATATGTATAAATTAAATAAGCTTTTTCCTCATATTATTTCACTAATAACCAAACAATGCATGAAGAATTTAGAAGTCAAAATAAAGTTGAAATTGTTCAAACATTTCTGTTGAATATTGCAGTTGATTTCATATGGGGAAAATGCATTTTCAGAATACTATATGTCTATTAGACTACTATCATAACACCAGGTATCTGCCTCGGAAAACTTAGAGACAACTCCAGAAATTGCTACTTTTCAACTTCAGCACAACTGAACGGAATGCTAATTACTGCTCATAAAGAAAACTTATCAATAATTGACTATCAAGATCCTACCAGTATGACTAAAATATCTCTCTTTGGCAATGATGAAGATTTTCAATTATCTTGAAACAGAATAATTAACTACTAACCAGTCATAACATATTCAGGAGCAGCATATCCGTATGTGCCCATCACTCGTGTTGACACATGGGTCTGGTCTCCAGTTGGTCCATCCTTTGCAAGTCCAAAGTCTGCGAGCTTTGCATTGAAGTCCTACATGTTACGAGCATTTTGGAAACTAAAACTTATTCAAAAGAGACCACATAATGAAAACTTAAATTTCAATTTAACTAGGAATGGATCCTTGTCAGCATTAAACTTCCAATGAATTTATCATCTATAAGGTTCTTGACCTTAAGGAGCTATTGTAAATTTACAATTCAAATTAATGATTTTTCTATACTACAAAAAAAAAAAAAAAAGCGAACTTAGCAAGGACCATGAACAGGTTGATGAGGCTTCCCATTTTTAAAGATCCCACAAAACAAGATGCACTCGATTAATGTAAGGACAACTCATAAATAACAAACCAAAAAATGAGGACTAACCGCATCCAATAAGATGTTTGATGTCTTGAAGTCACGATATATGATAGGTCTTTCGGCACCATGAAGAAAAGCAAGCCCTTTTGCTGCATCTAAAGCAATCTTCATCCTTTTTGACCAAGTCAAACTGCAACCAACCCCTAACAACCAAGAATAGATAGGTGTATAAAAAATGCTTCCATTCTTTCTATAACAGAAAACAGAAACCTCTTTCTTTGAAATGTAAGAACTATGCAGATGCTTTTAGCAGATATTTTTTCTAGCATGCTCTTTATCTCTAATATTATTACCCAGCCACAAAATCTAAGCAATACCAGGTAAGAAGAGCCACAAAACATCATTGATGGATGTAAATACTAGAAACTATAGGAGGAATAACAAAGTTGGGGTTAAGTGAACTAATGGAACACCCTTTTTAACCAACTATCTAGATTGATGTAAGTAAAAACTTGGGATTTTTCCATTCGTCCAGACTAAGTTTGAAGCAAGAAAATAATGCTCTTTCCCTTTCATCATACAGCATATAATTTTATTTTCCATCATTTTTTGGTATAAGAGTCTGTTCTAAAATCAAATGAAATTCAAGTTGACAAATATTAATCACCATAAATGTGAATGAATACTGTGAATGCATTAGTTCAGAAAATATCAAAAGATACTTAAAACCACTCTTGCACTTTTATCCCACTAATGGAGTAATTTCTTGAAAAAATATCCATGTTATGGAAAGTCTGACTTCCAAGCCCATTGAACAACCAAAACAAACACAACTTATTTGCCGGCAGAAAATATGCTTTATCTCCCAAGTTATGGAAAGGTGGTATTCATTATGTACAAGTACAACCAGATGGAAATATAAAAGCATAAGAGGTTGTTATATATCTAACCACTTACTGCGGAAAAGGTGCTTTTCAAGGCTTCCACTTGCCATGTATTCATAGACAAGCAGTCGATGCTCATCCTCACAACAGTATCCAATGAGCTTCACAAGATTTGAATGGCTGAGTTGCCCTAGATAGTTGACTTCAGTCTGCAGAATAAAGAATCATATGCAGACCAAAGCAATCATATTCTACCTTGAACTGCTATTCTCAATAAAAAAAAAAAACTGCATATAATAATATAACGTACGAACTTGAAACAGGTCATTTTTCAGGTCTCATTCAATGATTAAGTATTGTTGAAACTATTTATGCATCGACAAAATTGAGAAATAGCAACCAAACATCTGCTTCTGAATGAATTTTTTTCTCAAAAAGAAAAAAGAAGATAAACCAAATGAAACTTTTAAAATTTGTCACTAAATTCCAAATGCCCAAAAATACAACCCTACCTAATACATTAAGTTAATGCTTAAATTATTGACCTTTTTCTATACTCCTAGATAGCTATAAACAAAAACAAGAATTAACTAACAGATTTGAATTAGGCCAAGCAATTTAATTGTGGGAAACTACTATATCTATAGGATAATAAGATGAGATGTGCAATTACCCCCATCATTTAAAATGGATTCTCATAACTGTAATCCTCAGGATCCTGCCAGTATACGAGCATTCTTCTTCTGCTAGAAGAAAAATTTTCACATCTCTCTCTCTGGTTGTATTGATAAAGTTTATACCAGTATTTCAAATGATATACTATGCATCCAAATATGTAGATATAGCAAAAATAAAATGATAACACCTCAGATTAAAATAATTACATAGAAGATGTGGAGACAATACAAGGAGATTACCAGCCATTCTCTGTCACCTTGGAACCCATCAGGATTAAGCTCCTTAATTGCGACTGCTGTAGATGTATAACCGGGCCTCACAGTCTCATCTATTACTCCTTTGTAAACAGCCCCAAAGCCACCCTCACCAAGAATATAGTCTGGCCTGAATTGATTTGTAGCCAGCCTCATCTCCTCATATGTGAATATATCAACATTGCTATATCCAGGATTCTGCAGCAGATCTTTGACATCCTTGGCTGCCAAAGGAAGGATGCATGGGATTTTGGTTTCAGGTGAGTCCTGCATTTCTGTTTTTTTGTTGGAGAGGCAGTATCTTTAACTTTTTAAGTCCTCTGTCCGAAGTTGTTCATAGTAAAGCAGTATCTACAAACAAAAGGCCGTTAAATTCTTCAAATGTGCGAACATACAAGTATGAAACATCTGACATGCATCATTATTTAATAATTCTATACAATTTAAAGAAGATCAGTCCCAACCACTCTCAGTTCAATTGTTGTAGGTTTTTGAAATAAATTTTAGGCTGTTTTCTTTCCTGAAAATTATAACATATAGACTTTTGAACTCCTCTAGAACCATGTAAAAATAGTCACATTCATAACATAATCAAGAGATCAGCATTGAACAATGGCACACCTAATAAACTTTTACCATATGAAATTTAAACAACTCAAAGAGTTTCGAATAGAACGGCTGTTTCTCTTTGCTGTAAATTCTTTTGGAGGAAGAAATTAAACCAATAAAACAATATTAAAAGAACAGATATTGAAACCAGAGTTCGAAACTTGAACGATGAAATCAAAGAAAACAGGAAAAGGACGAAGGAAAGAAATTAATATATAACCTGAACATTTGCTGAGAGATTGGAGATGGTGACAATGTTGATGCAGTTGCCCCTCAATGCTTAAACAGTTCCCCATTAAAATCCAATACACTATGATAGTTAATATGAATACGGATTTTGTATCCCTATTGCTTTAACAACAATATATTTTATGAGAGCATCCTATTTCATTCAAATTCAAAATGAACTCAATGTTGTTAAAAGAGGGGTCCGGATCCAATCCGGATGAGACCGAATCTCGCCGGGAATTACACCGATCCAATTGACAAAAATGGAAAACCAACACCGCAGAAAGTGGGAGCCTAAAAGAAACCCAAAAATCACAGTCAGAAAGTTTCATCCCGTCAAAAGATTACTGGTTTTCTCTTTATTTTTTATTTTTGCTTTATTTTCAGAGGCTCAGCCACCAAAAACGCCAAGCAAAACGGGACCCCATGTTTTGCTAACAATACAACCTCCTCACATCTTGCCATTCATTCGTTGTAGGCAAAATCTACTCGATAAAGATGCCATTACTTTTTTTATTTAATACAAATTTCATCCATCAATTTAATCGCTTATATTTAGATCCTTCTTTAAAAGCATCACAGCAATTAAACCTTTTGCAGGTTACATTGAGTTTTCCAGGCAATATTTCAGTTTCGATAAAATTTTGGCATAATCCGAAAGTATGTCACCTCAGCAATTATTTATCTTCTAAAAAATGTAAAAAAAAAAAATATATTTTTATTTTATAAAAATTTAATTAATTGTTAACAAAATTAATAGACTTTAATTTTTCCATCTATTTTATAATAATTTGATAAATAATACAAATTTAATAACTAAAAAATAAAAATAAATAAAATAAATAACTAAAATTTGAAGAAGCATTTTAGTAAACTAATCATCCGTTGTGTAATTAGATTTATCTAGCTAAACAATATTTAGATTAAGAAAAACTCTAAAATTTAGGTTAAGGAAAATACTAATTTAATGTTTGTATTTGAATGGTCAAAATATTCATTATATCCTATTAATTATAAGTAGCCAACTAAGTAAATATGTAACGCTCCTAGTCCGATCTGGTTATCGGGTTTGAGTTACAAAATGCTACATTCCTTGCCTAAGCAATCACAGTCAAAAGCACAATATAACAATCACTTATACATGCAATTTAACGCTAAACACATTCAATTTATGTTAAACATTCAAATCTAAGTCTTAATCGAGATACAGAAGCTCTTTGCTCAACCTGAGTATGAAACGAGACCAAATTGTAAAAATTTCAAATTTTCATGTTAATGTCACGGATGTCACAACATCCAACTTCGAACCTTAAGGAGAAATATCCAATCTTCAATGTAACTTTGAATAAAAAAGAGCAATCTTTCCAAACAAACTTAAATCTATTTACAATCGATATTCATGCCAAAAAAGCTTAATATTCAATCTAACCTTTAAACAAAACAGTCAACACATAATCCTCAACTAAATTCAAACAATACAAATTACATTTCATATCAACATTTAACCATTTAAAAACCAAACCTCATCTATGCCTTACCAATTTGAAACCTACCATTTCACTTTACCATTTGACTCTTATGCTCATTTTATAACATAATTAATGACTTTTAAGCCTTAATGTAATATCCCTAATTTATTATCGAGTTAGGAACAATTGCCAAGTCGAGTTAAGTATACTTGAGAATTTTAAAATTAGATCAAATAAGAATTTTTGAGTGTTAGTATAGAAAGTAGTTAGAGCCGATAGAAAATTAAAAATATTTTTGAAATGAAAAATAATAATTTGGGGTATTGACTAAATTATACAAGAATAAAAAGTATCGGGCAAAAGTAAGAAAATTAAAATTTTGAAGTGATTGCATTGAATTGAAGGAAAAATTAATAAGGGTTAGAAGTGAAATTTTACCAAAATAAAGGATGATTCACGGATGATATTATAAAGAAAGTTGAAGGATTAAATGGTAATTACTTAAATTAAATAATTATGAAAAGCTTGATGATTAAGGACTAAATTGTGGAAAAATCTAATTGGTTTGAATATTTGATTATTTTTTATTTTAATTAATAAATTAAGTAGATTTTTTATAGAATATTATAGAAAGATGATGAAAATCATCCATTTCATCTCCATCTTCACGCCACCTTCAATATTCCACCATATCAACTTTTTCTTTTATTACAATAAGTCCTTTCCACCATTTTCAAGCTTTCCATGCTTAATTCCTCCAATTCCTTTCATGAATCCTTAGTAAAATCAACAGAGAAGCTTATTAGCCACCTTAATTTCATGAAAAGGAGTATCAATGGTTGTCTTGGAGGAGAGAGAAAATAAGAACTAGGGTTTGATTTCAAGTGAGCAACGTAAGAATGATAAGTTTTTTTTTCATGAAATTCATGTTAGTTTCATTTAAATAGCATAGGTATGCTGTTTGATCATGATTTTAACAAGTAAATGTTATATATATTGATATGGAAATGAAGAAAAAGAGAAGAAAAGTGAAGGATTAGTTGGAGAAAAAGGCCAGGAAGTAGCCAAGGAGTAAAGAAAGAAGACAAGATTTCTTCCAAGCTTTGGTTGTAAGTACTTCAAGAAATTTACTTTATTCAATTTTTATTTTAAATATAAATCATGATAAAATAGTTAATTTAATTGTTAATATGATAATATTATGTATAAAATTTACGAATGGGTAGTGATATATATGATTTAAATTTTATTTATGTTATTGAATTGAATTAGTATATTGAAGTAGTAGTAAAAGGATTAAATTGTAAAGTGAACAAAATAAGTCATGTGGACTTAAATGTTGAAAAGAGAATGTGAATGAAGTGTGATGATATGGAAAGTGAATGTATGGTTAAATTACAAGTTATATTGAAAGTTTATGTTAAAAGGACTAAGTAGTAAAAAGTGAAAAGTTTGAATTGTTTTTATTTAACTAAGTAAATACAATGGAATAAATGTGTTAAAAGCCCATGTAGACAAGATGTGAATTAGTAGGATATGAATGGCATGTCATTAGGAAATCTTATGCGCACAAAATAAAGCGACACTTGGATGCGAATGAAAGTGGCACTTTGATGCAATACTGTGACTGTTTCGTATATCCTATGTGTTCTATTTAGTCTACAATGGGCTATACAAATGAAACATGGTAAGAGAAACTTTTCAATGAAATCGATAAGTGAATTAAATCTTGAATATTGATCTCTTGCTATGTAACCTCCCAAACCGAGGCTAGACGTTATGGTTGAATCGTAAAGGTCACATTGCACACCTAAACTACGAATCTACCATAATGCTAGTTGAAAACCTCAAACATGCTCTCTTTTAAATAAAATCGTTGTCACTTTTGTTATCTCGGGAAAAACATTCATTTTTAAATCCAACCTTTATTAAGTTAAGTTAGTGGCACTGGCATGGTTTTTAGAAAAACCTTTGCACATCATTGCTTTTGAAAAATAACTTTGATTATCTTGATTGCAACGAAAAAACCGATTAAAAACCAGATTATTAATTAAGCCAAGTAACATGCTCAGTCCAATTTTAGAATAATCTTATAAACCAATCTCAAGTATGAAACTATGCATGCATGAAAAATCCCCAAAATAGAAATAAACTCAAACCACAATTCAAAAATTAAAACTTTATAAAACCAAATAAAATTAGAGAACTTTAAATAAAAATGAAATCTAGGTTCGAAGTCCATCGTACGTCTGCATGCCAAGTCTGATCCTAATTTCGTTCATTACTTGAGAAGTTGAAGTAATGGGGTGAGCTAACTAGCTCAGTGTGAGTCTAAACAATAAGAGCATTTAGCATAAATTTTAGGCATTCACACAAGAATCCATATATCATAATCAAAACATCAATAACAATATTATAATGAGTCATGATCATGTCATAATGCAAAATAAATTCCTACCCCAACCATCCGTTACACACCATGAGTTCCTCAGAACTCACCTACCAAACTCCAACATTGTGAGCAAAGCTCAATATGGTAAAACCACCGTATAAACATAGTTGCAGAAATTCTGCCATTTAACATTAAATGCGATAAAATCTACATGCTCCACAGTACTTCTGGTGCAATCCACTGACTATGTATAAATGCGGACTTAATATGCCGTTAGTACACCACAGAACTCCCCCGTCAACCACAATATCAAACCTATCTCGATGCGCATACAAGATGCCATACAATCTCATATATAGTCACGAATTCGATACTTTCTTATTTCAGTGGCGCAATCAACGTGCCCTTATACATTCATATACTTTCAGTCGATTGGATCATTTATCCAACTTTCAATTCACCATTAAGATGGTGTCGTTCAACATATTGCAATGTCATATAAACTTACAATACTTTTTTGAGTGCATGTATAGCAGCCTTTCAAACATTTTATAACAAATCATTCATACAAATATATCATGCATAAGCCTCATTCTCATTCGAGAACATGCTATACATACAACCAACATACATAATATTAACTAATCATCCACAACCAAATCAATCATACACTCATTCAGTCAATCTCACATCTTTGCTAACATGCCAAACAATTAGGGCTCGAACCGTACTTAGTTCAACCACTTACAATTTAATTACTTAGCCATTTAGCCAAGCCCGACCAGCAAGCTTAATCACCAATTATAACATTAAAAATATTATTAACCATTTACGTTAACGAGTTAGGACCCACACCTTGTTTTACGCTCTACTGCAGCACACTTGCGAATCTCGCGATTTCTCTTTAAAACTTTAAAACAAACCTAGATTAAAAATCATCATTAAACTCAATTAATATACCACTTAAACAGCCCCCAAACACCCTTTTATGAGTTCAATCTAATCACTACAATTATAACGATTTTTCAGATCCAAACTAGTTAGGTTCCTTACACTGGTTTGATGCGAAATGTACGCGCAAACGTCTAATAGCTTCACTATTGATTTGGGGCTTTAAGTCATAACCTAACACAATTAAATACTGAAAAATCTGTAGCTATTCCATCATTCAAATCTTTAATTCGATCAATTAACAATTTTCCCAACATCTAAATCGAAACTACGCACTATCCCATAATCAACCACACTTACGCTTCCTGAATTATCATATCTGAATCGACAAATGATCAAGATTGATTTTTCCTAAAGTACACATGATTAAAGGCTGATTAGGAAAGGTTCAAGAACCTAAGATATTTCTAGAAATAGATGGGAAAATTAAAGAAACAATAGTTCCCTTTTGTGCCTCTAAGCGTGGCACACCACCACCAACAGTGGCAAATCGGGCCTGATTTAAAACCACAAATGAAATAACTTTAAAGGCTGGAAAATAGCCATTGAGTCTTTAAAAATCATCCCAATTCCAGATCTAGAAATTTGGGTATTCAACTTGAAAGATCCATCAAGAAATTGAAAGAAAACAAGCACTTACACAAGCTAGGAGAAAGGGGCGGCAATGAGACTTCTTGGAAACAATGAAGATCGTTCTTGGAGGTCCAAGATTTCATATTTGGGGCTAGAAAATTAAGGGGAAATGACACCAAGAAAGAGTGGAGAATGATGCAAGATCTTGTGGCAAAAGAAAAGAAAAAGAGATGGTGGTTCAAGGTTGTTTAGGCAGTAGCAACAAGAGAAAAAAAAAAGGAAATTTTGAAGAGAAATGAAGTGAGGAGAGGGAAGGGACGGCTAGGGTGGAGAAAAGGTGATTAAAGGCTGATCAAATTAGTTAAAAAAAATATTTACTAGGTTTTACTAGGCCTGGACAGCACACACTATGGGAAAAAGAGGGATTTTGCAAAATTTAATTATTTTGCAAGGGAAAAGAATCGAACTTGGAACCTTAATCTAATTTCCATGCTTCCATAATTATCAATTAACCACTAGGCTTTTCCTTATTTTAGAAATAATTTTGCATTCCCATTAAACTAAAATTTGGGATGTTATAGCTCTACCCCTTAAAGAAATTTCATCCACGAAATTACCTGATTAAAAAAGATAAGGATACTGAAGCCAAATTGAGTCCTTTGGCTCCCAAGTAGCCTATTCAATGTCATGATTTCTCCAAAGCACTTTGCCTAAGGGAATTTTCTTTCGCCTCAAAATTTTAACTTCACAATCCAATATTTGAATAGGCCCATTCTCAAATGTCAAATCCGATCTAACCTCGATCTCTTTTACTAGAACAACATGTGAGGGATCTGATCGATATCGTCTCAACATTGAGACGTGAAACACATCGTGAATATGATCCAACTCAGAAGGCAATTCTAGTTTATATGTCACGAGACCAATCCTTCTAAGCACTTGGTATGGGCCAATGAACTTAGCGCTTAACTTGCCCTTTCGACTGAACCTCAAAACTTTCTTCCATTGACAGACTTTAAGGAAAACTCAATCTCCCACATTATATTCGATGTCCCTACACTTTAAGTCAGCATACGACTTTTGCCTATCAGAAGCTGCCTTCAATCTAACTCAAATTATTTGAATTTTATCCTCGGCCTCTGAAACCAATTCTGGACCCACTTCAGTCCAACATAAAGGTAAGTGACACTTGCGACCATACAGAGCCTCGTAAGGTGCCATTTGGATACTTGATTGGAAACTGTTATTGTAGGTGAACTCCACCACCGGTAGATACTCCTACCAACTACACTGAAAGTTGATCACACAACTCTTCAACATATCTTTCAAAATTTGAATAAACCTTTCTGATCGACCATTAGATTATGAATGAAAACCCGTATTGAAATCCAACCAAGTACCCAAAGCCTTATGCAATTTCTTCCAAAATCGAGACGTAAATCGAGGATCACGATCTAAAATAATCGACACTAGCACTCCATGCAGTCTCACTATCTCAAAAATATAAAACTTAGCTAACTTTTGAAGAGAATGATAAGTGCAAACATGAATAAAATGGATGGATTTCATCAATCTATCCACTATGATCCAAATTGAGTCTTTCTTAATAGGTGTCATAGGCAACACACTAAAAAAGTCCATTGTCACTCTCTCCCACTTCCACTACGGAATTCGAATGGAGCAACCCTGATGGAAACTGATGCTTAGCTTTAACTTGCTGACAAGTCAAACATTTTGATATGAACTCGGTTACCTCCCATTTAAGTCTCGACCACCAATAAACTTCCCTTAAGTCACGATACATTTTAGTACCACCAGGATGCATAACATAAAGGCTGCTATGTGCTTCCTAAAGTATATATTGTCTCAAATTCTAATTGTTGGGTACACAATATCTGCCTCTGAAGCACAATATTCCATTAGAATTAATCCCAATGTCCTCAGTCAACCCATCCTTAACTTGTTTAAACCGAAGTGCTAAAGATTCATCCAAACTCTGCTTATCTTTGATTTCCTAAATCCACACAAGTTTCACTAGCAACTCAGCCAAGATACCCCCATCATCAAACAGACTCAAACGGACAAACATATATAGCTCTCAAGTCAGACATTGCCTTCCTATTCAAGGCATCGATCACCACATTAGCTTTTTTTAGGGTGATACTCGATCGTAAAGTCTTAGTCTTTATAACACCCCTAACCCGTATCTATTGCCTGAATAGGGTTACTGAGCATTACCGGAGTTTACAGATAAATTATTTAGAAATTTCATATAATATAGCATTCATATCAGAAAATAACCGAAATCAAACATATTGTCCCTTATATGAGCCCTCGAGACCCAAAATACATGTTAGAAACAAGTCGGGACTAGACCGAGTACTCAAAATTGTTTTTGGAAAACATTAAAAATTTTCAAAGTTGCAAGAGGCACATGGCCATGTGGCCAGGCTGTGTGACTAACACGGTCAAAAAATACGTCCGTGTCTCAGTCCGTGTGGGCATTCGAAATAAGGACACATAGCCGTGTCCCAGCCCGTATCCGTGCCCGTGTAACTCTCTGACTTGGGTCACACGGCCAAACCACATGCCCATATGCTAAGTCGTGTGAGCATACTGACTTGTGCAATTTAAAAGATACATGGGACACATTGTTGTGTGTCACACACGGCTGAGACACATGCCCGTGTCTCTGCCAATGTGGACAAAAATAGGTCATTTCCAAGCCACATTTCTTACCCAATTTGGTACCAACCTAAACACAACAATTTGCATATCAACAAGCCATAACAAGACATTCAAATCAAGTCTTAAACATGTATTATCACAACATACAACCACTATGCCCTTAGGCACCTCAAATGACAAATTAATAACATGTCAACCAAATATCCATATCTACTTAGATAACCAATTACATATATGCATAATTGTACCAATTATACTATTTCAAACCAATCATCAATATGCCTATAAGTTTTCCATCATTCAACCATTTCAAACACACATTAAATATGTTAAGGCCACATATATAAACACATCAAAATGTATCAAACACAAGCCATTCAAATGGCTTGTCTCAACAAAACATTTATATACCAACATTGGCCAAAATATCCTATACATGCCATTATAACTGGAATTAATTTACTGAAAGTACCAAAAGAGTCAATGGATAGTGTGAAATAGCTCCGATCAGCTTCCAACCCGAATGAGCTTCCGAATTACTATAAAACATGGAAAATAACACAAAGTAAGCATTTAAGCTTAGTAAGTTCATATAACACAAATTTAACTTACCATATATCCATAAAATAGGTAAGTAAACAAAGCATATTTCAACCAATTTGACCAAAAGTCTAAACACATGATCACCGACATATTAGCCATGATAATCACATAAAAGATCCAACATACTTGGTTGAATTCATCAAATAATCATATTTCATGTATTTCATGTAAATACCAATAATAGTTCATATCGAACTCATATAATCTTGTAACAGAACTGTGCCCATTGAACCATTTAAAATATCGTTGGATACGCGGGTAGTACGCACGAGGTGTACTACACTGTAATCCGCCAATTCATATTCATGTATGCTCATACGAGTTATGAATCAGTATGCTCTTACGAGCTGTAAATCGAGAAGTTCATACGAGCTGCAAATTAGGAAGCTCATACGAGTTGTGGTGTGTCAGCAACACATGCAAGACCCAAACCAAATCAGTAACCCTTATGACATGTCATTTGTATCTTACGAATTTCTAAGATTCAAATAGGACTCAGTAATCGTCCAATATGTGATCGGTATTTATACATGGAAATTATACAAATCACATACATATGATTTAATTAAAAGATACAAAAACTCAATTTAATTACACGAACTTACCTCGACAAGTGTACGTAAATACGAAGGTGACTAATCAGATATTTTTTTTGCCTCGATCTAACCCTGTACGAGGTATGACAGGATCTATACAAATGTATTTAACTCATTTCAATATAATTCTCATTCAATTTAATCCAACATGGAATTTTGGCAAAATTACCATTTTACCTTACCCTTTTAATTCCTTTGTAATTTAGTCCCTAGGCTCGAAAAATAAAATTCATACAATTTAATCCTTACTCAAGCCTAGCCAATTTTATACATATTAATAGTAGCCCATATTGTAACACCCCTTAACCCCAAACCGTCGCCGGAACAAGGTTACGAGGCATTACCGGACATATCAAACGATTTACAAATAATTCTTAAATAAATAACCAACATACTAAAATAAATCATAAATTCATATGTTTGTTTACCAATTGACTTCATTTTTTTTCATTTATTTTATTTTATTTTATTATAAATTTCGGTAGCATTTCTGCTTATTTTTACATAAAACCCCGCAATTTAAAATCATATCATTTTCAAATATAATCAAATCAACCAATTCATGTCACATTCTCATTTTCTATTCTAAATTCCTTCTAATCAAACTCAATCGATATAATATCAATTTCAATTTAACAATGTACTAATTAAATAAAAATAGATAAACTTCTTTCATTATAAATCATAAACTTTTAATACTAACATTTTTAACCATTTATATTAAAACATAATAACCTCTATACACATCCTATGTACATGCCACATTACTAAAAGAAAGTATACATCACCAAAGTTATGCTGAAGTCGGGATTGATCTGGATGCTGAACCGGAACCTTTGATTTCTATCAACCTACGCACGGAAACAACCGTACGCTGAGTATTTCATACTCAGTGGTATTACCATAATTCAAATTATAACAATAATAAACATATAACGCATAAATCGTATATACAAATTTAAATTCAATATCTCAACAATAGCAATCCATCAATCAATATCATATAACCACAATTTGAATTAGAACATATCATAGACCTTAGGTTCATTTTTTAATCTCATATCACATTTCAATTCACCATTCAACTTTTCATTTCATTTCAATAGCTCGATTGATCAACTCATTCAGTTTATCTTTTCATTATTTACCCTATTAACAAAACTCGGACTTTGGCGGATACACGGATCCAACCAAACACACTAGAATAGCACCCAGTGCCTCATCGGATAGTTCGAAGCAATAGTTGACACCCAGTGTCTCATCGGCAAAGCCGAAGAAAGTTGGTACCCAGTACCTCATCATATCTATTCGAAGAAATATAGTGACACCCAGTGTCTCATCGACTCGAGGTCGAAGTATCTCTGAACTCTTCCAATCCTATGGCATGCCAACTATATCCGACTCAGCCCGACTAGTTAATAGGGTATTTAAATCACATATAACCTCAATTCAATCACAATTTTCTCACATTTTCAATTCAATCATTTTTCCACCCTTCAATCAATAATTAATCCACAAATTCACACATTTTCACAACTCAATACATTTCCATACAATTTAATACCATTCACAATTCGATTCAAATTCATTTCCCGCTTTCATACAACAAACAATTCAAATATTAATTTATATCAACTATTCAATTTAATTCTCACTCATAATAATAATAATAATAATACTTACCTCACATTTCATTTACCAAACGCATAAATTAAAATTTAACATTTAATAATAAATAACTTGAATTATAGTAATACAAACCGTAAATCTCCCGTTTTAATCCTCGATAGCTTTCTCCTTTCCTTTTGATGCTGATGCCTTGGGTTCTTTGTTAACTACGAAAATAATAGTAATTTTCGCTATTAATTACAGCATTAAACTTATAGTTTCTTTTACAATTTAATCCTTTTATCAATTCTAATCAAAATTTCTATCAAATAAACCCTCAATTCCATCATTTATTCAACATAAACCCTATTCAAAAATCTATTTCACTCTAGAATTCCAAAACATCAAATTTATGAGAAAAGACTTGATTTAACTTACCAATTAACTTCAAGCTTTAAATCCCTAGTTTTTCTTTTTCTTTTCTTTTCTTTCTTTCTTTTCCTTCCCTGTTTCGGATGACTCTTTGTTTCCTCTTTCTATCTTTTGTTCTTTATTTCTTTTATAATTCATTTACTTTATTTTATTTGTTAGTTTAATTTAATTTATTATTATTATTTTTTAATCTAAATATCTATAAATTATTTAATTATATATTCACATTTGTACACCATCAATACCTTACAATTGTCACTACTTAATTTGTCTATCAAATAAAAATCTCATAATATAATTATTTAATTAATAATTATCTTTTACTTAATTTTCAAGTAAATAAATAAATATAGTACACTTGTATTTTATTTTTACCACACACTTGGCAAAATCATAATTTATTATTATCCAAAAATCTTATACTAATTATTTAATTATTAAATATCTTTAATTTAATAATAACTAATAATAAATAATAAATATCCTATACTAATTAATAAGCAAATTAAATCTAAAACTACAAATATATACATATTTTAATTACACATGTATTATTTTATCACCATCCATTTGTCTACTATTTACTTTATTTATTATTAATAATAATAATAATATAAAACCATAATAAGGGTTAATAATTATAATAATAATATAATATTTATGTATAACTCAAATAAAATCTTAGGTTTTAATGTTTATATGCCGCCTCATTTCATATAAATGGCTTAATTTCCATTTTAGCCCCTTTCACTTTCTTTTAATCTATAATTAGGCTTTCATTCTTTATTCAATTTGATCCTTTTCCTAATTACTTTAAATTAAGCTATATTCACTAAATAAAAATCTAATTAAACACACAACTAGCCTCGTAAATATTTCTAATAATTATTTTCGAACTTAATTTACTAAGACGGAGGCCCGATATTATACTTTTCCGATGCCCGTGAATTTTGGGTCATTACACATATATTTCACAAAATTTACCATAAATTTATCATCTTTTTCAATTTAATTCCTAATTGATAATTCCATCAAAATTCTCTTTATAAAAGTTGTTTATCTAACAAAAACCATTCATTTTCTATTATCAAACTTCAAACTTCAAGCATATTCATCAATGGAAAAACCCTACATATTCATCAATGGAAAAACCCTAATACTTTAAAAATTTTGCAAATTAATCCCTGAGCTAGCTAGTTTAAGCTACTACGATCTCGGAAACATAAAAATCATCAAAAATGGAAAAAAAAATACATACCTAATTGAGCAAAATAAGCTTGTCCAAATTCAAGCTTCCACGGCTAGGTTTCTTTATTTTTATTTTTTGGTGGATGATGATGAGAATAGATTATAACTTAAATTACTAATTTCTAAAATTACCCTTAATAATTTATTCAATTTCCAATGATGACTACTCATGCTTAACCACTAAGCATTTTAATGACCTATTTACTACATAAGGATCTTCAATTTAAAATTCTATAGTTATTTAATACCTTTAGCTATTAGAACACAACCTTTGCACTTTATGCAATTTAGTCCTTTTTATCAAATTAGGCATGTAAACGGTAAAATTTTTAACGAAATTTTTATACGATATTTCTACCATACCATAGACCATAAAATAATATTAAACTAAATTTTCTAAATTCAGACTTGTGGTCCCGAAACCACTATTTTGATTTCATTAAAAACAGGTTGTTACAGTCTTTCAACAATTCAATCCATCTATGTTGTCTCAAATTAAGTTCCTTCTAGGTAATGAGATATTTGAGACTTTTGTGATCCATGTAAATAGTACACTTCTCACCATATAAGTAGTGTCTCCAAATTTTAAGAGCAAAGACAACAACTGCCAACTCCAAACCATTAGTAGGGTAATTGCACTCATGTGGCCCAAGTTGTCTCGAGACATAGGCTACTACCTTACCATCTTGCATTAGAACACATCCAAACCCAACATGCGAAGCATCATTATACATAACATACTCATTACTAGGTTTTGGTTGAATTAGGACGAGAGCTTCTGTCAATACAGATTTTAACTTTTCAAAACTAACCTATTGCTCTTCTCTGCACTTAAACGGAGTGTTCTTCCTCAACCACTTAGTCAATGGGGTTACTATTAAGGAAAAACCCTCGACAAACCTTTGATAATACCCAGTGAGACCCAAAAAATTCAGAATCCTAAACATCAAAATTTATTATTATTGTCAAGGTCTCACCATTTTACTTTATCAGTACTTCTCTTGAATAGGGGAGAGGATTCGGTTTTTCTAGTCGGTTTAGTCAAGTTTTTTTTTAAATCGACTTAATCAATTATAATTTACAAAAATTGACTCAACTAAATTAAAGCAGTAGAACTGACATAACCAAACTGAATTTAGTTATTAGGTTTGAATAATATGTATTTATTTTATATATTATAAATTATACATATATTTTAGGGTGAATCAATTAAATAATTAAACAATATTAAATTAAATCAATATTTAGGGTGAATTACTCATATATGCTAATTTTTAACCAAAATTACCGAATTAGGCTGATTTTGAAGAGAGAAGGAAAACATGTCCAGTTGGACGCACTATTTCCAAAGCGAGCGGAAAAATATGTTAGACAAATGAAGGGTCACATTTGGTGTGAGGACATTATGAAAGAAATTAGAGAAGCTATAGAACGAGCGAACTGTATGCATTCAGTGTGTCACTCACGCAAAAACCAATCATTTTGGGTTACAAGTTCGATAGACTTGACCAAAGTATTGCGAGTGGAGTGCACCGTGTAAACTTGAGACGAAAGACTTGTGACTGTGAAAGATTTGAAGCACTTCGTTTTCATTCGCTCATGCAATTGCAACATTTCCTTCGATATGTTTGGATCACATGAGCTTTGTGGATGAAGTGTACAAACTACAATACATGTATAACGTGTGGAAATATGAATTCCAAAGGGTCCCAAATGAATGTACGTAACCGCCGATATCAAACGCTTCATTTAAGTTAGTACCCAAACCAAAAGGTCGACCAAAATCTACTCAGATACACGACAACATGGATATTTGGGAGAGGACAAACCAACCAAGGTTATGCGGTATTGCAAGAACCCAGGGCATACAAGGCTGTCATGTCCATACTTGGAGGATACTATGAGGACAAGACTGTTGGAAAAATGAGTTTGGAAAACGCAGCGGAAAATAAATTTAAGAAAAAACCAGAGTTTAAATTTTTTTTTCCAAAACAAGGTATTGGTTGTGATATCTAAAGTAATAAACACTTAATCAAAGTTTTACCTTTTCGATTCGTCTAGGATTAGCACTTCGACCGAGTAGTCTTCTCCGCTATCTTCAAGCTCACGTCTGCTGAGTGGGGGATTGCTTCGAATTAGAAAATTTTTCACAAAAATTACTATTTGTAATTTCTCTAAAATTTTGGGTTAAGTTGTAAATCAGAAAAATATCTCTAGAAATTTTCTGGAATAATCTCTTTAGAGAATTTTCTCTTTAAAACTTTCTCTTGAATTCAAGTGTGTATAAATAATAACCCAATGCTCTGTTTGTATAGGGAGAGTTTGGAGAGTTCAACTATGATTAAAATTAATTATTTTAATATTAAATTAATATAATATTTATCAAGATAAATATTAGATTAAATTTCATATTAAATCCTATTAAAATAATATAATGTTTATCTAGATAAACTTTAAATTAAATTTAATGTTAAGATAATCACTTTAATATTAAATTAATAAAATATTATTAAGATAAGAATTAAATTAAAATTAAAATTAAAATATTAAAATAATATTATTTTTGAAATATTTAATCTAAAATCAAATTCTCTGATAGAGTCATAGTAGGAGTGTAACCCTTCCACTATTCAACCACTAACGATCAATCGTCGCTGGCCACCGAGACGCCGCCGTCGTAGCCACCGGCACCGCAGTGCCTGACGTTGCAGGTGCGACACCCTTATGGCACTCCGAGCCGGTTCGGCTGTTGCTAGTTCGGTCTGGGTCAATGACAACCCGACCGGTTTGGTCTAGCCACCAATTGGGTCGTCGGCCTGGCTTCACATACCGGGCACGGTTCAACTAGTTTTCAGGTCTTGATCTGAGTTTTGGGCTCCTAGACCCAATTTATGATCTCAGGTTCAATTTTCAAGTTTAATTACCCGTTGTGCCAATTGTCTGACTTAAAATTTAACTTCCAAAAATATCATATTAATTTTAATTGATTTGATTAATTTAATTTTACTTGATCAAAATTAATTTTTTCAAAAATCACTTAGATTTTCCTAATTAATTCTTCAAGAAAATTTTTTAATCAAATTCTCTAATTAAACAATTCTTACGACCACCTAATTTAATTCCACATCGAATAAATCAACTCAATTAAATTATTCCTAAAGTTGTAGGATTTTCTTTTGATTCAAATGTAGTCTGATCGAGCTTTTGTTAAGCTAGCGGAGGGACCAATCAGACTTATTCAATTAGGCTCTAGTGATTGTAATTATGTCCAGAAGCATCGTTCCAATAATTCGCAATTACTTAACCATGGAGTCAGTCTACAAGAAGTATCATGATTGAAAACTCCTTATTATATACTCTTTACAAAAGTAATTCATCCAACTGCTTTGTCCAATGACCTCGCCATATGTGTGTTACCCTCATATGATATTATTGATTCCTTTGAGTTAAATCCGTTCACTCAATACAATCATATTTCTCATTGTCACCATTGTGTCTCTTAATAATTCATATGATCACTATCAATAAATAACTGTGATAAATTACTCGTTCGAGAATAAGCAACTCGTGGTCACGTTTCATATTTATCATTCCACATAATGCCAATAAGAGGATATCATTAACTCTTTAATTGAACTATAAATTCCACTATTACTAGTAAAGCCATGCCATACACAAGTCATGTACCCAACATACCGGCTATGAGCTCGATCATCTTTAGAGCATAAGCCTCCACTCATATCAAACCACATGAGTTGCATACGGATGGTTAGTGACTAACTCAAGATTTAGGTAAATCGCACCATAAACGTCACAAGTGAATTAATTCAAAAACAGATTCAAAATTAATTTATCTTGAGTCCAGTCCAATATATTATTCTCCTAATGAATATATCTATGTCTCTACTCATGGAGTCAACTGTTCCTATAGCCAAGACTAGTCATCTCCCCAATTGGAATTGTAGACAACATAATAATCCTTCTTGGTATTTGAATCAAATGCTCACTTTGAATCTTTTACGGGATTACGAACTCATTTAGATTATCTACTGAAATAAGTTGTCTTTCTCGCAATGTAAACATTCTTTACAAAGCCACTTATCTTTAGTTTGAACTTTAGACAATCAATGAGCTAATATTTGCTTGTCACAATTTTGTCATGCATGCAAAATATAAAAAAAATATAAATACAAAAGACATAACAGTGAAATGTGAAATTAACTTTATTCATTTATTTTTTGTTTAAATAAATAGAAAATAGTTATATGTTTACTACAATATGGACACATTTATCAACAAATATCGCAATCGGTTTATAAACTTTTTAACCACTATTTGTTGATTTTTTTCATTCATTCTCAAATTTTTGTAATTTATAAATATCGATTTATTATACTATAGAGAACAATGCAATATACAAGTTTGTTTCATTTTTCTCGTGAAAACTGGATCCTTGTACAAATTTGCAATATCCGTATAAAATGACGAATAAAACTTGGTTTACAATATAAAATGACAAAAATAACCAGTTTCGATTCAAAAAAATATTTATTTAATAATATTTCATATCCAATATTCGTACAATTTTATCAACTAAAACTTAGCTAAACAATTAAGATTCACATGGCAAGTACAAAAAAAAATCATCTGTGTCGTCAGGCAGAATGTGTGCCACAATGGGGTGGTTGTCGATTGCGAGACGAAATTCTTCTTCGTTTAAGTTGTAAACCTGATTCTTCTTCTTCTTCTTTGTCTTTGTCTTCATCGTCACCTTCACACTCGGGTACATGTTGTGGTTCCGACCCCTCATCTTTTTCGCTTTTCATCCATGGTTGATTGTGGTGTGCTCCTCAATTCCCATCGCGTCTTCTCCGTTCTACGAACAGGTGGTTGCGAAGCTAGTTGCAAGATGGTCCACTTTGGTAGAACAATGATTCTAGGGGTGTTTGCAACACTATCGACGTATAAGTATATTGTGTCCTATACACCAATAGAAAAAAATATGCACTTCTTATCAGTGCCGCAAACATAACCGGCGGTGTATATAACATTGTCTGATATGTCAGTGGCATCAGCGTGTAATATAGTGATGATAGAGGTGGTGGTCCAAAAATAATACCTGGATACGGTGTAGAAATAGAGAAATGTGGTGTTTATGTAAAAAAGATGGGCTTAATGAAAGCACCAAAATAAATCAAGTCATACTAACCAGGGGTGGTGCGGCCATCAGTGCCTCTTCTCATGTTGGTGTTGATGATGGACCTGCCTCGGCAGTTACTCCAGACCTTGGATTCATAGGTGCTCATTGTGGCCTCCTTGTATGACATTACCTACCCCTCGCCTCCTCCGATTGTAGATATGGCTTACCATGGTGTCTAAACAATTTCATGTACTCTAGATCGTAGGCTAGTTCCGTAGCGACAATGGCTTTGCAATTAGGTATAAAGTTGAACCTATGGTTCCATATGTTGATATGTTGCGCATGGAATGTAACACAATTTTTATCAATTTTCCCCGTTAGTCGGTATTGTGCAGATCTTTGATATCTTGGGGTGCCGACATAATCATTTGCTTAAACCTGAACTGTCACGTAACTCTATCAGATTCATGCATCTTCACCGTAGTGTACACTACCTATGACATCTTCACGTGCCAGATATTGGGATTCACTAAGAATTCGAATAGGATGCATGCTTGAATTCTCAGATTAGAGTATGAAATCAATTCAAACTATAGGACAATAATTTTAATTATATATTTACTATTAATTTTTAAATCAACTACGTTAATATTATATAATTGAAATTTTAAAAAAAATATACCTCCGCATCTGGTCGTTGATCTAAGAGTACTCGTATATCTTTAAGCTCCTCTGGTAGTCCCACGTAACTCCGCCCATGGTTCTACCTATTCAAATAATATGTTAATACAAAATTTTAAAATTTTTATTATAGACGATATATTATCAAATGAATTTTACCTTGTTACGAGTGGGAATGTATAAAGGTAGTCAACTTGATGACGTAAAAAAGGCAATCGATACCACACCCATGATTGCAAGAGTAGTATGCAACCACCGATTTTAATTTTCTATGGGTGCATCGCCCAACATATTTCCCAATACAATGTCGCCAACATGGTTGACCCCCAACTAAGTCGGCCCATTTCTCTAAAGTCTATGAGTTTTAGCAGCCACCTTAAATGGATAAGATTTCGCGATTCATCAGGCATTATGAGACTCTCGATGATCATAAGGATGTACATATGAGCGTGTTATTCTCCTTCAACTTTACTCGATTCTGCATTTAGCATAACAAAATTTCTTTTCAACCAATCGACGTTCAAAAATTGTCTAAAATCTTCCCTAAAAGTTTCTCGCATACATCTCTCTAATCGACAGACAACTGACCCAGTCACTACCAACCCATCTACCGATAACCTGAGTTGTAACTGCAAGTTCTCGAGTGTGATTGTACACTCGCCGCATGAAAGATAAAATGTGTGTTTCGGGTCTTCATCTTTCCACCAATGCGCTTAGGCCACATGAATAAGTCCCTTATCTCTCAAGTATGGTTTGATTAAAGACGATGGAGAAGCGGATAGATTGTGAATATACTTCTCCAAAATCTAATCTTCCGGCTAATTATAAAAAAAATACAAAATCTTAAATTTTAATATAACAACTTAATAATTAAATTAAACTTGATTAAAAATAATAGAAATAATTTCTTACCATTTGCAATTGAACAACTGAATGTGCTTTCCATCTAGACGAATAGGAGTTTGTAGAATTTCAATAAATATGAGTAAAAATCGTAATACAAAATTAATTAAAAAAACTTAAGACAATTTTAATAAAAATGAAAATGAACTGAGAGAATTGAGTGAAAATTAAGAAAGAGTATAGAGGGAATTGAAAATGGACTAGGAAAGTTGAGAGTGAATTGAAAAAGTGAAAAATTTGAGGTTTAAATAGGAAAAAAAAGTTAATGTTAGGGAAAATGTGTCCAACTGGATGCGCTTTGTTGACTGAGTAGGAAAGTGCATTCAGTTAGAAGCGTTTTCCTACCAAATCCGCTAAAAACGCGTCCAATCCAACTTGACGTGTTTTTCTTCTCTTTCTAAAATTAACCTAACCATGTAAATTTTGAAAAAAAAAAGACAAATTCAATAATTTTAGTTAAAAATCAACATTTTCGAGTGTAGATTTCGATGGGTAATACGGCATGTTTAACTTTTTTTTTTATCTCACGTTATAATATTTAATCTCATTACCATTTTTTTTATACTAATCACAAATAAATAATCACTCATCTACACTATCCTTAAAAATAAGTTTATTGTTTCCCTCTTAACTGCTAGGTGCACGGATGTCACGAATTTCAACACCCATTAAAACTCATATTAAGCAATTATTTATAATATAAAATTTCTCAAATCGAAAAAACTCAATTTACAAAATGTTCCTGTTACAGTGGGACAGCTCCACTAAGTGTGATCAGAAGTGTCAGATCAATAATTACATGGTGAGTGGTGAGTTTACTTTCTCACCAACTTCATCCACCAACACGGAATAGGGCTTTTAACCTCCCCTTAAAACCAAAACTCAACCTCTCTCCGCGTCTCAGATCTGGCCACGGTGCTTGCTGTCTCACATCACATGCTAATGATGCTGGACAGTTCATTTTGTTGTTGTTATGTTATAGGTACTAACACCGACACCAAATGCCTAGGAGAACTCACAATCAAGGAAAATTTGGAAAACATTGACAACCAAGGTGGCGAAGAAAAATGTAATGTTGTGTCTACAAATTATTCAAATCATTACCTGTATACATTACCATATATATTAGCAGAACAATACAAAGGAAATAAAAAAGACAATACAAATAAAATATTAAGTTATTATATATTTAGGGGAAAAAATAGTTCTCAAAAAAGCTGAAGAAACAACACGCAGGTTAACATGCCATCATGGTTGCACCTGAAGATTTTGAACTACAACTCAATGTCGTGCAAAAGCAGTTCTTTAGTAGTAGGGAATAACTGGCGGAGGAGGAGATGCGTATGATACTCCTCTAATTGGTGGGAGTGGCGTATTTTCAAATGAGGGTGGCGGTGGAGAAGGAGATGGTGGTGGCGGTGGGAATGTATACGCATAGTGGGTTGGCGGGGGTGGGGGTGGGGGAGAAGGGTTTTGATGTTGTGGGGATGGTGGATAATGCCATTGTTGTTTAGGAGGTGGGGATGGTTTTGAATAGTGATGACCAGGTGCTGGTGCATATGGTGATGGGGTTGAATGTTGGCTTGGCGGTGGTGGTGCTGGTACGGGAGTTGTGCATTCTGGTGGGGGTGGAGGAGGGATAGGATGACATGACTCCTTGGGAGGTGGATGATACTCTGCTGGTGGAGGTGGAGATTGAGTCCCCGTATGCTCATGAGATGGTGGTGGAGGTGGACTTGCTTGCTGCCCTCTTGACGGATAAGGGGGTGGAAAATACTGAACTTGAGGTGGCGGCGGTGGAGGCGATGAATGACTAGGCGTGGGAACATAATGAACAGATGGGGGAGGAGGTGGTGCATAATGGGTACTTGGTGATATATTCTTTGTTGGTGGTGGTGGATTATTATAGTAATGGCCTGATGGAGTTCGAGGTGGTTGCTCCATTGGTGGTGAGGGTGGTGTATTGTGGTAATGGCTTGGTGGTGGGGCGTTGGAGTAACGGTTTGGTGGTGGTGGTGCACTATAGTAATGGCCTGATGGGGCTGGTGCAGGTGGTTGTACCATTGGTGGTGGAGGTGGAGATTGTATGGGCTCGTAGTGAACAGGCGGAGGTGGCGGTGGAAGATGCGTCTTTGGTGACACTCTTTGAGTCGGGGGTGGTGGAGTTAAAGAGTGAGAGTAATTCGGTGGTGGTGGCGACGGTGGGGAATGGAAAGGAGGCATTGGTGAAGAGTGGGATGACGGTGGTGGTGGAGGATGTGATCTAGTGGAAGGCGAAGACTTTGAAGAAGGTGGTGGAGGGGATTTCGTAAAGGACTTTGGTGAACTGGATTGACGCGGCGTTGGAGGCCTAGGAGTATGCCTCCTTTTCGGCGATGGAGAGTTTCCACCACCACCGCCTCCTCCTCCTCCGCCGCCGGCACTTCCACCACCATTACATTTGAACTTGCTGCAGTCCACAGGGCGAGCAGCATCGGAAGAGCATTCCATGGAAGATCTCTGATCCTTCTTGCCAGGAATACAGTTCGTGGTACCATTTGCGACCTCTGCCCCAGATATTGCAGGGCAGCTGGGTGGTCCTCCGGTGAAATAATTGAAAGAGTAGGTAAAGTTTTGCAAGCTGGAAAGCTGGCACACAGTGGACGGAATCACACCGGTGAAGCCATTGTGGGCAACATCCAGCTGCTCTAAGCTCTTCATGTTGCCAATAGTGGATGGCAAAGATCCCTGGAGATGATTAAAGCTGACATCGAAGACAGTAAGCTCCTTGAGCATCCCGATCTGTGGAGGCAAACATCCAGTAAGGTTGTCGTTCATGAGGATGATTTCATTCAGCGTTTTGCCCATCTTCCCTATGCTTGCAGGAATGCAACCTCCAAGATCGTTGTTGGCGAAGACCAGTACCGAAACGGGAGAGTTGCCAAGGTTCTCAGGAATACCAAATCTGAACCAGTTGTCGTTTAAGAAAAGCGCATCAAGTTCCTTGTCGAAAAGCTTGGATGGGACCGATCCTTCAAACTCATTGAACCGAAGATCCAAGTACTTGAGAGAAGGAAGGGAGAGAACCACATTAGGGAACTTGCCTACAAAACGATTGTTGCTCAAGTCAAGCTCATGAAGCAGCTTCATGCGGCGGAAGCTGGTTGGGACAACACCACAAAAACGGTTGGAGTTGAGGTGAAAGAGTGCAAGATCAGTGAGGCGGCCAAGCTCTGGAGGAAGATAACCAGCAATGTCGGCATGATTAAGGTCAATGCCGGCAACCACTCTGATTTTGGGGTTGGAAGGAGAGGGAGCACAGTAGATTCCCATATACGAGCAAACATCAGAGCCATTCCAGTTGGCAGTGAAGTTAAAGGGGTCCGAAAATATGGCAGACTTCCAAGCTTGCAAAGCAATGTAGGCTTCACGAAGCCTTGGGTTCTCAAACCGTAGGTTTGGATCTACCTCATCGGCTGCCGAGCAGATCTGCGAGACAAATGAAGTAGTAACAAGCAAGAAAACCAGAAGAAAGATGCGGGGAGAGGGAGGAGACATTTGCAGATGAGATGGTTTGATTCACAACAAGAATGACTGAGAGAAAAAAGAAAAAGTCACATGAAGATGAGTGATTGTGCCATATGTTAATGTCCTGAACTGAGCCACATGGTTTGCTTTATAAAGCATAATAATTATTTTTTTTAGCCTCGATTTTCACTTTTCCTTTCTGGGGTGATATTTTAGTTATTTAAAATAATATAAAAAGCTTTGAAAAGATGAATAATAAATTGATAACAGAGCAGCAGCAGCAGAGCTGATTTGAATTAGGATAAAGAAACACACTACTTTGCCTTCGCAAATTGCATGTATCAATGAAAAAAAAAAGGGAAGAAAGAACATGATGACATGCTGGCACGTCTCATCAGATATCATTGGTAGATTTTTGTGTTCCTGTTCTTTTGTTTTATTCATAGGAAGAAGAAAGAAAACTGGACCCGCTGGCATTAGATTGGATTCTCCCATCCTTGCAAGCAATCAGCAATGCGCGTTGCAAGAGTCAACTGGTTTGGAATGGTGCGGAGCACATCTATACATAATTTTTATCCAAAAAAAAAAAAAAAATTTCTCAATACCAAAATTTGGCTAAATTAAACATCGTTTTTTATTAATTGGCTAAAGAGGCTGTTATTTAAAACGTGCTCAGCCGAAAACGTTTTTTTAAAATTTCAAAGAAAACGCGTTCAGGTAGGCGCGTTTTCCCTGACATATCAGCAAAAGCTGGACGAGCTTTCCTAACAACTGTGCGAAAAGCTCACTCAGCTGGACGAGCTTTTCTGCCAACTATGCAGAAAGCGCGCCCAACTAGACACGCTTTTCATACTCTCTCTCCAAAATCAACTTATTTTCCTAAATCTTAAAAAAAAATCTATTTGGCCAATTACAGAAAAAAGAAGAAGACATATGGCTAATTTAGCCCCAAAATTTTTAATCAAAACATTATAAATTTTGGTATATGCTTTTTTTCTTAAGCATATCATATAACTTTCGTTTTTGACAATTTTCATTACGGTATAACTTTTTTTTGTACAACTGTGATTTGAATCTAGGTTATCCTTAGAGAAGGTGTATATCTGATCAATAAGCCACAACTTGAGACTCTTCATTAATATATGATAACTTGACATAGTTTCTGTAACACCCTATATCCGGGCTGGTCACCAAACCTGAACACCACCTTCTAATGTCATACTCATAGTAAATTGTCACATTATTAAGAAATCATCCACTTTAACATTGATCTTATAAATTTTTAGTCAAGCATATATCAATCATCATTAGAACATGCCAAACATACTTTAAATAAACTTATAGTAATAATTGAACATGCGTTACGCTCACTTAGCAAAATCTCAAAACTGACTACGTAAGTATCGGTACTAGAGGTGAGGTATCGATAATTCTCTCAAGTGGTATCGATATCGCTTGGAAAATTGATACCAAAACTGCTTACTGTTTCTTGCTTAAAACCCCAAACCTCGAAAATTATCGGTACCTCTGCCAAAGATTGATACTTCTACCTCAAGTATCAGTATTAGTGATAGGGTATCGATACCAATTTACAATTTTGACTTCCTGCACATTTCAAAACCACAGAGGTATCATTGTTACAACATAAATATAGATACCTCTGCTTTAGACTAGAAAAATATAACACACATAAACATATAAGTCATTCCCACTTTTACCAATTCATCATGCTATCATATCATCAAATTAACATCAAAATGACTATAATCACAATTTCAAACATCGAGAATAAGTCTAAGCAATAATCAACATATCACCATTTAAACCTTTAAATCCTAATAACAAAATAAACTATGGAAACATCCCAAATATCATGGAAAATTTCATGCAATAATTCTACCACATTGCCTTTATTTCCCCAAAACATAAACGAATTAATAACACATTTGGAATAAAACTACATCTTGCTTGGATCACCCCTCGGAATCTACATTGTTCACACCAACACTTAACTACTTTGCAAGGGTTTTAAGAAAGGAGTAGGTGAGCTTAACAAGCTCAGTGAATGCTCAGAATAACCACAATGCAAACAATTCATCAAGCATCAAAGAAACAACCATATAGCATAACCTCAACAGTTCCAACTCTAGTGTCATATTATACTTACTTGTGCATTATTACTTCTTTTACATGGTAAACATGTTCACTTTTAAGCATATATCACATTACATATATAATCGCATAACATTTAAGCATATATCACAATAATCATATAATTACATAATGTTCAAGCACATATCACAATACTCATATAATCACATAACATTCAAGCATATTTCGCAATATTCAAAAACATGTTTATAGATAAATTATATAATGGTCACATGTCATATAAACACATATCACAGTACACATATATTCATAATTTAAGATAATTTGGCACTTGAGCTATAAAACGTAAAAGTGAGCTCTATCATCATTCATCAGATACACAGATCTCCAACACACCAAACATAGACTCATGGAGTCAAACATGTCCCAAAAATGAAGCATAAAGCTAACACTCTCCTTATTTCCCCTCATATGTCCCGTTGAATGAAGCTTAGCTCACATTCCCTTATCCCTCCAACATATCCTAGGGCCTCAATGCCCAAAATCACTGTACATATAGGTGAGTACTCACAGTCCTATGACATGCCAATTATATCTAACGCTTTCAAGATCATAAGGCCAAAATATCCGGAATCAAACACATGTCACTTATTGATTATCCATGCACTATCACTGCATATTTGCATCTTTTGCAAAATATTGTCATTGACATTTAACATATACATAACTTGTACACATTTGCACTTTCACAACGGTTATCATAGCCACATATCACATGTTATAGCATCTCATCTCAATTTACTATTCACAAACACATTATAAGTGATAAAAGTAACACATTTTAGCCTCATTCTTATTGCGTTTTTGGATGATTATTCGATTTAAAATGGTGAATTTTATGCTCCTAATCGTTTAATTTCATGCTTCTATACTTAGGAGAGCATTTGAGAGCAAAATAAGCGAAAAAAGAACGAAATCAGAGCAAGTTTTAGGAGCCACATAGGCTGGGTACACGGTCGTGTGATCCATATGGGCTGCCACGAATCACATTCCGAACACATGGAAAAATGTAATTATTAGGTTTTTCAGACATTCTAAGACCTATATATAACAAATATAAAAAGAGGAGAGAAAGCCATCAGAGATTTTTGAAGAAAACAATTTAGAAAACACCATTGAAATCGAATCGGAAGTAAATTTCTATCAAGATTGAAGATCTCCTTTTGATTTCTTTAAAGTTTATATGAGTTTAATTATTTCTTGTGGTTTTACTGTCTCTAAGATATTTTTATTTTTTGATTATGAACTAATTTTCTAAATACCTAAGGGAGATGAACCCTATGATGAATTATGTCTTTGATTTCTGTTTTACGCAATAAATACTTGGACCTTGTTCTCAATTTTGTGTGCTTAATTCTTGATTTAATATTTTCGGATTATTAATCCATGGTTGATGTGCTTGAATAGAGGACGAAAAGTCTTTGTTTAAGAGTAGATCTAGCATAATTGAGTAGATTTGCATGCAATCCTAGAAATAGGATAACATAAATCTATCGGATTAGAGTCAAGTCTAATAGGTAGATCCATAGATCGAGTTAATGGAATTTTAATTAGAGAGAAATTTTAATTAATCAACCTAGGGTTAGTTGCTCCTATTCTCAAAAGAGATATTAGCATAATTTAGGAATTTCTACGGATCAAGATACTAAGTGAAAAATTTGTTTAATTCAGATTGATAATGATAGATGAAATATAGGTGGATTCTTTCCTGGGTGTTGTTTCGCTTCTTGATTGTTAATCATTTGTTTTCCTGACTTGTTCTTTATCGTGCTCTCTAGTTAATTAATTTAGTTAATTTTAGTTTTAATTAATCACTTTAATTTGTCGGTTAAATAATAGAAAGACAGTAATTACTAGTATTTTTAATCTTCATGGGAATGATACCTGTGCTTACCGTAGCTATACTATTAATTGATAGATGCACTTGCCTTTGTCGAATTTTTAGTTAGTTTCGTGGATATCAAGTTTTAGGCGTTGTTACCGAGATTAAAATATTAGGAAAACTTTATTTTCATTTATTTAGCCATTTTTAATTTTTAATTTAATATTTTTAATATTTATTTAATTTTTGCATTCTAATTTTTTGTTTGTTTGCTTCTAGCAAGTTCTTTTGGTTTATGACTAGAAGAAACCTGTCAGATCCATTATTATTTTTATAGTGAGATTGAAAAGACTGCTCGTAAAAATCGTAGAGAGGTTAGAGAAGCAAGGCAAAGTCAACAGAATTTAGTAGACAATTAAGAGGAAAATGATATTACTGTGGAGATGGGTGATAATAAAAATAATCAGCTACCTCCTACACATCCTGCCCCTCGAACTATGTATGAGTATGCTAAGCCCACTCTGATTGGGGCTAAATCGAGTGTTGTCAAACCGACTATTAATGCAAATAATTTTGAGATCAAGCCGAACACAATTCAGATGGTGCAACAATATGTTTAGTCTGATGGTTTGCAAGATGAAGATCCAAATGCTGATTTGACAAACTTTTTAGAGATTTGCGACACTTTCAAGATCAATGGCATTACTGATGATGGCATACGCTTACAATTGCTCCCATTTTCATTGAAGAACAAGGTAAAATAGTGGAAAAAAACAACTAAGTTGAGGAACGACATCTCTTTTTTTGTTTAGTTTGATATCGAAACTCTTTATAAAACATGGGAAAGATTTAAAGATTTCTTGAGGTGTCCTCACCATGGACTACCTTTATGGCTCCAAGTTCAAACTTTTTTCAATGTTTTGAATCCCTTAACCAGACAGATAATTGATACAGTAGCTGGAGGAACATTGAACAACAAAACACCTAAGACAGCTCAAGAGTTTATTAAGGAGATGACACTGAATAATTATCAATGACAAGTTACAAGAGTAAAACCTGTCAAAGCAGATGAAGTTTTTGATGTTGATGCAGTTTCTATGTTGGCAAATCAGGTTGAAGCTTTTGGTAAGAAAATTGATGGTTTAAATTTTTTTAAGCAGGTAAATCCAGTGATGCAATGCGATGCGAATGGAATGGGGATGATTTATTCAGAATATTCACCTTTCAAGTCTAACATGAAGCATGAGCAAGTCAAATTTATGGGTAATAATTCTAAACCTCAAAATAACCCCTATAATAATACTTATAACGCAGGATGGAGGAATCACCCAAATTTTTCTTGGGGTGGTCAAGAAAATCAAAGGTCACAACCCCCTTCCTGGTTTTCAGTAGCCTTATCAGTAAGAAAAGAAACCAAACCTTGAAGAGATGCTTGCTAAATTTATTTCAATTTCTGAAACATGATTTCAAAACACTGAGACAACTTTGAAAAATCAGCAAGCATCAAGTCATGGACTTGACAATCAAATTGGACAGCTTGCTAAATTAGTTTTAGAAAGAAAACAAGATAATTTACCTAGCAACACTAAACCAAACCCAAAGGAACATATAAATGCAATTACATTGAGGAATGGAAAAGTGTTGCCTGAGCTTGAAAAAGAGTTGAAACAAGAAACTGATGATAAAGATGATGGGGTGACAAAAACCAAAAAAATTCAAACATCAGTGCTTAAAGCATACAAATCATTGATCCCATATCCAATAAAGTTGAAGAAAGACCACATGGATGAACAATTTGGTAAATTTCTTAAACTTTTTAAGCAATTGCATATTAACTTATGTTTTCTTGAAGCTCTTTCGTAGATGCTCACATATGCAAAATTTTTAAATGAGCTATTGAAAAATAAAATAAAGTTAGAAGAGTTATCCATTGTGGAACTGAATGAGGAGTGCTCAGCCATTCTCCAAAATAAACTGCACACTAAGTTGAAAGATCCAAGAAGTTTTATTATTTCTTGCTTTATGGTAGTTTAAACATTGAAAAAACATTGGCTGATTGGGGTGCTAGTATTAATTTGATCCACTAGGATGAGTATTTAATTAGCTAGCAAATCTGTTAAATATCCTAAGGGCATAATTGAAAATGTACTCATGAAATTAGATAAATTCATATTCCCTGTTGATTTTGTTCTACTTGACATGGATGAGGATGTTGATGTGCCTTTAATTTTAGGTCAAACCTTTTTAACCACTGTTAAAGCTATTATTGATGTGGGTAATGGTAAACTTGTGCTTAGCGTAGGTGATTATGATATCATTTTTCAAATTTATGATGCTATGCGATTTTCTAGAGAGCAATGAGATTCTTGTTATTTTATTGATTCTATTGATCATGCTATTCAAGATTCATTACAGAAAATTATTCACAATGACACATTGGAATTGTGTTTTCTTCAATGAGAAGAGGCTAATGAAGATAAATTTGTGATAAGTGAAATGAAAACTAATTTGGATGGCAATGCGTCTCCATTCAGACAAAAAGATTTTGAAGACATTGAGGTAAGTAAAGATTTAAAGTTGAAACCCTCTATTGAAAAACCTCTCAAATTAGAGTTGAAGCAATTGTCGAATCATTTGGAGTATGCATTCTTTGGAAATAATTCTACACTACCAGTGATTATTGCTTCAGACTTAAAACCGAAGGTGAAGGATGAGTTATTTCAAGTTTTGAAGGAACACAAAAGAGCTATAGCTTGGAAATTTTTTGATATTCGAAGAATTAGTCCTTCTTTTTGCACCCACAAGATTTTAATGGAAGATAAGTATAAGCAATGTGATCAAGCTCAAAGAAGGTTAAATCCCAACATGAAATAAGTTGTTAAGATTGAGGTAATTAAATTTTTAGATGTTGGAGTTATTTATCCTATTTCTGATAGTACTTGGGTGTGTCATGTGCAGGTTGTTCCTAAGAAAGGAGGCATGACTGTTGAGGCTAATGAGAAGAACGAGTTGATTCTGACAAGAACAGTCATGGTATGAAAAGTTTGCATTGACTACAGGAAGTTAAACAATGCTACAAGGAAATACCATTTTCCTCTTCCATTTGTAGATCAAATGTTAGAGAGATTATCTGGTCACGTGTATTATTGCTTTCTAGATAGACTTTCTGACTGCATTCAAATTTGGATAGCTCTTGAGGATCAAGAAAAAATGACATTTACATGTCCATATGGTACGTTTGCTTATCAAATAATGCATTTTGGACTATGTAATGCTCCTACCACTTTTCAGCGTTGCATGTTAGCTATCTTTGATGAACTCGTGGAAGACATTATAGAATTATTTATGGACGAATTTTGGATATTTGGTAATTTTTTCCATTTATACCTTAAGAATTTAAAACATTTTCTAATGAGATGTGAGAAAACGAACCTTGTGTTTAATTGGGAAAGTATCATCACTTCATGGTTCAAGAAAAATTATTTTGGGCCATAAAATGTCTAGTAAAGGGACTAAAGTCGATAGAGCGAAAATTAAAACTCTCAAAAAATTACCTCTCCCTAATTTAGTTAAGGCTATTAGAAGTTTCCTAAGACATGTTGGGTTCTATAGGAGGTTTATTAAAGATTTTTCTAAAATAGCTAAGTCTTTAACTAATTTGCTAGAAAAAGACATGTCATTTAATTTTAGTCAAGAATGTTTATAGGCAGTTAATGTTCTTAAGGAAAAATTAATTAATGCCCCATTATGGTTGCACCTGATTGGAAGTTACCCTTTGAACTAATGTGTGATGCGAGTGATTTTTCAGTAGGTGCAGTTACTGGACAGCGAAGAGATAAGCATTTTCAACCAATCAATTATGTTAGCAAGACTTTGACAGACGCATAAGAGAATTATACCACTACAGAAAAAGAATTGCTAATTGTGGTTTTTACATTTGATAAATTTAGACCTTATTTAATATTGTCTAAAGTTGTTGTATACACTGGCCACTCTACCCTATGTTATCTTCTTACTAAACCAAATGTAAAACCTCGACTTATAAGATGAATTTTATTGTTACAGGAATTTGATTTGGAAATTAAAGATAAGAAAAGAGCTGAAAATCTTGTAGCAGCCACCTCTCAAGACTCGAGAACCCTACATTGAAAAGCTCAATGAAAGGGAGATAAACGACTCGTTTCCTGAAGGATAACTCTTTGTGGTAACTGATTTTGAAAACCCTTGGTTTGAAAATATTGGGAATAATTTGGTAACTAATGTCTTACTAAAAGATTTGACTCATCACCAAAAGAAGCGATTCTTTGCTGATGTGAAAAACTATTTTTGGGAGGATCCTTTTCTTTTTTGCATGTGTGTAGATCAAATGATTCGAAGATGTGTTTCGGAACTAGAAGGAAATAGAATCTTAAAGCATTGTCACTTTAGACGGATGAAAGACACTATAGTGAACTTAGAACAACACATAAGGTCCTTAAATCATGTTTTTATTAGCCCACTGTGTTCAAAGACACTGATAGGTATGTTGCTTCTTATGATTTTCGAAATGGGTGGAAGCTCATGCTTTACCTAGAACAATTTCTTAAGAAACTTTTCTCTCATTTTAGAGCACCTTGAGTCATTATCAGTGATAAGGGTACACATTTTTGCAATACTCAATTTGATAGGATCCTTAAGAAATACAGTGTACATCATAAAACAGTTACCTCTTATCACCCTCAAACTAGTGGTTAAGTTAAAGTGTTGAACTAAGAACTCAAACGTATCCTAGAAAAGACCATAGAGACGAATAAAAAGGACTAGGCTTTAAAATTAGATGATGCTTTATGGGAATATAGGATTGTGTATAAAACATTTATAGGAACATCCCCCTACAGATTTGTTTATGGGAAGAGTTGTCACTTACCAATTGAACTCGAACACAAAGCATTTTGGGCAATAAAAATTTTGAACTAGGATCCTAAACTTGCAGGTGAGAAGAGACTGTTGCAACTAAATGAGTTAGATGAATGGTGAGTAAATGCTTATGACAGCTTGAGATTGTACAAAGAAGAGACAAAGCGACGCCACGACGCTCGTTTGTACAAAGAATCCTAAACGATGCTCAATCTAACCCCTCATTTCCCTTACCCCATGCGTCACTGTCGATCCACCTTCGTGCTAACCACCTCCATTGACCGTCGTCAACAACTACCCAAAACCTTACCGTTTGGCCCATTTTCTTTTTCTTTTTATTATTTATTTTATTTATTTTTATTATATTCATTATATTTGGTTTTATTATTTTATTTATTATTATCCTTACTATTATTAGTTTATCTATTTAGTTTAGCACTCCTGTTAGATTTCAATAGTTAGTTGTTTATTATTTAGTTTATGTTATTCTTTAATTTATTTATTTTAGTATTAGATTTGGTTTTTGTTTTAGGTATGAGTGTTAGTTTTTAGTTATATGATTCGGTGGTCGTTTTGAGATAAATTGCATGTTGATTGGTTTATTTATTCTGCTAATTTATCTATTTGCTCAATTAATTGATGGTGATACTGGTTTTTCTTGGTTATCTGATATTTGATGTTATCTTTTATTTTAGGTACATCATGACAAACACTCGTGATAAATTTAAGCCTGCCATTCCCGCTTCGAAAAAGGGGAAGACTCTGGGCGTAACCTCATCTTCGGGCCCCACCTTAGTTACGAGATACTCATATCTCCAATTCCCTTTTGGGTCCTCAAGAGGATCTATATCAGCACTTACAACAGCAACCCTTGGGATTATGTCGTTGTATCAATTGGGAAACCCTATAGGCGGTACACTTGATCGATAGAGTGCGTACACTAATCGAGAAAACTCATTCGGATTGATTTTTCTCTATTATCGAGCCCACCTAATTGGAGCTTACATTAGATTTTTGTTCGACATTTTTTCTGCAGCAAGTGATGTTGAGACATGATGAATCACGCACTATTTCTTTCTAACTCGGTGGTACGACATGTTATTTGAGCGTCATGGGCTTCGGAGCCACCCTTGGACTCTATTCTGAGGAGTTCATGAGTGCCGAGGGGTTCTTCACATTATATCAGCACATCCATCAGTCCCCCTTCTCTCTATTGGACTGGCATTGCTACGACTGCAACACCATATGACCCAAGTCAATTGAAGGCAATGTCTCTACCTCCGGCATTGCGCTATGTCTATGCCATTTTGGCCCACACATTAACTGATCGAAGAGAAAGTATTAGTGTTGTGGGTACATATGATGTGTATTTCCTTTGGTGTATGACGCAGCGCCATCTCATTGATCTTGCCTGCTTCATTACCTTCGCTTGCCGCCATCAGACTGACCGCAGTAAGAAGGGTCTTATCTATTTAGGCCCATATGTCAATACATATTATCTCATTCAGACCCTCGGGATAAACATGAGGAGTTTCCTGATGATGATCCTCTTCACCGTGCGGACCCACATCGTTCTCCACCACCAAGTTACCCTACTGCTACTCCTACTATTACACTTGAGAACCTCTCCGAATGGTTCAATCGATTTAAGCAATGATGCTTTAAGCGGTTTGATGGCATCGACGCGACTTTACATTAGATTTGTCAGCATCTCTATATCTCTCCACCCGATTATGCGACTCAGGATCCTGATGCCTCTCACGACGATCATTGATCTTTTTCATTTTATTTTCTTTATTTATATTATTTGCAATTGTACTTTTATTTTTATTTTTAGTTTTTTTATTTTGGTTTGTGAGATTTCTTTATTTTTATTTCTATTTTGAACTATGTGGGTTTTTCTTATTTTGATGGTTGTTTTTGTTCGAGTTTGTAATCTCTTTATCTTCTTATTAGTTTGCTCAGAAACATGCACTTCATATAGACTTGCCACAATTTCGGTTTCTCCTATTCTCGAGATTTCATCCAAATTTAGGATGGTTTCTCCCTCTCTTTTGATATTGTGCTTATTTTGTGCTTATATATGTTCGTACATTAAGGACAATGTACATCTTAAGTGTGGGGAGGTTGTTTGGATATCTGTGATAAAATCCCTAAATTATTTGTTGTGTTTAAGTAATTTCTCATACCCTCCATTAGAGTGATTATTATTATTTATTTGGAATTTTTATTGATATTGTTTTGTGTTAATTTGTGGATTATTATGTATTGGTTGATTTATACTTTAAGACACGAGAGATTCAAGCATGATAAGTTGTTTTTCAGAAATTATATTTTAGGTTGTCTCACTGAATTGAATTATTATCTTACAATTTTGAAATTGCAAGTTTGACATCAAAACCATAATTTTTTTGTGAGCTTTTGAACCTATAGAGCATATATTGTCTTGTTCATTTTAGTTTTGGTTGTGCATATGTCAGGTTGATTTGTAATTCTAGAACTTACTTCGATTATGTATGTCGAGACCACACCATTGAATTGATATATTGAGATGATAGAGACACTTAGGATTTAATCCACTTAACCTGTAAAAAGCTTACCTAGTGAATTAACCCTTAGTAAACCCCGTTGATCCTAACACATTTTTCTCTAACCTGTTAATGTTAACTCATAACCCATCTGTATGTAAAATTATATTTAACATAATATATTTAACCCGTTGATGCTTTTAAAACAAAATATATTTAACATAATGATATATATATATATATAATTATTTTCATTGTATAATTATATAATTATTATTTTTCTATATAAATAAATAAGTTATTAATTAAAAATAAAATTAAAAACTTGAAAATAACGTGTTTATTAATTAAAAATTTTAAAAATAAAATAAAAATGAGCTTGAAGCAACATTCATTAAAAATGTATAAATAAACATGGGAGAAGATTCAAATCTAAGACCAAGGGTAAAAATGCAAGCATTTAACCAACAAACCAAAGAAGTTAAGCTATCAAAAGAAAACTTATTTAATGTAAAGTGCTTTCTGAAGAACCAACCGTCTAAATCACTAATTTTTTCTAAAGTTACTAATTTTTCCTAACAATGTCCATCAACTTATGAATAATTAATTCAAAAATATTTTGATAATTTTGAATATTTAATTTAGCACTAGGAAATTTAGGTATTGTTTGATTGACCATTGAAAATATTTTCAATGATTTAAGTTTTACACTTGATAATCCAAAATAAAAACAATCTGATAGGATTTTTTATAAAAAAAAACGTGGGAAATAATAAGTAGATAAGAGCTACTTATCACTTAATGTAGAATATTTTTAATTAATTCCATTTCATTTTATTTATTTAATATTATATTATCCTATAAGAACTTTAGGTTTAAAATTTGATTTTTGCTTAGAATAAGGTGAAATATTTAAATATGATGATAATATGCGCTAACACACTCGAACCCACATCCTCCTGCATAAGCAGCAATACTTATGCAAATCAAGCTAAAACTGAATTATAAACTGAAAATTTTGTTTTAAAAACCTTGACTCCACAACAACAAATGTGGCAATCATAATCGAACATGCTTGCCATATCCCATACACAAGCTATCTCCTTATTTATATAATAAGAAAAACAAACAAATTAAATAGAACAACTCTTTCGTATTTTATATTGTGAGAATTTGTACATTCCACTAACACTCCTAGTCCTTGATGGAAAATTCTCAAATGAGAGTCTGCAATGGCGCCATCATTGTTTTCGTATTGTTATTCTCAACCCCTGAGGCCAATTACCTCAGCCTGGTTAACCAGTTCATGGCTCCTCAAAATGCTGCTCGTGCCGCCAATAGAATGCCACCATTGGTGTGGGATGAAAGGCTCGCACATTATGCTCAATGGTATGCTAACCAAAGGCGTGAAGATTGTGCTTTGAGGCACTCCAATGGACCTTACGGAGAAAACATATTTTGGGGTGGTGGTGATGGCTGGATGCCTGCCGACGCGGTTGCTGCTTGGGTGTCCGAGAGTAAATGGTACAATTACTGGTCTAATTCCTGTGCCGGAGGGCAGGAATGTGGGCATTATACGCAGATAGTGTGGAGCAGTACCAAAAGAGTTGGGTGTGCCAGGGTGGTTTGTGATGGAGGAAAGGGTGTTTTCATGACTTGCAACTATGATCCTCCTGGGAATTTCATCGGAGAAAGACCTTATTGAATTTCATTAATGATTTGCTTTCATGAAATTTTTGTAACTGCGACTTATGTGAAATAAAAACTGGAATATTGATGAGCTTTCACATTTACAGATATGGGGTTTAGTGTGTACTTTTATATGCTACACCTTTTTAGTCATTTTGCTATATCAAATTTGAGCTTCGCAACAAACAAATAGATTTTTTTTATCAGATTAGTGTGTAACAAAGAAGTTAAATTTGTATTGCTATTGATTGTATCTACTGAAATACATATTTCGATAGTAAATCAGAACAACAAATTTTAGGTTCCATTTTTTGTGTAAATTTTGATCATACTAGTTACAATATGGTTAGTACAGAAAAATCGTTTTTATTTTTATTTTTCTCATTTATTTTAAATTTTTTGAATGGTAAATTGTTATATGTTAAGTATGAGATGATATTGTCGCTTAATGTAAGAAATCACTTCAAACAAATTGTCATAAATAACGACTCAAAAACTGTCGCTAATAGATCTAGAAACTCTATACCGACAAACAAATGGGCTATTCCAACAGGAAAATAACCGTTACTAAATGTAACGTCAGTATAGATTTTACCATCGGAAAATGTGACCATAGAATAGGCACCAAGGCCTATATCGACAGTTCAAGCATATCATTTGTTGGTATAGACATCAAACATATAGTAATAGCTCTTAGGAAATTCCAATTATTATCCCTAGGCATACAATGACAGCGTGAATAGTTAGTAAAGAGTGTATTAATTCAGATATACCGACGGTTGTTCTTGCATCAGTGTAAAGTGAAATTCCAATTATATCCTGGAACGTATGGTAATAGTGTGGACCATCAGCATAGGTCCAATTGCTAATATTGTAATTTAATTTAATAGTGTTAATTTTTCATCAGAAGAATTAAAATATTAATTTATTTATAGCCTTAATTCAATATACAAACATAATCTAAATAAAATCAAACAAAACCAAATACACCAACCCAATATAGTCCAAATACATAATTATAGTCTACATATATTCCTATGGAACATAATTACACCATAGTAGTATAAATGGTCTGATGAAGACAATGGTTACACTTTGACGACGCCCTCCATCAACATTTCTTTACATAAATGATCGAACACCTCTTTTTGTTCACAGCATTTTACCTCAAACGCATTTCACAAACCATCTCATGTCATTAATTTGCTTCATCGTGTGTATGATTCAGAACATGGAGATAAAATGAGAGGCAGCGGGCTTACCCTTTTAGTTGGCATGTTGCCAGAATTCAGACACTTTTAGAATTAAACATTCAAATGTGGCATAAATGCTCAAAACTGTAATATATAAAGTGTTTGTTATAATAAACGCCGATAATGGTGGTGGAATGATCCAAAAGTAATAAGATAAGAAAAAAAAATAAGAATACATTTTTTACGTGGAAACCTTTCGGGGAAAACTACAAGCAGAGGAGGAGAAATTCACTAATGTTGAGAAAAACGAAGTATACAAAAAAAGTTTCGACTACTTCTATTTAAGGGTTTAAAAAACTTTGTTCTAGTCAAAGTTAAATAGAAGAAAAATAGTTCTATACGGATTCAAGTTGTGCTGTATTTATTTATTCAACAAGTTACAGGATTTTGGTGACAATCCCTAACAGTGTTCATAGTCAAAACATATCTAAACTAAAATCTCCTTTATCAAATGATTCCCTCAATGACTCATGTGCAACATTCTGAATAATAATATATAATAATAAAAGGTTAAGAACTCCCAAATCAAAATTGGATTTCTTGACAGGATCTGTAATGGCATGCTTCAAAACTTCAAAGACCACTTACATGCTCCCCAAAGCAGTCCCTCCATCATAACACCTCTTACTGCTTCTTCATGTTTATCCCATGGTTTAATATCCAACAGTACCGAGGACTTGCGAGCTGAGAATGAAGAATAAAATCCCAAGTTAAAACAGTCAACTTAGAACATAAAGAAAATTTACAAGCATTAGTTGACATGCGTAATAAAAACAAGTTAAAGGACTCACATTCTTTCTTCTTGGCGGAGGCCAGTGGCTCTATCTGCGTTCTTCTGCTACCTTATTTTCCTACTTGGTCTCTTAACTAAACAGATCTACATCATCGTCATCGTTATCCTCAGCAACTGCAAGAGTATCATTCAAAGGGTGAGGCGATTGATCTCCTACGGTTGGTAGTGATGAAGCGTCAAATTGTACATCATCTCCAAGAACGCCACATGCCAATCTCTATCAAAGTACGACGGTGGTGGCTATATCAATGACGGTGACAACGTTTCCTCTTCATTGCTTGATGAAGACAGCACCCTAACCCTCGTGTTTTTTTTTCTTTTTGTTAAACAACAACGAGATCCACAAGCTTCATTGCTTGATGAAGACGGAGGAAACGGAGAAAGAAAAGGGGAAATGGCAAAATGAGGGGAGACGAGAAAGGGATGGGCGATGTGCGATTAATATAAAAATAACACTGAGATTAAATACTTTAGCGATACGTAACGACGAAGCCAGATAAATTTTTTAAGGGGGCCGAAATTAAATTGTAATTTTTAATAGCCTATATTTTTATAATTTTTAAAGAATTAAATCAAATTTTGTCATTTTTAGAGGGCCAAAATGTAATTTTATCTTTACTAATTTAAAATTTTTAAATTTTTAAAGGGCCTAAATAGATAATTTTTTATTTTAGGGGGATCGGAGCCCTGCCAACCCTCTAGATACGCTACTGGTGATACAGGAGTATGAGACAAGAAGAAAATAATAAAATGAAAACTTAAATTCCCACGTGTAGTCGTGTAGGTTTTAATAGAAATAATAATAATATAATAATACTAATTTATATGTACAATTTTTCTAAAATAGAAAACACTAAACCGGGGTAAATTAGATAAAATATGACTTTTAAAAATATTTAGTAAGGTATGTCGTCTTTTCTCATATTTAGGGATATGAGTTTATTTTAGAGAAGGAACAGTTGAGGTGTCGGAAAGCATATTCTACAAAATGTATTTTCTTTAATAATTTGACCCATCACCTCCTTTGCTCATATACTTAAATGTTTATGGTTTATTAATTGAACCCTGAGTTTATTTCCTTTCCTACTCACGTATGTATTTTTATTTCATATTTTTTTAAATTTTAATTAATGTTGTTAATTAATAAACATATTATTTTCTAGTTTCTTAATTCATTGTTTTAATTAATAACTCTTTTATTTATATATACAATCCACCTACTTTGCTTAATATTTTTGAAATTGATATATTCTGCTAATTTAACTCATTAAAATGGTATTTAAAATAAACAACGAAAAAGATTTAGGGTTAACTAAATTTTTGGGAAGATAAAATGAGTTAGGTTTTTTTATTTAAGTGTTAAATTTTAAAACCGGATGGAACAAATAAAATAATTAGTAGGTATAAAGTGTTTTTGACTAGATTATGACAATTTAAAAAAGAAATTAGAGATTTAGGTCGATTTTATCATATATATATATATATATATATATATATAGATAGGAAAGTAGGTTGATTTTGGTGAGAGAAATAAAAAACGCGTTCAGCGGGACGTGTTTTTAATTGAGGTGGTAGAAAGCGTGCCCTGTTTTCAGTTGAAAACTCGTCTTTTTCCCAATGGTAAAAAATCCAATGGCAAAATTTTTTTCCAATGGCTAATTTATTTGCTATATAAACCCAAGTCATTTTCTGTCATTTGCATTCAAATTACATTCTCTCAATTCTCTTAACTATTTAGTTCTCAATTTTTCATTCAATTTCTCTCAAAATCTTGTTGTTTTAATATTATATTTTGTAATTTCTTTGATTTTAATTTATTTTTATTATGGAAATTTCGTTTATTCGTTTGGATAACAAACACATTTCCAGCGTCCAATTGCAATTGGTAAGAAAATATTTTTAATTTTTAAATTTTAATTAAGTCCATTATTAAGTTGTTATAACATTATTAATTTTATATTTTTTTATATTTATATAATCAGATCGAAAATCAAAATTTAGAGACTTACACACATAATTTAACTACAAGGGCACCGCATGTTATTAAACAACACTTGCAAGAGGCGGGATTCTTGCACGTATCTTGTATGCTCGGAGGATTAAATTGGATCCCGCACTTATCAACGCATTGGTGGAAAGATGGAGAGTCAAGACACACACATTCCATCTTTCGTGCGATGAGTATACAATTACACTCGAGGATGTAGCTTTACAACTCGGTTTATTGGTGGATAAGCCAGTCATTACGGGGTCAGTGAGCATTGGCAATTGGAGCACAATTTGCGAGCAACTATTAGGCAAGGTGTCTGACAAGTTTAGTGGTAGTCGGGTAGAGATGAAATGGTTGGAAGACAATTTCAATTATATCAACAACTCAGTGAGTGCCATTGAAATAGAACAATACGTCCGAACATTCATCCTAAGGTTAATCGGGGGTCTTCTAATGCCTGATAAATCTTGAAATCTAATACATTTAATGTGGCTTCTAAAACTCGTTGACTTGAAAGAAGTGGGGCGACTCAGTTGGGGATCAGTTGTATTGACGACATTGTATCGAGAGATGTGTTGGGCGACAGAACCATAAAAAATTTAAATCGGTGGTTGCATACTCCTTCAGTCATGGGCATGGTACCGGCTACCATTTTTACAACCCCGAGTAAACACCCCTTATGTATTCCTACTCGTAATAAGGAAAGATTTACCATAGGTAATATAGTTATCATAATATTTTTTAAATTATTATATTTTTTAAACAACATACTATTTGAATAGGTCGAACAATGAGACGAGTCATGTAGGTATAGCAGATGAGCTCGAAGATATCCGACTACTATAAGATCAACGATAAGAAGCTCACATTAGTTTTGAATTTTAAATTATATAATATTTACGTAAGTATTTGAAATTTAGTATTAGGTACCTAATAAAATTTATAATTTCGTACTATAGTTTGAATAGATGACATACGTTAATCCGAGAATTGAAGAATGCATCTCGACCAAATTTTTGGTCAATCACAATATATAGCATATCAAGGTGCCATTGATAGTTTTTGCGACAGTCGATATGCACGAATCCGGTCGAGTGATGCGCCAGTTAGGGTTTAGGCAAAATATTCCACCATCATCCCATGACACTAAAGAACAGCACAATATCAATTTGCGGGGAAGAACCGGTGAATATTAGGCGAAATTCCATGCCAAGTATATCTACATTTGGTAGCATAGGTACAATTTCTTATCTATGCGCGAACCAATTCTCCAATTGGATTTGGCAATGTAACAACCCCAAAACGAGTCGAACGACCGACAACCATTTCAGCTTCCATCAGAGAGTTTTGAATCACGAACTTGGCTTAACTAATACGGTTGCATATTGTTATACATTTCATACATTTTTCTATCACCGCACTAAGATACTCCTTAACTCAACAACCATATACAACAGTTTGACATATAAAAAAAAGAGAGGGGAATACCAAGATCAACGAGTAGTCAAGCATATGATGCCCCGATATGTACACATTACAAAACAAAAAAAATAAGGCCTCAAAAAGAAATTGGGTCCGCAATTTGGCTGAGTCCCTCCGAAGTTCGAGTGTAGGATGATATCTGAAAATTAGGAGACACGAAACACATAAGTTCAAAATTATTTTTTTTATCTTTTAAGTTATCTATTGGAGCGAGTCTAGTAATTAATTATCTGCATTCTGTAGGCCCATTAAATCTACTCCATACTCAGGACGATGATCGAACTCTCAACCACTAGTTAGGGTAGTCAAAACTTTTAATTTAAAACCTCCTACAAAACAGTATAGACTACAACAATTCTCTCCAAAATTGTTCAATCTTATAGTAGCTCTTGCACATTTTATGAACATCACCACATTAGTAGCCCACGACACGATATGGGATTTAGCACAACTATACAAAATACAAGGATGTCGGACCGATTACAATGTGCATTTGGGAAAATTAGCAAATCATAAAGATGAGAAGGTATGATTTGTCATCTTATAGAATGCTAATGACTTCCTCATTCTTAAACTCCGATCAACCCTTCCGAACCTCCGCAAAGCCATTTTTCCACTTCTTCAAAATATCTTCCCTTTGTTTAAACTTTGATCAACACTTCTGAACCTCTGCAAAGCCATTTTCCATTTCTTAAATTATCTTCCCTCTATCAGTCCTTCCGAACCTCCACAAAGCTATTTTCGACACACGGCCCACTTTTCAGATAACTCACAGAATACACATCATCAGGACAGCATTAATTTCCTACTTTGGGCAGCATAATACATCAACAATGCAGGTTATTTTAACAGCTATAAAACATTTAACACATCTTGATTTTGGACAATGTAAGGGTAATACAATAGGGCACTAGGCAGCAAAAACGAAATCAATATGTCCTACTTTGGACAACATAAATCAGCAAATAAAACAGGGCATTAAACAACAACACCATTAATATGTCTGGCTTTGGACAACATAAATCAACAAACAAAACAAAGCATTAAATAGTTATTACACCACTAATATGTCTAGCTTTGGACAACATAAATCAGCAGCAATGCAAGGTATAAACAAGACACATTAACAACATAATTTAGACACATTAGCATAAAAATAAATGTTGAAAATCTAGCATTAGGACAGCATCACATTTTATTATCTGAACAGCAGAAATTTTTTCCTGCATAGCAGCTTAGAGAAACATGCAAGTTAATTTACTAAAAGCTTAATTCAACACACATTACAGCCGAGTGTACACCGAATATCTTGTATACCAAAAGCACTAAGTTAAACAACTTAAACATGTCCTAAACGGACGGTATTCATCAACCGAAACAACAAGACTGAATCAGTAAAAATTTGAGCAATTAGAATAGACAAAGACCAAGAAAAGCTCACCAAAATTTCTCCCAACCGTCCCTAACTTCAAGCGAGCTCCTTCCCTCTTCTCCCTTAGCTAATGAAATCAATTTTTGGATTAAAAGAAGAAACACTTGCTGTAATCAACGGTTATTATTAGCCCCCTCTTTAATCCTATTATAAATATTTAATATTATTAGCCATGCACCTATTAGAAGAAGAAAACTAGCCCCTCATTATACCATAATTCACAACATGTAAATCACTCTAATCTCTCATTTGTAGAGGTGTTGAATTTAAAATAATTTATCTAGGTTCGATGACGTCTAAAGTTAAAGGTCATTAAAAATAAAATTTGGGTGTGACAACTCTCTCTCCGATAAAAGAATTTCGTCTCCAAATTTTTTTTCTTATCGAAAAGATGAGGATATTGTTCCTTCATGGAAGTCTTCCTTTCCCAGGTAACTTCCTTGACCCTGTGATTTCGCTAAAGAACCTTCATCAAATGAATTCTTTTATTTCGGAGTTCCTTCACTTCTCCAACCAAAATTTGAACCAGTTCTTCCTCATAAGAGAGGTTATTCGGTTCCACTTCTAAGGTCTCCACTTGGACATAGTGTGGTACAACCATTGGAGCCACTTGTTGGGTTGAAGCCGCTGATGAACCTATCTCGGTACCTACTTCAAGCCTTGGATTCCGGTGCGGTCATTTGGCCTCCTCGTACGGCGTGACATGCATTCCGAAGCGGTGGCCAATTCCCGAGCGAAATATGGTACATGAATAGGTAAGAATTCGTATATATGCTCCCAAATGTTGATATATTGCTAGTGAAATTTACGCCAATCTTTGTCGGTTCTCCCTCGCAAGTCGACCTTGTGCAGTGCTCCGATGTCTTGGGGTGGCAGCAGAATAGTTTGCCTAAACTCAAATTGCCGCATCACTCGATCAAATTCGTGCATCTCCACTATGGTGTAAACTATCAATGACACATTCGAGTGTCAATAATTGGGATTGACCACGAATTCGAACAATATGCATTCTTGAATTCTTGAACCGGAGTATAACATTCATTCAAACTATAGTACGAAATAATAAAGTTTATTATATACTTAATATTAATTTTTAAATCCTTAGATAAATATTATATAATTATTTTTTAAAAAAAATCAACATCCGCTTTCGACGTTAATCTAATAGTATTCGGATATCTTTGAGCTCCTCGGGTAGTCTCACATAACTCGGGCTATAGTTCCATCTATTCAAATAATATGTTTTTTTCAAAAATATAATAACGAACTAATATTATGATAACTATATTATCAAATTAATTTTACCTTGTTACGAGTGGGAAAGTATAAGGGGTGTCGACTCAAGGACATAAAAATGATAATTAGAACTATGCCCATGGCTGCAGAAGGAGTACGCAATCACCGATTTTAATTTTTTGTGGTTGCGTCGCCTGACACATCTCTCGGTACCACATCACCAACACGGCTGATCCTCAACTAAGTCGGTCCACTTCTTTCAAGTCGACAAGTTGTAGCAGCCACCTTAAATGTACAAGAGTTCAAGATTTACCGAGCATTAGAACACCCTCGATTAACTTCAGGTTGTATGCTCAGGCTTGTTCTATTTCAAGGGCACTTGATCTCTCGTGGAGATATTCAAAATTTTCTTCCAACAATTTCAACTTTATCGGGGTACCGTAAAACTTGTTTGGCACCTTGCCTAATAGTTGCTCGCAAACAACGCTCCAATCACCAGTGACCACTGATCCCGTAACGACTGGCACATCCACCGGTAAACCTAGCTCTAAAGTTACGTCCTCGAGTGTGATTGTACACTCACCGTATTGAAGATGGAATATGTGTGTCTCGGGTCTCCATCATGACTTAAAAAATTGAGTAACAATCAACAACATATAATCAATGCCATGATGGAATTTAAATTTTAAAAAAATATATGATGGGATTTAAATTTAAATTTAAATTTTTATTATTTTAAGTTTATTTATTTAATTAAAATCATATTTAATTTTTATAAATTCCGTATAAAATTGTAACTTTTAAATTAACTTACTAATGGAACTTAAATTTGGACGTAACAATCCCTACAACTAACATTGGTTTCTAGAAAAATGAAAATGATGGTTGCATGTAAAAACCACATATTTCAAGTCCCAACGTAATGCAAACTATCAACCAAAACTTGTTTTTTCTTATTAGTTTAAATATAGTTTTTCATCTAATTTTCGTAACTCACAAATCTTGGAGAAAAACAAATCCCCTCACAGAATATTCAATGGAAGGTTACAGGAATGCTTCTAAACACATAGCAGTGTTGGCTTTCCCCTTCGGCACCCATGCTGTCCCTCTTCTCAACCTCATCCGCCAGCTATCAGACGCCTGCCCCCACACCATGTTTTCCTTCCTTAGCACCCAACAATCCAACAACTCAACTTTTCCCAAAAATCTTGATAAAATCAAGCCTTTTAATGTATGGGATGGATTACCTGTGGGGTATAGTTTTAGGGGAAATCCTCACGAGCCTGTCGACTATTTCCTTAAGGCGGTACCTGGAAATTTTATGAAGGCTATAGATGCTGTTGTGTTTGAAACTGGTAAACCATTTGATTGTTTGATAACAGATGCATTTTATGCATTTGGGGCAGATATCGCGGATGAGCTTAACATCCCTTGGGTGGCTCTTTGGACCGCTAGTCCCAGGGCACTCTTCGTTCATGTCGACTCCGATATTATTCGTCACCATGTAGGAATTAACGGTAAAGATTCATACATATGATATAGACTATTAAAATGATAAAATTATATTGTTATTATCGTAAAATTATACAATTTAATTTTAATCTAAAAAAATTTCTACTCAACCTAACTAGCTTAATAACTTTTGAATCCCTTTTTTGTGATAGGTAGGATATGGATGGTTTTTATTAGGTAGGTAGGTTTTAACACACTAGCTCATAAACTTACCAATTTCATGCATGAAAGAGAAAAACTTTATTCTTGTTACAACAACAATTGGTCCAAAATCAATTAATTAAATTGACCGTGAAGCATATTAATTGCAATCTATAGGATTTTTGAAGAATTTACTGAAAGCTAATATATTAAAAAAACTTAAACCTTTAACCTAAGACTTTTAGGTATAAAAGTTGTTGTTTTTAATATTAAAATTACACTTCGTTACCTCCAAAAACAATTGGGTGCTGAACAAATATGAATATTCATAAATTTGCAGGTCCTAAAGACAAACCACTTCATTTTCTTCCCGGTTTTTCTAGCATACGTGTTGCTGACTTACCCAATGGATTAACCTCCGGAGACATTGACGCCCCCATGCCGGCATTGTTGTATAAAATGGGAGTGTCACTGTCACGCGCCGCGGCAGTTGCCACAAATTCATACGAAGACTTGGATAATACAGTGGTGAACATGGTGAAATTAAGATTCAGTACGTTCCTCAACGTTGGTCCCTTCAATCTGGTATCAGTTTCCAGTTCCACAGTGGATGACTCGCATGGGACCTTGGATTGGATGAGCAAGCATGAGGCAGCGTCGGTGGTATACATCAGCTTTGGAAGCGTGATAACCCCACCACCCCATGAGCTACATGCATTATGTGAAGCCCTGGAAGAATGTGAGTTTCCATATCTTTGGTCTTTGAGGGGAAGTCCTGAGAAACAGCTGCCACTAGGATTCCTGGAAAGAACCAGCTCCAAAGGAAAGATAGTTCCATGGGCTCCTCAGCAGAAAATATTGGAACATCCATCAGTTGGGGTTTTTGTAAGTCATGTCGGATGGAATTCAGTCCTGGAAAGTATTAATGGATGTGTGCCAATGATCTGCAGGCCATTTTTTGGAGACCAACAATTGAACACTCGTACAGTGGAGGTTGTATGGGGATTCGGGTTGGGGTTAGAAGGTGGAACATTGACAAAAGAAGGAGCAAAGAAAGCATTGAAGTTGATATTGTGCAGCCAAGAAGGGAAGAAAATGAGAGAGAAAATTAGAGTTCAAAAAGAGCTGGCTTGCAAGGCTGTTAAACCCAATGGTAGCTCTAATGAAAATTTCAAAACACTGGTGAAACTTGTCTCTAACACTTACCACCAAGTTAATGCTTGATTAAAATATTGTTGACCAAACATCTTGAGGTTGGTAATTCCGGTCCAAGGCTTTCCTCTACCAACATTTCCTTATTGATTTGCTGTGCTTGCCCTAACATATACCAGAATTGGTGCATATGTGGGATCAGTACAATCATCATCATCAAGAAACAAAGAGGAAAACAAAATCCTAAATCGGTTTTTGCATATTTGAATTGTAACAAGTAGTTGTATATTTTAATAAAGAATAGTCAATCTTAAATTTCCATAAATAACATTAATGATTCTCTAATCTAATTATTTTCTACCAGAAATAAACAAAAATTTCAGATTTTTAAACATGTTAAAAATATAATCCTTTAAATTTCGTATTAAATTTCGGATTTTACATTTTATTATCGTAAAATAGACAATTTAATTCTAATTTTCAAAAATAAAAGAACAAACCTTCCATTCTTGATAGCAAGAGAGCAAAACCATCTTCCCAATGGAAAATATCAAAAAAAAAAAAGGGAAGGGGAAAAAAACTTTTTAGTGAAGAAATAAAAGGAGAAATTGTGGGGGGATTGAATGAGATATTGCCAATTTGGGGATCTTTGATGGTAACCACGTAATAAAATCAATCACTTACATTACAGCACGTTTGGTTCACTAAACTGAAATAAGACTGTAATGGAATAGTCATTTTGTAGAAATGAAATAAGACTATAATGGAATTAAATAGGCATACCAATGGTTTGGTTAGATTTAATGGAATGAGTATTGTAATAGTATTTGTGTGGTTGGTTGAGAGGTATAGATATGTAATAGTAAAAAAAATATACTCGAATAATAAATATGCCCTTTAATAAATTAAATTTTATTTTTATTTTTGTAAAAATATTAAAAAAAACTAAATGTGTTAAATGTGTTGCCTCTCTCTTAACTTTGAGAAGAACATTCAAACGGAATCTTCATTGTTTGCCAAAAAAAAAACATTTTTAAATTCCAGATTCTGATAACGATTGCCACCCTAACGGCGAACAACCCAGAATCATGCCATTCTTCACCAAAATAATCATCAAATTCTCCTCTCTTTCTTTCCCATCTTAGTTTTCTTAAAATTCATCATAAAAGTCCAGATCTATAAAAATTCTCAAGACTTTCACCACTGTTTTTTTCGGCATCTACTGCTTGCATGCTTTCAATTTCTTATATGTGCCAACATAAAACTTAATTACCAATATTCAGTCCCCCCTCTCACTTCTCATTCTCTCTGTAAATCTTTCAAAAACCTAAAAATTAAAAACTTGTTTTTTCAGTTTACGATCATCAATCACCATGACCGTTGTTGCCATTCACCATTCACCATGACCGTCATGACATCATCTTTTCTGCATCGTGACGTCGCCAAAATAGTATGTCACGTCACGATGTCAAGCTACTTGACGTTGCGACGTCACATACTATCAACCGATGTTGCGATGAGGGAAGATGCTCATCGAGACGAGGACCCTATATTTGATAAAAATGAGTCATTTGGTACCTATTTCATAATTTCCAATCAAACCAACCATTATGCTCACTTAAAAACATTCCAAACTCGTAACATTTCATACCAAAACAAGTCATGCAACCATTTCTAATCAAAACCAATTCAATATAAGCTTAACCTATTACAAAACTATCCATTTCTATACAAACAATCAAATGTCATCCAAACCAACCAACCAAATACCAATCTTAACTATGCCAATTCATATTCAAACATGCCATCTCATTTTCATTACAAGTACATAAGCATATAAGCTCATATACTCATTCAACTTACCATATCATCTATATGTAAGTCATAGCATATCTGCATGACATGTTCAAGTTTTAAATCATGTACTAAACCACATCAAGCATAGCTAATTCATAGACCATATATTAAATACAAAACCTTTCATACAATCCACATTTGCCACAACATCATACATACCATATGAATTAGAAAGTGACCATTTCATTAACACATTAACCATATATGTAATAACCCGTTTTCAGAAATCGAAATAGTGGTTTCGAGACCACAAATACGAGATTAAAAATTTTATTTTAATATTATTTTATGATCTAAAGCATGATAGTATTATCATATAAAAATTTCAATAAGAAATTTTACCATTTGCATGTTCAATTTGATGAAAAAGACTAAATCACGTAAAATGTAAAAGTTGTGTTCTATTAGCTAAAGGTATTAAATAGCTATAGAACTTTAAAGTAGAGGTCCTTATATGATAATTAGACCATTAACATTACTAGTGGGAAAAGTTGGACATAAAATGAAGTGATTATAAGGTTAATTAAGTAGGTTAATTTAGTAAATCAATAAATATGTTAATGTAAATTAAGGGAAAGCAAAAGATATCATCTTTAGTTCTTCTTCTTCCACCGAAAAATAAAAGAAAGAAACTCCATGGAATCTTGTTAGGTTCGGCTAGGGATATCTCTTTGCATGTGAGTAATTTTTGTTCTGTTTTTAATTATTTTTATGTTTTCGTAATCGTTGTAGCTTAATCTAGCTAGCCTAGGGACTAATTTGCAAAACTGTTGAATGTCTAGGGTTTTACCATGAATGCATGTTAGTTGTTTGTGAAGTTTAATGGAAGAAAATGAATCTTTTTGGTGAGTTAAACAACTTTTGTTAAGTGATTTTTGATGAAATTGTCATTAGGGATTAAATTGAGAAATGTGATAAATTGTGTGGTAAATGTGTGAAATTGTGAAATGTATGAGCTGCTATAAGCATGTATAGAATTTTTCTAGGCTTGGGTAAGAGTGAAATTGCATGAATTTCATTTTACGAGCCTAGAGACTAAATTGTAAAGAAATCAAAGGTATAGGGGCAAAATGGTAATTTTTCCAAAACTTGATTTTTGGATTGAATTGATTAGAATGAGGTTTAAATTAGTTAAATTTGATTATATAGATCAAGAAAAGCAATATACAGAATTAGATCGGGGAAAAGATAAAGTTTTGGACTGAACAATTGTTTTTCTCCGTACAAGTTTGAGGTAAGTTCGTATACTTAAATAGCATTAAATTATGTTTGATTTAAATGCTTTTATGTTATATTCTTGATGATATGACTCTACGGAAATATCCAACAAAGTTTCGGCGACTTTCGGATCTCGTTTGAACCTTAGGAATATATAAGATACAAATGACATGTCATTAGGGGTTACCGTGTTTTAGGTGCTAGTCTCGTACGTCCTACCGGTGGTTGAGTTTCTAGCATGTGTTGCGGTTACTTTACAGCTTGTGTGAGCAACACCGTGTAGCTACGTCTTGATTGACAGCTTGTGTGAGCAGACCTAGTTATGGCTCGAGAGAGAGCATTGAAATGAGATCATGGTGGTTTTGACCACGTATTGAAACATAGTGTGCGAGATACCCGCGTATCCGATATTATTCTAAGTGGTTCAACGGGAACAATTCAGTTACGAAGTTATATGAGTTTGATATGAACTATTACAGGTATTTAAGTGAATTACTTGGAAATGGTATGTATATGACAAATGAATTCATGCTAACTTGGTTGTTGGATATGTGTTAGGCTAATGAAGCCAAATTGAATTGTGTTATGATTTAATTTACTTACCTAAATTGTGGTTGAAAGGTAAGTTATATTTTTAGTTAGTTATACAAACTTACTAAGCTTAATTGCTTACTATGTGTTATTTTTCATGTTTTATAGTGTTTCGAAAGCTCGTTTGGATTGGAAGTTGTCGGAGATCTCATCACACTATCTATCGACTATTTTGGTACTTTTGGTTATGCATTTTGGTTTTAATGGCATGTATAGGTTATTTTGGCTAATGGTAGTCTATTTGTATTGTCATGTTTTTAGCCATTTGATTTTGGCTTGTATTTAGGTATATTTTGTTATGTATATATATATGTGTAAATGGCCTTATCATATGGGTGTATGTTTATAATGTGAGTGTGTGCTAGTTGTGAATTGGTATCTTGGGTACCAAATAGTTGAGGTTGATAAGTGATATACATGTTAAGTTTTAGGCACGAAAATGCATATATGTGTTTGATCATTTATGTGGATTTTGTAGGCATAATTGTTATGTTTTAAAGTGGCCAATGGAGGTGCTTATGAGTATCATAGTTGTGTGTGATGTTATCATGTTATAAGCTTGATGTTGGTTGGTTTTAAATGTCTAAATGTGTCATGGTTATATGCAAATTATTGATTTAGGTTGGTTCAAATTTGGGTGAGAAATATGGCTTGAAACATGGCCTATTTTTGTCCACACGGGCAGAGACAGGAGCATGTGTCTCAGCCGTGTGTGACACATGGCCAGGTGACACGGCTGTGTGTCCCCTGTAACCTCTTTAGAAAACAAGTCAGTAGCCTCATACGGCCTAGCACACGGGCGTGTGACTTGGCCGTGTGACACAAGTCAATATACCCTCTAGTTTTCACATGGTCTAGCACATGGGCGTGTGGCTTGGCCGTGTGACCCAAGTCAGTGAGTTACACAGGTGCAGACAAGGTCTAAGACACGATTGTGTGTCCCTATTTCGATTACCCACACGGCCTGAGACACGGTCGTGTATCCCCTGCACTTTGAAAATTTTCTATGTTTTCCGAAATATTTCTTTAAGTTCTCAGTTTAGTCACGACTTGTTTTTAATGTCTATTTTGGGCCTCGAGGACTCATATTAGGGACTATATGAACGAATTTGATTGGTTTCTAAATCAAATGTGTTATGCAAACGAAATGTATGATTGTTTGATCTTTAAGTCTGGTAATGCTCCGTAACCCTATTTCGGCGTCGGATACGGGTTAGGGGTGTTACAATATATACATGGCGGAATCCTGACTCAAAATGATAAAAACAAAAAAGCTACTAATTCAGTGATAGGATAGTGTGAGCTTCAAAATGAGTTGGCTTGACAAGTTCCGCAAGGTGACGACCTATAAGAGAAAGGGAAAACAAACTAGGTAAACACATAGGATGTTTAATAAGTTCATAGGTATTAAACAAAACTTACCTCATCTTTTATCTAAATACAATAAACAACCTTAACTTGACATAGTTTGACTAAACATGGCAAAGCAAAGCATCAATAAGGTGATACTAAAATGTAATCAAACCACATGGCAACTCAATCACTTACCATACCAATTCATGTCATTTTGTATCATTGATTCCAAACTCATTCATTCAAGGGATAATGTAATCACATACATATTCATGACATTTTTCTGATACATTATTCAAGTTCAATTCAACATTTCTTCAAGTGAACATCAACGTCATTAATTCTCATTTCAAATATCTCATTTCATATAAACTATTTCGCCCAATGAACCCTAGAAAATGAACTTGGATATACAAGTAATTACATCACACCAAAGGAATTCTTTTAAATTAACTAACTAATGGAACTTAAATTTGGACGTAACAATCCCTACAACTAACATTGGTTTCTGGAAAAATGAAAATGATGGTTGCATGTACAAAACCACATATTTCAAGTCCCAACGTAATGCAAACTATCAACCAAAACTTGTTTTTTCTTATTAGTTTAAGTATAGTTTTTCATCTAATTTTCATAACTCACAAATCTTGGAGAACAAGAAATTCCCTCAGAGAATATCCAATGGAAAGCTACAGGAATGCTTCTAAACACATAGCAGTGTTGGCTTTCCCCTTCGGCACCCATGCTGTCCCTCTTCTCAACTTCGTCCACCAGCTATCAGACGCCTGCCCCCACACCATGTTTTCCTTCCTTAGCACCCAACAATCAAACAACTCAACTTTTCCCAAAAATCTTGATAAAATTAAGTCTTTTAATGTATGGGATGGATTACCTAAGGGGTATACTTTTAGAGGGAACCCTCACGAGCCTGTCGACTATTTCCTTAAGGCGGTACCTAGAAATTTTATGAAGGCTATAGATGTTGTGTTTGAAACTGGTAAACCAATTGATTTTTTGATAACAGATGCATTTTATGCGTTTGGGGCTGATATCGCGGATGAGCTTAACATCCCTTGGGTGGCTCTTTGGACCGCTAGTCCCAGGGCACTCTTCGTTCATGTCGACTCTGATATTATTCGCCACTATGTAGGAATTAACGGTAAGGATTCATACGATATAGATTATTAAAATGGTAAAATTATACAATTTAATTTTAATCTCAAAAAAAAAATTTACTCACCCTAACTAGCTTAATAACTTTTGAATCCCTTTTTTGTGAGAGGTAGGATATGGATGGTTTTTATTAGGTAGGTAGGTTTTAACATACTAGCTCGTAAACTTACCAATTTCATGCATGAAAGAGAAAAACTTTATTATTGTTACAATTAACAATAAGACTTTTGGTAGGCTGGTTGGTCCAAAATCAATTAATTAAATATTTGACTGTGAAGCATATTAATTGCAAACAATAGTATTTTGAAGAATTTACAGAAAGCTAATATATTTAAAAAAATCTCCATTAAACTATTATAGTATTATTTTTGTAGTTAAATAAACCCGAACCTTTTTTTCTCATAAAAGTTCTTGATTTTAATATTAAAATAAATATATTTTAAATTTCAAGTTCTTATTTTAATTTCTTATTGATGCAATAGAAATTATATACATTTTAACATCAACATTTAATTTTAGAAAGTAATCAAAATTTTTAAAAGAGTAATTGATTGTGTTTTATATATAAGCACTTTCAAGAATTTTTAAAATATTTTTATTTTATTTAATAAAATATTCTCAAAAATTCACATCAATATAAAATGCAAATTAGTTTAAATTTTTAAATATTTTTACCTTCAGTATTAAAATCAAGAACTTTTGTGGGTAAAATTATAGTTTAGGGGTTTATTTAAGTACAAAAATAATAAAATAGTATAAGGGCTTGTTTAAACAAAGTAGAATAGTTTAAGGATTTTTTAATATGTTAACCTATAACTTATATTAGAAAGATTCTAAAATTCTTAATTTTAGACACTCATCATATATCCTTTCTGCTCTTTAATTAACTTACATAATTAAAAACTTTAATCAAAGAAAAAAACTTAAATAAAAAATATAAAAAATTAACTAATAAAAATTTAAAAATTAACTCCTCTTTATAATTTATAAAATTTTAAATTAAAATTATACTTTAATCTTTAAAAAACAATTGGGTGCTGAACAAATATGAATATTCATAAATTTGCAGGTCCTAAAGACAAACCACTTCATTTTCTTCCCGATTTTTCTAGCATACGTGTTGCTGACTTACCCAATGGATTAACCTCCGGAGACATTGACGCCCCCATGCCGGCATTGTTGAATAAAATGGGAGTGTCACTGTCACGCGCCGCGGCAGTTGCCACAAATTCATACGAAGACTTGGATAATACAGTGGTGAACATGCTGAAATTAAGATTCAGTACGTTCCTCAACGTTGGTCCCTTCAATCTGGTATCAGTTTCCAGTTCCACAGTGGATGACTCGCATGGGACCTTGGATTGGATGAGCAAGCATGAGGCAGCGTCGGTGGTATACATCAGCTTTGGAAGCGTGATAACCCCACCACCCCATGAGCTACATGCATTATGTGAAGCCCTGGAAGAATGTGAGTTTCCATATCTTTGGTCTTTGAGGGGAAGTCCTGAGAAACAGCTGCCACTAGGATTCCTGGAAAGAACCAGCTCCAAAGGAAAGATAGTTCCATGGGCTCCGCAGCAGAAAATATTGGAACATCCATCAGTTGGGGTTTTTGTAAGTCATGGTGGATGGAATTCAGTCCTGGAAAGTATTAATGGATGTGTGCCTATGATCTGCAGGCCATTTTTTGGAGACCAACAATTGAACACTCGTACTGTGGAGGTTGTATGGGGATTCGGGTTGGGGTTAGAAGGTGGAACATTGACAAAAGAAGGAGCAAAGAAAGCAATGAAGTTGATATTGTGCAGCCAAGAAGGGAAGAAAATGAGAGAGAAAATTAGAGTTCAAAAAGAGCTGGCTTGCAAGGCTGTTAAACCCAATGGTAGCTCTAATGAAAATTTCAAAACACTGGTGAAACTTGTCTCTAACACTTACCACCAAGTTAGTGGATGATTAAAATATTGTTGACCAAACATCTTGAGGTTGGTAATTCCGGTCCAAGGCTTTCCTCTACCAACATTTCCTTATTGATATGCTGTGCTTGCCCTAACATATACCAGCACTAGTGCATATGTGGGATCGGTACCATCATCATCATCATGAAACAAAAAGAAAAACAAAAGCCTAAATCGGTTTTTGCATATTTGAATAGTAACAAGTTTTTAGTGAAGAAAGAAAAGGAAAATTTGTGGGGGGATTGAATGAGATATTGCCGGGGATCTTTGATGGTAACCACATAATGAAATCAATCACTTACCTTACGACACGTTCGGTTCACTGAATTGGAAAAAGGTTGTAATGGAATAGTCATTCTATAGGAATAGAACAACACTGTAATGAAATAGATCATAAACATATCAATGGTTTAGTTGGATATAATGGAATAAGTATTGTAATAGTATTCGTGTGTTTGACTAAAAGGGATAGATATGTAATAGCAAAAAAAGTACTCAATGATGAATATGCCCTTAATAAATTAAATTATGTTTTTATTTTTGTAAAAATATTAAAAAACCAAAAGCGTTAAATGTGCTGCCTCTCTCTTTACTTTGGGAAGAACATTCAAACAGAATCTTCATTGTTTGCCAAAAAAATCATTTTTAAATTCCAGATTTCAGTAACGATTGCCACCCCAACGGTGAACAACCCATAATCATGTCATTCTTCACCAAAATAATCATCCAGTTCTCCTCTTTTTTCTTTCCCATCTTAGTTTTTTCTTAAAATTCATCACAAAACTCCAAATCTACAAGAATTTATTGTGACTTCCACCACTGTTTTTGTCGGCATCTACTGCTTGCATGCTTTCAATTTCTGATATGTGCCAACATAAAACTTAATTGCCAATGTTCACTCCCCCCTCTCACATCTCATTCTCTCTATAAATCTCTCAAAAACCCAAAAATTAGAAACTTTTTTTCAGTTTTTGGTCATCAATCACCATGACCATTGTTGCCATTCACCATTCACCATTACCGTTGTGACATCATCTTTTCCACGTCGTTATGTCGCCAAAATAGTATGTCACATCACAACGTCAGGCTACTCGATGTCGTGACGTCACATACTGTCAGCCAATGTTGCGATGAGGGAAGATGGTTATCAAGATGAAGACCCTGTATGATAAAAATGAGTCATTTGGTACCTATTTCACAATTTCCAATCAAACCAACCATTATGCTCACCTAAAAACATTCCAAACTCATAACATTTCATACCAAAACAAGTCATTTAAACATTTCTAATCAAAACCAATTCGATATAAGCTCAACCTATTACAAAACTATCTGTTCATCCAAACCAACCAACCAAATACCAATCTTCACTATGTCAATTCATATTCAAACAAACCATCTCATTTTCATTATAAGGACATAAACATATAAGCTTATATACTCATTCAACTTATCATATCATCTATATGTAATTTATAGCATATCTACATGACATGTTCAAGTTTAAAATCATGTACTAAACCACATCAAGCATAGTTGATCCATACACCATATATTACATACCAAACCTTTCATACATTCCACATTTGCCACAACATCATACATTCCATATGAATTAGAGAGTGACCATTTCATTAACACCTTAACCTAATATACAAGCCACAATACTGACTCAATATAAATAAATAAAAAGCTGTTGTGATAGGATAGTGTGAGCTTCAAAACGATCTGGCTTGACAAGTTTTGCAAGGTGACGACCTACAAGGGAAAAGGAAAAATGTAACATCCCTAACCCACATAATGTTTCACCGGAATAAGGTTTCAGAGCATTACTGAAGCTTGTCGATCAAATAGACATAAATTTAAATATTGATATCATATAATATTCAGATCAAAAACCAATTAAATTCATACATAATGTCCATTATTTGAGCCCTCGGGGCCCAAAATACGTGTTAGAAACAAATCGGGACTAATTCGGAGACTTAGAGAATTTTTCGTAAAATATTAAAAAATTTTAAAGCTGCAAGGTTCACACGCCTGTGTGTCAAGCCATGTGTCTCACACAGTCCAATCACATACCCGTGTGTCTGGCCGTGTGGACTTAAAATATACCTTTAACAACAAGTTTACCATTCCCTGCAAGCTTGAACAATAAGCAACTCAAAAATCATTCGCTTAACCAATTCAAACCACAATCAAGCACATCCAAAATATGTCAAAACAATCATCCTAGGTGCCTAACCAATGTATCCTCATAGGTACCACAATTATATCATCAAAACATACCAATAAAACATCATTCAAATCCAATTTGTAAACATGCCAATTTCAATTTATTTTACCCATTTCATGTTCATTTAAACATTAACTAAAATTTGCCATAATATGACCTCAAACATAAACATAAACACATATTTATATGTATATAACCATCCAATATTAACTTATAATCTTATTTACAATCAATCCGCAAAATGATTAATATTTAGACACCCTAGGTACATGCCAACACAAAAGGAAAAACATCACCATGTTTGAGTTCGGGTCGTTGTTGGATGCTGAATCGGCGATCAAAATTAAGTACCTAACTTGCGCACGAAAAATAAAACCATACGCTGAGTAAAAACTCAGTGGTATTTCTATAATCCGAATATTTAAAAATAAAACAATATAATATGTATAATAAAATGTTAAGCACAATTGAACATTTAAAACCATACAATACTAAATTTTCCATCACTTGCTATAGAAATAACTTTTCACAATTTTAATCACATTTCATTTATGCAATTGCTTTATCCATAATGCAATTGCTTTATCCATACCATATTCAATTCACTATTCCACTTCATTTCTCATATCATTCCATTTCAATATCAATTATAAGACTTTATTATTCATTTACCCCTATTAACATGACTCGGACTCAGGCGGATACACGAATCCAACCAAAACACACCAGTTTGGCACCCAGTGCCTCATCGGATAATTTGAAGTAATAAATTGACACCCAGTGTCTCATCGGTTAAACTGAAGTAAATTGGCACCCAGTGCCTCATCAAATTAATACGAAGTAATAAATTGATACCCAGTGTCTCATCGACTCGACGTCGAAGAAATCCCTGAACTCTTCCAATCCTATGGCATGCCATCTATATCCGACTCAACCCAATACAGTTAATAGGGTTTAATTTCACATATATTCATTTCAATTCAAAAAAAAATCAATCCATTCAATACATATATCTACCAATTCAATTCATTCAATCAAATATCAAAATATCAATTACCCACCTCAACACTTACCATATACATTAAATAAATATTACAACAATTAATAACTAGCTTTGGATTATAGAAATACAAACTAGAAATTTCGAGCTATTCCTCGTCGACTTTATCTTTTCTCTTTTAGTTAAGGATTACGGTATGGCGTTAGCTACGAATTAAAACAATTAAAATTCATCAATACAACACAATTAAATCTCATATTTAATATTTCAATTTTACTCAATATTTGCCTAAATTCCAATTTAGTCCCTAAACCGAGACTAATTTTATTTCTTCACAATCAATCTTATATTTTCATACAAATTCCACTTTAGACTAGATTTAACTCCATAATTTCACTTAAATCCTTAAATTTCTAATTTTCACAATTTAGTCCCTAATACTCAAAATTTACATTTTATTCTACAATTCAATCCTTTTCCATTTCTAACTTGAAAATCTATCAATTTAATATCTAATACTAAAATTATTCAACATAAACATCACTTAAAAACTTAATAATTTCTAAAATTTTGACATGGGTCAAGTAGTATTTAATACCGTAATTCCAAAAACATAAAAATTACAAGAAAATGGACTAAATTGACTAACCAATTGAGCTTTGAACCCTTGAAACCCTAACTTTTCTCCCTCTTTCTTTTCTTTCTTTCCTTCTCTATTTCGTTTCCTTCTCTGTTTCGTTTCTTTCTCTCCTTCTTTTTCTATTTCTTTTTCTTTTACTTTATCATTATAATATAATAATATATATACTTAACTTTTAAGTTTTAATATTATAATATTATAATATATATATATTTTAACTTTAAATATTTATAATATATATACACTTATGCAGCCTTAATAATGACCATTGGCATAATTGCTCCTTTGGTCCCTTTAATTTTTCTTTAATCTATAATTCAACTTTCACCTTTTATACAATTTAGTCTTTTTTTTACGTAGTTACTCTTAATTCATGCAATTTCACCTAACCAAAACCTAATTAACTACACAACTAACTTCGTCAATATTTTTAATAAATATTTACGAGTCTGATTTACGGTAACGGAGTTTCAGAAATGTACTTTCCGACACTCGTGACTATCGGGTCGTTACGAAAACAAACTAGGTAAGCATATAGGATGCTGTTCATAGGCATTAAACAAAACTTACCTCATATTTTATCTAAATACAATAAACAACCTTAACTTGACATGGTTTGGCTAAACATGGCAAAGCAAAGCATCAATAAGGTGAGTATTAACATGTAATCAAACCACATGGCAACTCAATCACTTACCATACCAATTCATGTCATTTTGTATAACTGATTCCAAACTCATTCATTCAAGGGATAATGTAATCATATACATATTCATGACATTTTTCCAATACATTATTCAAGTTCCATTCAACATTTATTTAAGTGAACATCAACATCATTAATTTTCATTTCATATAAACTATTTCACCCAATGAACCCTAGAAAACAGACTTGGATACACAGGTAATTACACCACACCAGTTGCTTGTCCGAGATGAATATATATATTCGTGTCAGGTTACCCATTTGGGCTAAACCTTTATATCAACACATCTGAATGTTTATCCAAGCTAAGTATACATACATGTCAAGTTACCTGTCTGAGCTAACCCTTTAACACGACATCAGGTTACTCGTCCGAGCTAAACCTGTGTTAAATGTATTTGCGAGTCCATAACAAATGTTGGATCTTGGTAACATCTGTAATCAATCTCGTAAAGGTGTGCACAAAATCCTATTGGCATGCCAACCGTATCCTAACCTTTACTAAGTCCATATGGGCACCTATTACACATATTAACATTACTTTTCAATTTAGTCCAAATCTCACCTTTTGATCAAATTCACAACCAAACACTTATATAATCACAATAATACACAACAATCTATATAAATAAATACCATATGAGCTTACTTGGCCAAAACAACAAACAAGTTGAATCTTCAGGGACTAATTGACAATTTTGGTTTTTTCTTGGATTATTACCGGTTTGATCCAATTCTTTTCTATACACTTATTCCATCCAATCCGTCAAAATAAAAAATGTATACAATATGCTATGACATGAATGAACCTATACAATCTTATTTTTTGATACCCCTAAATGTTTACTTTTTAGTCAATTTAGTCCCTAAAATCGAAATGACAATGTCTTTCAATTTTAAGCCTGACTTTAAAATCTGAATTTAATTACATTCATTACAAACCTTCTACTCTCTATTTATACCAAAATTCCACCTCAATTTCACATTTTATTCACTTTAGTCCTTATGTACAAAACTATCAATTAAACATTACAATCTAGTCCTTTTTCATAATCTAAGCTTAAAATCTATCAAGTTAACACCAATTTATTCAAGAAATCAACAATGAAAACTTTTAAAAACTTCAATAGTTTTGTAAATTGGTACATGGGCTAGCTAAATCGAGCTCCCGTGACCTCAAACACATAAAAATTATAAAAAAAATGACTTGGAAAAGCTTACCAATTAGGGATCAATTGCTTTGAGTTAAAAAATGGTCTTTCCCTTAGGTTTTCATGTTCAAACGGTGGAGAAGAAGAAAGAAATATGACAATTTTGCACTATCTCACCTTTATATACTTGGTTTAAATCTTAATTCATTAAACATTAATTAATTAAACATTAATCAAAATTAGAGGATGTTAACGTATCATCCGCTATTTGATGTAACAAAATAGTTTATTTACAATTTTGAACATTTATCTAATTAAAAATCTATAATGATTAAATTTTACAATTTAATCTCTGCACCTAAATTATCTATTAGTTTAACAAAATTATTGGATCAAACTTTAATATATTTTTATACTAACTCCATACCCGATTTACGAAAATGAAATTTTGAAACCGCCTTTTCCAACACCACTTAAAAGCTAATTATTACAAACTTTCTCACTTACCTTTTTCTTCATTTGCAAGTAGAAAAAGCCATGGACCACATGGTCCAACTTCCTATTAATTTTCTATTAATGACACTGCGCACAAAGACCAAAAATTTACACCAGTAATAATTCAAAAATGGCAGGCCATCTCCTGTTATATCAGTCCATATTTCATCAACTTTTAGTGCATCAACAACCCCGACCACAATTAACTCAACAATCTAAACAAAAGTTTCATTCCCAAGCTCTAACAATACATGCACTTTTCAATACAACAAAAACAAACAAGAACCTAAACTAAAATAATTATCTCAACATTCGCACAAAACCCATAACAAACAAACCCTCAAACGGCACAATCTATGGAAAATAACACATGAACCATGTTTCAAAATTATTTTCAATTCAACCTCGTATGGTGGCCTAATAATCAGAGTGTTTATCACTTCGAGTATGGTTAAGGCTTTACCCTCCTCTTTATAATTTACAAAAAATATATATATATTTTCGATCAACATTTGCACAAAACACATCAAATTTATAAATAAGCAAATAATCATAGAGGATTACATGGAAAAAATTTAGGTGGATTGATTCTTGTGCAATCTATTAGAGGGTGACAGAAAATTTAACGACGGTGACTAATTTGTAAATTCCTTTAATTAGAATGATTAAATTAAAAAATTAGTGACCAAAATATGACAAACTCTATTTTAGAATAATTATGAATGGAATTTACTCTATTTTTTTATAAAGCTACAAATATATTTTTAAAGACATTTTATTATTTTACAATTTTATATAAAATCTAGAAAATATATACGTAACAAGATTTAAACCCAATATACAATACTATTTTAACTAAATTCATATTTAATTATTATACCAATTTTTTATAAATTTTATTACATAAAAGTTTCACTTATGATATATAGTTAGATTAACTTTATTTAAATAAACTAAATTAACTTTTTGGAAAAAGAAAACAAATTAAATTCTAATTTCTTCTCATTAATTAAATAATATTGTACTCTTTTTAACAGAATACTAGTCTTTCCACAACCTATAACTCAAATTCATCTTCTTCTATATTAACAGCAATACTCATACTAATCGAGCTAAAACTCAGTCCACATCAAATAATAATTTTTACATTAACCAATTAATGGAACTTAAATTTCCACGTAACAAGGCCTTCAACTAAGTCTACTTTTTGAAGAGTGAAAATGACGGTTGCTTGTAAAACCACATATTTTATGTCCCGCATACTGTAAGTCCCAACTATCGGCCTTAATTGTTTCTTGTTTTCCCTTTACTAGTATAAGTACAGTTCATCTATTTTCATAACTCACAAGCTTGGAGAAAAACAAGTCCCTTCTTATCTTTGCAGAGAGAATAGAGAAAGAACATCCAATGGAAGGCTACAAGAATGCTTCTAAACACATAGCAGTGTTGGCTTTCCCTTTCGGCACCCATGCGGCCCCTCTTCTCAACATTACCCGTCAACTATCAGACGCTTGCCCCGACACCATGTTTTCCTTCCTTAGCACCCAACAATCAAACAACTCAACTTTTAGCAAAAACCATGATAAAATTAAGCCTTTTAATGTATGGGATGGATTACCTGAGGGGTATAGCTTTAGAGGGAATCCTCATGAGCCCGTCGATTATTTCCTTAAGGCAGTTCCTGGGAGTTTTATAAAGGCTATAGATGCTGTTGTGTCTGAAACTGGTAAACCAGTTGATTGTTTGATAACAGATGCATTTTATGCATTTGGGGCTGATATCGCGGACGAGCTGAATATTCCTTGGGTGGCGGTTTGGATGTCTGGCCCTAGGGCACTCTTCCTTCATCTCCAGACCGATGTTATTCGCCAGCATGTAGGAATTAACAGTAAGGATGCTTATGCTTTCTTTCTATCAAAAAAATATGCTTAACTTCACTCTCGTTCATTTTGTTAATTAAACATAATATAAGCTATGGTTGTTTTTTCCTTCCTATCATTTCATTATTTGTTCCTAATACTTCCTAAACAAACTGATAAATAGAAAGATAATGCGTTTTAATGCACTCAAGTCACATTTTTACCTTGAAAATAATACTTATGTGAAACAAATTAAGAATTTTAAGAAATTGTGATTTGCTAGTTTAATATTTTTGTAGTTAAAGAAAATTTCAATCACTCTTGAGTGGTAGGTAGGAGGATATGGACTCTCTTTTTTTTTTGTTAGGAAATATGGATGGTTTTTATTAGGTAGGTAGGAAGGTATTAAATATCTTTAATATACAACAACAATGCTACTGTTGCTTAGAACTATAAATTAATTATATTGATTGTGATGCATATTAATGGTCACCAATATGATTTTAAATATTATTATAAATTCATCTATATTTAATATTTTTTAATTAATTTATATATTTAAAATTTTTAATTTAATTGTTTTTATTTTGAAAAAATCTTAAATAAAAACATAAGAAAGAATTTAATTAAAAAGTAGAGATAATTACAAAACTCTTAAAACGAAAACATAGATATTTTAAGTTTTTCTAAACTATTTTTAATTTAAAGATCGATCCTCATTTTAAGAGTTTTTCACTAAATAAAATAATCTCATCTCATAAATTTTTAAAGATGTAATTTTTCTAGTGTGAGACGAAAAATTATTCCATGACAACAAAACATAAATATTTAACACAAATTTTTTTCAATTTTAATCAAATTTCAAAATTTTCTATTAGGTAAATTAATTAATATTAAATATGAGTAAGTATATAAAATTGCTTTTTTTGTATTTGAAAATTGATGAGGTAATACTATCTTATTGATGTAATGATGTTAATTCTCTTTTACCATGATTAAAGCTGGGTGCTGACCAAATATAATGTTGTCATTTATATGAATATTCATAAAATTGCAGATCCGGAAGACAAACCACTTGATTTTCCTGAATTTTCTGGCTTTCGTGTTACTGACTTACCTAATGGAATAGCCTCTGGAGACATTGATGCCCCCATGCCAGCATTGTTGCATAAAATCGGAGTGTCACTGTCACGCGCCACGGCAATTGTCGCAAATTCATACGAAGAGTTAGATAATACAGTGGTGAACATGCTGAAATTAAGATTCAGTATGTTCCTCAACGTTGGTCCCTTCACTTTGGTATCAATTTCTAGTTCCACAGTGGATGACTCGCATGGGTGCTTGGATTGGGTAAGCAAGCATGAGGCAGCATCGGTGGTATACATCAGCTTTGGAAGCTTGATAACCCCACCACCCCATGAGCTACAAGCATTATGTGAAGCCCTGGAGGAATGTGAGTTTCCATTTCTTTGGTCTTTGAAGGGAAATCCTGAGAAACAACTGCCACAAGGATTCCTGGAAAGAACTAGCTCCAAAGGAAAGATAGTTCCATGGGCTCCTCAGCAACAAATATTGGAACATCCATCAGTTGGGGTTTTTGTAAGTCATGGCGGATGGAATTCAGTCCTGGAAAGTATTAATGGAGGTGTGCCTATGATCTGCAGGCCATTTTTTGGAGACCAACAATTGAACACTCGTACTGTGGAGGTTGTATGGGGATTTGCGTTGGGCTTAGAAGGTGGAACATTGACAAAAGGAGGAGCAAAGAAAGCATTGAAGTTGATATTGTGCAGCCAAGAAGGGAAGAAAATGAGAGAGAAAATTAGAGTTCAAAAAGAGCTGGTTTGCAAGGCTGTTAAACCCAATGGTAGTTCTATTGAAGATTTCAAAACACTGGTGAAACTTCTCCAACACTTACCACCAAGTTGATTGAACCAAGTACACAAAACAAGTAAACACAAGTGCTAGGATGATAAAGTTGTTAGGGATTTATGTCATGTCGAGAATTAAAGATGAACATCATTTGAGGTTCTCTCCCAAAGCACATTTGGCTTCCTATTTGTGTTTTTTCTTTTCGGTGTAGTTTTGGTATCGTTTGCCAATTTGTTGTCCTCGTCTTTATCTAATTTAAATAAAATTGTCAAATGGTTTGAGCAAAAACCACAAGGTTGGTAATTGCGGACCAAGCCTTATCCACATGCTGTGCTTGCTCTATAATCTATCATATACCAGCACTGGTGCACATTTTGCTCTTCCTCCTGCAGATGTGGGAGACCCCATTGCTCTTAACATAATTTCTTCATTAAAAGAAATCTTTGCATAATTAAATGTCAAAAGGGGGGGGGGGGTGATTACTACTACCATCATCATCATGAAAGAAAAAGAAGAGCAAAATCCTTTCTCAGGAGTATGATGTCGTGGACTGAAAAGAAACTGAAACAGAAAAAAACATGATCAAAGCCACCTGGATTTTTTCGGAGGGCTTTGGCTCTAATTCATACACTTTTCAGTCTCTCACAAGATTACCTCAAGTAGAATCATTAGAATTCACAGAACCAACGAGAAAATGAGAAGAACAGAAGTCAATCCCAATGGCTTCCGCGCGTACCATCCTGCAGATCCATAATAGGGCTGGATCATTATATTAAATTTGCAATTTCCATCTCTTGGGGAGGGATCTGCTTTTGTGATCATCGAAACATTTGGAAATTTGCAGGCATCTTCGCGCTGGTTATTCTTCTGAAAGTAACTGTTAAAGGCATAAGATATGTTCCCCCAAGCATCGAGATTTCCGCAAGATGTCCCGTAACCAAGGCAAGTGCAGTCGGCAAGACCACATGCGAAGCTCACACTTGGTTCCACTTGTGGATCATCAAGTCTGACTGAAGGCTTCATCACACACCACTTCCTCTCCAAGTATTGTACACCTTTTGCAGAAATTAAAGCTCCCGAGTTTGTAGTACCAAGGTTCAGAGGGTATTTGGCCTGCCCATCAAATGTAAAGATCCCCCAGTGGCGTTCAAAATTTCCTGGAGCAATGCTTTTAGAATCCTCATCAATCAAGCTAAATAAATATGCATCTATTGGGCCAGGTCTCATCGGGGTTCCTCTCCCTCCTGAAATATGAGACATAAAACCTTGATTGAACCGCCGAGCATACTCTGTGTTAGCATTTCGGTCTCCATCAGTGGGCCACCCAATCTCACCAACTATAATGGGCAAATCTGCAAATCCATTTTTTTGTAATGCATGTGCAAGGGTATCAAGGTTAGCGTCAAACATATTGTAATATAATGTCCCACCATCACTTACTGGCGATGCATTGCCATCAAAGAATGCGTACTCAACTGGGAAGTTGGGATCAGAATAGAGGCTTATAAAAGGATAGATGTTCACAGTGAAGGGTGCAGAACTAAGACTCAAGAAGTTGACAATTGTAAGCATGATGTCATGGATGTCAGCACGGAAGTCCCCACCAGAGGGAGAGCCATTTGTACTTTCATAAACATCAGCATTGAGGGGAACAGTGACTTTTACTTGGTTGTTATGCCCAGCTTTGACCAACGCAAGCTGGATGTTCCGAAGCGCAGGGAAGGTTATTCCAAGGTAGCTTCCATTATATGTCTCCAAGAAAGGTTCATTACCAACAGCTACATATCTGTAGGGAAAGCCAAAGCTAGAAATTTATGTCATGATCCAACATCTTGATGTTTGCCAAAAGTTGTAAATATGGAGATAAAAGAAGCTTCAAACTTAATTTTGATTCATGGAATGTAAGATTACTTCCGATACTTGCATGTTATATTATTCAGTTAGGTTCATTTAGCTCGAATATAATGATTCTTATTTGGTTAAAGAAGTGGTTAAAGAAGTGGAAGATTACTTAAAACACATTTTACTAAATTGTCTTCATAAAACTTGTTTTTCCTTTTTATTTATTAATCAAAGTGACCAGAAAAAGAAGAATACATCTCTTAATTAAAATAAATTATTTGTTATGGTTTAAATGCATTTTAATGCTATATATGCTTATAGTGTTTACTACAATTATAATCATTATTTTTCCTTTTATTTTGTTATTTTTCTATCTTCATATTTCTCCTTCATGATTATTGTCAATTCACTAATCTAGTTTATTTTCTTCTCATGCTTTGTATTGCATGTCTTTAAAATATAACTTTTTGATGCATTCATAAAGGGCTCAAAGGATTCAAGTCCGATTTTTCCTCAAGGTCCAATCACAAGATCAAAGTTGAACATCTACATGCAAGAGTTGTTTCGAATAACTTCAAAGAAATTCAACAAGAATGCTCTTGTGTTTCAATGTAGTCATTTACAAGTTTCTTGTTGGAGAACTTCGTAACAAGTTTGGCCGCTACTTCTAGTAAAACATATTGCACACAGGCCGAAACTTACACCCCAGGTCTTTTTTATATAAAATACTTCAAGTGAGTTGTTTCTTCTAATCATATCTGTTTTCTTTTAACACAATGCTTAGAACTACTCATAGCCCCTCCCTACCCCATAAATAGGAAGATAACGCGTTTCAGCACACTCGAACCCACATCCTCCTGCATTGGCAATAATGTCCATACCAATCAAGCTAAGACTCAACCAGCGAATTTCTTTTATTCTTAATCTTATTGAATTTTCAAGATTTTTGAAAGTCTCCAATCTCTTTGCGCCACAAGCCTTCTTATTGTTCAAGAAGTCTCTTTTGGCCTACCCAGTTCTTAAGGATTCTCTTTTCTTCTTCTCTTGCATTCTTTTTGTTTTCAATTTTGAAATTTTTCTATTGAATTTTAATTATACTCTATGTTGAAATTTTAGAGTTGAATTCAAAGTTCTTTGGTGCTTAAACTTCTCTTGCACTAAGTTGCTTAAGAAGCAAGAAAGAGTCTAAAACTTCGAGTTGATTGTTAGGCTTCCAAATTTTAAATCCTGAGTTTCCCCATCACTTTTTTAAGTACAATTGATAATTAACTTTTTAGAAGTTTTATTTCTATTTTGAAACAAAAGTCCATCTAATTAATTTTTTAATATATTGAAACTAAACATGCTTTGGTGGCTTAAAAGCCTTTTGCTACATGTACTAGATTAACTACAAGTGTCCTCATCCGTTTTACGGTTTGAAGCCAGATCTATTCAGGCCGAGGTGGTACTAAGTTAATATTTCATATTTATCACACCTTTCATTAATTTTATGAGTTTATATTTGGAATACTAGCAATACATAAATCAGTGAACTAGATAATATCATCTCATTAAATGCTTTTATTAAAAATAAATATAAATAAATACCTTATTTATAAGCCTTGGGTTTTCATTACCCAAATTGAAAAACTATATTTTGACGGGTTCAAACACCCTCAATCCCTATTCTCATTAGAACAAAAACGATTCAAATATGAATATTTTAAAGGCAAAAATATGTTATTAGTCCTTGAACTTATCCAAACTATGAGATTTAGTCCTTGCACTTTAAAAGTTAAAATTCTAGTTCAATTATTCTCGTTGTTTGTAGTTTCTATCAAAATTTGTCAACTTAACATGTTTATTTTTTGTCAATTATATGTATCCTCATATGAGGGCACTATAATCAAAAACTAAATTAACAAATTTTGATGGAAAATGCTAACAATGTTAATGATTGGACTAAGATTTTAAATAAAAAAAGCAAAAGAACTTAATGTTTAACTTTTAAATTATAAAGACTAAATTTCAAATTTTATTTAAGTACAGGGACTAATAGCACATTTTAACCTATTTTATAAATAATTTTGAGTTAACATGTTTTACATCAGATGATGAGTAGTTGTACACTAATTTGTCTCATTCAATGCTTTTTTATCTAAAGTTTGCATTATCAATTAATATGAGTTGTCAAATCCACTGAGAAAATTTAAAATTTATTGAAAAAAATTCAATATTTTATAAGAACACTCTGTTTTCTTCCTACACACCCAAGAGCCCTGACTTCACCCCAATCAAAATAATAATTCCGATCACTAAGAACATTGTTGCACAAGGACAAATAATACAACACAATAGAAATTAAAAGCAGAGAAAAGTTTTAATTACAGATAAGGCGACAAGAAGGGTCTCAACTCAACAGCATATATAAACAAGTAATTTTCAAAGCTGAAATTCATTGATGAAGCAGCTAAGTAAGATGATGATAGGAAGTGAAAAAGAAAGAGAAAGCTGACCTGATGTTGACATTATTGGAAGTTATATGTTGGGTGACATTTTTTGCAACCCATTTCTCAGCAGCCTTCATGCTGCCACCCACAATAGCAAGCATGTCATTTGGGATTCCCACCATTACCTCAATCCCAGTCTTACCCAGTGTCTTGAGTGTATCATAATCTGCATCAAACAGCTTCACCCTTTGAAACCCATTATCTCGTAGCAACCTTACCATAGTGTCTGGGGGCAGAGGGTGGGATGCCTGGGTTCCCCAGTTCACACCAATTCCACTCACACTCCACAACATCATAAACAAACATACTAACCCAATATTAACTCTATCTGCTACTGTAACCCACCCCATTGTCTTCCTCTATGTCTACTCTGCTGGGAAGATTCTACAAAATGGTTGGAAATGTTTCGATCCGAGGCCTAATATTAGCAAAAATCTTCACCACAAAAACCCATATCAGAAAAATGAAGTCAAAACCATATTACTGATATGGGAAAGAAGAACTACTAGTGCTTCTACAGCTAATGGGAAAAGGCTCCGTGGATGGTTTAACCTTATTAAAAAACAAATATTTGCACTGCAGTAGTAGGAACAGCTCAAAATCCCGGCAGGCAGAGATTCTATCGGAGTTAACAAAAAAGGAAAACAAACATTAGTGGTAGGAAGCAGTGAGAATGAAACCCAGATTCATATTTGATAGCAGTAGAAAGGAAATCAGAAAAGTGGGAAGAAAGGGGTCTAAAATGAAAAGGTAATAATAAAAAGAAAGAAACAGGAGAGGCGATGCTGGCGGGCGGGCCGGCATGAAAAGGCCTTCTTTCCAGCCGTTGGAATGAGAACTGCGAAGAGGATTTAAGAATCTAAGCCTCCACCCACCTGCCCCTCCTCTAAAAAGCGAAACAACAGTAGGCCAGAGTGAGCGAGAAAGAGAAAAGCAAATAAAAAGTAAAGGGTTGAGCCAAAAAAAAAAAAAGTTAAGCTAAATAAGTAAAGGTGGGTAGTGGAACCTACATCTAGTTGTCATGTGAAATGTCAGACAAGCACGAAATCCAAAACAATATGTCTTTTTTTGCAGTTACAAATTACAATACAAAATCACTGCCACAGTATTGGCTTTGGCACTGGCAGCTCTGGTTTGACGGGGACATCACGCCCATCGTTTATTCAAGAGCTGAGGTGAGGTGAGAGACCTTAAGACAAGTGAGCAAATGGAATGCAATATTACTTTAGCTTTATTTGCTGACGCCCGTTAGTTGCTGGGTTAAGAAAGCTAAACTATGCTATGTTGGGGTTGGGGTTGGGGTTGGGGTTGGGGTTGGGCCATGGTACAGCTTAAGCGCTTTCTTTGCTCATTTGGACCTCACAGATTCCACTTTTTCTTTCCTGCATTGCGTTGCATTCACGCGTACACCATTACACAGCCATTGCAGGCTTATCGTCCCCTCAACTTCTCATTGAATTGCCATCCGATCCTGCGGTGTGTAACCCATCCTATGTTGTAATTAACATTTTCTTGTTCTTGTTCTTTCTATTATTGATATGAATTTTTTATAGATGAAATAAGTTTACAAGCAAAAAAACCTACGGTTTGTTTCCACTATAAATTTAATTACTAAGGTAGTAATTATATTTTTCTTGTAATTACACATAATTATAATTCTTTAAACGTATTTGGTTGACTAATTATATTGTAATTCCCAGGTTATATTTGGTAGTTCAAATTATAATTATATTATTACATAATTTATATATTTTTTAAAAATATTGATTACTACAAAAAATTATTAATATGATAAAAAAATTTCTATACAAGTAACAAAAATTAAAATCAAATCATCATATGTATTATGTTTGTTATGGTACTCGCTATTACCAATCCGCTACCCGATTACCCGATTAGGTCTTGACATTCTACATTGTTAACACTTTGAGTTCGCACGTCAAGTGTTCCCACCCTTATGGGACCGCACAATGTGGGTTCACAACATCAAAGAGTCAAACCCATATCTAAGCAAACCTATATCTAGAAAACATGTGTTAACCCTAGAGTAGAGTACGTGTCTGCATGCATGGGGGCCTACCTACGACATCACATCCATGAACAGTAATCATATCATATAAATACACAACTTAACCCTTCTGAAGAGGACACACACTCTGAAATACTCAACAATTTAGTACGACAAGTGTAAACAGACTTCTTATCTTCAAATTACCAAAAAACCAAAATGACTCACCCAAACAAAAATTTCCCCGATAGTTTCTCATCAAACCAAGCAAGAGGTTCTGGTATCGTTAATCAACCCAGAGAATAGACCTTTTCACTAGTTAGTTTGCTGATCGACTGGAAAATCTAGGTAACTTGGGCCAAACATGTGCCTTCAGTTCTTTTGAACTCAATGCACCCTTTGGTCAAGCACAGTCATTTCCTTCTGACCAGGGAGTATCCCTGCAACAACTATTCGGGTTACAGAAGTAGCTGAGGTTGATGAAAAAATAGATGAATCAGTAAAGTGCTAGGTTCGAACAGCAGCAAGTGTTTTAGTAGGAACTACTAAGACAGAACGAAAAATTGAGGAGGAAGATACTGTTTGACAACTTTTATCTTCAAGATAACGTCACGCCTACCCAATAGGAGGTTATAGGGGCACATGGAAAGCCATGAAAAAACGAAATAGATGTTTTGCGTAAAGATGTGCGAGCATTGCATCTTGATGTGCAAGACATGGACTGGTTGTTTTGTTCTAACAACCCATTGTCTCTTGAAGTAACAGTTATCAGCCTACCAACTGAGTTTAAAGTTCCAAAAAAAAACGTTTGAAGGTAGGAGAGATCCTCAAGCTCACCTCATGCAATACAATGAATATATGAACGTGTTGGGGGCCTCCAATACAGTAAAATGTAAAACTTTCTCAATGACTCTTAGAGTAAGTGCGAAAGATTGGTACTTGTCTTTACCACATGACTCCATTTAAAGTTTATCACAATTAGGCCAGATGTTATTGGGAAGATTTCAAGCTCATAGGACAATAATGAGCACTCCTATAGGTTTGATGTTAGTGGAATAGAGGGATGTAGAATATTTGTAAGATTATTTCAAATGGTTCCATGCAACTACATTAAATACAAAGAACTTAGAGGACCAGTAGGTCATTGATACCTTCATCATGGAAGTCCAAAACGGGCACATGCAATATTCATTTACTGATAATATGCCACAGAGTTTAGCAGACCTGTATGAGAGAGTTAATAAGTTCGCTTAGGCAGAGGAGATTAAGAAGGTGTCTTGCAATACTCTTCAGAGGGATGACAAACAATTTAGGGGTTGCCAAGGAGTTCGTAATCAGCAAAGCCCTCCTTTTTAGAGTCTGTATGTACAAGGTGGGGGACAATAAAGGAATTATTCACAGAATGAATTGCCAAAGGTATTTTAGAAACCACTGGATAAGCACACAAAAAGGTACGTTCCATGAAAAGTTTGAAACTTATATTCTCTTAAATACTTTGTGTACATACATTCTTAGCCAGGTTAAGAGTTTGGGTATTTTTCCAAGCCCTCTACCTATATGGCGTAACCAGTCAATGGCCAACTCGAGAGATAGATATAATTTTCATAATGACAAGGGGCATAAAACCGAAGTTTATTTTACTTTGAAAGATGCTATAAATGAGGCAGTTAGAAATGGCGAGCTAAAAGATTTTGTGACTCAGAATACTTTGACGTCAGGTCAGGGTTCATGGGGCGCTGATAAGGAAAAACAAAAGGTTAGAGGCACATACATGTGATAATTGGTACAAATGAATAGTGGCGACCTCTAACATGAAGAGAAAGACTCATCTTAGAAGTGTAATGTTAGTCAATTCATCGGGCACACTTTTGGACCAGCACCCTAAGCATTGCTTGCAAACCCGCCTCGGGCACACTTTTGGACCAGCTCCCTAAGCATTGCTTGCAAACCCATGCGAGCTGAATTAGTTCAATTCCTTCTCATTGAGCTCCATTTAGCTCGTTCCATTTCGCTTCGAGCTCAAGTCACTCATTCGAGTTGAATTCACTCAACCTCAACCCAATGAGCTTATTTTAGCTTTCTTTAGCTTGCATTTATTTTTTTGAAATAAACCATTTAATTTGTCTTGGTGAATTAGTTGTTTATTTTAAGTTAATTAATTTGTTAAAATCGGACAAATAATTAATTAAGTGTTTTAATTATATCTAAATTAAATATTTAATTAATTATGATGTTTTAAATATGTCCGAAATTGTTAATATGTATGGGCCAATTTAATGTGCAAATTATTGAGTTCATATGCTACTAATTTAATGTGTCTGAAGAGCATTTAACTTACTGATGTTATTTGCTACAGGTTCATGAATGGATTGGTGCAATGTATGGGAGTGTGCATGCACAATTGAGGTTCAATGGATGGCATTTAAAGGAGCACATGCATTTGGGACGTTCATGCAAGAGGAGTTCTTTGAAAGTTCATGTATTTGAAGATTCATGGATCATATTTATGGGGGAAAACACATGGGACGTTTCATGCATGATTCATGCATTTTCAAGATGACCATTCAAGTATTTTAGGCACATTAATGCCTCATTCAGCCAAGGGAGATGTAGGATCATTAAAGGGCTGCACATTCATGGAATTATGGAGATTCTTCAAGGCTAAGGATGCATGAATGCATCAAGTGAAGCATCATGATGGTTCGGCCAATTCATGTACCATTTTCAAGCATGAACCGAATTTTAATGATTTTTGTGTGAACATGTTAAATACCTATGTGAACAGGATTTAAGTTAATGTGAACAACATAGATGCCGAATATCAATAGGCATTTTAGGCTTATAAATAGCTTACTTGTTTATTGTAAAAGGTTACAGAATTTGATTATTGAAAACTTGATTGAGAGGTATCCTCCTATCCTATTTCGTACGAGTCTCATTCTGACTTATCTAGCTCGCTAGTGGCGTCAACCCGACTCCTTGAACTTATCACTATTCTGGTGTGGCGGTCCCCACCTTTTTTTTTATACATTTGGTTCTTACCTCCATATAGGTAACGGGTCAAGGTCCATCTTCGACTATCCATCAAATTCACCTTAAGCAACATAAGTCCCGGGGCAATACTTCATATAGTATTGACTTGTTCTTCAGCTTGAGTTCACTTTACCATCTCCATTTTAACTTTAAAATTATAAACTTTATTTTTCTTGTAAAACCCGAACCTAACATCAATCATCAAACTTCACCTATCCTTTGAACCCTTTTTCCAACTTCCGCTTAAAGTTAATCAAAATCCATTTTTCTCACCAAATGAACGACTCTTCTCGTTGACGATCGGGCAAACAAGTGACTCGACTCTACATCATCGAGCCGGATCACATCATTTGGTATCAGAGCTTGCAAAACGAGGAGCACCGACATTCGTAACAAGGCCGCAAGTAGGTTCGGAACGTGAAAAAAAAATCAAAAAAAAATTTCGAGTTGTAATTTAATTTTTTTTCCTTCCTTGTATTTACCTTACTATTGTATTGGAGTATCACAAAAAAAATCAAAATTTAAAAAAAAATTGAAAAAAAAAGAAAAAAAAGTGAGCAAAAAAAAAGAGTAAAAAAAAAGAAGTGAAAAGTCTTGCGAGTTTTATTTTCATCTCTTATTACTCCGATCATCAAGTGTCCCTTCCTACCATTATTTATCCATCCCAACGCCACACTTTAAACCAATTTTTTTTCTTTGTTCAGCCTACCTTACACCTGACATTATCCCTTGTAACCCATTTTGAAACCGACCCTCAAGCGACAAATTAAGTCTCTGAGGGCAATTACAATTTGTGAGGCGAGGTCGAGTGGTAAAAGGCAAGAGAGCGTGAGTTCATTCGAGAGAAGAAAATCCAAATAAGAGTGAAACCCGAGTGGTGTGCCATTTATTATTTTCTTTGCAAGAGAACTTGTGAGATTTTGTGGTGATGATTATTTTTCTTTCTAATTTATCTTTTGTTTTCTAACATTTTGTTGAAACATGTCCGAAGAATTTTCTGAATGTGAATTCCAAGTATGGAAGCGAGAAATGTAAAGGATAATACGATCTGAATTCCGACGAATACAAAAAGGAGAACTCCAAGTAATATCCGACAAAGATAAAGAAGATTTGACACCTGTTAACATTGACATCAAAATGAGTTCAAGTCTTTAACAATTGGAGAACGAACCGCAACATAAGAATCTGTTTCATACTCGATGTCGAGTCCACGATAAAATTTGTTGCATCATTGTTAATGGTGACATTAGTTCAAATGTGGCCAGCACTAGAATGTTGGAAAAACTTGGCTTACTCGTTACCAAGCATCCCCAACCTTATAAGCTGCGGTGGTTTAACGACAAAGGTGAATTTGAAGTTACTCAACAAGTGCGTGTTGCATATTCCATCGGCAGATACCAAGACGAAGTCGTTTGTGATGTGGTACCTATTCAAGCTTGCCATTTGTTGCTGGGAGCACCATGGCAATTGGATCACACGGTCACTCACGATGAACGTACCAATAGATATTCCTTCAAGCATCAAGGAAGGAAAATCACCTTAGCACCGCTCACACCGGAACAAGTCCATGAGGACCAAATCAAATTGAAAATTTTGGTTGTAAAAGATTTTGAACGAGAAAAGAATAAAGAAAATGAAAAAGAAAAATATGAAAATGAGATTTCAAAAATAAAAGAGTGAAAGAAAAAAGAGATTGAAAAAGAAATTGAAAGAGAAGAAAAAGAAAGAGTGGAAAAAGAAATTGAAAGAGAGCTTGAAAAGAAATCGAGTGGAAAAGAAAAAGAGTTCGCAAAAGAAACGAGTGAAGAAAGCAAGCAAGAAAAAGTAAGGAAAATTTTTGCTAACCCCTGTTTGAGTTTGCCTTTTGATTCTTCTTCGTTTTAGGTTTGCAAAATTTCACCCACGGACTGGTTCCAACTTCATTATCTTTCTGACATACGACGTTTTCAATTAATTGAAAAAGGTAAGTTGGATGTTGTGAATAATTTTCAAACTTTCGAAGGTAAGTCAGGTAAGAATCTTTCTGGTCTTCATTCTGATTGTGATTTGTTTTCTATCGATCAATTCGGCCATTTTGTTGGTCTTAGAGAAAGCCCATTCAAATATTTGTTTTGTTGTTTAACCTTGGATCGAAATGTTGATTTTTCCTTGAAAGGAGTCTTGCAATGCTCTAATCATCATTTGTTTCCTACTGATTTCCATCACGATCAATTGCAAGATATCATTCTTCCAATGTTTCAAGGTAAGCAAGGTATGAATGTTGAAAATTTTAAAGCACCTCGCCTTTCTCGATTGTTGGTGGACACATTGTTGATGATTTGGTCTTTAGAAAAATCTAAACTTTGACGTGGCTACTTGTCATTCTTTGATTGATGATGATCCATTTGTTTTTTCGATGATAAGAAGATTCTTGTTTTGAAAAATATTATTTTCTTGATGGTATTGGTTGTTTATCTTTAACTAGCAATGGAATGCATGTTTTGGATGCTCGAGATGAAAGTCCGTATAAATTGTTCATTCTAAGCGATCTGTTGAAAAGGAATGGAAATGTATTGATGAGTATGGCATCAAGCAAGATTTTGATGAAGAACGAATAAAACAACACCAACAAAATATGGAATTGTGTGATCAAAAGTCGACATATCATCTGTTTGGTTGTGTTGATCATGTGAATTATCTAATTTGTGGTGTGAAATTTCCATGTTTTCGTAAATCTTTTGAACAAAATTTAAAGGGTTTGCTTGTTTGAATTTGAGTATGCTAACACCCTCGTTGCCATTTGGATCGAGTAGTCAAAATCATGTGTTTAATCACGGAGTTTGTTATTATGAATCATCCATGAAAGAAAGCAAGCATCGTAAATTTTGTTTGAATGAATGTGTAAACAATCTTTGTTTGTATGATGCTTTGTCTTTAAGTTTGAAAATGAGACATGTGAATCTTGTTGGTTTGTTAAGTCAAAATCAAAATTTTGTTTAGGAGGTTGTTCTCAAGCTGTGGTCTAAAAGATCCGAACATGTTTTGCATGATAATGATTTTGAGTTGCTTAGTGTTCTTTCTATGAAGTGTCATGAAATTGCCAAATCAAATTGAAATGGCAAAAGAAAATTTTGTTTTGACCGGAGATTATTATTCTTTGTTCTTGTTAAAGGGCTTGGATTTTGTAATTCGACCTTGAGATTATGCCTTCGATTGTTTTGTGATTTAGGTTTGTTTCTATCGAAAAAATGGTAAGAACAATTTCTATTTTTGACCCTGGTATCGGTTTATTTGTTCGAATTGTGAATCAAATTTTGGAAAGTTCCTTTGTGCTTAACCTTCATCGTGTTACTAATTCGTTCTATTCTTTTATAGGTAACGATGTGAGGTGGTACCCTTCTAAAGAGGGAGGGCATGCGAATGAGCTTCTTTCGATCCAAGCCATTTGTGGCTATCAAAATCTTGAACGATTTTTCGCGAGCAAATGGCCCGATTTGGGGACAAATCGCTTTAAAGAGGGAGGGGATGATACGACCACGCCTCGGGCACACTTTTGGACCAGCTCCCTAAGCATTGCTTGCAAACCCATGCGAGTGAATTAGTTCAATTCCTTCTCATTGAGCTCCATTTAGCTCGTTTCCATTTCGCTCGAGCTCAAGTCACTCATTCGAGTTGAATTCACTCAACCTCAACCCAATGAGCTTATTTTTAGCTTTCTTTAGCTTGCATTTATTTTCTTTGAAATAAACCATTTAATTTGTCTTGGTGAATTAGTTGTTTATTTTAAGTTAATTAATTTGTTAAAATCGGACAAATAATTAATTAAGTGTTTTAATTATATCTAAATTAAATATTTAATCAATTATGATGTTTTAAATATGTCGAAATTGTTAATATGTATGGGCCAATTTAATGTGCAAATTATTGAGTTCATATGCTACTAATTTAATGTGTCGAAGAGCATTTAACTTCTTGATGTTATTTGCTCTGAGTTCATGAATGGATTGGTGCAATGTATGGGAGTGTGCATGCACAATTGAGGTTCAATGGATGGCATTTAAAGGAGCACATGCATTTGGGACGTTCATGCAAGAGGAGTTCTTGAAAGTTCATGTATTTGAAGATTCATGGATCATATTTATGGGGAAAACACATGGGACGTTTCATGCATGATTCATGCATTTTCAAGATGACCATTCAAGTATTTTAGGCACATTAATGCCTCATTCACCAAGGAGATGTAGGATCATTAAAGGGCTGCACATTCATGGAATTATGGAGATTCTTCAAGGCTAAGGATGCATGAATGCATCAAGTGAAGCATCATGATGGTTCGGCCAATTCATGTACCATTTTCAAGCATGAACCGAATTTTAATGCTTTTGTGTGAACATGTTAAATACCTATGTGAGCAGTTTAAGTTAATGTGAACAACATAGATGCCGAATATCAATAGGCATTTTAGGCTTATAAATAGCTTACTTGTTTATTGTAAAAGGTTACAGAATTTGATTATTGAAAACTTGATTGAGAGGTATCTTCCTATCCTATTTCGTACGAGTCTCGTTCTGACTTATCTAGCTCGCTAGTGGCGTCAACCCGACTCCTTGAACTTATCACCATTCTGGTGTGGCGTTCCCCACCTTTTTTTTATACATTTGGTTCTTACCTCCATATAGGTAACGGGTCAAGATCCATCTTCGACTATCCATCAAATTCACCTTAAGCAACATAAGTCCCGGGGCAATACTTCATATAGTATTGACTTGTTCTTCAGCTTGAGTTCACTTTACCATCTCCATTTTAACTTTAAAATTATAAGCTTTATTTTTCTTATAAAACCCAAACCTAACATCAATCATCAAACTTCACCTATCCTTTGAACCCTTTTTCCAACTTCCGCTTAAAGTTAATCAAAATCCATTTTTCTCACCAAACAAACGACTCTTCTCGTCGACGATCGGGCAAACAAATGACTCGACTCTACATCATCAAGCCGGATCACATCACAATTCACCGAAGAGGTTGCGTCAATAAGAAAAGTGAAAGGTAAAGTTTAGTAATGAGGATGAGGATTCCGTATGTGATGAGAAGGAAATGATTCAATGGTCGTGTCAACAATTATAGTAATATTTGATATGAAGAGAATTTTGGTTGATAGTGGAAGTGTTGTAGAGGTGTTGACTTGGGACGCATACCAGAAGATGGGGCTGAAAGAATAAGCTTTAAAGAAGGAAAGCCCTTTGTATGGTTTTGTAGACCATCCAGTCGAGGTGAAAAGATGTATTAACCTGCCTATTACATTGGGTGATGGCAAGCACACCACTACAAAGTATATTCAGTTCTTTGTGCTTGACCATTCAATGGCTTATAATGCAATTTTTTGGAGTCCAATTATGAGAATGGCTAAAATGATTATCGCAAATTTTTGTATGAAGATTAAGTTTCCCACTAGATTAGAATAAGTTTCATGAAGTCTGGCCAATAGACAGTCAGACAGTGTCATATGTTGTCAGTTAAGCAAACACGTAAGTAGAGATCGCAAGGGCAAAGTTCGGAATAGGTAGAAATGGCTAGTTAAATTTTAAATTTGGATATTTTGGATGTTAGAAGTGAGGAAAGAATTTGCAAGCCAAAACCAGCAGAGGTCACAAAAACTTTGCAGTTGTTCTATGATAACATGAATAAGTTGATAAGAATTTTATCAGTGTTAGCAAAAGAAGAAAAAGAGGACTTGGTTCAGTGTTTGAGAGAGAATTCAGGAATTTTTGCATGGTCAGCTACAGACATGCCTAGTGTGGATCCTAAAGCGATTGTTCATCGGTTAAACGTGTCTTATGATATCAAACCAGTCAAATAGAAAAGAAGAATGTTTGCTTCACAAGTTGTAGAAGCCATTAGGCAAGTGGTAGGAAAGCTGCTTTCAATGGGATTCATCAAGGAAATAGCATACCTGAACAAGGTATCAAATGTTGTGATGGTGAAGAAAATTATCGGAAAGTGAAAAATGTGTATTGATTTCACCAGTCTGAACAAAGCTTGCCCGAATGATAGTTTTCCTTTACCCTCGATCGACAAGCTGGTAGATGCATACTCGGGCCATAAATTCATGAGTTTTATGGATGCATTATCATGTTATAACTAAATTTCCATGGCTCTAGAATATTAGGATAAAACAATCTTTGTCACAGAAGAAGGCTTGTTTTGCTATAGAGTTATGCCTTTCGGATTGAAAAACGCAAGTGCAACTTACAAGAGATTGGTTAATATGATTTTTAGAGAGCAACTTGGTTGCGTGTTGAGGTTTATGTTGATGACATGTTGGTGAAAAGCTCTACTTTGAAGGAGCATATTCAGGATTTGTCCGAAGCTTTTGTTGTTCTACGAGCCTATAACATGAAGTTAAATCCTTTTCAACGTCACTTGCAGATGCCTCGATAGTTTGGAAGTTATCCTCTAACCATCTCATCTCGACCCGGCTAACCCTAAACCTATTCAGCACCTTATAACACCCTATACCCTGCCCAATCACTGAGCCCAAATATTAAGAATGTCACACCACTGTCATACATCACATGCAATTCATATTGTCTTATTATTAAGCAAACATCTTCCATTTTAGCATTTATAAAAATTTTAAGTCAAACTTACTCTAATCATCATTGATACGTGATAGACATACAACAAATAGCCTTATAACAATAATTAAACATGCATAGGGACTATTTAGCAAAATTCTAAAGCAAGCCACATATGTATCAATATTGAAACTAAGGTAACGATAATTTTCTTACATGGTATCGATACTGCCTATAAAATTGGTACCAAATTAGTATTTTGTTTCTCGCCTAAAAGCAAAACACAAGAAAAGATCGGTACATTTAAAAAATATCAGTTATTTTACCCCGAGTATCGATACTCACGATAAGGTATTGATATCAAATTACAAAACTGACTTCTTGCATAAAAAAATATCACAGAGGTATCGTTTTTTAAACTCAAATATCGATACATTTACTTCAGACCACAAAAATACAGCATATTTAAACATACAAGTCAATCTAACACAAGTCTATTCAACATGCATCTTTTACCATATCAAATAAACATCAAAACGACTATAATAACGGTTTCAAACATTGAGAATAAGTCCGAGCAATAATCAACATATCACAATTCAAATCTTTAAATCCTAATAACAAATAAGGTATGAAAACATCCAAAGTATCATGAAAAATACCAGCAAAAAGTCTACCACATTGCCTTTATTTCCCAAATCATAAACAAATAATAAATCACCTATTAAGAATTACTAGAGTCTCGTTTGGATCAATCCTTTGGAACCACACTGCTCACATCAGAACGACTTATAGTCTGCAATGGATTAAAAAGGAGTGGGTGAGCTTAACAAGCTCAGTGAATACCTAGAACAACTATCATGCAAACAATTCATCAAGTATTAACGAAAAAATCATATAGCACAACCTCAGTAGTTTCAACTCTAGTATCATATTATACTCACTCATACATTATTTACTAGCTCATTTACATGGTAATCACATTCACTTTTAAACATATATCACATTATACATATAATCACATAACATTTAAGCATATATCACAATACTCATAAACATATTTATAAGTAATTTGGCACTTGAGCTATGAAATGTAAAAGTGAGTTCTATCATCATTCATCAGATACACGGATCTCCAACACACCAAAAAACTCATAGAGTCGAACATATCCCAATAAGTGAAGCATATAGCTAACACTCTTCATCACACCAAATATGTCTCGTTGAATGGAGCTTAGCTCACATTCTCTTATCTCTCCAATATGTCCCAAGGCCTTAATGCCCAAATCACATAACACATATAGGTGAGTACTCACAATCCTATGGCATGTCATCTATATCCAATGGTCTTAAGGTTCACAAGGTCAAAATATATGTTATTAACACACATTTACTTATCATTCACTGCACTTTATCTCTGCATAATCATATTATAAGCAGAACATATTCATTGTTATATTACACATATCACACATATCACAATGTTATATTATAATCCATAAATTAACAACACATTTTCACGTATAAATTCATGAGTATGCGAAAGATTACAGCCGAAATTTAAAGTAGAGGTTTAGGCTACTATCAAATTCTCAATTAATGAATTGAATTGTGTCCACAAAGCAGCTATTCTAAACACTCACCAATACGCTTTCATCGAAATGCCAAAAACTCAAAGTAGCCTTTTATTAACTCATAGAAGGTCCTAATGAATTTGAAGCTTCAACACAATAATTCACACAATAATGCAATCAACAATCAGTTAAGGATTCTCTTTAAACAATAAAAAATATAAGACTAAGCTAAATTCTCATGCAACCAAAACATTCGACTTAACAAACTTGAATTCCAAATATCTCGCTCTATACTCAATCGTTTTGCCTAAAACTGATTCCATTGATTTAATTATTCACCTACAATTGATTCTCAACCTTTAAACTATAAAAAACTACTAAATTGATGGTATCAAAATTTTTCAATAAGTTATAACTATTTTCACGAAATTTATTTAAAACCCAAGAAATACTTATCGAATCTTCAAAATAAGTTTAGAAACCTTTTAATCTCGTAAAAAATTGAAAACACTTTGAAACCACATTTATACCCAAAATCCCGAAATTTACCATTAACGACCCAATTTTTTGCTTTTTAAAAAAAATGCAATTCAATGGCTAAATACTCTATTTTAAAGACTAAATAACATTAAAAACTAATAGAAAGACGAACAGTTACCTTCGATGGAAGAAAAACGAAGCTTTTGTCGAAAATTCAGAAAATTCACAAACTTGACAATGGAGAAATTTATGGTGTTTTGAGTATTTTTTTTAATATTTTATGGAAGTTTAAGGCTTGGGTGATGATAGAAATCAAAATATTAGAGTTCGGAAAATCAAAATAAGTAATTGAGGTTTGGGGTCTCAAAGAGACGGCACAACAAAAAGGAAAGAATGCTTATGTTCTTTTCTTTTCTTTTATTCACGCCTAAACTAGAGTGAAAAGAGGCAAATATGGGCTGATTTTAAACTTTGGTTTATTTGCCTTTTAAAAGCTAAAAATTTAGACTCTTTTATAAATTAATCCACTTTCCAAATTAAAGGTCCTTTGAACATCTTTTTCAAAAATTGATTTAATTTTATAAAATCTATAATTGAAAACATTACCGGTTACAATGTTTACGAAATTTCGAACACGATTGAGCTAAAATTCCTATTTTACCCTCAAAATTTCTAGGCCCAATTTTGGGGTGTTACAAACTTTCCCTAGTAATTGCTCGCATGTTGCACTCCAATCGACACTAATAACTGGCCTCGTAACAACATCCTTATCAACCGGTATACCAAGTTGTAAACTAACGCCCTCAAGTGTAATTGTACACTCACCATAGGGAAAATAGAATGTGTATGTCTTCAGTCTCTATCTCTCGACTAAAGCATTGATAAGTGGGGGATTCAATTTAGTCCCCTCGAGCATGCTCGTCACATATAAAAGGCTTGCATCTCGCAAGTGTCCATGAATGACATTCGGTGCACCTTCGCTTAAATTGTTTATATACGTCTCCAAAATTCGATTTTCGGGCTGAGTATATAAACATAAAAATTAATAATCTAAATAGCATAACAATTAACTATTTAAAATTAAATAATTTAATAAATTTTCTTACCATTTGTAATTGAACGTCGGAGATATGCTTGTCATCCAAACGGATAAATTGATTTGCCATTTAAAAATTATAACGAAAATAATAAAATCAAAGATAATAAAATTCAAAAAAGAATTTAAAAATAATTGAGGATTGAAATTTTGAAATTGAATATCGAATATTTAAATTTGAAGATTGAAAATATAAAATTGGAGATTGAAGATTGAGGATTGAGAATTTAGGAAGAAAGAATGAGTATGGAGTATTTGGTTGAAAAGAATGAAGTTTGGAGAGGTTTATATATGAATTTTTATGGCTGTTCGAGCCATTGGAAAAATTATCGTTGGAATAGTCACCGTTGAAAGGAAAACGCATCTTACATGGTGCGTTTTCACTGCCACATAAGTGAAAACACGCCTTGTATGACGTGTTTTTCTTCTTTCTCCTGAAAACGTGTCCTACGGGGCACGTTTTCACTAGTGTGTAAAAACGTGCCCCGTAATACGCATTTTCAGGAGAAAAAAATTGTGTGTTTTCACTTTATCTTGAAAATGCATCCTACGGGGCGCATTTTCACTGGTGTATAAAAACGCAACCCGTAATACGCATTTTCAGGAAAGAGAAGAAAAACATCATAAATCAATAACTTTTTGCAAAAATCAGCCTAGTTTCTCAAATTTTTTCAACATAAATTAACCTAAATTTTGAATTAATTTACATGTTTTATAATTTTATAATAATGTTATAGTTTTTAGTTGTATATTTTGTATTTTAAAATAATTTTAATAAATTTTAATCTTTGAAGAAATTTTTGTAAATTTTAAATGTTTTTAGGAATTTTTTTTGCCTTTTAAATATATATTTTAATTACCATATCATCCGTCTACGTCTTCAATGTAGTCAGCACAATATCATGAGTAACTTAAAGGGTAAACTACACCCATGGTCACTTTTGTTTACCTTAGGTTACATTTCAGTCACTTATGTTTGAAATGTTACGTTTTAGTCACTTACGTTATTGTGTTGTAACATTTTAGTCACTGAGCCGTTAATTGTCGTTAATGGTGTAACGGTAAGTTGACGTGGCACGTTAAATTATCATTTCAAACAAAAACTTCAGGTTAAATTGTACAATTGGTCCCCATAATTTTTCATTTTGAGCAATTTAATTCTTTTATGTTCTTTTAACTTTCTTTCTTTATTTTCCATTCTCTTCTGCTTCTCGCTCTGTTTTCCTACCTTCTTTATTTCTTTTAACATACCAGGAAGTCGAATTGGTAGTGAAGAAAGAAGCATGGTATGAGTTTATGGGTTTTGATTATAGGGTTTTGGTTATAGGCAAATGATGATAGTCGACTTCCTACTTCTTTTTTCACTGCCAATTCGACTTCCTAATATGTTAAAAGAAATGAGAAAGATATGAAAACAGAGGGAGAAGCAAAAAAGAATGGAAAAAAAGAAGAAAGTTTAAAGAACATAAAAGAAAAAAAATTAAACTACTTAAAATGAAAAAAATATAGGGATTAATTGTATAATTTAACCTAAAATTTTGTTTGAAATGATGATTTAACGTGCCACGTCAGCTTACCGTTACACCATTAACGACGATTAACGGCTCAGTGACTAAAATGTTACAGCATGATAACGTAAATGACTAAAACGTAACATTTCAAACATAAATGACTAAAACGTAACCTAAGGTACCCTAACTTAAATGAAAAATATAATTTCAAGAGTTTAATTAATTAATAGTTATAATTAAACATAAAATTAAGTAAAAAGTCAAAACTAAGATCATCAGATATTTGTGTCCGAAGATCTATTATTGTGGACATACATACATACATACATGGAATCTCAAACTGTGAAATGGAAACACTATTTTCTCTATCTCGCCTTCATCTATGCCATCCTCTACTTTCTCCACACCAATTTACTGCTCAACAACCGACCTATTCGCATCAAGAAGTGGCCTCATCTTCCTCTCAGGTTCCGCCACGATGGTACTTTCAAGATCCTCCAGGTCGCCGATATGCATTTCGGCTCTGGTCTTCTCTCCCGCTGCCGAGACGTGCTGCCGTCCCACTTCCATTACTGTTCCGATCTCAACACAACTCGATTTCTTAAAACCATGATTCAGCTTGAAAAACCTGACTTTGTTGCCTTTACGGGTACTTTGTCTTTCTTTCTTTCTTTAATTTATTTTTATTTTTACTTGATTATGCATAAGTTTTGATTTAAGCTTTACTTTGGAATGCTTTAGCAAAAATTTTATCAACTTAAGAAGTTTAAAAAGGATAATTAAGTAAAATAGGCTAACACGTCGAGTGCTTAGAAAGTGGAATTTAATTCAATTTCCCCGACTAGCTAACAAGTTTGTATCGTAAAATGAGCATTCATGAGCTCAGTTGAATTAATCTTAATCTGGGGTTTCATTCTATTTCTAAATGGATCTAATAGTTGTTAATTTTTTTCACAATCTAAGTGCTGAAACTGATGAGGAAATTTGTTAGTTGCTTTGTTTGGATTCAAACAAAACTCTTGATCTAAATATAGGATACAAATTTGCATTGGAAATGTTTTGAGATTTGGAAATCTCTAAGTTGTAATATTTTGGAATCTGACCAACTGTTGACTCTAAGTAGGATTCACATTTAAATATGAAATTTCCTAGTATAATGTTAATTCCATTTTCTTTAGGTTTGAAATATGGTTGAAGCTAAGGTTGAACATCTGTATAACGAGATTGGCATAATTAATATCTATGTTCTAACTTGATGGGAGTGTTAATAGCCTGTACATAGCTGATTTAAATAGCTAATTTGAAGGGATTTAGAGAGATTTTATATTCTTTCCTTTTAGGCATACAATAGCTTCTATAAATTTTGACTTTGAGATGAATGCAAAACATAAACTTTCTCTTGATCTCGTCTGTTTTATACAAAATTGAAATAATCACAATTCTTCAATCTAGTCATCTGAATTATTATCCTTTTCAAAACTATTTATTTATACCAATTTGTTAACTTTGATTCGATTTCTTCTGGATTTTGACCATTCTCTCTGTTTTGTCAGCATGTAATTTATTGTTAGAAGCTTAAAGGTTTGTGTTAAGTAGGAATATCTTAATAATTGTTATATTTCTGAAAAGAAAGTCGCAATTAATGTAATAACGAAGACGCTTGTTTTCTATATGTCTTTTTCTCTTTTAATACAATGCCTACCTCTATCCGTAATCCTTTTAACCCTTAAATCAGAGGAAAAACCCACTCGAACCCACATCTTGCTAACTGAGCTAAGGCTCAATTGGCTTTCTATAAGTTTTTAGTTCTTCAAAGAAGCTAATTTCATGTTTTCGGAAAAAGAAAGTGGATGTAATAAACTCAGATGAAAGAAAATTTTATTTGTTGCGAACGTACCAACTCAATCACATACCTAGTATAAATACCTTTCTCATATATGTTGAATCTTTTTTGTTGTTTAAGCATGGTAACAAGAGACCTTCCTTGGTTGATGCTTAAAACCTTTTCTCTTTACCACTCTTTTTGGGTCATGTTAGTCCCTGAAAATCTACTTTGTATTCTTTAAACCAGGGGACAACATATTTGGTCCAAGCACAACTGATGCTGCTGAATCTCTACTAAGTGCCTTTGGTCCAGTAATGGAATCAGGAATCCCATGGGCAGCTGTATTAGGAAACCATGACCAAGAATCTTCGATGACTCGTGAAGAACTGATGTCTTTCATCTCACTAATGGATTACTCACTGTCACAAACTAATCCACCTTCTAAAGATATCAATAATGTCAAAAGAGGCATGTTCTTAGATATTGATGGCTTTGGAAATTATAATCTCAGTGTTTATGGTGCTCCAGGTTCCCATTTGGCAAACAGTAGTGTCCTCAACCTTTTCTTTCTTGATAGTGGAGACAGGGAGACGGTTCAAGGAGTTCGAACTTATGGATGGATTAAGGAATCTCAACTTAATTGGCTTCGCAGTGCTTCACGGGAACTTCAGGTAGCATAAATTAAGCAATGATTATGAAACAATCTTTAATTCTCATTTGTTTTCTTTAAAAGTTCTCTCATTTCATGTGGTGGATTTCAAATAATTTTTATTGACACATTTGAGAAACAACTTGGGTATGTTTTGTTGATAATTGAAGGGTGATCTTTTCTTTCCTTTTCCTAAAGAAGAGGAAGAAAAAGGGAGGAAGAACATTGTTCCTAATTATTATTATTATTATTATTAGAAGTAAAATGATATTCCTTTAGCTTGAAATGATAACCTGGGTATGTTTTGTTAATACTCGAAGGGTGATTTTTTTTCCTTGGCCCAAATAAGAGGAAGAAAGAAGACGAACCTTGTTCTTTTTTTCTTTCCAATATAAAATGTTTTAAGCCATTAGAAATGATAAATGCCAAATATTATCCTTTACTGGCTTTCCTAGAACTCTTATCATATGCATATGTATTCCGTTGTTAATCCTGACCACCATTACTTGGCATGTTCTTACAATTTCCTAAAGGAGGTTCATTAGATTTAGATTTCAATAACATGCTGCAGTTGACTTACTAACAGGTTCAAAATGAAGAGGTCAAATATGTAATAAAAACTCAGCCTGTGGATGCGTCAGCAGCGCTGGCATTTTTCCACATTCCAATTCCAGAGGTTCGGCAATTATACTACCAAAAGTTTGTTGGTCGGTTTGGGGAGGGTGTGGCTTGTTCATCGGTGAACTCAGGGGTCTTAAAGACATTGGTCTCCATCAAAGATGTAAAAGCTGTTTTCATAGGCCACGATCATACTAATGACTTTTGCGGGAATTTAGAGGGAATATGGTTTTGTTATGGTGGAGGCTTTGGGTACCATGGCTATGGAAGAATTGGCTTGGCAAGGAGAGCTAGAGTCATATTGGCTGAACTTAGGAAGGGTGATAAGGAATGGATGGGAGTGGAGAGGATCAAGACATGGAAGCGTCTTGATGACGAGAATCTGAGCAAGATTGATGAGCAAGTCCTGTGGGAGTTGTCGCCATCTAGATGATTCTCTTTCCAAGTAGTGAGGTACTTCATATCTGTAACCAAATCATGCTGTAATATATGTGCTGTGGTTTTCTTTTGATTTAATTGTTTTTATAGTCTCTTTTTCTTTATTTTCCTCTTTTTTAAATAGTTTAAGATTTGCTATTTTATAGTTGTTACATTTATTTCCTTTTTCTCTCAAACCTTTTGAATATACAAGGAATTATATTCTCAATATATATAAATGACATTCAAGATTTAGAGGATCTTTGTGATTCAATGAGTTAGCTTACACATTTGTCTTGTTATAATGCACTTCGTATTTTATATTCTAACTCCTTAATTCCATTATGTGCTAATTGTTTATGTGGTTGAGTTTTGCTCAAAGTTAATAGGTTAAGTGCTTAGCCTATATCATTTGTGTTTATTTGGGATTGTATTTGTTGATTGTTGACTTAAGCTTAGCTTTGATAATTTGGAGTGATGCCTAGTTAATGTTATGCTTAAGTGTCTATCCAAGAGGACCACTTAGTGTTGAAATATTTTCGAAATATACAGTGTTTCAATAGTTGCAAATGAAAAGTTATAAGTAACCAAAAATTATGTCACTCGATTATTAATGAAAAGTTGTCACTATTTATAGTGATGAGTTATGTCTCTTAAATTCAAAAGTTATATCACTTGATTATTAACAAATAATCATAATTATTCAAGTAGATTGTATTGAATACTTATGTTTATTGCTAAAGATATGACTGTCCATTTGGATAGTTATGTCCTTATGAAGAGACATGAGATCTCCTATAAATAAGAACGAATTTTCATTTGTATGACACACCAAAAAATATAGAAACAAAGTTTCTTTCTATTCTCACACCATCTTTTATATTCCTAGATTGTTCTGTAAAGAATTTTTGTAGAAAGTATTTATAGAAATTTATTATCCTTGCTATACTTCGTTCAATGCTTAGTGGATTGTTTCCGTTAGTGCAAAACGTAGACAGAACTTATTCACTATTCTCGTACCACGAATTGCTTCAACTGTGGGCTCGAACAAATCGAATAAAAACATAGAACGACAAATAGTTTTCTTTTCTTTTGAGTGAAAACGAAAATTCTCTTCTCAAATAGAAATTGACAGAATTATAATTTTGAAAAAAAAAATATTTAATAGCTGAGAATAAATTCTCTCTATTTTTTTTGTAGTGTAACAATATCTTAAAATTGTGTAAATAGCCCTACCGATGCCATCTATTTATAAGGAGAGAAGGTAGAGCCTTTGTTGAATTGTAAAAGTTTATTTCAACTAAAAAATTAAAATCCTAGTTTAACTAAGATGTAGGGGCCGACAACCCTAGTTAATAATACTAAGGTTTGCCTTCCCACCTTATAACATAAGGGGCTTTTGGGTCTCTTTTATATCGGGTCCAATTACAAGTACTTCTTGGGCTTTGAACTCAATACTGTATAATTTTATCCAACTCAATATTTATTTTTCTATTTCCCCAAAATAAACTTCAATATATATCCAATTAAATAATTTTCTCAACCCAATTCTAATTCCATTAAAATCATGATGACTTTACCGTAAAAGAATTTATGAGAAAATATATTTAATATTTTTACATTCAACAGTTCACTATGACCAAATGATTTATTTTCATTTTCGAACTTTATTTAATTTGAAAAACATAAATTCATTTTTCAAGTCATTTTCTCTTTTCTTTTCTTTTTCGAGAAAATCAAATTAATTTCCAAATGATTCAATTTCTTCATTTTCATTTTAGAGAAAACCATAATCATTTCCAAATGTTTCATATTTCTCTATTTCACAGTTTCTATTCATTTTTGTTCATTTGATTCAACATGCAATTCATTTATAGTTTCAACGAGCTAGTGGAAAGACCGATTGGACATAAGCAACTGAAGTTCAAATGATTTATAATTAAGTTCTAACTTTTCGCCTATTAATTATAAATTCATTTAGTCACGAAGTCATTCCACTATAGTATCGTGATTGAGCTTTCCCTAATGGCATACCATTACAAAAGCAACTTGGTCAGCTCTCGTCCAATAATATTGTCATAAGTGTGTTACCCTCATATGATATCATTAATCTATTTGGGATAATAATCGTTCTCCTAATATGATCTTATTTTATCTCATGGTAATCATTATATATTCTTTTATGAAAATGAAAAGTCAATTACTATCAAATAGTAATCAAGTCATCCATCACAAAGATGAACAACCTGTGGCCACATTTACTTTTCATCAACCATGTAATGCCAACGAGAGGATATCATTTATCCATGTCTTGGTCTATGAGTTTCACTGTTGTGAATGACGCTACATATTGCAGAAGTTGTACACCTAACGCACTAGCTTTCAATTATTTATCTATTCGAACTCAGGCTTTTACTTATACCAAAGTGTACAAGTCGCATCTACATAGTTTGACATCCTCTCATGATTTAGATATGTCACACCATAAACGTCACAAATGAATAAATCCATAAACAAATTCAGGATCTATTCTTCTTGGGTCCAATATTATGTACTGTCAATCCAGCTAGTCACATCTATTTCTCTATCTTTTGGGAGTTATCCGCTTCGATGCCCAAGATAAAACATCTCCCCAATTGAACTTGATAGACGACATATTAGTCTTTCAATTAATTTGTTCATTTTCGATTAGACTAAGGACATGTTTATGTTCGTCTACTAATATAAGTTGTCTTTCTGTATTACGATTTAACCACGTAATACCGCTTAGTATTAGTTTAAACTTTAGACAACCAATGAGCAGCATTTGCTTCCATTTTACTTTACGTGCAAAAATCATATGAGGAAAATTATAAAATTTATATTAATGTAATCAATGAATTCGTTTTATTAACCAATCTATTCGAAAAAAATTACAAGTTTACAAGTGAATATAGTACACTCAGGGCACCAGATCCAACATATAGATAGTGCATTCAATTCCTTAGAGGAAACACCACTGTGACTAGTTCTAAATCGTACGTCAGATAATTGCATTCATGTGTCTTTAGCTGTCGGGATGCATACGCAATTACTTTACCATCCTGTCTTAAAACACAATCTAAGTCATTCAGCGAAGCATCACTGAATACCACAAATTATTTCCCTAATTCAGGTAAGCTTAAGATTGGTACTTTCCATTGTAGAATAGCTTCAATATTTTTAGGATCGTCTCGGATTCCTTCCGTCAAAATAACGTAACCTAGAAAGAACACTTCAAATAACCAAAACTCACACTTACTAAGCTTCTCGAAAAGTTGCTTCTCACACAACTTGCAATATGATTCTTAAATACTTATCATGCTCAGGCTCTGATCTTGAAGATATCATCGAAGAACAAATTACAAATTGGTTCAAATAAGACTGAAATATGTTGTTCATAATATTCATGAACACCATAAGAACATTCGTCAACCCAAATGGCATCACTAGAAATTCATAGTGACCATACCGCGTACGAAATAATTTTTTTGGTGTATAATGTCCTTGACCTTCAATTGATAATATCTCGACCTCAAATAAATCTTAGAAAAGACTGAGGCACCCTTCAATTGATTGAACAAATCATCAATACATAGAAACGGATATCAGTTTTTGATTGCCAGCTTATTCAATTTTCAATAATTAATGTAAAGTCGTATCAACCCATCTTTATTCTTAATGAACAGCCCTGGAGCTCCCTAGGGTGATATACTCGGACGTATAAAGTTATAGACCAAGAGATTTTGCAATTGAATTTTTAGCTATTTTAGCTCCGTTGGCATCATATGGTACGAAATAATATATACAGGGTTATACTTGAGAAAATCTCAATTGCAAATTTAATCTCACTGTTAAGAGGTAATCCTGACAATGCTTCTGAAAATACTTCCGGGAACTCACATACTCTTCGAATCTTACTCGTTTAACTTTCATCCGAGTTCAAGTTAATAACATAAGCCAAATATGTTTCACAGTATTAATTCAAAATCTTATTAGCTCGAACTGATGATATGATACAAGTAGAATCACTCAATCTTATGCCTTTGACTTCAATAATTTCCATTTCAAGACATGAATAGAGAACTTCTTCTTACTGTAGTCCTAAATCACACTATACTCGGTCAACTAGTTCATTCCCAGAATTACATCAGAATCAACAAACGACATAATTAAAAGATCATCTGGGAATGATTTATTTTGGATTTCTAATGAGCATCACTTTTAACTTGATCAATGAGTACAATTTGTCACAAAGACTTGGAACATATATATTGTTATACTTAACAACTCAAATTTAAATTTTCCTACTACAACATCATAAATTCTTGTTTTCGATCTCCCAAATACAACTCACCAACATACTTATTTTGGAATTTAGACTAGAAGAATATCTAAGTGACTTGATTTACTGACACGTGATGGGTGATAGTTAGCCACCATTAATATGCCTTTCCCTTTAGAAGATATCTTACACACGTGACACACAGGCGGTGAACATTCTAATTGTTGAAGAACTTGCTCGGTTAACTCCAACCAAAATTTAGCCGAGGAAGGGTCAACACCTTCAACCCTTAGAAATCAATTGCTTCTTACTTTTGCAACTCTTTTATCAAGCTCTCCAAGTTGTAGCTACTGGTGCAACTTGTTGAGCAGCTCCTACTACTCTCAAGAGTACATCCGCTATTGTGCAGAGTAGATCCTCATCACCTCAACCCTCATGACGAAGTTTAATAACTCTATTTTTGCGTCAAGCACCAACTTGATCAAATTGCATGTTTCGATTCCCACTCTACTCTCACTCTCAACGGAGTGATTACTGCTGTTAATTTCCTCTCTAATAGCATTTCTCAATTCGCTTGACATTATCAGTTTTATAACAAAATAATCAATATTCAGCATCTAAATCTCAACTCAGACTCGACTTGATCTTGGCATGTACTTCTACACTTAATTTCGAGCTCAATTTAGTTTGAAAACCGGCTAAACCTTAGCTTTGATACCACTAAATGTAACACCCTGATACCTAACCTGATCACCGGGTCTGAGCTATAAGATGCCACATTAATTTTCGGAGTAACTACAATTATTTATATTTAATTTAATACCATTAAACATTCAAATACAAGTAACACATGTGAATAATATGATATGCAATCATTTTCGGGTCTTACATGAGCTTACAAAAGCTCTTTTGCTAACCCGATATCGAACCAAGTTCTAAATATTTCAAAGTACTGGGTTGACGTCGCAACTACGGGAGTTCCTTGTTGCAACGCCATATACTAACTAAGCTCATCGCGATGAAAAGGGTTCGATGTCACTACGTGACCATTTGTTTCTAAATGGTACCAACATGATTCACCTATAAAACAATTTCATCACAACCATTCACCATTTTAGTCAAATGCGTCATTTCAATTGTTCATTCCTAACATATCTCATTATATATATATATATGTATGTATTACCTAAACATACATACTGGCTTAGACACTTATGACAATTTTCCAATCATTTACCAAAATTGACATATACATTCACATATAACTCTCAAATATTGCAACCTTTCATACAACTTAACTAGGTAACAAATTCACATATGCAAATCAACCATTGACCATTTCCAAGTTACCATTTCAAGCTTCAATATAATCATGACTACTTATTATGCCCAAAACCAAATCAACCTAAGTACACACCAATTTGGCACCCAGTGCCTCATCGGAATGTCCGAAGTATAAAAATTGTGCCCAACGCTCATTGATATAATCAAAGTAAAGGTTGTGTGTAGCATTCATCAGAAAGTCTAAAGGAAAATGCACCTAACGCTCATTGACATATAGTCAAAGCAACCCGTACTCAATCTATCTTATGGCATGCCAACTATATCCGACTCTACCCGAACAATTAATAAATGTAAAAATAGAATGTTGATAATGGCAAGAAAAGATAGAAAAAAATAGAACACACAGATTTATGTGGAAACCCTTTTGGAAAAAAACCACAGGCGGAGGAGAAGAAAATTCACTATGTCGAATTTGAATGATACAATAGGAAAGAAGACTATGTCTATTTATAGGTTTGTAAAACTATTCTAATCAAAGTCAGATAGAAGTAATGCAGTAAGGTTAAAACACCTTATTCTAATCAACATCAAATTGAGAAAGCATACTTCTATATGGATTTGGGTCACATATATTTAACAATAGAGTAACCAATTTTTGATTTCATCATATAGTTCATTTCACATTCTATATTTCTTAATTCATCACCAATTTCTATTTCAAAATTTCATATATCATATTTTAGCCCAATTCTATATCAAATACATATATCAATAAATTCATGCAAATTTCTATTCTATTCAATTTAGTCATCTATCTCAATATTCAATCTCACCTCATAATCATTACAAACTCACCTCAATATCAATAAATTCATGCAAATTTCTATTCTATTCAAACATAGCAATTTCATTCACATAATCATTACAAACTCACCTCAATATCATATTATGCAAAATATCACAATATGTAACAATTAAATTGATCTCGAATCACAGAAATATAAACCAAAAACTTGCGTCGCTCGTTGTCGGCTCTTGCCTTTCCTTTCCCTCTCGACAGCTTGGTGTCATTTTAAGCTACAAATAATAATTCAAAAATGACACAACATCAATTTCTATCCAAATTACATTCAAATACAAAGTCAAACATATTTTGCAATTTATCTAATTTAGTCCTTAAACCCAAGACAAGCATAACTTTCAGTATAGAGCTTCATATTTCACATTTACTCAATAGGGACCTTGTACTTTCTATTCCTACTATAATTTCATAACATTTTTTCATTTTACTCAATTTGGTCCCTAATGTACAAAACTAACAATTAAGGTATACAATTTATCCCTTCTTATAATTTAAGCTTAATTTCTATCAATTTCATACCTAATTCATCCAATTCTCAACAATTATAACTTATCAAAATTTCACAAATTAATTAAACTGACACATGGGCTAGCTAAATCAAGTTCTCATGATTCAATTTCCATAAAAAAATAGCTAGGGACTTACTTAAAATTAGATGGTTGAATGTTAAAATGCCTAAAGCTTTTCCTTTTATTTTTTTTATTTATGTCCACGGTTTGAGGGAAGAAGAAGAAGATTTTTCATTTTTCTTCCCACTTTAGTTGCTATTTATACTATGGTTATATATAATTAATCATAATTAACCAATTTGATTATGTTTTAGTTAATTAATCTTTAATTAGTTAAGTTTAGTGACATTCATCATTACCATCCACTAACACCTATTTAAAATGGTTTATTAATCATTTTTTCCCTTCGAATAATTGTTATCTAAGTCCCCGAGCCTTTTTCTAATTAAAAATTTGTAGCGATTAAACGTTTACAATTTAGTCCTTAGACCTTAATTAACCACAATTTTAGCTAAATTGACTAACTAAATTTCAATATATTTTTATATTAACCCCATAAATATTCCTATTTAATATTTACAAAAACGGTGTTATGCCTTGGGATATTTATAGGTGGGGAGTCTCGTGCCTAATTACATCATGTTAGCAGCAATCTTGGAATAAGGTTTCATGTCATGTATGGCTCTGACATTTCCTTTGTTGAAGTAATACAAGGTTGTTAGACCTCAGTGGTCCTTAAATGATCCCTTGTGGGGAGGGCCCAATTGAGTGGTAAGGGATGGATGATCTTCCTACGGGTGGTATGGAACATGTGGATGGCTAGCCATTGAATAACTGATAACTCTTGAAAAGAGTTATATTTCGAACCTTTATGCTTGATTAAATGCTTGTACTTAAGTAGATATATTTGTATTTTTAAGTTATTTTTAGAACATTGCATAATAACGCTTGGATTGTGCCTTAAATGTCATTTCATGTTACTTTTACTGTTGGGAAGAACGAAATTGGTTATTTTATGTAGTAGGTGCAGAAAGGATGAAGAAAAAGAGGAAAGAATGAAAGAAGTAAAATATTGCCATGAAAAAAGGTTGGATGGATTGCCAACATAAATGCCATGGCAATTTCAGGAAAATGCTGGCATAACACTCAGTCCTCGTCACTCTCAGCCAGCTGGATGTGTACCAGATAAATCCACCTGATAAAGAAGAAGAAAAGTGTGTGCTGAGAAAGGGGGACCTACCCTATAAAAAAGGGGATTTTGGAAGAGGATTTTGGAGTGGGATTTGGAGAGCAGCTTCATCTCCACAAAAACTCGTGAAAAATTCCAGAGAAAAAGGGAGAGGGTAGCAACTTAAGAGGAAAGCAGAGACGCAAAGAAAGGGATGAACAATTAGCCTTAAGTCTTGCACGATTCAGCAGCATCGAAGTGAAAGCTAGAGTGATGAAAGCTTCTTGCAGTTCTACCTTCATTCTATTAATAAACTTTTGTGATTTATAAACTGTTAATGATGATGTTGAATGTTATTCTAATTTTGGATTTTAAATCCCAACGTATAAGCTAATTTCATTTAGGTTGGAATTACTGGATCTATCTTGATATCTTGATGATTAGTGACATTTTGAGTAGATCTATTGTTTTATTCGGTTTGGATTATTTTAAATATATGCATGCAAGCTCTAGACATAGATGAATGCATGATTTAATTCTGAAAAGGTTAAATAAGTTGGATCGAGATCAAATGATACGAGCGAATACTCGTAGCACTTGTGATCTGTACAGAGTAAGGAAGAATATTGTTAGGTATTATTCTTAAGACTTGTAGACGTACAAAGACTTAGAATGATAACTTTAATTCTAGCTCTCGAAAGAAGTAGAATCCAGTAGTTATCCTCTAAGCAATAATTTGGTCAAGATTTTGCCATGACATTATTATGTTATTAAGATATAATCCAAGTAATTTCAACCTTCCCATTCTACAACATCAATCCTCTCAACTTTGTCTCGTAGAATTGCCACAGCATTTTATTCATTATTTGATTTTTATATTTTATACATTAATTATTCACTTCAAATCATTATTTTGTTTATTTTTCCATAAGTCTAATTAGTATAGTTTATAGTAATAACTCAATCATACTTTTACCTATTATAATCCCTGTGGAGACGATCTCACTTATCACTTTATTACTTGATTCGACGTGTATACTTGCACATTCGCATTACATATGCACACGCGATAAGTTTTTGGCATCGTTGTCGAGGATCGGCAAATTGGTGAATTTTGGTTTGTTATTATTGATTTAATTTTGTTAGTTTGAGCTTACTTAGTTACTTTTGATTATTTTTCAGGTTTGTTGTTATTTTATGAGTTGAGGTATTCTCGAGAATGAAGAGTATTATTTTAATCCCGAAACTGAGAGAACTTTGAGGAGTAAAAAAGAATTACGAGAAATGGCAAGGATTGAAAATGATCCAAACAAAGAAGATCCATTACATCCGAATGGTAGGGACGTTGATATTCCTCGTGTGATAGATGATAGAGACAGACCCATTAGAAAACATGTAGTGCCAATATTGGATGATTTGAATCCAGGGATTGTCAAGCCACGTATTCAAGCTCAGCATTTTGAGTTGAAACCAGTGATATTTCAAATGCTACAAATAGTAAAAAAGTTCAATAGATTACCTACTGAGAACCCGCAGCTGTATTTAAGACTCTTTTTGGAAGTTTATGATTCATTCAGGCAATAGGGTATTCTTGAAGATGCCTTGAAACTCAAGTTCTTTCCTTATTCATTGCGAGATCGTGCCAATGCTTGGTTGAATGCTTTACCATCAAGAACGGTGGCATCTTTGAATGAACTTTGCCAAAGGTTTTTGTTGCGATACAACCCTTCAAACATGAAGGCCGAATTGAGGAACGATATTACATCTTCTCGACAATCTGAAGATGAGACATTGTATGAAGCTTGGGAGTGATTCAAGGAATTGATTAGAAAATGTCTGATACATGGTTTCCAACACTGGACACAAATGGAAATGTTTTACAATGCACTGAATGCACATACACGAATGGTAATTGATGCATCTGCCAATGGGGCTTTGCTAGATAAATCATATAATGAGGCATATGAGATTCTGGAAAGGATAAGTAACAATGATTATCAATATCCAACTACAAAAGTGGGTACTGGCAGAAGAGTTGCTAGAGCTATGGAGCTTGATGTGATCATTCCATTAACAGCTTAGGTATCATCCCTAACTAATATAACTAAAACATTGAAGAGACCAGCTGTAGTGCAGGAAATGAAAGCAGCAAAATTAACGTGTGTTTATTGTGGGGACGATCATGTGTTTATTGTGGTTAAATATAAAAATTGGTATCTAAACTTATCCCCTTCTCCCAGATTGGTACTTATGGTTTTTTTCCCAAATTGGTATCCGAATTTTTTTCAGTCCACTATGTTGGTACCTAAGACTAACGGCATTAATTTTTTGCTAATGTGGTAGCGCGCACGTGGCGTCCTATTGTACCTCTTTTTATTTTCTTTTTTATTTTCCCTCATTTTCCTCCTTTTTTTTCTTTTCTTTTCCTATTTTTCTTTTTCTTTTTCTGGCTTCATCTTTCTTCTGTCAATAACCCCCAAAATTTTTCCTCACCCGCTCACCATCCAATCACCACCAAAATCACATCTCTTTAACATTCTTCTTTTCCTCCTTGTCTTCCAACCACCATCAATCAACCCCCACCACTTTCCCTCCTATTTTCAAACTAACCTACAAAGAATGACTCTTATAAACCTTTTATATATAATATTCATAAAAGACATTACATTTCATTTCGTTAGCAATTTCAATTCTAAGTTGAAAAGCTTTTTTTGTAATTTATCAAATTGTTGAACTAATACTAGAAAAAATTGCAATCAATTCATTTCCCTTGAACAATTTCTACTATATTTATTTTTCAAAAATAAGACAAAAAATATAATAAAATTACTGAAAAATGGAGATTTCTTCATCGGCCTCACCCGAGCCTTCTGAAAAGGAACATGGGAGTGTTGTAGGCAATAACGGTCAAGATCCTGTGAAGTCGAATGAGGATACAAATCCTGGAGAAGCTGAAGCTACAAAAGAATTAGGTTTTAACTCGGAATCCCAAAATGCGATGCCTCAATTTGATAAAATGGGGCGAAAAGCTGCTAAACGAATTGCGTTTTCTGATTCAGATTTCGAGAGTGATGGTGACTTATCAATGGCTAATATGGTGAAACTCGTGGAGGAAAAAAGAAAAACTCTTGAAGACCAAACAAACGAAGATTGAACAAATGAAAAACAAAGTTGTTCGAACTCTTGCAGAAATGGAGAACTTTATGGCTAGGACAAGAGGGGAAACGGAGAACTCTTTTTTTCTTTTTGTTAATTCAAAACCTTGTGGGTTAGTTTGAAAATGAGAGGAGAAGTGGTGGAGGTTGGTTGATGGTGGCTGGAAAATGAGGAGGAAAACGAAAGGGATTTAAGAGATGTGATTTTAATGGTGATTGGATGGTGAGAAAGTGAGGAAAATTTTTTGGGGTTATTGATAGAAGAAAGAAAAAAGAAAGATGAAGCCAGAAAAAAAAAAGAAAAATAAGAAAAAGTGAAGAAAATGAGAAGAAATGAGGGAAAATAAAAAGAAAATTAGTACAATATGACGTCACGTGGCGGCGCGTGATTGGCCAACGTTGTCATGTCAATAAAAAATTAATGTCATTAGTCTCATGTACCGATATAGTGGACAGAAAAAAAGTTCAAAAGTACTAATTTGGGACAAAAAAAATCATAAGACCAATTTAAAAGAAGTGGACAAGTTCAGATACTAATTTTATATTCAACCCTAAATTTTTTAATCAAATTATTATTTCATATATGTAATATATATTTAATGCAATTAGTAGGATAAAATTTATAATTACTTAATTAGTGTTTGATCACTTTTTATTATAAGTAATAAATTTGGACAAGTTTTGTCCTAATCTCATGCATATTTTTAAAAAAAAATTCAGAAGCACAGTTTTTTAAATTGTAATCAGTTTTAAGAAATATTTATCATTTTACATTTTTACTTCATTTTGTAATTCTCCATGATCACCGTTCTTACCACATAAGTGGAATTAAAAATTTGGACTCCACCGCCTATAGGTCCATTAAGTTGATGGTGCACGCAATTCACGCTGGGGGTTAGTTTCCTTGCCGACAATGGCGAGAGATGAATACGGTAGATAATTTTGTAAGATTAAAAAGAAGATCGATAATGTAAGGTTGAATAGGTAAAATTATGGACAATTTATGATAGTGCAAAATGAAATTGATTGTGCTCTAATTATTGAAACCATTAAGTGGGAAACCCTTAAATGGTAGACTCTAAGGGTAGTTGAATAGAGGGCGAAAATTCAGCAAATTTCAAGGGAAGCAAATATTGTTGCTCGCACTCTAGCTGGGCTGATAAGAAATTTCCCTATGACTCCCACATCTTCCAGATATACCTCCTGTGCTTGCTGCTCAAATAAGGAATGATGGTCAAATTTTGCTTTATAGTTATGATGCTATTTTGTAATTAATATTTCTTTTTTTTTACAAAATATATATACACACAAAGAAATCACATTACACCAATAAAAAGTAAATGATAAATTCTATGCAATGCTACAAATAAATAATAGAAGGATCTTCTCCAAAAAAAGGGAAATCGAAATGAGGAGTCCAACCCCAAGACCCAGGCAGTAGCCAGGTGGTTTTTTTTTTTCCTTTTGGTCATTGTTAATAGCCATTCATAACAATGAAATTGAGAGCTCCTTTGTCTTGTTTCCATTTCACATAAGAAAAAACAAATCAGGAGATTAATACACACAAAAAAAAAAAAAAAAAAACTAAGCGATAAATTCATGATTTTTCCTTTGTACAAATATTAGAGTATAGTTGAGGATAATATAAAGGGTCAATCAATCCAAAAGCAAAAGAGAAAAGAAACTGGAATATCAATTTCTTAACATAATCAAACCTAAGGTTAAGCTGGATTCTTAAACAAAAGCTCAACCGCCCCTTCTAGGCCACAGTTTTCCTCTTCTGCTTCTATTATATTGTCATCTCTTCTTTTACTGCAGAAAGGATATGCTGAAAATATATGACATATGGAAAAGCAATGAAATCCTACAAACCGCATGAGCCCCGAACTACTGATGGACCTTAGCTTGTAACCATACTAGTTTATGCATTCCCATTGCCAGAGCTGCTACAGGCTTGATTAGGCAGGACAGAGTTCCCAAACTCTCCATCCACGCTCATCTGCTGGACTTCCTGAGGGGAGAGTATTTTGATGCATCTGACACAGTTGATAAACTCCCTGTAACGGAACAGATGTAAAACTGTCAGAAAAGCACTTATCTCAAATGTTACAGTATTTAATTTCCATTTCATCAATCAGGTCTAATGGCTCAGATCATGTTCATTGGGGCAAACAATGTAATATATTAAAAGAGAAGCAAAAGGGCTTACTCCCATGGGTCATCTCCTACTAGCAGAACATCATTCTCGTGATCCACATAGACTAGTTTCCAGCCTACTCTCCCTCGGTCTTCCAGCTGCCCCTCAATTCCAAACCTACGAGCCAAATCTTGTTTGAGCTCATCATAACCTGAATAACGAGTTATATCTATTGATCTTCCAACAGCTCCACGTTTGTATACCTTGTAAAGGTAAATACATAAAATTAGAATCCTTGACGAATGAGAGGACAAGAAAAATTATGTGATGTGTGTGAGTGACAAGTTGCACACACACTTTAGGGGACTAGGGTTCAAAAGGTAGGGATCACAGATAGAGAGATCAACTCAATGTGATTGTTAAATTTAGAATAACAAACCTTGGTATATGTTCGCAATCTCTGAAATTGTGATGGTGGGGTCCATCCACTGCGGTTTATGAAGCTGCTATGGTTTATAGTGGGATCAATGGAGTTAAACGCCATATCTGGAACTCTATATGACTGGGAAACCATTGACGAAGAAAGTTCTTGCTGAGTATCTTTAGGGTTTTCATAGCTGGCAAGTACCCCTCCCGAAGAGAGGTGATTTGAAAAATCCTTCCCCAGTCCCATCATGCCTTTCGCAGACAAAGTGTCAGAATTCATGGACATCTCAATTTGGCTATCCATATTATTGCCGTATGAAACACTATTCCTTGGATATGCCTGAACTTCTCCGTCTTGACTTGTATCTCTCAACAACATTGTTTGAGGGTTGTAAGACGGTGTGTTTTGGTGCAAATGAACATCACTTTGAGAAAGGCAAACTGAAGTTGTAGAAGATGATGTGTCCAAACAATCTGCATGTGCTGTAGCACCATTGATACAGTTTTGCGGGGCAAAAGAGCCTTGGTTTTGACTCTTGGAGATATTCAACAAGGGTTTAACAGACTTTTGCTGCTGTTCTTTAACCATATTAGCCTTAGTTGACATCGTCTCCACGGCATTAGGATTCAATACTGTGGCAGTAGACTGACTGATGTCATCTCCTAACCCAGTACTCCTGTGGACTCTGCTGTCTATCATTGGTTGAAGAACACTTGGACAGTTTGTAGATGGCGAAGTGGAGCATGATGGATTATCATCAGTAATCACAGAAGGTGCGGCTACAGCAGCAGACATCATTACACTACTAACAGCTGTGGAGAACTGATTTGTTGCTGTAGTTTGGAAGGGACCTACAAGACCAGGAACTTCAGGTAGCATTCCAGTTTGTTGTTGCTGAACTTTTGACTGCAGAGGCGGCTGAGAGAACCAAACATTTGCCTGGCTGTTATTTTTAGGCATCTGCTGTGGGGCAACATTAGATTGAGGTAGCAAGGTAGGTATGTTTTGAGGCATCTCTAACACTTGGCTAGCTGTCACAGAACTAGAGAAGCTCTGAGACGCATCTAACAGCTGCCTTTGTTGATCTTGGGGTTGGGCAAGTTGACCAGGCTGCTGAAGTGCAGATTGCTGTGCCAAAAGCAACTGTTGTTGCTGCTGAAGTTTCTGCATCAGTTGAAACTGGACCTGGTTGTCAGGCACTTGTAAATGCTGGTTGAGTGGATCAGGCAGCTGGGAATGCATTAGGTTTTGCAGATGATTTGGGCCCACAAGATGCTGCTGCAGGTTTTGAGGAAGACTTAGAGGGAGTTGATGAGTTGGATTAGATGTTTGCTGCTGCTGAAGGATATTGTTACTTTGGACAAGGGCTTGAGGCTGCAAAACTTGACTAGAGGGTAGAGGCTGAGCAACCAAATTTTGCCTCGACTGCTGAGTCATGTCATTCAGCTGTTGCGGCTGAATAATGGATCCCAGTGAGTTCATTGTAGATGGTAGCTTTGGAACTTGATCAAGTTGCTGCACTTTCTGAGGTAGCCTATGAGCATTGAACTGTAAGTTGTTGGGTTGAGGCATTTGTGGTGCTGAAAGGCCCATTTGATGGGAAAGATCTGCTCCGTCAAAGTTTTGCATAGTAGACCCAGCCAGAGACTGCATGAAATTTGGCTGCATAGAGTTTGCCAGCAGAGGATTTTGCTGCATGTTCATCCACTGGACCAAGCTAAGCCCTGGATGGGCATCGGAATCCTTCAGGCATATATCATCACCAAGCCAAGGCATTGGCCTCTTGAATAGATTATCTAAGTCGGAGTATTCATCAGCTGCAAAATTGGTAGGCAAGGTATGCAGCTAAACCGTGTCAATAAATGAAGGATAAAAATGTTAAAGAATCCAATCATCAGCATAACACACTGAGAGAGTGCGATATTTAATAGACCAAAAATATCAATCAACATGGGAGAAAAGAAGGAACATATTCCTAAACCTGGCCCCAATCAATTTGCAGCACTCATTGCACAATCACAATCAGCAGATGCTATTTACTCCTAATCATTTCCACTCTACAGAAGGCAAAGTATCTGAGGGGGAAGAAGGCATACAAACAACCAATAGAAGGCAGCCAGGGTACTTCCGGGGAACAAAACTCCCTAAGTACATGAACTTCTAAGAAACTATTCTGGCATAAAAATAGAACTTGATTATGCAATGATAAGAGGCTATAAGATCTACTACCCGGCATTCCAGGTTGCCTAGGGCGCTTAGATCTGAACAATGGAGATGGACAGATGAAAAATGGAGCTGTAACTGGTTCGATTTCCCAAATGGATACTCGATTACGTCTTTCCCCAGCAGTTGACTCGTCCCAGCCAACCTATTGAGTTAAAAACATCATCACTAAAAGGAAAACACTCGTATTGCTATCATAAATATAATGGAAAAAAAAACTACAAATAGTTATGAAAAATTACCTGCAAATTATGCCATTGTGAGTTTTTCCATCTTACAGGGTCAATATCGCTGATTCCTGTAATTGTACCCATATACCTGAAGGGAAAAAGAGTTATTCCAACCATTTTTTTAACAAACGGACAAATCAAAAGTTTCTGATCCAAGAAAGCAATCAGACTTCTTAATGCTCAAGTCACATCTAAACCAAGGTTTACAATTTCCAAGTTCAATATCAAGTAAGGCAAACAGTAATTTAAATGCTTAAACATCTCTATTTGAGTTTGCCAACATGAGAGCCATAGTTAACATCCACTTTTATAACTCAATATATGGCTAATTCAGAGATACTAATCAATAATAAAAAATGGACAAAGGCTTGAAATACACTACCTTCTTGTTCCTGACTCCTCAGTTTCAAACATCATTCGAAAGCGCATGCCAGGTGATATTTGATGGTTGTACACAGCTTTATAGTACTTGGCTAAAGGAATAACAAATTCAGATAGGCTAGCCCTAAAAAACAAAGATTATTTTAGAATGAAATATGGGAGAGAAATTCTCTTCAGTAATATATACTAATAAACTCTTTTGACAAGGCTGAACTTATTTAAATGTGAGAAAGTTATTGCTTGGACCTTGGGTTATAAAACACGGTAAAGGGGCTATTATTTGCTGCTGCATGAGCAGCTGCAGCGAGGATGCCAATATGCATGCTATCACTAGACAGTACTGATGATGATAGATTGGCAGGTTGCCTGTTAGCACGCCTTATACCCAAGAGAAGCTGCTGTGTTTCATCTCTGCTCACAAATTTTGAACATCATCGTAAGAGTGATAAAACTGCCTTTGTTTTTTCTCTTTGGAAGGGAGCAGTAAAACCATAAAGTTAAGTGATTTGACAATGTTTCTGTAAATAAAGAGACATTTAACTTTGTGAAATCAGTAATTAAAAATAAAGATTCAAGCAGAACCATTACCATTACCTAATGAATAAAACTGAGTCACCAGCAAAAAGTCTCTTTCCACTAACAAATAGACTCCATCCTGTTGTAAGCAAGTGGCGCTGTGGTTTTCCTGAAATTAAAAACGAGGGGATGGAATTAAATAGATAATGTGTATAAAGCACAAGCAAAAGCAAAAGAATTATTAATAATACTGTAATGGCAATCCATAGATACAACAAGTGAAAGTTCTCAAGGCAACAAAATGAACATACCACGATAGATATGGCGGAACTTCCAGACATTTTCATGCAGATCCCTGGCCTCAAGTTCTTGAGCAGGTTTTTGCATCGAGAAATCCTGTCCAAAGAATCAGGAAAGGGATTAATATCTAAAGTTAACACAACCAACCTTCTAGATTAAGTAAAATTGCTTACAAGAGGAGGGAAAATCTTTTCGGCGGCACGTCGAGGAACAGAAAAACCTCCATGAGTGCTCGTATCACTTGCTGTCAACGTCTTACAGAAGAATTCCGGTTGTGGCTTATTTGACTTCAGAGAAAGATCTGATCTCAGTAACGCCTCCTTATCAAACTGCATAAAAATGTCAATAGGTTAAGTTCTTACATCCACTTACATATTCAAAACTCTATGATATAAGATTCTCCTAGGCATTTAGGATTATAAGCTCTTTACAGAAGAAACAGGCTGGAGGGTCATCTGAGCATAGACTTCATCTGTCTCTGGGTCTGCCTGCAAAACCAGTCAAGAAAAAGTGGAGAAACTGAATTTGAAAGCTCTAATCAATATTTCTAAAAGGCAAAGAAACAAAAGAAAGAATGAATTAGGCAGCAGTACATGCAAGGTGACATTATGAAGGAGACATAATAGCTTAGAAGGAAGATTTGGGTAGTTCAGAATTTGAGCATCCACATCTCTCTTCATAGATGCTGCAACCTGAGATTGGGATTTTTATTGAAGTTAGTACACATATTTAACCAAGATGAAGATTAAATGTTAAAACAAACAACTTCTTTCATGTTCCCTATCGTCATGAAAATATATATATCGGAATAATGCGACTTCTTACCACGATAAAATGTCAACTACCTGCTTAGTATCTACTAAACCAAGTTTTCAAAATCCCCATGACAACAACACTCAGGAAATGAACAGGGCGCAACTGACAATGGGAATAGAAGAATAAAAGAGCTGCTGTAAATGCAGTGACAGTAGTATTGCTTTGAAACCAATATGGCAGACGGTGCATATATAGTACTAGAAATGCGAACCAATTGTTTCATAACTATAGTAAATAAATGCACAGAATAGAAGGAACTAAAATTTCTTTTGTCACCAGTAGTATAACATAAGCTACAAGTATGGTAATTCAACTATATGAAAACTAATAAAATTACAAAGACAAAAAGGAAAATTATTCCAAACATTATGTTCTCCTCCCAACTACCTCTGACACGATTCAACACCCAACTACTTGAGTAAAATTCTTACACGAGTTATTAATAAGCAAATAAAATTACCCATATTCATTTTTATATTTATTTATAAAAGAATGGAAATCACTAAAAAAAATAGAAAAGGAAAGAAAAAATTGTTGTAGTTATTGAATGATCCAATTAATGTAAGAGAGTTGGCAATTAGTTTACCTGTTCACTGTGACCTTGAGGAAAGTAGACAACATGGGTCCCAGCAGCCGGCAGGTTCACCAGCGGCCCAGCACACGCCTGCCATAGCTCCGGGTTGATGTGCCTTCTCTCCGGCGCTTCACCTGCATCATCACTCAAGCAACCATCTGTCAACTCGCGTTCCCCCATTTTTCACTCTTTCGCTGGTTTGTTTTCCGTGGAAAATGAAAAAGAATAAACTTTATTTTTCGATTTTAAAGTAGGGATCGATTGAGAGATGTAAGAAATTAGACCTTTTTAGCATAAACAAAGTGAAAAGTCAAAACAAATAAAATCAGTGAAAGGGAAAAAAAAAAAAAAAAAAGAAGAAGAAGCTGACCTTCAGCTGAACCCGGAGCTGCCGGGTTGGATGTAGATTCAACTCCGGCGGCTACCACATTCATTGCTTTTTATTTTATTCCTTCAACTTTCAGACAAGAAACAAAATCTAAACATTTGAGCCACTCATCTCCGATTTGCTTGAAATATAGATTGAGCAAAAGACACTAATAAAAAACGTTGCTGGTTAGCTCAGATCAGCTTATTTAGTAAATTCAAACAGTAGAACTAGAAAAGATAAAATCTTAATTTCTCAAAAAGGAAAAAAATTCTAAGCAGCAAAAGAGAAAAAACCAACAACAACAGAAACAAGAAGGATTCCGGTAAGATGGCTGGAAAAAAGGAGAAAAAGTAGCCGGCCGGGAAAACAGCAGACAAAGGGACAGTAATCTAAAATGTTAAAAATAACATGGGTTTTGAGCTTTGAAGGAATTGTAAAGTTTGTCAAAGACCGAATGCTGCAATTTTCAACTACATACAATGAAAATATACCCACACATTTCCCTTCCTAATCCTTTGTTTTTGTTTTCCTTCTTGGTTCTCTCAGCTCTCTCTCTCTCTCTCTCTCTCTCTCTCTCTCGCTCTATCCATCTGTATTTTCTGTATATTTTCATATTAGGTAATAAAGTCCACCAATCGTCATCCATGTAAGTTTTTCAATTTTTTAATTTTAGTCCTCAATTTTTATACTTTACTAATTTAGTCCTGATTTTACATAAATATTATAAACAATTAAAATTCTTTTAATTTTACAGAATTCAAACTTAAAAACTTTTCTCAACTTCTCCTTCACCCTTGTTTCTGCCTTCCTTGTCATCGTCATCGTAGCATAGTTGTTCCCTCGCCTTCCGTGTCGAGTCTCGCTGCTAACGTCAGTCCAATTACACGGGCTTTAATCGGCGGGGGTCAAAATAACCCAATCATGGAGCCATCCATTTGGACCGTTACGCTGAGAATCTCTGACCCGAATCAGGATTTTGCGAGTCTCCATTGCAAGAGACCGCAAAAGCGAAAATTTATAGAACCCACAGAAGAAAGAAAATCAAAGTATTGAAATCTGAACTTCTCATTTCAAAGCAAAAAAAAAAAAACAATTGAAAGATCATGGCTTTCTTACAGGTTTGCATTTTCTTTTTTTATACTTTTTTCAAAAAAAATTGTATTTTTTTAATTTTAATTTTTTTAGGTTTTTAAAAACTTTATTCAATTTTGATTTATATGTTAACTTTTTATGTATAAATATTTATATTTTTTATTTAATTTTTTAAAATTTATAAAGATATAAATTATTAAAATAGTGAAATTACTTTTTTACTATTGTAAAAATATATAATTTAATTTCGACCCCACCCAACAAAATTTTCTAGCTCTACCAACATTGTCAGTTTAAGAGGACATGAGTTCAAACGCGTTGAACTATATTTATCCTCTTATTTAAGAGTTGAAAGAAGTTATGAATAGTCCTAATTATTGTATAAAAAAATAATCATATTAAAAAATTTTAAAATAATTTTATTTATTTTTATTTTATATCAAATTACAGTCAAAATATTAGACTATATAAAAGTTATAACTAAATTTATCATTCTACCAATTAAAAAAGTGCCACGCCATCCTTAATTTAGTCACTTAACAGCTAAATGTTAAAAAGGTTATAATCTCAAAAACTTTGGTGATTAAATTATAATTTTTTAAATTGATTGATCAAAACAAAATTTATACATACTTAAGTGACTATTGATGTAATTTATCATATATATTATATATAAAATTATTTTTTGCATTTTTACTTAAAACTTTCGATTAACACGAAACTCATTTTTTTCGATTTTTAAAATCGAGTTTTGTTTACTAAGCAATTACAAAAAATTTATTTAGTTATAATATTATATATTGTATAACAAAATTATAATTGTTATATTCACTCCATATATCTATATCTACAATATATAATATAAAAATACGAGTTTGGAAGAATTTTTAAAATGACGAGAATATTTTTATTTTACATCATATTATTATATTCATATTTAAAAATAATTATAATATTTAATTTAAATTTATTAGTTAAAAAAGTTTAATAGAAGTATACATTTAAAAAATGTTACCCTAATTTTAATAGAGTTGATACTTGAATAAAACTCTAAACATAAATTCTAAGAAAAAGTTTTGCTGATTATAATATGCTAAATTTATTTTTAAAATATTGTGCTAATTTTATTGATATAAAATAGAATTATTGCTTACATGAAATTATAAAAAAATGTCACTTAAAATGCTTTAATTATTATTTGAAAATTTTCTATTATAATATTTAAATTTAACGGTTAATATATTTTAATTATATTTCATAATTAAAATAATATTATTATTTCATGTTAATTACTGTAATTAAAAATATAATATTTGAAAAACTAATTAAATATTAAATATGTAAAATCATATACAACACATGTGACATTAAAAGCTAGTATATATAAAAGCACGAGTTAAGTTACATCAGATATATCCCAATATCATTCTTTCAGGATGAGATAAAAGATATTCACTTGATGAACGACACCTTAGTTGCCTAAGTGATGAAAATGGAAATGGTGGTGGAAAAATTCAAATTGAGTGTGACCCCACGCCAAATTTAGGGGAGAGAGGAGATGTTGCACAAGCTAGAAATAATACCACTCCCACTCCTAGAGTTCGACAAAGACCTAATGGTTCGAGAGATTTTTCGGGATTACCCCTTACCAAAAACCGATGACGATTCTTGTATAAACTTGTAGAAAAGCCCGTCATCTGGAATTTTGTGAAGACAATGAAGGAAATGGTACGCCAACATAACCTTCAAATGATGATTATTACTGAAACTAAGGTAAGGACATCTAATGTTCCTGTCATTGTTATTAGCTTACCATTTGATGCCTGAGCCGATACCACAGTTATTGGGCATTGTGGGGGTATCTGGCTTTTGTAGCTTTCACTTGTTGTCACATTGACCGACTCTGCAATATCGAACAAAAGATCTAGGTCATTATGAAGGTACATGCTCTTTACTCTCAGTAATTTTTATTTGTTATATATGCTAGTCCTATATTAGGTGAACGTAAATTACTTTGGTATAATCTTAAAAGCTGTGGCGGATAATCACAATTTACCCTAGCTTGTGACGGGTGATTTTAATGAAGTAATCTCTATCTTTACGAAATTAGGTGGCCTCTCGCCATCCTGTACTAGAATTAGGGAATTTTATGGTTACCTCAATCACTATAACTTGATTGATCTTGATTTTAAAGGGTCGAGATTCACTTGGTCGAATCTTAAGAGCCTCTTAGGCCTTATTTAATAGAGAATTGACTATGCCTTTGCCAACCCTAATTGGCGCTTACAATTTCCTAATGCGATGGTCACTCACCTTCATTAGGTTTGCTCTGACTATTGCCCCTTACTTATCAATTGGGAAATTTTGATTGGCTTGTAAAAAATAGCCCTTTTAGACTTCAGTTGATATGGCTCGATCATTTTGAGTTTAAACACATCATTGAGAGCTTTTGGGTCAATTCTAAAAGCTCGTTGCTAGACATCGTTGAATTGTTTGCACACAACCTAAAGCAATGGAACCGTACTACGTTTGGTAACATTTTCCATAAAAAGAAGAATTTCTTGGCCTGTATGTCAAATATTGAAAGAACTCTAGCGGAAAATCCCTCTGGCTTTCTTAATAACTCCATAAAAGTTTACTAAATGACTTCAATATGGTACTTAGAGAAGAGGAATTGCTTTGGGCCTTGAAATCCCGTGATAATTAGATCACTAATAACGAACGCAAAGCCCGGTTTTTCATCTTTCAACCAAGGTCCGTAAAAATTTTAATAGAATTATTGGGCTGAATGATTCCACATGTAGATGGGTTACGGATAGGAAAGAACTAGAATCACTAGTTCTTAACTACTTTTCCAACCTATTTACACTTTAGAGACTACTTCTACCTCCCATTCCAACCATTGGGATCTTAATTGGATGAAACTTTCTGAAAATGTTGTGTGTGGGAGTCACTAATGTAGAGTTTGGAGAAGGAGCCCTTCCTAGCTTTGAGTTGATATACGAGACAAATGTAGAGATTCATGGGAAGGTAAGCCGAAAATATAGAATAAAGAAGGAGAGGAGAGATGGGTCGGAGCCTTTAATGGCCGAAAACGACTATATGAGATGGTGTGACATCGGAAAAAGGCCTATTCTCTCACAAGTAGCTAAAGGTTCTTTTGAGAGAAAGAAATATGATTTTTTTAATTGCACTTTACGGTAAGATTGAACTACTTCAAATCTTATAGTAATTTAACATTATAAATAGTTTTTCAAAAACCAATCTAACTTGCAAAGTTTTAATGTCCCAAGTTTAACTAAAGATAAATTAGGTATTCTTAGTTTATATTTAAAAATAAAATAAATGAATGAGGCATGAAATTATTCAAGTGATTTGTAAAATTAACATTGAGCTATTCGATTTTTTCAAGTCAACTCGAATAAGTAATTCGAGTTTTGAGTTCGAGTCGAGTTGAATTTTACAATTCAAATAACTTGAATAATTCGAATAACGTATTAGTGTAAATACCTCTTTGGTCCCTGTCAATTTTGAAAACAAACAAATTGATTTTCTCTCAACCAAGATTACAAAAAGAATTCAAAATAATTTTCAAAAATTCTAAATATTTATAAAAATTTTAAAATTTATATTTTAAAAAAATTATAAAAAATTCTAATGAATATATAAAGAAAATTAAAAAATTTAAAATTTTCAAAATAATAATTTTGGGAAGCTAAATAAGTTAATTAATATTTGCTCTAACATGAAATTAATCATATTATAATAATATTTTAATTTCACATGTTTAAGTTTTAATCTAACTCGAATAATTTTACTTAATTTGAATCAACTTGAATTTTATTTCATACAACTTGATCCGAAATTTTCAAATCAAATTAAGATATAAAATATTACTCGTCAACCCAATTAAAAAATATATTTTAAACTTATTTCATAGACGTTGCCCTAGAAGCCAAGTGATTGTTTTGTATCTTATATCATCGGTCATCGTTTTACCGAAAGGTTTTTAGTTATTTGGGATTTAAAGAAAAAGAAATTAAATTCTTTAGTAAGCAAAACCCTAGCCAGTTGCCATAGTTGAGACCAAGGGGAGGAGGAGGTGAGGTTTATATATTACTTAAGGATCAGGGATACATGCATGTAGTAAAGCCTTCCCCTTCGCTCATAGCTTTGAAGCCTCGCCAAGTTGTACTTCTTTCCAACCCGACCATGAAAATGGAGGCTTCTGCTCCGTCCTTAACTCCCCACCAGAACTCTCTCCTCCTCCTCTCCATTGCCCGCTTTCTTCAACGCAATTCCTTCTCTAAAACCCTCAAGAAGTTTCTCTCCGAAGCCCAAATCCAGGTATCTTCTTTTCTATTTTAGTTTTCTCTGTAGGTATATTCGAATGTGATTGTAGATGGGTTGTTTTGGATATTTGAGAACCGATAGTGTAAATCCATTGTTCTGCTCCTAAATGTAAAAGTACATATTTTCTTTTAGATCTCAGTGGTTGTAGTGGCTTATCAGGTTACAATAAACAAACCTACAAGCTCAAAGGCATAAGCCATCTATTTCCCAATGTAAGGACGTTTGTCTTAATCCGCTACTCTGTTTCATCGATTTCATGATTCTTAGACTTAGCTAGTATTTTCCTGAGAGATTTGACCTTTTATTTACTGAATATATTTTGGTTTATTTGCCTGTGGTTTTGATGTTAACCGGGATTGCAAAATAGGCCAAAGGTCAGGTATCATGTGCTTATAACCATTATTTAGGATGCTTTAACTGCAAAAGAGAGGGGTTTCGTGCTGCACAAGCAGCTTCTCTCAAGTTTCTAATGATTAGAAAATGGTTCTTCTGGGAAGATGTCTACTGTATAGTTGGGTCTCTGGCGTTAGTCTACCCAGGAAAGTTATTTGTTTTTCCTTAAAAAGTGACATTTTGGATCTCAGGCTGCAGGAAGTGTATACCACTCCCCCATTAATTGATAAAAATCGTAGAACCATAATAACTTGTGTTTTGAAAATAAAAAATAAAATTGTGCACTAGTTCTTTTTTCCCCTGAACTATAATGTCGAGGATAGTAGCCAATAGTTAACTTAATTTTCCTAATTGTCTCAATTCTTGACATCAGTAGGTGAATCTCGTTTTTTCCTGGAGCATTTGATATTTTTATTTTTGTAAGTTGGAAGGTCATGAATAATAAAGCTTTCTCAGTGTCTCTGTATGTGTGTGGATCCTTTGTTTTGTGTTCTTGAATCATATATTGTTTCCTCTGTTAAGCAGAGAAGCTTGTTTCTGAAATAATGTAACTTTCCCTCCTTTGTCTGCCTTCTTACTGCTTGAGTGTGTGCGCGCCAGTCACTTAATTGCATTATGAGTTTTTATTCATTCTCCCATGCAAAGTTTCTGTTAATTGGCTTGACTCTCAGTAGTAATTTTCTATCTTTTTTTTTTTTGCAGAAAGATGTTTTGGCAGGTTCTTCTCTAGCTTTGGAAGAAATGTGCTGCAAGTATCTGGCGAAGAGGTAGGATGAGATTTTTTTTTCTTGATTGATTAGACTTTTATTTATTAAGCGGGATAATCTCTTTCTCCACGAAGTGAAGGATAAGGCCTCACCAATTGTTGCATGTTTAATCACCTTTGCCTTTACACTTACTGATTTCATTGCAATTATGACTTAACATTAAACTTATGCATGTAATGACATTGAGAGTGCATAAATATAATCGTACAGTTATCTGCATGTGAACACAAAAGTGCATATGGTCTTTTCTTTAGCTTCGTTTCACATGGTTTATGTTTTCCATCTGGAGTGTAGTAAATTGTTATGATGCATGAGTCTCTTTAGTTTACCCTTTAATTCTTAAAAATTTTGATGGTGTCCTATATTGAGGGAAACTTATAGAATGCCACTTATTTTGGAAAAACAGAGGCACAAATAACCGATGTGATATTTGTGTTCTTTAACTTTCTGTCTTTCCAACCTTAACAGGTTTTATTTTGTCATTCAATTCTTATTTTCTTTTTTCATATTTTATTCTCATTTTTCAACTTCTGTATTACGCAGTGATGGACAAGACTGCATTGCTTCTACAGTTGAAGTTGCTCCCAAGAAAAAGAAGAAAAGAGGCAATGAGAGTAGTATGGACATTATAGGTGGTCAATCTGAAGTTGACGATAAATCTGCCAACTCTAAGAAATTTGAGGAGCAAGTTTTCAAGGATGCCGCTAAGGAATCTGCTACTGATAAAACTAAGGATAAGAAAAAAAAGAAAAGCAAGTCAACTTCTGATTCTTTAATTGAAAGTGTTGGACAGCATGGTTCAGAGGACACGCAACATGCTGCAGTTACTTTGAATGCTAGTGACATATCAGTGGAAGACAAGACTTCCAAATCTAAAAAGAAGAAAAAGAAGGATGATTCTGAAGATGTAGAGAAAGAAAAATCCATAGAGGAAAATAAGATCTCGAAGGTGGATTCAACGATCACGGATGATAAAGGTTCCAAGAAAAGGAAAAGGTTGGATTCTGAAGTACATGATTCTCAGCCTGTTGATAAAAATGCTACTGAAGACTCTAAACGGAGAAAGACAGCAGGTTCAGAAGAGCAATTAAATTCACTAGTGGGAGCTGATAAACATGTCGGTGAAGAAAATAAAGGAGAAAGTGGAGAGACTGATGTTGATGTTCTTCCCAAGAAGCCTGCTAAACGGTTTCATGAGCAGGAAAATGGGAACGCTGAGAAAAATGGAAAGCATTCTGAGCAAAAGAGCTCAAAGAAGCAGCAAAATGGTTCAGTTCAGGTAAGTTTATGAATATCTGCTTTACTTGTTGAACATTTTTAGTAAATTATGTATGGAAGTAAAATTCCGACCTCAGTCTGCTTGTTTTCTTTCTTTGATTTAATATGATTTATGTCCAATTGACTCTCCTTTGTCATGTAGAATTCTGGTTTTACATATTTTGCACGTGCAATCAATATGGAATGCAATGTTTTTTAAGAAAACATCCATTTAACTGTATATTAAGTCCCCATTTCTGAAGCCAAATTGGTAATTACAGAGATAGTAATTAAATCTTGTAGGTGTTCTTCACCCTCTACTATACCTTGCGTATTGTGTTTGTTACTAAGTAAGTCTCACAGGCTTATTGACTTATTCTGTAGTGAAACTTTGAGGTTCATAAATGAAGGTGGATGCCACAACCCTAAAGCTATTTTGCTTTTAAAATCTGGCATATGTTTGTAATTTAGATCTGACTTGTTGCTTCATGTTTGAATTTTCTACATTGTAAGTATGGCCTGTTATAAAATTGTCTTTTACATGTTGAATATATTAATTCATCTAGCTGAAGCCTCAATCAATTTTAAGGAACAACATGCTCTGATCTTATATGACTCAGACTCGGGTGTGAGTGTCAGATACGGGTTATGTTGCTCGGACTCTTCATTTTTCTTGAAGTACTTGTGTCCTATACACTAATATGGGGGTATGACCTCTAAAGATCCTCCAAATGCATGGAAAAGCTTAAAAAAGACTAACCATACCCATGTCGGATACATACCCGTACCGGACACTCACACCTAAGTTTGAGTAACACAGGATACATGTATCCATTTGACAAGGGTATTTTCAATTTTTTATGTGCTTTTCCATGTATTTGGAAGGTCTATACTAAATACTCATGTTCTAAAATATGTTGAACATGGGTGTTGGACATGGGTACTTCAAGAAAATGAAGAATCGAAGCAATGTAGCTTCAATAAGGTGTTGCGAGCCTCTTTTTTTCTCCTATACTGCGTGAGTTTTAGTGTTCGGCTTTTTTGTGGTAATTTCTGTTTATTTGACGTCTTTCCTGTGCTCTATTTCTCACTTTGGAGAGTGGTGTTTAGAATTGAGGGAGAATCAATTTTTGGTTCTCTTGAATGGTTCTTATTACAGCAATAGTTTTTTTCAAGGTTCTTAAGTAATGATGATAATAATTGAAATATCAATTAATCTTTGATTCATAAGAATTTTAATTTTGAATCTTGTGTTATTGCAGCCAAAGAAACCATTTCAAAGAGTGAATGTGGATGAGGTAGAATTTGTTGATAGCAGGCTTGAAGATAATTCATACTGGGCGAAGGTATAAAGTACTTGCCCTGCTTTCTTTTTCTAATCTTATGTTTGGGACGAAGTTAGTAAAGAAAAAGAAATAGAGGTTCTAAAGGAAAGGAAAGGACAGGAAAAGATATTTCATTCCTTTTGTCAGATAACTAAATTAAGTAAGAGAAGGAAAAGAGTGGAAAGTTAACAACATTTGTTTGGTTAAGTAGTAGGAAGGAAAAGCATATTATATTTACATTGCTCCAATTATACCTTTCTAAAATAAAAATTTTGTTTAATGAATGATCTTGAGATTGGTTGCTTTAAATAATTTTGAAAGTGAGAAAATTAATTTTGTTTTACCGAAAGGCTTTTTTAATCCATAAAAGAATGCTTTCTTGAAGATAATTTCATACAAAGAAATGTGTTTTCAAAATTAATCTATTACTGAGGAAATTCAAGAATTGAAATATTTATATCAAGATAAAATTAACTATAAACTTGTAAAGTTTTAGCATTTTCTACTATTCAATGTGCTTAATCATGTTCATCTGTTTCGTTTAATAAAAATCCTTAATTAATCTCAAAATAAAAAAGACTCGATGCTTATACTAAATTTAAAAATTACAGAAATCAAGTTACTGATCGATAAAGAAGAAGAAAGAAAAAAGAAGTTGACGAATGGATTTTTATAAGATTTGAAGGTCGTGTTAAGCTTGAATATTATAAAGTAGGTTTCGAAAAATAAAAGATATTATAATAAGGATATAGAAGTAATTTTATATTTGAAACGAGTTTACTTTCTTCCAACCTTTTACTCTAGTTTGGGTTAACTGAAAAGTGACTTTTGAGGAATGGGAGGGATGCTTAGTTCCACTTCATTTATTTTTATTTAAATGATACTAAACAAAGGAAATATTTTCTTACTTACCTTCCTTTCCTTTTGTTTCTCTCACCTCCAATCAATTCCAATGTATTTATTTTGATATTATATGTATATTTTTGGTCACTTGCAAAAATCCTTGTAGGATGGTGCTGAAACTGGATATGGTGCAAAAGCACAAGAAGTTCTAGGTCAAGTAAGAGGAAGGTAAGCGTAAATGTCTGAGATTTATGTATCATTGGTACCCAATTCATATAATTGGAACTTACTGTACCCGTTCTTTATAAGCATGAGTAACGCATAAATAACACAATATGTGAAACCAAGACTAAGATTGTATTCTGTGTTAGTTTAGGTTGAATTTACCATGCTTCTTTCTGACTCCTGAGAAAACTGATATTTCTAGTTAGCTGGACTCCAGTATTAGTTTATTACTTGACAGGCTTGTCAATATTGGTTTGGGTTTTGCTGGAGATTTTGTTAATTATTAGGATTTTGAACTTCCTCAAGTTTGCATATGATTCTTCGATAGATGTTCCGAGGCTTAGGCTTTATCTTTTCCTTGCTACCCTCTACCCTGTTTTCTCTCCATGATCTAAATATTTTCTAACATCTATTTCTGAGCTCGGGAATTGGAATAAGCGGTGCTCTGGCCTCTGGATGCTGAACTTATACAATAATGTACTCCTGAAAATAGTTAGATTTGCCAGGTCAAATTAATCTGGTAATGGTTGATGTCAGTTTATTCTGGCCCATTCTCTGTCAAAGTGTTAATCTTTTACCAGAAATGGTTTGTATTTTTGTTTTACTGTGCTTTGGGTTGTTCTTGTATATGCTTAAGCAAAGATGGTGTCTAAAATACATATTTCTGATTGTAAACACAGGGGTTTCCGGCATGAGAAGACCAAGAAGAAACGTGGATCATACAGGGGAGGGCAGATTGATCTGCAGTCGCACTCTATAAAATTCAATTATTCTGATGAGGAGTAAATGTTGACTTTCTAGTTGGATGATGAGCACTGCTGTACCCTCTAACCCTTTCCATTCATTTGAGTTTATTAAGTGGAACTCAATGGAACTCAATGATAATATGCTTGTGTTCATCCATAGAGTCATCTGTGTTGGTTTTGTTAGGGTCAATCAGTTTCATGCGTCATCTCTAGTTAATTGAAATTATATTTATGTTTTGGTGTGTCTAGTTCTTAAACGTTTGACATATGCTTCTATTTAAGGCAAATTGCTGTTTTGTGTTGTTTTCTGGTGCAAATTTGGAATGAAATGAAGATACATGTGTATTTGTCTTTTACTGGGTTAGAGAAAAAGAATGAATACAAATGGGGTAAACTACCTTGATAGTCACTCAACTTTGAATAGGTTATTTTGGTCACTCAATTTTAAGAACGTTCAATTTTATTATCTAAAATTTTAGTCATCTACCCTTAAATATTTAACATGTAGTTAACGTGGACCTATATTTCTTAGCTTAATAATAAATTTAACCCTTTAATGTTTACACATTTTATAAAGTTGATATTAAATTTAAAATTTTAATAAGTTTAGCCTATAATGTTTATAAAATTTGTCATTTAATTTTAATTTTAAGTAGTTTTAAAAACTTAGCTTTAAATATTTATAAAATTTGCCATTTTAATTTTAAATTTAGAAGTTTTGAAAAGGAAAATATTTAAAAAAGTTAGACAAAAATGATAAAATAATTTTAAAAATTTTAAAAAGCATAAATAAAATACAAATAAAACACCCAACCATACTTATTAAAAAAGTATATTAGTATTAAATAAAATAAATTATAAACATTGTAGCTCTCAAAATTGCTTCTTCCCTGTAGTGATTTGCTTGCTCTTCATTTACATCCCTTCTTTTATTTATTTTTTAATATTTTCTCACAAGGTTCCTTTTTTTTTTTCTTTCCATCTTTTTGGGCATCGGTGGAATTAGAGCTGTCCATGGGCCGGGCCGGTCTAGGTTCGGGCCAGACCCAAATTTTTTTCAGCCCCCTTCTTAGGCCCTGGCCTAGCCCGAAATATGGGCCTGAGATTCTGTCCAGGCCCGACTCGGGGAAAAATATGGAACCCGAGCCCGGCCCGGCCCGGCCCTTTTTTTAATTAAAATTAAAATTATATTTTTTATTAAAATTAAAACTAATTGTTATTAAAATTAATTGTTATCAAAATTAATTGTTATTAAAATTGTATTAAATTATATATTTTTTTGTACTAGTCAACATTTTGTAAAATCTAACATTTTGTTAGTAAAATTATTAATTGTTAATTGTATTAATTGTTACTAAAATTATCAAATTATATCAAATTATTAATTATTAATTGTTACTAAAATTATCAAATTATATCAAATTATTAATTATTAATTGTTACTAACATTTTGTTAGTAAAATTATTAATTGTTAATTGTATTAATTGTTACTAAAATTATCAAATTATATCAAATTATTAATTGTATTAATTGTTGTAACAAAATCTAACATTTTGTAACCTAAAACTTAAAATAAAACTAAAACTAGTATATTTTAAAAATAAAAAATATTTAATATATTTTCGGGCTGGGCCAAAAAATTTTGCCCGAGGCCCAGCCCGTTTTCTAAATGGGTCTCATTTTGTTGCCCAAGCTCATATTTCGAGCCTATATTTTTACCTGAACCCTCTCATATTTCGGGCGGGCAGTCGAGTCGGGTCGGGCCGCCCGGCCCATGGACGCCTCTAAGTGGAATCTAAACATGATTTATGAGTCATTGGGTTGTTATGTGGCTGACCTTTCCTCCTAAGTGTGGAGGGAGTTATGGGGGCTACAATTGCTTATGGGAGTCCTTATCCAAACAAAGATGACCTCTTTTATATGAAGATGTCTTGAAAGACCCCAACTTCAAGGTTTTTAAACTTTTTATTTTATTTTATGTGATTTATGGTAATATTAGTTTTAGAAGTGTTGGTTTTGGATAGAGTTGCTTATGGGTTAGGTTAGATTTGGGTCGGGTCAAGTAAAAAAATCAGGTCTATTTTTTAGGTTTGGTCTCAACTCAAAAAATGTGTCTAAAATTGTCCAATCTCGATCTAGATAAAAATGTTAAAACTCGAGCCCAATTCGCTTGTATTAAATTTTTTATATAAATATAAATTTAAAAATATAATACATTAAATACACTAAAAACATTAAAATAAATATTTCCCAACAAATACAAAAAAATAAAAAAATATACTTAAATAATCTTCAGATAAGTGCAACTTTAATAATAAAATAAGAGTTATATAATATTCAAGCAATAACAAAAAAAAATAGTTATATAACAGTGAGATGATAGCAAAACAATGAAAAATAGTAAAAAAAAGTAATATATTTTTTTGCAAATTGATGAAGCGAGTCGAGGCCAAAAAAGTTTACCCAAGGCTCGACCCGTTTAGAAAACTGGCCTTATTTTTTTCTTGTCTAAACCCGTTTTTTTGACCTATAAAAAAAAGGTATTTTAGGACCAAAATAAGTTAATCGAAGAAAAAATTTTACATTTAACTCAAAAACGTTTGCTTTTTCTTGGACCTTTCTTCTACACAACAATGAAAAGTTTTTGTTGTTTGTTTTATTAAGTTAGTCTTTTTGGTATTATTATTCTCATGTAGGGGTGAGCAAAATTCGATTTGATTTGAAAAAATTGAAAAAAAAAGTTAAAATTTGAGTTAATTAAATTGAGTTATTAGAGTCAACTCGAATAAGTAATTCGAGTTCAAAGTTAAATTTTACAATTGAATAACTCGGAATAATTTAAATAACATATTGATATAAATACCCTTTTAGTCCCTATTAAGTTGGAGAATGAGTAAACCGTCTCTCTCTTAACAAAAATTATAAAAAATTCAAAATGATTTTAGAATTCAAAATATTTATAAAAATTTCAAAATTTATATTTTTAAAAATGACAAGAAAGTTAAAAATAAAAAATTTTAGAATAATAATTTTGGGGACCTAAATAAGTTAATTAATGGTTCTAGTTTATTATACTAAAGTATATTTTTTAATTATTTTGCTTTGAATTTTTTCAGATATATGTGTTCTAACATGAATTTAGTTATATGTAACAATATTTCAATTTCACATGTTGAATTTTTAATTTAACTCAAACAATTTCACTCGATTTGACTCGACTTGAATTTTATTTCACTCGATTCAATTCAAAAATTTTAAAAATCAATTTAGAATAATAAAATATGATTCACCAGCTTAAAATTTTTCACTCAATTTAACCTAACACTCCCCTCTACTCTCATGTAATTTTGGACTAAGTTGGCATAATATGTCATGTATCGATATTGAATCCGATGATGTATGCGACGCTATTACAATATCGCCCATCATTTCATTAAAGGATATTCCTTCTATTATGTGTTACCCTATTGAGCTTAGGGCGGGGAAAAGCCTACAATATGGTCCCAGTATTTTACCCACTACTTCTAATACTTGCACTTGAGAGTTAGAACAAAATTGATAAATTTTGTAATTATTTAGGGAGTAGAATTAAAATAACAAAATTCCTAAACATTGAGGGTTAATTTATTGAATATTTTAGATTTAGGATCAAATTGATATAATATGTAAATATTTGAGGGCTAAATTTATTATTAGACTAATAAAAATCTCATGTTAGACTTTGAATAAAGTTTTTAATTTTAAAAAGTTGAATGGCTAAATGAAAAAATTAATAGTCGGGATACCAAAATAGAATCGATGCACATTTAGATGAGATTATATTAAGGGTGTTTAAACGGTTAACTAAACCGAATTAGTATTAATTGAATTAATCGAACTTTTAATCATTTAACCGTTAAGCGATCCAAAATTATATGTGATTAACCGAATTAATCGAAATTTATATGTTTTTTGTTGTTGAAAAAGTATATAACATATAAAAAATTGTTCATTTGACTGAATTAACCGAATAGAATTAACGAATTAAAAGTTTAAATAATTTGTATTATTAATTATTTAACTTTGACTAATTTAGTTAATTATTCAATTTGAATCGAATTAACCGATAATTGAATTTTCAAAAAATTAGTAATCGACCTTCAACTGAATTAGATCGATTAATCAACCAATTAATTGAATTAGATCGATTTCGTCGATTAACTTGATTTTAACTAAAATTTGAACAACCCTAGATTATATCTCAAAAAGAAAAAATAGAGGTTATATTCGCAATTTAACAGAGTACAAGGACGATTGCATATTTAGCCCAAAGATACAGAAAGACGATGACAAAGAGATGAGCACCCCCGTCCATTTAACGACAAATGGACGGAAAAGCTTAAAAAGCTGCAGTGGTAGTGGGCCACTTAATCTCTTCTTATTAGCTACACAAAGCGAGACAGAGAGTTCAGTAGAAGTTCTGTAGACTCAAATCCACTGATTGAGCAAAGAAAAAACAAAGAAAAATACGTTTCTCATGAACAGATCTCATTTGATACGTCTCAAATGGACTTAATCCGTTGCACTTCCTGCTTCCAGCATTCTCCCACACTCATCGCTCCAACATTCCGCCACCGTACCACTCCAAAACCTAACTTGACTACAATATCCAACAACCATGCAACAGTATCAACGACTAGAATGGTGGTTAAAGCACGCGGAGGTGGAGCGGCTGAGGCCGAAACTGCTTTGGTTGACAAGCCTAAGGTTTTAAAGAGATTTCAGGTGTCTGATGGCCATCCCGCTCCATTTGGTGCCACTATTCAGGACGGTGGCGTCAATTTTGCGATATATTCGGCCAATGCCACTTCTGCTACTCTCTGCCTCATTGCTCTCTCGGATTTGCAACAGGTTACTCAAATTTTGATGTTACATTGCTTTATATTATGTTCAGTAATCAGTATGTTAAACTTTGAAACTTGGGCGGCTCCTCTGATCGTTGAACCGTCACCAAGCAATTAAAATGTAACAGTTTTTCCAACGTAATTATTCCATATGATATAAAAAATTATGCATTTTGATTCTCATAAATTGTAAAGCTTTTAAATGTTTAACCGTGGTATTTACTTGTTTATACATTTCTACTGTTCTCTTCTACACGCAAAAAGCTAGCAGTAAAGGTAACAACCAAGACGAGCCTTATTCTCCTTTTGCGGTTTTTCCGTTGAAGGGATTTGTTTCATTCTAGAATTGGCTGTTTGAAAATAATTTCGTAGTTTGACATTTTAACAATCTAATCTTTGTTTCTGGTGAGTAATTTGGATAAAATGGCTGGTTTCTTATCCAGAATAGAGTTACGGAGCAGATACCACTTGATCCATTGGCTAATAAGACTGGAGATGTGTGGCATGTATTTTTGAAAGGAAATTTTAAAGATATGCTATATGGATACATATTTGACGGGGAGTTTTCTCCTGAAATTGGTCATTACTATGATTCTTCCAGGATTTTATTGGATCCGTATGCAAAGGTAAATAAGGGCCTTTTATTTTAGTGACCAAGTTTCCATTATTTTCAGTTTGCTGTTTTTCTTGTGAAATGAAGGGCTGATTTACTTGTCCCTTTTCTAGGCAGTTATAAGCAGAGGGGAGTTTGGGGCTTTAGGGCCTGAAGATAATTGTTGGCCCCAAATGGCCGGAATGGTGCCTACTTCAGAAGATCAGGTACTTAACTCGAATTTATTGCTGTGACTGCTTTTTGCCCATGTGAGGGAAAATATAGGTTATAATAGTGACGTTCCAGATGGCCTTTGTCTGGATCTTGCAAGCAATTTCTCCCTAAAATTTATTTCTCAAGTTGTTGATGGTGGAGGGTAGTGTACTATCCAGGTATTCATTATTATTTCATTATACTTAATTTATGATATAAGTTTGTATGTAATGAAGCATGACTTACTCTGTTGCAATTTCACAATTAGATTACAATCCTCTCCTGTTTAGATTTACTTCAAAATATTGGTGAAGAACTGAAAACCTTTGAGGGAAAATTAAATAAGTAAAGAGCAATATTTGATATGTCTTCACCATCCCATAGAGTTTAAATCTCTAAATGGTTGAAAAGATGTTGCTTGAGATGGATAATGCCTCATCTCCTACAATAGCAATATTATTCACATATACTACTAGATAGACACACTTGCCTTGATTGTTGTGACGGTAAAATGTTGAATGATTCGCTTCACTTATTTTCATTCCAAGCTCTTGCATAACAACATTGAAATGTCTAAACCAAGCCCTAGAAGATTGTTTCAACCCATTAAGAACGTACTAACCTAGACTCCCCTTGAGCATTGAAATATGGTGGTTGTTTTATATAGACTTCTTCAGTTAAATCACCATAAATAAATGCATTGTTAATATCTAATTGATTAATATTCCAATGATTCATTGTTGTTAGGGAGATTAGTAGTCGAACCGAGGCAATTTTGGCAACTAGGGAGAAAGTCTCTCCATAGTCGAGACTAGGAATTTGTGTATACCCTTATGCAACTTGATGAGTCTTCAATCATTTTATTGATGAGTCTTCAATCATTTTATCTTTTCAATAAAATCTACTTTAATGTGCATGCCCAATTATAGTTTTACCCGATGGTAAAGGAATAAGATGCTGAGTGTGATTGGCATGAAGAGCATTCATCTTTTCCACCGTAGCTTGTTGCCATCCAAGATCTGTCTTTGTTGCACTAATAGTCTTAGGAATGGACACAACAGATAAAAGCAGGGTTGATGTCATAATATGAAGGTAATAGTAAGTGATAACTCAAAAAATTGTAAATAGGACGAGGGTTACAAGAAAAACAGATATGTTTTCAAAGAGCAATAGTTTTGCTTGCTTGAGGCATGATCGAAGATGGATAATATGGTAGTTGAGGAGTCACATGGAACGTGCTCTTGTTTTGAATCTGTAAGATCATTATTAGAAGAATGTATAAAGTATTTTGAAATAGGTATGATATTAAGAACGATAAAAATAAAAATTGGAAGAGTTTCTTCAACTTTCTTTTGGAAGGAGATGTTTAAAAGAAGGTTACATCTAGAGAAATAAAGTATTTATTTGTGGTAGGTTGATAACATTTATACTTGATGACGAGAACATCTTAAGAAAATATATTTAGTGGATTTTGGAAGGAGTTTATTTTTGTCTTGGTGTATGATTATGAATAAAATAGGTACAACCAAAGACATGTGTAAAAAGAGGATAAATTGATTGATTTGAAAATACAATAGAATTAGGACTTTGATTTTGCAAAATAAAAGACATGAGATTATTAAGACAGTTAAAACAACATTACCCCAAAAATGAAGTGATACTTTATGATGAATAAGCATAGTCTGAGTGGTTTCAATGAGATGATGATTTTTCGTTCAACCATTTGAAGATGACTGAGTGAAGCAAGTAAAAGTACTTGGTGGAGCAACAAAGACTGGTAGAAGATTGTTGTTTTGAAGCTTGGTATTGTAAATACTCATCATAATTTGATCTAGACAATGTGATAGATTTGACCCTTTGTGCATGGGCGGTTGGAAGCAGAAGAACTCTATTTTCTTGATTTTGGGCTAAATGAGCAGTGGGCTGACTATCATGAGAAGGCTGTTCATGTGAAGCTCAACAAGGATCATGTGTGTGATCACTTTTGTCACAATAAGTACTATGAGGTTGTGGCCTTTTGCCTTTCTTCTTTGATTATCTCTTTGCTGGTTAGTGTTCTGTATTGTTAGCATAGAGGATTCTGCCTCTACTTGGGCTTGGCTTGAGAAGATGTGAATTAACCAAATAGTTACAATCATCAAGAGTAGGAACAGTTGGGCTATTAAGAATTTGATCTCAAATTGAGGCTAAATCTTCTCACAATACTATCAAAGCAAGTACCATAAACAATCTATCCCTCTGTTGGTCTTGATCAACCACATTTTCAGAAAGAGGAATGAGAACAATGAATTCATCCTTCAAAGTTTCAACCTGACCTAAATAGCTAGCCATATCTTGTTGGTTTTGTTGTAGATGAACAAGATCCGAGGCAACTTTATAAGTCTGTTGAATTTAATGTATAAAGTCTTGGCTTTAGTTCAAATTTTGTAATAGATATTGCAGGACTAAAACAAAGTAACTTTTTCTCAAGTGAATGTTACAATAGACTACATAAATGTGCATAAAGTTTGGCCTAAATATGCCTATTCTTTTCATCAATTTTATTAACTTCTTTTTCTAAATGATTCGACACAGCAGCCCAAGATATGTAATTATTGTTACCTTGAAGTTTGACAGTAATGTTAGTCGGAGAACTAGGTATTGGAGAGAAAGAATTGTTTATAAAACTTGAGGCATCCATATTGAAGATAAAAATTCAATGAAAAATAGCAAATGGGGTTGGTACGGCAAGTAGACAGCACCATTGGAGCTGGGTGAGTAGGATGAACCTTTAGGGAGACTTGCGTCGAAGAATGGTGATCGGATGGTGGCTCATGCACCTCATGCGTGGTAGAGAGGTAGAAAACTTTATGGCAGCATGTGGCCCGCACGCAAATTTTGGTGACTAGTTTTTGTTGGAAGAGTTAACTGGGGTTGGGATTTTTAATGGAATGAGTAGTGAAAGTAGTTAGGTTGGTACCATGTAAATTGAGAAGAAATTGAAGGAAGAAAATGAGAAGGAGCTGCTACTAAGTTGATGGAGCAATGAGAAAAATAGGATGAAAGAAAATGGTGAGAAATAGAAGAGTTGTATGTTTTGAAAATTTAGCTTAATTCAATCCCTCAAGCATGAATAGATATTTATACTATTAACCAACTATGCAAAAAAAGGAAAGGCCAAGATTACATCAATTACACAGATTTTATAGCCTATTTACACCTTAATTTCATGCCACCAACCCCTAAAATCACACTACTATTGATCTCTAAGATTATATTTATCACAACAAAATGAAAGAGAAAATATAGTTTAATATTGAGAGTATAGTTAACAAAACCTATTTTGGGTATGAAAGTAAAAAAAAAAAAAACATTGGCTATTTGGATATTATCTTTTTCTTGACGTAGAGAGTAGTTAAGTAAGTTTTTAGAGAATCCTGTCATTTTTATATTCGCTCTAGAATCAATTATCTATGATTCAATATTAATGTTGGTGTTAAAAGCATTACTTGACTTCACAAGTTTAGATGCTACGTTGGAGGAAGAGTCAATTTGAGATAGGAGACCCTTAAGATGTTTAATTTCATCTATGGATGACTCTATGGTTTCAGTCAAATTGGCTTGAGCTTGAGTTGAATTAACTCGTTTTCCTTCCTGGACTTTGGTGGGTTGACTATGTAATTTTAGCAAGTCTCTTTAATCTGCTGCGGCTTTCCACAATAATCACACTGCAAATGGTCTTTGTCAAAATTCTTGGCTTTTGATTACTCTTGAGAGCCACTAGTGGTGAATCCTACCTTTTCAAATGGTGTTGTGTACAGCATAACACTTCAATGGCTCTCTTCTTGCCAAACATAAGAATATGTTTTCTCAAGATAAGTAAAAGGTGTCTTATCAGGTGCTTGGACCTTTATTTGATCATACACATTATTTAATCTGGTTAAAACATCATAAACTCGTTCCTTTTTTCCTAGCTTCTAGAATTTGATTGCATTTCTGCTGCAATTTGCTTTAAAAACTTGATAATAATCTTTGCTTTAAAATCTTGATAATAGTCTCATTCTTGCCATAAGCCACTTAGTTCAAAATAATACTAAGAAATTGTCATCTTACCTTGTTTGGTGTTTTGACTTTGTAACAGTTTTTTTAATATCTAAGCATCATTCCCAATTTGTGAGTATGTGAGAGCAGTTGCCTTCCACATCTTTATCGCACTATCAAGCAATAGATATGTTCATAATATTTGAGGCACCATTGAGTTGATAAGCCACACCATAATAAGGGAACTTTTTGAGTCCCACTGGTTAAAGGCAGGGTCATTTGTTGCGGGTTTTTTTGTATCATAGGTAACATAACCCCACAATCCTCTAAGCTTTGGTGAATGATAAAGCTTGGCGAAAGGTCAAGCCCCCAAAAAGGAAACTTTAACTGTGTACTTACAAAAACCAATAATAGTCAACAAATGACTTTTAGATAGAGCCAATTAGGGTCTATAGTAGTAGTTAGAGGTTGGACATACATCTATAAATGGTTGGCAACCGGAAGTTGAAAACTTTGGTGAGGTTGACGTCGTGTGCTGCGTAAAGAATTGCCCAAAAGGTGTTGGTGGCACGTGAGATACAAGTGCAAGGTGGATGACTATTGGGCTTCTAAGGTTGGCAGATGATGATGCTCCAATGCTACTGAAGGTGGCAATAAGAAAAGAAAATGAGGCTAAAGTGGTAAGTGCCAAATTTTTGGTTTATAGGGTTTTGGGGGAAAAGTTTTTGTAAAAAAGAGGAATTAAGACCCCAAATATGGATTTTAGGCTTTGATACTATGTCAAAAATAGAGATATTCTGAGATTGATAGAGAAACTGACAGTGACTTGCTTCTCTTGTATACAACTTTTCTATTCCTATATAAGGGAATTGCAAGGCTGTACAGAAATGAGTAATCCCAACAAATCAATAATCAGATCATAAATCTAATTTTTAAGATCATGCTAATTAGGTTAGCTGTTATTTAGTTATTTAATCTGGTCAACTACTGTTAGTAAGCTGTCAACATTTTCTTTTGGCATCCTAATTATCATCAATATGCATAAATATACATGCATTCATATATTTATACATCGGAATGTAAAATCATTTTACCTCATTATTTATGAAAAAGATTACAGGAAAATAGAACATTATGAATTTGAAAGAAATATGACAACAAATTGTTATTGTTCTTTAAATGATTGTATGGTTTGCACTTTGTCATGGTTTTTGAATGTTGGACTTGGTTTCATCCTCGCCATGGGATACTATTTGATATTTCTTCTTTAACTTTTTATTCCTTGACTGTGTATTTGGTTATTTGATATTTCTAGTTTGATTGGGAAGGTGATTTACCTTTGAGACATCCAGGCAGAGATCTCATAATTTACGAAATGCATGTGCGTGGATATACAAGGCATGAATCTAGCGGGACAAAATTTCCCGGCACGTATTGTGGTGTGGTGGAAAAGCTTGACCACTTAAAGGTAGAGCCTATAACATTGTATACAACAATTTGTGGTGCTTTCTCTGAAATGTTTTCTTTTTCACTATAAGATGACATCAGATAGTGGTAAAGTAGGTGTCTTGCTTTACAAGTGACTTAGGTCTTGTTCGTAAATCGTTGAAAAAAATAAATAAATAAAAATAATCCGATAGAATATTTTTATACAAAAGTGTGAAAAATAATAAGTAAATAAAAGTTATTTATCACTTAATGGAGGATATTTTGAAATTAAATTAATTTATTTTAATATTATATTATCTTATAAAAATTTACATTTAAAATTTGGCTTTTGTTTAGAATAAGGTAAAATGATTAAAATTAAAGATAAAATGTAGATTATAATTTTGTATAATTTAAAATCTATATGCATCAAATAATCTAATTACATTCCATAATTAATTTTGAGTAATATATCTAATAAATATTATAACTTCAATTCCATACTTATCAATACTTAATTTTTCAGCTTACAAACAGCACCTTAATCTATTCTTTACCTCATGGCTATATGAAAGAACAAAGAATTGTTTCTAAAAAGGAAACAAAGTAGATTTTGATCAACCATCATAGATTATTTTGTGAAATTTTACCAGGAAAAATTGTCAACTATTTTTACATTAACACAAAAATTGATATAACTGCTGATACTATAGAAGATAAACAAGTTAGATGCACCAATTGATTGTTGTGTCCAGCTATCATTTTTTTTTCTCACTAATTGATTGTTGTGTCCAGCTATCATTTTTTTTTCTCTTACTTCCTATTACTTGCATGAATATTCTTAATGGATATAAGTGTACTTGTGTGCTTGTATTCTGGTGAGACTAATGCATCTACTAAAATTTTAACTAAAACATATTAGAATACAAAAACAAAAAGGAAAAGATAGATTAGCAACACATACCACCTTTAAATTGTTTAAATATTAAAGCATCTTAACCTAAAATAAGTTGAGACTTAAATGAGTTGAAATTTTTAATAATAAAATCTAAATTAATTAGGACTAGAAAGGCTTTGTATTCAAAATGACTTGGCATAAAATAACCTGAACTTGATGTTACTCAAATTGAACAACATAATAGTTGCAACAGGATGAACATAATGACTCAACCAGAACATGACAACTTGATAGGACCCATACTTGAACGAAGTAAAATTGAAAAGACTTGGCCTACCTTGATTGTTTGCTGCATTGCTATAACTAGGGTGGCCTATGTGGTTTAGTTGGATTGTTGCTCCCCTGATAGAGTTTATTGATACCTTTTAGGTCATATTAAGGTGTAGTTATTTTTTGTTTTTCTTTTCGTTGTCTTCTCTTGTACGCGTTCTTTAAATATGGAGCTCTCTTTCTTGGTCCTCCTTTTAACACCATTTAATTTATTCATAAGAAAGTTTTGTGGTTTTCTTGTATAAATGAGTTTAATTGTTTAGTTTTGTCAAAATTGTAGCTTGTTGCCTTTTGGAATTATGAAACAAACGTTACTAAATTACTTTAAAGGGAACCTTTGGTAGAATCTTGGCTTAGCTAAATAGTCAACTCTAAATGATTTTTAGACTTAGAGACATTTGAATTTTTTAAAGTTGAGAGAGAGAAAGTGAGGAAAAGAGAGAAAAAGAAGAAAAGGGGCAGTTTGCGCCTATTCTGTTTCAGCTATGAAAACAGAGAAGAAGAGACAAAAATAGGGAAGAAAACAGAGAGAGGAAGAGAGAATAATATTCTGATTATGTTACTTACCAAATATACAATCTAATACATCACTATTTATACTAGTTGACACGTACAAAGAAGGAAAGTCAAAAATTATATACAGCCTCATTAGATGCTAGTCAATCCCTAAAATCTCTATATTAATAATAATAATATTATTATCAACAGTTAAAGTTCATACTAGAACCATAGATGAGGGTTTTGTCAAGACCATGATGTGTTTAAGGTTGGTACAATACTTTTACTGGTCGTATCGGTTGGTACATATTGTTTCGGTCCTAAATACATACTAAGTAGTTTAAGGTTTGTTTTTGTCAAAATTTCGATGTGTTTAGACTATTTTGGTGTGTTTCTGTCAATATCGGTTTGCACCAACTCGTGCGGGTTGGTACAAGATTTTGATATTTTAAATAATCTTTTAATTATTTTTATCTTAACCATATTTGTTTTTTATAATTACCTTTAAAATTAAAATACAATATTAGGTTATTGAACCTATTTAATAATTTTAAAATTTATATTTGAATATATATATTTATGTAATTGATATATATTTGTATGTAAATGTAATATATATTTGTTTCGAAACTAAAGCTATAAAATATATGTGAAAAATGTTTAAAAAAATCAATAAACTTGAAATGGTACAATGAAACACATTAGTACTGGTATGCACTAGTACCAAGACAAAAATGGTACCCCTATGGGTAAGCAATATGATTTTGATTTTAAAGCATTGGTCTAGACAATTAATGTTGGGTTTTGATACTCGACCACCTCTCATGCTTGATGGAGCTTATTTTAATATAGTTAGGACACATTCTATTTATCCAAAGCAATTGTTCCACAAGCATATGCTTTTGTGAAAGAAATTGTTCCTATTTTGGTTTACCAAGAACAATTATATGAATTGTTTGTTCTTAAATGGAGTAACATTTGACTACAAATCGTTTAGTTTCTTTGCCTAACCTGTTTGCTTAGTAACAAACACTGTATACTTAAGAATATTTAAGTTATATCCTTCAAATACATTATTGAGATGATGAAATGAGATAACAGAATAACAATTATTTGGTTTGTTTATTTACTATGTGTTTATATGGTTTGTAGGAACTTGGAGTCAACTGCATAGAATTAATGCCATGTCATGAATTCAATGAGTTGGAGTACTACAGCTACAATTCTGTTTTGGGTGACTATAAGTATGAAATTTCAACCTTTGATTCCGAGCTATTTTTGGTTATCATGCTAGTTTTAATTAAGTAGCAAAAGATTTGAAACTGGTTGCATCTAAACAAGCTTCTAGCTAACCCATTAGTCATGATAACATTTTACTTTCGTCAAAGTTGCACAGATGGTAGAAGACTGTCAAATTTTCTAGACTTTGTGATGCTATAATAGGGGTGGGTATTCTATCTGCTTAGTGTTTGTTTAGAATAAAATTGGATATAGGATTTATCATTGCTGTTGGAATCTGGGTAGGGTGTATGAATCACATAGATTGTTCAGTTTAGTTTGGATCTTAAAAGAGGGATAAAATTTGAGGTAAAAGGTGTTGGAATTTAATGGTACCTATAATACTAGGATGAGACAAGCTTGTGACTGGTATTATGTTTTGAACTGTATTTACAAGTTGTGGTTGTAGAGATGGGAAAAGAGACAAAATACCTAGCATAATTTATTTAAAGGAGGCATAATGATAAATTTTGCTTTTAACATTTTCCTTTTTTGTCACTTTGGTCCTAATTCTTTTTTTAATAATTTTGGCTGTTAACCTGTAAAATTTATTTCAATTGCTTTTTTTAGATGAAAAAAGTTAATTGGAGTGTTAAAATTTTGATGGCATTGATGTGGAAGTTTGCGTGACAAGCCATGTATACTTTATGAAAATTAATAAAAAATATTAAAAAATTCAACAAATTTAAAAGTTCATAAAATTATTTAGAAAAATGATTAATGTCAGCAGTGAAATACATGTAGACTCACATCAATGTCATTAAAATTTTAACAGTTTAATTAAGTTAGCTATGGAGTATGAAGTTCTTGTCAGAAACAAGATCAAGGCAGAAACTCAACATTTTATAAGATTCTACGCTCAGTATTATAATGTGAGCCAATTAGGCGACTTTCTTTTCTTTAATTCCCTCACCTGTACATGTTTTGATTCTCATTTTCTTCAAAAATTTCTGGGTTTCATGTAAGAATCTGGATCCAATTTTAGGAATTCAAGGCCACAAAATACTGTGATCTGGCTTATCATTACCAGATTTAATTTCAATTGGGGGTGTCAACGAACCTGTCTACTATGATTTGATCATTGTGGTTTCTAAAAAACTGTGGATACTTCTCCCTTAATTCACTCTCAAGTTCCATGTGGCCTCTTCAGTGGAGTGAGTTGCCATAACACTTTCATGAGGGCAATCACTTCATATGCTACATTTTTTTCCTTCTATCTAGAATATTGATATAATTTCTCTTGTAACTCATCTTTTATTTCTGTAGATTCATAATAACTAACATGTCAAATCTTCTTTTTCCTCAACGTACGAATGAAATGCATTATTAACTGATGAAAATTTGAGGGTAGGCTATGCAACTTCACCAATACCGTGGAATTTCAAATGAACCAAGAAACCTAGTACCCTGCTTTCCTCTTTAATCTTGTGCCATGGCAGATCATCTGCATGTTGTAGATTTCTTCTCTAATTTATACATAAATCTTCTTTCATGTGTCTAAATATAGGATTGACATGCCAAATTAATTGCTCTTTACAAATAAATCTTTTCTTTGTGGTCTATGCTAAAAAATAAGACATTTTAGGGAAAAAAATCAACAGTGTTAGTCTTCTAAACAAGTCTGAGTAGTCCATAAAATTCAGAAGAGTTAAGTTTGCTAGAAAAACAAACAAATTCCTTGTGTGTAATTCTAAAATCCTAAGATTGGGTTATGTTATTTAATAGCTAAGAGACAATTCATAGGATGCTGGATTTTTTTCAGTTTGCCAATTTCTTTTGCATCCATCGAATAGTTTTGCATCTTTATTGATGAAGTTAAGTTTGAAAAGTTGTACTTTAGCAACATTTGTCTAACTTAAAATTTCATGTTTGCAACTTCCTGTCATACTTACACATCAGTACCTTCTTGTCAAGGTTGAACTTTTGGGGATATTCAACAATCAATTATTTTTCCCCCATGATAAGGTATTCATCTTCTGGTATTCGTAGCTGTGGTCGTGATGCAATTAATGAATTCAAATATCTTGTTAAAGAAGCACATAAACGCGGAATTGAGGTCAGAGCATAGCAGATTCCAATCTCAATAAGCAAATTCACTTGAGAAAATTTTAGTTTTTTTACTAGTTGAGTTTTTTTGTATAGGTTATCATGGATGTTGTTTTCAATCACACAGCTGAAGGCAATGAGAAAGGTCTCAGTGTGTCATTTAGAGGTGTTGATAACTGTGTCTATTACATGCTGGCACCTAAGGTATAACTGTTCTGAAACTTTATATGACACAAACAAATGTATTGTACTATTGCAGTTAAATCCTCTGCCTCAAGAGGTTAATGAAATCTTTATAATAGTATTATTGGCATGCTGCTCCTTTATTTAGACACACGATATTACCATCTACATACTGTGATATATTTTAATTTGTTCATAGTGAGTTGTTTGTTTTATTGACCAAGTATTTTTCTTTAACTTTACATGATGTCTATCTTGTGATATTTTACTCGTGATGATTAATATTTCTATCTTCTACAACCATATTTAAGTTATGGTTGGGAACTCACTTTCCATATTGATCATGCATGTAAGATTTAGCACTGAATTTTCTAGTTTCCGTTGGTGTCATAAGAATCTTAATCACAATTGAAACAAGAACAGGCTTCATTGATGGAATGGTTATAGACATACGTTGGCTGCAAAAGGGGCTTGGAAGACATATATGAACTAACTTAACTAGTTGAGTAGGGTTTATAGCAAAGAAAAAAGAAAAAAAGGAAAACAGTATTGAGCAAAACCCAAGACTACAGCAGTAAGAGTTGCTAACTAGATATCTAGTGCCAGTTGATCCCGCACGCTACTATCTTTCTTTCCTTATTATAATATCATTCTAGGTCAATGATCACTATGACTTCAGTATCATTTGTGTTGTTTCCAGGGAGAGTACTACAATTATTCAGGTTGTGGAAACACATTCAACTGTAATCATCCTGTGGTGCGTCAATTTATATTAGACTGCCTAAGGTAGATGACATGTTCCTATTTTATTGCTTGCTACTTCCTCATGTTGGTCTTACCTTTTTGGGCATATATGTTTCGGTTTTTTGTTCCTGGTAAATTTATTATATGATAGTAATTACTTTCAAGTGGAAAAGAGAAATAGAAACAAAGATGAGTGATATGATAAACAAAAGGCCACACACTCTTTTGCATAAGTCATCCATAACACTCCCTCAACAAGTCTGGTTTGTTTATTTTATATACATCTAGCTTGTTACAAATATAAATCAATCTTGGACCTTCTAAAGGACTCGTAAGCATGAGCATTGACTGCCAGATTTATTTGTGTTTGTGCACTTCCCTTATGTTCAAATCTATGTCTAACTGAATCAAGATCAATTTTATTTGTGGTTCATTCAAGAATTTTTGATTAGATGCAGTGTATATTGGTGCTCAGTTGTCACAATGGAAATCTAGAGGTTGCAATGTCCAAATCCTTGCTCTTCTATCAGTTCTTTTAACCAAACTAATTCACGCATTGTTAGAGCCTTGGCACTCAGATTCAAAATCTCCCACAATTGTTGTGTTCCTTATTTTCCATATCCCTCCTCATCAAGGATGCCAAATAAATTGAAAGTTAAGACTAGTCATCAATTGAATGAGTCATTTGTTGCTAGTTTAGTTAGTTTCTTCCCTTTTTCTTTCTTCTTTAGAAGGATTACATTTTTGTGGTCTAATTTTCTTCTAGTTTCTCTCTCGTTAATGAGAGAATTGGTTCTCTTGCTCCATTTTCTTTCCAACGTTCTCAATTCTTCTTATACCCTTTTCCTACCAAACAAATTGTTTAATAGCAGCATTTTGCTAAAGAAAGTTATACACAGATAAGAATGAGCTTAATTCTAGGATAAAGAATAAGGTCATACTCCTTTATTGCCAGGTATGTCTGTAAAATTTCATTGCTTTTGTTTGTTTGAAGTTGCTTCTAGAAGATTTTTACACATTAGCATAACATATTCTCTACTATCTACTTAGGCTCTTATTCTTCAAATTGTGATTGTTGTTCCTTTGAACTCTTCTTTCTTATGCAAGCTAAGGCTCGTATTTAAGTACTATCCCTTTTATTGCCAATTTATTTGTAATAACCCCAATCGTCTTGGAGATCTATGTGTTACTTCTTCACTTCATGCAACAGATATTGGGTAGCAGAAATGCATGTCGATGGGTTTCGCTTTGATCTTGCTTCCATTATGACCAGGAGTAGCAGGTTAATCTAAACAAACAACTAATACACATTTACTTCTATTTGTGTTGGCTTTCTTCTCTTATGTGGTTTTCTTTGTCTTATGTTAATAGTCTTTGGGATTCAGTAAATGTATATGGAGATCCTTTAGAAGGTGACTTGATAACAACTGGTACCCCTCTCAGCAATCCCCCATTGATTGACATGATGAGTAATGATCCTGTACTTCATGGAGTGAAGGTATACATCTTAGATTTGTTTCCTTAATTCCGTTTGTTAACTTGTTTTTTTAATATGAGAATAGTTATCTGTTCTTCATGAAGATAGTTTTGAATCTCTTAGGATATCTTGGTACCATGCCTAGGGTCACCAGGGAAAGAATTTGCCATACTATCAGGTTAAAATACATGGTTATTGAGACTAGTAATAATTAGTTGTTTCATATGAATCAATTTTATTCTTTCTTTTTTCGTTTGTCTTATTAATAGATTAACTATTAGAAATATAGTTAGTTTGGAAAGAATACAATTATTGCAAATAATCTTCAATGTTTAAATGAGTTGCACACTGTTTATGCATCGATAGAAAATTTCTTCGTAAAATTAAATTCTTCAGTAAGCTCATGCATGTTAAGTTTTCTGTGATTTTTTCTACTTCTGAAATGATTTAAATAAAATGTAGGATCTAATTAACTAAATTTATTCAAATTGCAATGAATGAGAAATTAGTTCTTTGACTCATGTAAAACATCCAATTACTTCATATTTTTGAATAAGTGCACAAGTTCAGTGTAGAATAAATAGAACATCTTGAAACTTAAATTGTATTATCATGGTATTTGCATTAATATATAAGTACACTTTAGTTGATTTTCTTGTAAATGCTCCATGCTTCATATATAGTGATGCAGTTTAGTCTTTTCAGCCAACGCCTACAAAGAATATAATTTATGTGGAGAAAATCATTTTCATAAGTAAAAAATCAAATTGGATATATATTTGTGGGGAAAAAAAAATCAGATTGGAACTAAATAAACAAGAACAATAACAGATGAAGTCTAATGTAATATAGCAAAGCTATAAAAACTAGAAAAGAGTAAGATTTGGGGATTGAGAAGGTTAAAAATACATTGCTATGTTATTCGTACTGGGGTGTGTTTGGATATGGGTGCGTTTAATTCGTTTCTTAGTTCTTCCATGTATTTGGAGGATCTTTTCAAGGTCATATCCTGTGACAGGCAATGCGTTGGACAGTGATACTTTAAGAAAAAGAAAATGAAGAATCGAAGTAGCATAGATACTTAGGGCTGCTGTTGAGGTTTGGTATAGGTTCCCAACAAGCACATTTTGTATGACCATGTCCAATTTCATAGTAATAACAGATTGGTTTATTTTGATTTTTTTGTCCATTACCCCTACTCCAACCAAATCCACACCCACCATTGGAAACCACCTCAAGAATTATTATTATGTTGACCTTCTCTACCTCAACAATTTCCTCTACCAGCATCATTCCTAGTACCTTGGCTCATAAGGGCATTGGTAGCATTAGGAGAAGACAGATTGCTCAATACACAATGAAATTGTTGAGTTTTCACATTAGCTTTAAAAAGAACATTTAGCTGCTCATACACATTTAATTTCCATAAAATACTCGATAAGAAATCTTTCCTGAGATTATTTTTGCTTCCCCAAACTATAAAACCCGTTACATATGAATGATCTCCTTTCTAGAATACGAACCAGTCAAATAATCGAGAAGTTAATAGCTCGTTTATAATGATTAACTAAACCAATTACAGACAAAGATGATGATGATGTCATAATAATAACAATAATAATACAATTACCTTGGATACAATAGAATCCTTAATCTGAAAAATTATTCTTGTATCCTCTCTCAACCAGTCTTTTTTGCTCAGTATTGCTTTTGAAAAAGAAAGTGACTCAACATAGTCACAACACAAACAGAAAAGACTTAGGAAGAAAGGGACTGATAGGCTTTGATTCCATGTTAAGTCATTCAAATTAAAATCACTTCCAATAGACAGAGGGGTCCAACATGATATAAGATCACAAGAAACCTAAGACTTAATATGTGTGGGATGATACCTATTAATATTAGCTAAACCTATGAAATAGTTTTAGTAGAATGCTTTGGCAAAATGGTCAAACTGCCATTTATATTCATTTCTTTACTTTTTATCTTACATTTTTTAGGCATTTATTTCCTTTCTCCCCTGTTTCTCCTTTTAAAAAAAAAAAAAAAAAATTCATTTTCTCTGTGTTCTTGACATTACTTGAAGAGAAACTAACAAAAGTTGGTCTTATGTCCGTTTTAGCTTATAGCTGAAGCATGGGATGCAGGTGGCCTTTACCAAGTTGGCAGATTTCCTCACTGGGGTGTTTGGTCAGAATGGAATGGGAAGGTAACTGGAGATTTAATAACACTGATGAATTTAAAAATTTATAGCATTGTATTATTCCCTTTTCCTTATTTGTTCTATATTAAGGAAAGCTCTCAGTGCTAGCATTTGAAGCTGATGCCTCGCCTCTTGGCATCGAAAGATGCATTTTGTATTCCCATGCATGAACTTAGATGCTTATTATTAGCTTCCTCTCAGCTCTCAAAGTTTGAAAAGGTTAATAAAGTTTGCGATCTTATGGTTCTTGTTTCTACTTTAGGCATAATTGCTAGATTTGTAATGTGCTGAGAGTTGGTCAAATACAATTTTTGGTTTTCCTAGTAGTTCTTTAGCTGATAAATGAACTCCTACTGACTACTAATTTTTACTTCCACACACGGTTAATCTTTATAAACCATATTTGTCAATTCTTAATTTTCAGATATTGACTTCACTACTTGCTCGGGATTCAAATATACTGAAATGAAAATCTTAGTTACTAAAAAATCTGGGTTAATGCTAGTTTTATTTTTCCATGTCCAAGCTTCTTTTTTCCTATCTTCGCCATGCACTGCAGTTCAGTTGAGCTAGGCAAATCCAGCTGACCTTTCTAGATGCATCTACATTTTATTTTATGAAGTGGTTCTGTATTTATATGCATATTCCTTTCTGTTTCAGTATCGAGACATTGTACGACAGTTTATCAAGGGTACAGATGGGCTTTCTGGGGCTTTTGCTGAATGCCTTTGTGGAAGCCCAAACTTATATCAGGTTTGTCTTCTATGATCTGAGACTAGAACACACTTGGCGCCAAACAGGTGATAGTTATGGTCTCATTATCTTTCTCATAAAAGATTTCCTATGTTTTTTTTTTTGAAAAAAAAAGAAAAGAAAAGAAAGGAAAGAATCATTTTGGTATGCAAATATGGAATTTTGATTTAAAATTCCCCGTCATAGAATACTTGATAGTTATTAGCCATTTCTGGGTCATATCTTATCCTACATTGTCTCAAATGCAATATTTTTGAACTCCAAAGAAATCATCTATTTTTTTTTACATTCATTCCTTTGCATCCTTGCTGTGTCTGTGAATCAGAAAGGAGGAGGGAAACCATGGAACAGTGTCAACTTTATATGTGCCCATGATGGTTTTACTTTGGCTGATCTAGTTACCTATAACAACAAACACAACTTAGCAAATGGGGAAGACAACAATGATGGAGAAAGTCATAACTATAGCTGGAACTGTGGACAGGTAGATATTTTGGTTAAACTTTAAACTTTGTGCTTTTATTTGGTTTGAATTTCAAGGAGTATATGAAATTGGCACGGAGGATAGAATTTGTCCAGCTTGATGGCGTGAATTGGAAACACTACCATTTCCTGTGCACTTGAATTGCAGACACTACCATTGCCAGCATCCATTAGATATATGTTATGATTTAACTGACCTCAATGTTTTGCAAATGTCTGTTTCAGTACCAAATTCAGAATTTAAAGAAGTGACCATTTGCTTTACCAAAAATGGCCAAAGAGAAACAATTGCTTTTGATGATTTAAATTGCTTGAATAAGAAATATGGCTACTGAAAGCATGTTATTCCCACTCTTCTTATGCATTTGATTACTTGAGGACCCATTGACAATTAGATAGGTTGAGGAAAAGCTAAAGGAAAAAATGTGACTAGTGAAATTAACATTATTGTACCTTCATCGTAGTTAGTTAATTTGAAGTTCATCAAAATTGTGATTCTGCCATTGCAAATACATGATTTGAATCTGTCACATTGTACTTTTTATCAACTAAGCTGTTGCATCAAGCATCAAACCCATTCCTTAGGTCATTTGAAGAAGTCACCTTTACACATGCAACCTCATGTCAAAATTTTTTCTGTAAATGCCATGCTTTTTATCCTGCTATCCAAATATTCTTTTTGGACTTTTCACTTTAATTGGCTCTATTAACTTGGATACACAATGGTCATTTAGGAGGGGGAGTTTGCAAGTATTTCGGTAAAGAAACTGAGGAAACGCCAAATGCGGAATTTCTTCCTCTGCCTTATGGTTTCCCAAGTAAGGTTAAATCATTGTTATGCACATTGGATTATTTTGTCGCATGGGACTACAGTTACCTGTATTTATGTCAGAAGTAGACACTACAATTAAAGGAAATTAAACTGTAAGTTTCTCTCAGTTGGATATTTGTGGAATTCATTTAACACAGATTTCTAAATGCTACATGTTTTTTTTTTTTTTTGGTATACATTCAAATACATTTTTTGCTTGCTTTAGGAAGCAGAGATGTAGTAAAAGTCACAACTAAAAGGCCTTAGTAGATGATGTTGGGTTGGAAAGAACCCACGCTCAACTTGCTCTTGGTCAAACTTGTTCATGAGCAGCTCCATTAAATCTTGTTTATGGACTTATTTGTGAACTTCATTGACTTGGTTATGAGCTCAATTGAAGGGGAGAGTAAAATTTATACTATTAGATGATTTTTAAAGGATAGAACATGTATCATTCTTTACTAGTGATCCAAATTTAGAGTTAAGACTAAATGGCAATGAGGGAGAGAGGCTTAGCAAATTCTAAACTCATCCGATGTAGGCTAGCACCCTTACAACACCCCTACCCTTTAAGGGCCCTTGCTAACAATTGAAACTAATATGTGAAACATGTGACAACAACAGAAGAAACAAACAACATAACTAATGGGAAAAACAATATGGGTTCTAATATCATGCTAAGAATCTGATTGAACCCAATTGGAAACAAGTGGGAGCTTTTAACTAATTTCCATCCAGTCAATGGTTCAATTAGGTTAAAATAGTTGACTGTTCATTTGATTGCAATAAAACAATAGGGGCTTGATGATTATTTAATTTTTCTTCTAGGTCCTTTTTTATATTTAAACCATTTTATCTGACGTTGTGGGAGATAAAAGGCTGCAATTGGCCATCTATTCACCGCCCACTTAAAGCTAATATCACATTTGAGAAAAATTTTGTTGGTATGACTAATACGACCCAAAATAAATTATATTTACTAACTATGATCTTTATTTAACCAGGGTGTCCCAATGATTCACATGGGTGATGAATATGGTCACACAAAAGGGGGGAACAACAACACATACTGCCATGATAATTATGTGATCCTCTAAACCCTCATTAGGTCCAAATTTATCTTGACTGTTATTGTTGATTTTGTTAATTAGTGCTGTGATGCAGATCAACTACTTTCGGTGGGATAAAAAGGAAGAGTCTGCATCTGATCTCTTCAGGTTCTTCTGTCTTATGACCATGTTCCGCCGGTGAGCACCTTTTTTGAGGACCATGCCCTCATAATTCCCTGTTCTGCATTTTGATTATTTGATTTGTGTTGAAATCTTGCAGTGAATGTGAGTCACTTGGCTTAAATGACTTCCCAACGGCAGAGAGGTTGCAGTGGCATGGTCATACTCCTGGAAAGCCAGACTGGTCTGACACAAGTCGTTTTGTTGCTTTCACATTGGTACTTTCTCATCAAACCTTCATGTCACATTTGTGATTTTGTACTTTTATACACTGGTATTTGTATCTGTGAGGATAAGGAATATATGATCTAGTGTAAGATATAACAATTAACAAGCTCCAGAAACAAAGTGGTCTCATCTCTAGTTGACTATCTGAACTGGAATTAGGTTGTTCCATTTTAGAGCCCTGCTTGCTATAGAGCCTATTAACTTGCATGATGCAGTTTTAATGAAATATGTGGAAGTATAACCAACTAGGATTGCAATTTGGTAATTTCATTTTTCTAGTGTATATGCTACAAGAACATGTTAACATACGTGCGGTAACCATAATTGCATATACAAGAATAAATGTAGATGCACAGAACATGCTGGACAATGGTTTGGGCACATGCTTAAAACAGCAGGTTCATAGATAAGTTGGGGGAGGGGTGTTACTAGTCATGTTTTGTGATGCTCTATGCCGTATTATTATTCTACTGAGCGATGTTTACAGAAATCAACTCGGTATAAAAGAACAAAGTAAATGCTTTAGTAATTAAACTGTCCACTGATGTTGAATCTATTTCTACTGGTATCAAGTGGAGTTGAATATATACACATAAATATCAATTCCTAAATGGTCAATCCGCAAGTCTTGATAACGACAGTTTCAATATCTCAATCCTCAAGTTTAATAATCCAAATTTCTTGGGATTGAAAAAAGAATTCATACATGCATGTAGACCTGTCAATTTTGACTTGAATTTGAAAACCCAATTGGATTAACCTTAACCCAAACTCGACCCAACCTGATTTGATTGCAAAAAGGCAACAATTAACCCGAATTGATCCATGAAACAACCAACTTTTAACTAATCCCTAAAGAAGCCGCTAACCTTTACTCCATACCTAAACAAACCCATAACATAAATCGACCTTTCACTTGAACCTAGGGCATATACTGATACAAATAAAAGGATAAGAGCTTATTTAAGCACAAAAGATGTAGAGGGGCTTATCTAAAGAACGTGGTAAAGGTCATGGGATATTTTTCATATATATTTAGCCATCAAACACCTAGCAAATAATAAACTTGCTTTTTCTTTTGACCAGAGGAGTGACTTGCTTGATAATTCAAAAGTTTAGGGCAACCTTATGTAATAGCAGGAGATTCACTATCTACACAGTTTTGAGGGAAGTCAAATGTTGTTAATAGAATAGCGTATTGCCTCAAAATCTTTGGTGAGATCAACTAACGCTGTTCTGTTCTTGCTTATATTGCTGTTTATTCGGTAGGTTATTGAGAAATCTTTATTTACCTGTATCCACAACCCCTTCTGTTCTTCTAATTTCCATTGCAGTACTTTGACTGGATTATCATTTGCTTCTACCCAGATTGATTCTGTGAAGGGAGAAATCTATGTTGCTTTCAACACCAGTCATTTACCGGTTACAATTACATTGCCGGATCGCCCAGGATATAGATGGGAGCCATTGGTGGATACTAGTAAGCCTGCACCATTTGATTTTCTATCCAATGAAGTCCCAGAAAGAGATTTGGCCATCAAACAATATGCTCATTTCCTTGATGCCAATCTATACCCTATGCTCAGTTATTCTTCAATTGTTCTTCTACTTTCACCAGATGAAAATGCTTAGTTTAAAAATCCTATCAACATTTACTAGGTAAATCTTATACGACTGAAAATGAAATGCATATTGTATAAAATCTATGCATCAAACCATTGACATGAAGTAAAATTAGTCTCAGATCTATACAGTATATTTCTAAAGTTTGCAGTAAATAATAGCTCTTGTTGATTGAAGAAGGTACTTTATTTTATCTAGGTTACGATTTGTGCAGAAGAAAACTCTGTTGCATTTTATTATATATTCCTTAGGTGAGGTATAGTAATAATGATATTTGCATAAAATTCTCGAGATAGAAATTTAGTACTATTTGCTGGACATTTTGATTTTGTTATATATCCAACATACCAACTTTCAACTTACTACTTCGAGATGCATAAGTTTTTGATACATTAAACTATATAAGTTATGCATACATTGTCATTCACTTATTCAATATTTAGATAAGTCGCACTATGAACTGATCCATAAATGGATCTAGGATTATTTCAACTTAGGTTTGAGCTAATGTAGTTTAGGCCTAGTTTAGAAATGCTTCTCAAAAGTGCTTTGTTTGGAAAAAAACATTTTTGGAGAGAAGTTAAAATTTTCAGCTTCTGAAAAAAGTACTTTTGGGTCAATTTTTAGCTTGAGAGAAGTATTTTTTCTCTCAAAAAGCAGCTTATTTAGGAATGCTTTTATTGGCTAATTTTTGGCTTGAGAGAGTACTCTTTCTCTCAAAAAGCATCTTGTTTAGGAATGCTTTTGTCCCAAAAGTGCTTATCAGAAGCAGTACTAAACAACCCTTAGTCTAATGAGGGTTGCGCACATGTGAATGGACTTGTGCCAATGAAGTACCACCAAATTTTAGCACAACATTGATTTTTAGTTGGTAGTTTTTGACTTGGTAATTTTTCTTTCTCATAATACGTAATAAAATTGTGTACTTAGACTAAGCAATAGTAATTGTATGCAGACTCTTTACGAGGTAAGAGGATAATGACTTGTGAACCTAAGTACTATGTAAGGATTACATTGACTATCCAAAACACCTATTTAAGCAAAAGAATCAGTTGATTTACTCAACAAGAGTAAGATGATATTGTGGTTTGACATCTGCTAATTTGGGGAAGCTTTTATTTGAGGGAGTGAGAATTGAATTATGATGGAAAAAGGTTAGGCTGCTGTAACATCTCATGACCCAATTGGCGGGTTCGAGTTACGGAATGCTACATTCATTACTGTAGCAATAGCTATATCATTTGAAATTCAATTCAATAATTAATACATGCTATTAGGTTTAATGCCTAATTACAACATGTTATATAATCATATTCAGGATTTAAACAAGCTTATGGAAGTTCTTTCGATAACTCGAGGTTGTTTGAGTACAAAAATGTAACATTTTCAAAATTATTGGGTTGGTGTTGCGACGTTAAGGGTATCACGTCGCGACTTCGGTAAATAGTGAGTGTTGTCGTAATATTGAAGGTCTGAAGTGGCGACATCACTCTCTATTAATTTTACTGTTACGACTTTATCTACTATTTTTACAACACCTGTTGAACATATCTAAGTTCATTTAGTACCTATGCTCATACATATATAAAATCTCAATTCATATGCCTATAATAGAATCCACTTTTTTTTTTTCATTTAAGATACCAAAATGTCAATATACTGCACCTTAACATGTAAATGACCATTTGCATAACATGACCATTTAAATCTTATACTACCTACATGATAACTTTAACAATTCATATGCTTTAATTCAATTTTGACATCTACTAATTCAAGTTCTAAAATGACAGTTTACATTATAAAATCGACTCAACTTTATGTACATGCTATATATTAGAACGTAAAGGATTTATACAAAATTTGTTGAGTCAAGAGCTGCAGGTTGGATGTTGAATCACTCATTGAGACTACGAGATCTAATGATACCTACGTACGGAGTAAACAAACCATATGCTGAGCAATAAAACTTAGTAGTACTTTCATGATTTAAGTCAATAATACAAAAGCATTAACGTGTTAAAGATACAATCAATACATGATCAATTATCAACTATTTCAATTCACCTATTCATGTCTCATATACCCAATTAATGTAGAATCCCATTTTACAATCTACATATATTACCATGCTTCCAATAACAAATTACAGTTTATCTATGTGTAAACATGATATACCAATCTCATCAATATTTCATTTATCTAGTTCATATTTCATAGTTTTTATTTTACTTTGTCATCTTAAATTGCTCGCTAATGATAACTTTTAGAATTTACATATTCTACCGTCCCGAGTGGCCTACCAACGATGGCTTTTACTATTTGTATATTCTACCATCCTGAGTGGCCCGATCATGATGACTTTCACTATTTGCATATTCTATCATATTCACAATATACCTTGGAAGGTGTTGTTTGCTTTTACTTTATGGAAAGTATGGTTTACTCAAAACAACACGATTTTTGCAGCAAAAGAACTGTAACGAGGTCACTAATAAAGCCATGTGTAAAGCCACAGAGTATGTTGCTATCTCAGCCCCTACTAAGTCCTTTCCAATCCTTAGTATTGTTGGCGTTCGGTGGCATCCTCCTCCCCAAGGTTGGTTTAAGCTGAACACAAATGGCTTTGCACTTTCTAACCCAGGGAATGTAGAAGCATGAGCGTTGATTAGGGATTGTAAAGGAGATTGGATCGTGGGAAGCAATCGGCACATTCCCCTAGCCACGAGCGTGTGTGCAGAACTGTGGGCACTTAGGGATGGGTTGCATTTTGTTAAAAATCTTAATATCAGAAATATTAATGTTGAACTTGATGCTATTGTTCTCACTGCTTACATCAAGAATGACACTATCACTAACCCCCTATTATTTTCCCTTGCTCATGAGTGCAGGACCATTATCTCCCAATTTGAACGCCATAAGTTTCAACACACATTCAGGGAAGGCAACCGCTGTACGAACATGCTGGCCGAACTTGGAAGCTCTATTCTTGTTTGTTCCACTGACTGTATTTTGCCTTGCTTGTATTCATTTTGTCAACAACCTTCACACTGTTTAAGCCCCCCTTTTACATTCTGATGTTGTTGGGGTGATGTTGTTTCGAGATACTATCTTATGTTAGACTTTTACATGCTTTTATAATTAAAAAAAAAAGTAAAAAATACTAAATTGTTATTATCCTAATATTAAAAGCTTTTATGTTATCTTTTCGTTAGTGAACTGTTTATTAAAAAAAAGATATATTAGATGATAATTTATAACTTTTCATGATCTAAGTAAAGAAAACAATTAGAATAGTCGATTGGGTTTTATCTTGATTGACATAAATATTATTCTTAAAATAAGAGTATGTTGAAACGCATTATGCTCCTATTAAAAAGTTTATAAAATAAAACAGTTTACAGAAATGCCCCCATTGTATTTGTGATTTTAATATTTTATATTGGGTAGAAACGGAAAATCAAGTTCTAATTAAAATTTTATATAAAATTATAGTATAAAAGAAAAAGGCTCTACCGCTCTCAACACTTCCATTTTGGAATACTCTAGAGATTTCTCCAGAGACTATCAGAAATTTCTTGATCCCTCGTTTAAATTTCTCAAGTACCCTCCAAATTCTCAACTATTTAGGAATGATTTGTTGAGAGAGGAAGAGAAAAGAAAATGGGCTTGATTGGGAAGTTGAAGCGAAAGGAGATCGACCAAGTTAACGACGACTTCTCCGATTTCTCGCTTTCGTCGCCGGCCACCAAGATTCGTCGTCTGGATGCTGATTTGCCCCCCATAATTGAGGAAGACTCCCTCCCTGAGAATCACGAAAAGGCCATCGTTCTCTTTAACCCAAACCCACTTCTTCTTCATGACACACCTCCCTTGTCTTCCCCTCCTTCTACCCTCTCCTTCTCTTTCGATTCTCACCTCCTCTCCGGCTTTAAGAGTACGTTTCTTATGATTCCATTTCTAGTTTGTCGCTGTTTCGATTTTACGGTATTTTTCTAGTTCTGATTTTGGACTTTTGTTGTGCAGACCAAATTCTACGGGCAGCTGACATGAAATCAGCCGAAACTGAAGAGAGCAAGATGGAAAACGAAGGATGTCTAGCAGTTGTTCCATGGGTTCCCTCTCAGATTGCTTCAGTAGAAACTAGAGATAGCGAACAGCAAGTTCCAGCGTTGATGGAAACTGATGAAATGGATGTAGAAGAGAGCTGTAGCAACAGTGGAAGTATGCAGGAAGAGCATGGGTATGAATTGGATGGGTTGAAGCCAAGAGACGCCCTCCATAACTGGGCGCAGCAGCAACATTGCATGCTTCCCCAGCCTCCTCAAAACCCTTTTACTCCAATCACATGGTCTGATTGATAACTGGGGATTATAGTGTTGCCTTTTCCTTTTGTAAATGGTTTTGTCGTGTAATGTTAGGGGTTAAGAAATGAGATGGACAGAGCCTGAGTAAGAGGTGATGGGGGTTTCCTCTTTTGCTTGCCTGCTTCATTCAACGATTTTGAGGGGCATAAATGCTTGAAACCTTTCCTCTACTGGGTGGGATGTATCTTCTCCTCTTATGGTAATTGAAGCTAAATTTATGTGCCTTTTTGTTTTAACGACTGCTCTGTTTCAGTCCTTAGCATTACCATGGTATGTACTGAATGTTAAGTAGATTTTGCTTTTGAACAAAACCAACATTGGGATAAAATATTAAATTAATCAGTGATTGATACATCTCTGTATCTCAGAAAACAAAACAAAACATACTGTTGATTTGAATATCAGATTTTGCATCTACATGTATAGTGCCATTTTGATTATGCTCATGAGTCTGAGGATCTTGGATTTAGATCCAAGTGATTGGTTGATCCGTGGCCTTTTGTTTCTAAAAGGTTCCCCAAAAGTGTTCTTTGATGTGACCAAATAATGGCTAATATCAGAACTGGTTTCATCTCTTGGAAGATGGGGAAAATATGGTTGATGATTAAACAAATTGTGTTCTTTGGTTCAATGTTAATGTTCTTCTTTGTGTTATTTGTGGATTGAGTTTTAGTGTCAGTTTGTTTTAAGGTAAAGTTCTCATGAAAAATATTTTCATCTTTTCTAATATTTGTTTTAACAGAAATTATTTATTATTCTCGTAAAATATCTTAGTAATTTTGTTTTGTAAGAAATTTTTAAACTGATAAGGCTCTGTTCATTGTAACATCTCATATCTGACTCGAGCACCAAAATATTATATTCTCTACTACATTTTTCACTTATAAAATATATTCTTATGAACTTTTATAATTTGGTTATTCATAATGTATGAGGATACCCGCTAAGTATCCATGGCTGAATAGTTAAAGCATTTAACTCATAATTGGTGAATTCGTAGGTTTAATTCTTACTGGATGCATGCGAATGAGACCTTCCAATAAGTTTATTAGAATTGGTTCTGTATCAATGGAATCTCATCATTTATACATATCGAATTGGTGTGGTATATTCATATCATAACATATAAAGAGAAGTTAATTTATTTAATTATTTAATATTTTACTACTGGTTGTTACTTAATTTCTTTATTTTTATTCTTTTAAAATGTTACTTCTCTCAATTATTTTTTTAAAATCAATGGACTTTTATCATATATTAGACCACTTCTCATTTAATTAGTAAATATCTTTTAAATTGAATAATATATTAGTTAATACATTTAACAATTAAATATGTAAAATCATGTACAATGTATATGATACGAGAATTAGAGGTGCTCATGGGTCAGGTTAGGTCGGGTCCTTACAATCTAGATAATTTTTTTTTAAGTTCAAACTCGGCCTGGCCCAAAAAATGGGTTTACTTTTTTGTCCAAGCTCGACCCAAGTTAAGAAAGGTAAATCCGAGCCTGACCCGACTTTTTCATATTTGATTTTTTTAAATTAATTTTTAGTTAAAAATAATTTTTAAAAAAAATATAATACACTAAATACACTAAAGCAAAAATTCTTTAACATATTAAAAATTATTTATATTACAAACACTACCATAAATATAACAAATGTTCTATTATATTAAAAATATAAACATAAATAATAAATATTTTATTGTATTAAATATAATTTTAAAATTTTATATTTTGGTTCAAAGTTATTTAGTTCGATAGGTTTTTTTTTTAAGTTTGAGTAATAAGTTTAATTGTTATTGAGTTAGTGATTTAATATAAATATAAACATATAATTATTATTTAATATATATAATTAATATAATATTTTTTTATAACATAATATATTCAGGTCAGGCTAAATTTAGGCAAAAATATCTAACCCAAAGTGTGACTTACATGAAAATAGGCCTTAAACTTGACTAATATCTATTTTTCCGACAGATCTTCAAGCTTGGACGAGTGACCCAAGTTATGAGCAAGTCTAATGAGAACCGGTCTTTATTAAAAAGAAAACCTAAAGCAAAGTAAAAATAAATGAGTAAATTACATTGCAGGTCACTCAGCTCTGCTTATATTTCTTTCTTGAATACTCAATTATAAAAATTTCTAAATTGGTCACCCAATTAATTATGTTTGTCTTTTTTTTAATTTGGTTCTATTAAGTTTTGTCACCTTTATGACAAAAAGATGATATGGCAATTCTAAAATCAGTATAATAACAAAATTTAACCTTTAACCTTTTTATATTATCTTAATTTGATCATAATTTTAAAAAAAATTAATCCTCAACATATACACATTATTTCAATTTACTCCTAATTTTAAAAAAATATAAAATAGAACAACAGCACAAACCAAGTAGAATGAGAGTCATGCCATGCAAGGGTAGCCAAAACCACCATTTTCAAAAGCCAAACTAATAAACCTTAGAATTCAACTATAAGCAAAAAAAATAAAAATACATACAACAAAACCTAGGAAAATATTTGGGTCTTGGCTTTGAATATTCTTATTTTCTCTTAAAAACCGAAGGATTTTAAAGTTGATTTCAGATCCAAAAATAGAAAATTTTGTTAAAAGCGTAAAGAAAGCATATGCATGAGGCAAAATAGCAATTATATGAGGAGGACAACACTTACAAATGCAAAAATCCAGAAAAGTAAATTGATTAAGTTAGCACAAACTTTTGTTCATCTTGTTCTTAGGGTAAAAAGGTAAAATAAAATAAGAGAGAAAACTCGTATATACAAAGATTAGATTACTTTTGTGATAGTATATAATAGTGTTGAGGTTCTTTTCTGTCTTTTCTTTCATGGAGGCTATTCTTTATATTTATAAGACATGGTTCCATGATATGATGTGCTAGAGGTAATTAGATGTCATGCATAACGATACGTTATTCCCTTAGGCTCAACACATATCCTTAAAGTTATCCCTGCTGAGATCTCGCGTGCTAATGAGGTGGAGAACTAGCGAGTTAGCAGAGTGGTGAACTAGCGAGGAGATGTCATCCCTTCTTTCATCGGGTTAGTTTCTGGGTCACTTGGATAAATTAAATTTTGTGATATATTCTATATCAAATGCCTCCTATCTTGTCGAAGAAGAATCATAAAATGACTTTTCTGATACCGGCATACACATGTAAATCGTGCGTTTTAGACCTATGAAATTTAATTCTCATCAACTAATTAATTATCTCAATTTCTTATAATTTATCTAACACTAACCTATAAACTTTATATTAGATATCTTTTTCATGACCAAAACATTCCACTATTATTCAAATTTTATAACAATTAGAAGTAGAATTTCAATAAAATTAAATTGCAATTTTCCTATATGATTTTGTGCGTTCAATTATCATTTAATTTCAAAATTTTAAGTTTAATTTTTAATTGATTTTAAGTTGATTTCATACTCGTTCATATTTTCTAACATATGAAATAAAAAAATAGTAATAACTCTTTATTTAAAACTCATTGAAACATTTTCTAGTTTTTCTTTTACATTCTTTAAAAAATTTAAAGTGGAAGAACTCAACATCACCTCTGATATTGATATAGACTATGATACCAAGAGGGGGGCAGGTGAGTAAGAAACAAGAGATCAGCAATTAACGATTCTTAACAGCAGGTATGCTATGCCAAAACACATGCCTTTTCTCTCCTTTTGGCCATCAACAAGGCACTGCCTTTTAGCTGTTAAAATTCTTTAATCACTGAACTCCTTCTTCAAACTCATCTAAACCTAATAGTATCCTCTATCAGGTTTAATTGCTGATGTGCAGGATCCATAAGTATGGCAAGCACAGAGCATACTCTTAAACTTATGAGAGATTTTCTTCCATAGAAATCCTATTTTCAAGTAAGAAGAGATGAGAGGGATTTAGAAAGCCATAGATTTTAAAACTCGTTTGGGTTTTATTTCAAATGTTACTCTTATTTTACAACTGACTCTTCTCCATTCTTATATAGAGGAGAATTAAGATAAGCAGATAAGGAATCTGCTTTTTCAGACACACAGGACATGACTCATACATAAAGGACATAAGCAGATAAGGAGGAATCTGCTTTTACAAGACTCATACATAAAGGACATAAGCAGATAAGGAGGAATCTGCTTTTACATTAACCTATCTATTATTGATACATCTGTATCCGTATCATAGTCTGTATCAATATCAGAGGTGATGTTGAGTTCTTCCACTTTCTGTCTTTTCTTTTCACGGGCTCTGTAACACCTAAGCTCCAGCTTTTCAATCATTCTTTCCAGGTCATCTGGTGGTATCACATCATCATTATTGCTTCTGGAAAGTGGATCTTGTGAAATACTTGGTCCTTCTTCATCCTTCCAGACATGCGTGTCTTGAATTATCTGGCTGCAATGCATAGGATAATCTTGAGACCATTCTTTTAGATCTGGTATGTTGGACCAATACTCATTCAGGGCTTCTTTCAGCTGGTTTTGATAGGATGTCGGTGGATTCCTTTGAACATCCCATAGTGCTTCTTCTGAAGGCCATATCTCCGAGGGAATTATCTTATTAATCTGGCACAAATATTTCTGAATTTTCTTGAGATCAAAAGGATTCTCATAAACCTCTTCAAAATATGTATTATGGATCCAGGAACTAGGAAGAGAGGCTAACTGTGTCGCTGATCCATTTTGCATGAAGTATTGAGGTTTGTAGAAGATGATTACTATCCATTGGACACGGGTATTTTTGTAGAATTCAAACATGAGCATATCTACCCAATATTCTAAAGGATAGAACCATTTTAAAAATGTGACTAGGTTTTTCATCTCAGGAGTTTCTTCATTGCGGACAGCCATGGTTAAGAAATGTTGGAGGTCAGGCATAAAGAACTCTATCCCTATGTGAAAGAGATGAGTTAAATACCAAAACATCCATTTCAATTCTTCAGGAAACTCACCAAATTAGAACTTGATAGGGTTTATAAATGGGTAATCAGGATGAAGTCCTAAAGGTTTAAGAAATAATCCTCCAAAATTCCTAAAGACATCTAATTGATATGATAACATCATGTTCATGGCTTCTTTATGGAATTTTTTCTCTAGGATTAGACTTAAGACTTAGGAGGTGGTCCGGATGGGAATTTGGTTTCTGAGGAAGGGAAAAAGGTGAAGGTGGTTGTTGGATTTGTTTCTTTTTTCCTTTTGAGGAAGGAGAGGGTTGAAACATGAAAACTTCAATAGGATTTGAGGTTTGGATTTGAGTGGGTTTTTCAGTGGTTTCGGGTAACCTGGTGAGAATATCTGCAAGAACATTGTCTTTCCCTTTAATGTGAATAACATCAAAAGAGAATCTGGAAAACCATTCGCCCACACGATTTGGGAATGAGGAACTTCTTTCTGTTTAAACTTTAACATCTTTGGAAAGGATGACATGTCCATTTCAACAAGAAAATGATATCCTGTCAGATGAAATTGGAATTTAGTAATTTCGTATTTCACAGCAATGATTTCCTTGAAAGTGGAGTGATAATGGATTTCTGCATCTGTGAATCTTCCACTTTTATATCCACACAGTTGTCTCTTTCCATGTTTTTCTTCAAAGAGAATGGCTCCCCAATACTTGTCACCTGCATCAGTTGGCAAAATTCTTTTCTCTGCAGATGGGATCTGTAATGGTGGTAAATGGCTCGTTTTCTCCTTGATCTGCTGAACAGCTTTTGTCTGTTTGGATTTCCAAGGAGGTGGATCTTTTTTGAACATTTTTCTCAGAGGATTTGTTAATTTGGCTATCTTGGGAACAAAATCCCTAAGATAATTAACTATCCCAAGAAATTGTTGAACTTGCTTATGAGAGAGATTTGTATTAGGAAATTTCTTCAGTTCTTCTGCAATATTTGGACATGGCTGGTACCTTCCATTTTTTATGATCATCCCAAGAAATTCTGTATCTTGCTTATTGATTTGCATCTTCCTTTCAGAAAGCATTATTCCAAAATCAAGAATAATTTGCTTGAATTTGTTAAGGAGAAGTGCATGATCCTGTTCATCAGGGCTGTAGAGGAGGATGTCATCAATGTAAATTATGGCCTGATCCATGATAGGTTGGAAAATTCTGATCATGGCTTTTTGAAACTTTGAAGGGGCTGTTTTGAGTCCAAAGGGCATCACAGTCCATTGAAAATGTTTGTTTGGTATACAGAAACCTGTCTTGGGCCTGTCTTCAGGTTCTATACCCAATTGCAAAAATCCTGCTTTAAGATCAAACTTTGAAAACACCTAGGCTTTCGCAAGACTAGAGAATAGGCAATTTCTTTTGGGTAAAGGAAATTTATCATCTTGGAGAAAATGATTGAGAGGCTGATAATTGATTACCAGTCTAAGTTTTCCACGAGCTTGCTTAGATCTTTTGTTGACATAGAACGCTTCACATGCCCATTGTGAATCTGAAGCTTCTATCAATCCTTCTGTCTGTAGCTGTTGGCATTCTTGTTCAGCTAATTTGAGATGGTCTGGATTCATCCCCATATGACTGGCTTTTGTAGGATTGATATCTTCATTCTTTTTGAAGGGAAGTTTGATGAAGAATGTTAAATTTTTCCATAAAGGATGATTGCATTTCTTTAGGAAATCTGAATGAGATTCTGCACATGTTCTTTGCTTTAATTCTTCAACAACTTCTTGGATCTTGTCAGCATCAATAGTAAATAATCTGGGAATTGGAACATAAGGTTTAAACATTTGTTTATACCTTATTCCATCTGGAAGAATTCTTAATTGTTTGGCTTTAAGATATAAATCAAAACCGACAATAAGATCTTTTCTCGGAAGTTTTGATCCCAAGACTGTAGTGATAATGGAACATGTTGGGAAAAACTGGATCTTGATGGGCTTACTTCTTAAGTCTGTTGAAAAGACTTTTCCTGATGCTGAGCTGAAATATCTGGTATGGGGCTCCCAATGTTCTCTTGGCAAATTTCTGGATTCATGATGGATTCTGCCACTCCAGTGTCAATAAAAGCAATTAAAGTAACAGGTTTACTGTATTGACTTGTATAGATAGAAACTGGAATGTGAGGGGCTGTGGCTTTCATGGATGCTTCTTGAGAAAGATTAGAGAGAGAACAACAATTTTTCTGAGGCTGTATCATCAATGATGATTCTGATAAAGAGAATTCTGAGTCTTCTGAATCACTGGATACAAAGCTTTGAATAGCACATATTGATTTATCATTAGGCTCATCATCAATAGAGAATAAAGACTCTATGTCATCTTCATCTGTTATCTTGACTCTTGATCTTTGTTGGATCTATCTGATCATCTTTGCTCCTTTCTTGTTCTTTGGATAATCTTTTGCAAAGTGACCTTTTTTGTTGCAGATGTAGCATCTTGTGGATTTGCCCTTCTTAGAAAATCTTTTTTTTTCTTGAGATATCTCCATCTGAATTTCTTCTTAGGTCTCATCCTTCTGGCTCTTTCTTCTTTTTTGAAGTGCTTCTTTTTCTTTGTTGGACAATAACATGATTTACCCTCTTTGCCGCATTTAATCTTCAAATGTGAATCAGTGCAGGCTTTGTCTATCCTCTTGTCTCTATGGAGATAATCTTTAAAGACTTTTCTTCTGTTGCAGATATCTTCAAGAGTAATAAAAGTCTCTTGCTGAATTTCTCCCATAGTTAGATTGAAGATATTTTTGTTTTGCCTATAAAGATTCTGATTAATTGTGGCTTGAATAGGATCTGGAAGGGATGCAACAACTGCTTGCTTCAGGCTTGGTTCTGATCCAAGAGCATAAAAAAGCTTCATCATAACATAAAAATGTTTTGATAAATCTTTCTTCTGATAAGAGCAGCATTTTCTTTTGAAAAACTCCCTTCTCTTCAAAGTTAATGATCTTGAGATTACCTATAAAGTAACTATGGATAATCCTTATGTTACGTGAGAAGTCATTAATACCGAAGCGCAATTGATCTCGCTTGAGTAATCGAATTCCACCAATCTTTTAACATTCTGTGAATCTTGAAACAAATTCGACGGGATGTTGTAATGACTCTCTTCTGTAAGCTTCCTGGTATCAAGCCATGAGTGGAATTCTTGTAATCTCGCTGGCCATTTTGATATCATCTAAAGTGAAGACCATCTTTGTTGTAGAGACATGTGGAGTTGTTCTGACATTTGATGGTTCTGCTTCAGTCATATCTTCATCTGATGGTTCTTCTACTTTTACTCCTGGAGTGGCCATTACTTCTGGCAGATCTGATTGATTGTCATCAATTTCCTCTTGCGAAAAAGGATTGGATTGTGTTTCAATAGATTCTGATTCATCAGTTCCTGAGAAGGATACTGAATCTTCTTCATTTGGGACAGGTTCAAAATCTGGAACTGGGGTCATTTCTGATTCCTTTTGAGCAATAGATATCTTTGGCAAAATATCATGGCTATAATCCCTTAAAATTCTTGATAAAGGATTAGTAGGACATGTGTTATTTTGCATCATCAAAGACTTAGATATCTGTTTTGATGGCGGAGATGGTGGTGGTGAAGAGAATTGGCTTTCTTCATTATCATCATCTGGCTTTTCTACTGGTCTCTTACCTCGAGCCTTTTCTTTCTTTCTTTTTTCTTCTTCAGCTTCTTTCTTTTCTTTTGCTTTTTGAGCTTTGATCTGCTGCAATAATTCACTAATTGTAGCTTTTTTCTTTGGCTCAGGCGGGGGAAAGATAAGTGATTGAGTACCAAAATGTCGAGGACCTTCTGTCTGTCTGACTGACGGGAAAAGCTCAATTCCGTTTCTGGCTGGTTGTGGTGGTGGCAGCTTCCCATTTTCTTTCAGATATTTTATCTGTTCTTTGAGGTTTTGGATTTCTTTTTCTCTTTGAGCAATATGGGAAAAGAAATCTTGTCATGGGGCAGCTGGCTCATGAGCAACTTCTTTGAGTATTTTCTGGAAGATCTTAATAAGGTTTTTGATCATCTCAGAGTTTTCATCTGTTGTTCTTTCGATCTTTGAAACCTTATTATCAATCTGACTCACTTTATGATCAATCTTCTTAATTGCAGCATTCTGGGTTACAGCATTTTCTGTCTGCCAATTTAAAGTGGCTTCTGCTGCTGCAATTTTAACTTGCCTTCCTTCTGCATCAACTTGGAGTTTCGAAGAGATTTTGGGCGCATGGAGATGTTCATTTTTTGTGAATTCTTCAAGCGGCGGAAAATCTTGATCATAAGAGGAAGTCGCTGCGTACATCTGAACTTGTGGAATTGATTGAACAGGAGTTGGAATCTTCAACTTGTGTTCTTGGTTACAAGTCATGAACTGATCATTTTTCTGGACCCATTTATTGATTTTTTTGTAACATGGCTGCTTCAAGGGCTTAGCTAGCCATTTCTTGTCAAGGTCTGTTTTTGGAGAAGATGATGGAGAGGAATTTTGTGGTAGATCTTGGATCTTAGGAGATTGTGGCTTTCCTGCAGAATAGTCCACAAGATATATGAATTTGACGTTATCTTCTCCTAAGGGGCCGATATCTGGATCTCCATTTATCCATCTCTCATAAAAATCTGATTGTGTTGATTTTTTGCTGAATTTTTTCTTCCTGGTGCGTTTGATGTCTTCATCAAGTTCTTCAAAAACATCATTTCTGTACCCTTCACATGAACAGTTGATATCCCACGGACAATGTCCTGAAGGATCTTTGAAATAATACAAAGGCTCTCCATCTGGTTGAAAACTCTGGATTAACTTTGCCTCTGGTCCAGGTACTACTTCTTCTGTAGAAAATGGCTGGAACATCATCTGAGTAATAAAGACAGGAGGTGTTGAAAGCTGTTTTAGGTGACTGTGATCAAATTGGATTTCACTAGTCCCATCAGCTTTTGTTGTGATTTGACTTCTGGTGGATTTAATCGGCTGGCTATGTTGGTGGATCTGCTCGTAGTTGGTCACTCATTTTTCTGGTAAAAGCTTTAAAAGCTCTTGTTTAGGTATGTGTTTAGGCACATGAATACAATGGGGCACTTCTTTTGTGTTTACAGAGATCAAAAAAGAATCTTTAGATCCTTGACTTGTCAGCTTGAAGGCATGATCTTGGACCCTATACACTATTTGATAGTGCAGGGTTGCAGTTACCGCCGATTCAACCATTTCTGCTCCAATAATCTGGATCTGGACCTTGAGAGCATCAAGCAAATTGGAATCTTGTAGGGACATGGTAAAGTTGGGGAACAGAGTTACCATGCCCATTCCCGAGCTTAAAGTTGCTTCTACCGTTCCAATACAGGCATCCTGGTAGCGTTTGTATCTGGAATCTAACAAAGCAATTCTGGATACTACCGGTTTCCATGAAGTTCCGTGATAATTTAACGCCAATCGGACTGCTCCAAAATGGATATGAGAATATCCATGTTGACTCCATTCTTGTGGAAAATGAGAGGGGATCTCTAAAGTGACAAATTGTTCTTCTTGGCCTCCATAGATAAGATGTTTGTCAAATTTAGAGGACTGGACATATTCTTTAACATTTATTCTTCTGGTAGTTATAAGGGACTTTATACTTTTTACAGGAGAAAAAGAGGGTTTTTGGTAAGCGGAGTATGGGTTTATTAAAGGAAGATTAGTAGCCTGGTTTTTTCTTCCTCTGTGAAATATTCAACTTCATAAAGGGAGGAGATTTTTCCAGCAGAATGAGAAAGGAAAGGGGATTCTGGTAATGAAAGTGAGGCTTTTGTAGTAGATAACCTAGGAGATTCCATAATTCCAAACTCTCATCTTACTTGATCGTAGTCTTTCTGATGAAAGAAAATCTGAACTTTTTCTGGCTCTGATACCAAGAGGGGGCAGGTGAGTAAGAAGCATGAGATCAGCAATTAACGATTCTTAACAGCAGGTATGCTATGCCAAAACACAGGCCTTTTCTCTTCCTTTGGCCATCAACAATGTACTGCCTTTTAGCTGTTAAAATTCTTTAATCACTGAACTCCTTCTTCAAACTCATCTGAACCTAATAGTATCTTCTATCAGGTTTAATTTTTGATGTGCAGGATCCATAAGTATGGCAAGCACAGAGCATACTCTTAAACTTATGATAGATTTCTTCCATAGAAATCCTATTTTCAAGTAGGAAGAGATGAGAGGGATTTAGAAAGCCATAGATTTTAAAACTCGTCTGGGTTTTATTTCAAAGGTTACTCTTATTTTACAACTGACTCTTCTCCATTCTTATATAGAGGAGAATTAAGATAAGCAGATAAGAAGGAATCTGTTTTTTCAGACACAAATGACATGACTCATACATAAAGGACATAAGCAGATAAGGATGAATCTACTTTTACATGACTCATACATAAAGGACATAAGCAGATAAGGAGGAATCTGCTTTTATATTAACCTATCTATTATTGATACATCTGTATCCGTATCATAGTCTGTATCAATATTAGAGGTGATGTTGAGTTCTTCCACTTTCTGTCTTTTCTTTTCACGGGCTCTGTAACACCTAAGCTCCAGCTTTTCTCATATTAACAAGGCACTGCCTTTTAGCTGTTAAAATTCTTTAATCACTGAACTCCTTCTTCAAACTCATCTGAACCTAATAGTATCTTCTATCAGGTTTAATTTCTGATGTGCAGGATCCATAAGTATGGCAAGCACAGAGCATACTCTTAAACTTATGAGAGATTTTCTTCCATAGAAATCCTATTTTCAAGTAAGAAGAGATGAGAGGGATTTAGAAAGCCATAGATTTTAAAACTCGTCTGGGTTTTATTTCAAATGTTACTCTTATTTTACAACTGACTCTTCTCCATTCTTATATAGAGGAGAATTAAGATAAGCAGATAAGGAATCTGCTTTTTCAGACACAAAGGACATGACTCATACATAAAGGACATAAGCAGATAAGGAGGAATCTGCTTTTACATGACTCATACATAAATGACATAAGCAGATAAGGAGGAATCTGCTTTTACATTAACCTATCTATTATTAATACATCTGTATCCGTATCATAGTCTGTATCAATATCAGAGGTGATGTTGAGTTCTTCCACTTTCTGTCTTTTCTTTTCACGGGCTCTGTAACACCTAAGCTCCAGCTTTTCAATCATTCTTTCCAGGTCATCTGGTGGTATCACATCATCATTATTGCTTCTGGAAAGTGCATCTTGTGAAATACTTGGTCCTTCTTCATTCTTCCAGACATGCGTGTCTTGAATTATCTGGCTGCAATGCATAGGATAATCTTGAGACCATTCTTTTGGATCTGGTATGTTGGACCAATACTCATTCAGGGCTTCTTTCAGCTGGTTTTGATAGGATGTCGGTGGATTCCTTTGAACATCCCATGATGCTTCTCCTGAAGGCCATATCTCCGAGGGAATTATCTTATTAATCTGGCACAAATATTTCTGAATTTTCTTGAGATCAAAAAGATTCTCATAAACCTCTTCAAAATATGTATTATGGATCCAGGAACTAGGAAGAGAGGCTAACTGTGTCGCTGATCCATTTTGCATGAAGTATTGAGGTTTACAGAAGATGATTACTATCCATTTGACACTGGTATTTTTGTAGAATTCAAACATGAGCATATCTACCCAATATTCTAAAGGATAGAACCATTTTAAAAATGTGGCTAGGTTTTTCATCTCAGGAGTTTCTTCATTGCGGACAGCCATGGTTAAGAAATGTTGGAGGTCAGGCATAAAGAACTCTATCCCTATGTGAAAGAGATGAGTTAAATACCAAAACATCCATTTCAATTCTTCAGGAAACTCACCAAATTAGAACTTGATAGGGTTTATAAATGGGTAATCAGGATGAAGTCCTAAAGGTTTAAGAAATAATCCTCCAAAATTTCTAAAGACATCTAATTGATATGATAACATCATGTTCATGGCTTCTTTATGGAATTTTTTCTCTAGGATTAGACTTAAGACTTCCGGAGGGTGGTCTGGATGGGAATTTGGTTTACAGGGAAGGGAAAAAGGTGAATGTGGTTGTTGGATTTGTTTCTTTTTTCCTTTTGAGGAAGGAGAGGGTTGAAACATGAAAACTTCAATAGGATTTGAGGTTTGGATTTGAGTGGGTTTTTCAGTGGTTTCGGGTAACCTGGTGAGAATATCTGCAAGAACATTGTTTTTCCCTTTAATGTGAATAACATCAAAATAGAATCTGGAAAACCATTCCGCCCACCTGAGAAGCTGGGAATGAGGAACTTCTTTCTGTTTAAACTTTAACATCTTTGGAAAGGATGACATGTCCATTTCAACAAGAAAATGATATCCTGTCAGATGAAATTGGAATTTAGTAATTCCATATTTCACAGCAAGGATTTCCTTGAAAGTGAGTGATAATGGATTTCTGCATCTGTGAATCTTCCACTTTTATATCCACATAGTTGTCTCTTTCCATGTTTTTCTTAAAAGAGAATGGCTCCCCAATACTTGTCACTTGCATCAGTTTGCAAAATTCTTTTCTCTGCAGATGGGATCTGTAATGGTGGTAAATGGCTTGTTTTCTCATTGATCTGCTGAACAGCTTTTGTCTGTTTGGATTTCCAAGGAGGTGGATCTTTTTTGAGCATTTTTCTCAGAGGATTTGTTAATTTGGCTATCTTGGGAACAAAATCCCTGAGATAATTAACTATCCCAAGAAATTGTGGAACTTGCTAATGAGAGAGATTTGTATCAGGAAATTTCTTCAGTTCTTCTGCAATATTTGGACATGGCTGGTACCTTCCATTTTTGTTGATCATCCCGAGAAATTCTATCTCTTGCTTATTGATTTGCATCTTCCTTTCAGAAAGCATTATTCCAAAATCAAGAATAATCTGCTTGAATTTGTTGAGGAGAAGTGCATGATCCTATTCATTAGGGCTGTAGATGAGGATGTCATCAATGTAAATTAGGGCCTGATCCATGATAGGTTGGAAAATTTTGATCATGGCTTTTTGAAACTTTGAAGGGGCTGTTTTGAGTCCAAAGGGCATCACAGTCCATTGGAAATGTTTGTTTGGTATACAGAAACCTGTCTTGGGCCTGTCTTCAGGTTCTATACCCAATTGCCAAAATCCTGCTTTAAGATCAAACTTTGAAAACACCTGGGCTTTCGCAAGACTAGAGAATAGGCAATTTCTGTTGGGTAAAGGAAATTTGTTATCTTGGAGAAAATGATTGAGAGGCTGATAATTGATTACCAGTCTAAGTTTTCCACGAGCTTGCTCAGATCTTTTGTTGACATAGAACGCTTCACATGCCCATTGTGAATCTGAAACTTCTATCAATCCTTCTGTCTGTAGCTGTTGGCATTCTTGTTCAGCTAATTTGAGATGGTCTGGATTCATCCCGATGTGATTGGCTTTTGCAGGATTGATATCTTCATTCTTTTTGAAGGGAAGTTTGATGAAGAATGTTGAATTTTTCCATAAAGGATGATTGCATTTCTTCAGGAAATCTGAATGAGATTCTGCACACGTTCTTTGCTTTAATTCTTCAACAACTTCTTGAATCTTGTCAGCATCAATAGTAAATAATCTGGGAATTGGAACATAAGGTTTAAACATTTGTTTATACCTTATTCCATCTGGAAGAATTCTTAATTGTTTGGCTTTAAGATATAAATCAAAACCAGCAATAAGATCTTTTCCCGGAAGTTTTGATCCCAAGACTGTAGTGATAATGGAACATGTTGGGAAAAACTGGATCTTGATGGGCTTACTTCTTAAGTCTGTTGAAAAGACTTTTCCTGATGCTGAAATATCTGGTATGGGGCTCCCAATGTTCTCTTGGCAAAATTTCTGGATTCATGATGGATTCTGCCGCTCCAGTGTCAATAAAAGCAATTACGAGAATAAAGTTCATCAGATTTACTTGTCTGATAAAAGCTGGAATGTGAGTATTGTGGCTTCCATGGATGCTTCTTGAGAAAGAATAGAGAGAGAACAGTAATTTTTCTGAGGCTGTATCATCAATGATGATTCTGATAAAGAGAATTCTGAGTCTTCTGAATCCTTGGATACAAAGCTTTGAATAGCACATATTGATTGATCATTAGGCTCATCATCAATAGAGAATAAGGACTCTATGTCATCTTCATCTGTTATCTTAACTCCTGATCTTTGTTGGATCTGTCTGATCATCTTTGCTCTTTTCTTGTTCTTTGGACAATCTTTTGCAAAGTGACCTTTTTTGTTGCAGATGTAGCATCTTGTGGATTTGCCCTTCTTAGAAAATCTTTTCTTTTTCTTGAGATATCTCCATCTGAATTTCTTCTTAGGTCTCATCCTTCTGGCTCTTTCTTCTTTTTTGAAGTGCTTCTTTTTCTTTGTTGGACAATAACATGATTTATCCTCTTTGCCGCATTTAATTTTCAAATGTGAATCAGTGCAGGCTTTGTCTATCCTCTTGTCTCCATGGAGATAATCTTTAAAGACTTTTCTTCTGTTGCAGATATCTTCAAGAGCAATAAAAGTCTCTTGCTGAATTTCTCCCATAGTTAGATTGAGGATTTTTTGTTTTGCCTATAAAGATTCTGATTAATTGCGACTTGAATAGGATCGGAAGGATGCAACAACCGCTTGCTTGAGCTTGGTTACGATCCAAGAGCATAAAAAGCTTCATCATAACATAAAAATGTTTTGATAAATCTTTCTTCTGATAAGAGCAGCATTTTCTTTTGAAAGACTCCCTTCTCTTCAAAGTTAACAGATCTTCAGGATTACCTATAAAGTAACTATGGATAATCCTCTGTGAGAAGTCTGTTAATACCAGAAACTGCAATTGATCTGCTTGAGTAACTGAATTCCACCAATCTTTTAACATCCCTGTGAATTTTGAAACAAATTCAGACAGGATGTTGTAATGACTCTCTTCTGTAACCTTCCTGGTATCAAGCCATGAGTGGAATTCTTGTAATCTCGCTGGCCATTTTGATATCATCTAAAGTGAAGACCATCTTTGTTGTAGAGACATGTAGAGTTGTTCTGAAATTTGATGGTTCTGCTTCAGTCATATCTTCATCTGATGGTTCTTCTACTTTTACTCCTGGAGTGGCCATTACTTCTGGCAGATCTGATTGATTGTCATCAATTTCCTCTTGCGAAAAAGGATTGGATTGTGTTTCAATAGATTCTGATTCATCAGTTCCTGAGAAGGATACTGAATCTTCTTCATTTGGGACAGGTTCAAAATCTGGAACTAGGGTAATTTCTGATTCCTTTTGAGCAACAGATATCTTTGGCAAAATATCATGGCTATAATCCCTTAAAATTCTTGATAAAGGATTAGTAGGACATGTGTTATTTTGCATCATCAAAGACTTAGATATCTGTTTTGATGGCGGAGATGTTGGTGGTGAAGAGGATTGGCTTTCTTCATCATCATATGGCTTTTCTACTGGTCTCTTACCTCGAGCCTTTTCTTTCTTTCTTTTTTCTTCTTCAGCTTCTTTCTTTTCTTTTGCTTTCTGAGCTTTGATCTGCTGCAATAATTCACTAATTGTAGCTTTTTTCTTTGGCTCAGGCGGGGGAAAGATAAGTGATTGAGTACCAAAATGTCGAGGACCTTCTGTCTGTCTGACTGACGGGAAAAGCTCAATTCCATTTCTGGCTGGTTGTGGTAGTGGCAGCTTCCCATTTTCTTTCAGATATTTTATCTGTTCTTTGAGGTTTTGGATTTCTTTTTCTCTTTGAGCAATATGGGAAAGGAAATCTTGTCATGGGGCAGCTGGCTCATGAGCAACTTCTTTGAGTATTTTCTGGAAGATCTTAATAAGGTTTTTGATCATCTCAGAGTTTTCATCTGTTGTTCTTTCGATCTTTGAAACCTTATTATCAATCTGACTCACTTTATGATCAATCTTCTTAATTGCAAGATTCAGGCTCTGAGATTTTACGTACGCCAATTTAAAGTGGCTTCTGCTGCTGCAATTTTAACTTGCCTTCCTTCTGCATCAACTTGGAGTTTTGAAGAGATTTTAGGCGCATGGAGATGTTCATTTTTTGTGAATTCTTCAAGCGGCGAAAAATCTTGATCATAAGAGGAAGTCGCTGCGTACATCTGAACTTGTGGAATTGATTGAACAGGAGTTGGAATCTTCAACTTGTGTTCCTGGTTACAAGTCATGAACTGATCATTTTTCTGGACCCATTTATTATTTTTTTGTAACATGGCTGCTTCAAGGGCTTAGCTAGCCATTTCTGGTCAGGGTCTGTTTTTGGAGAAGATGATGGAGAGGAATTTTGTGGTAGATCTTGGATCTTAGGAGATTGTGGCTTTTCTGCAGAATAGTCCACAAGATATACGAATTTGCCGTTATCTTTTCCTAATGGGCCGATATCTGGATCTCCATTTATCCATCTCTCATAAAAATCTGATTGTGTTGATTTTTTGCTGGATTTTTTCTTCCTGGTGCGTTTGATGTCTTCATCGAGTTCTTCAAAAACATCATTTCTGCACCCTTCACATGAACAGTTGATATCCCACGGACAATGTCCTGAAGGATCTTTGAAATAATACAAAGGCTTTCCTTCTGGTTGAAAACTCTGGATTAACTTTGCCTCTGGTCCTGGTACTACTTCTTCTGTAGATAATGGCTGGAACATCATCTGAGTAGTAAAGACAGGAGGTGTTGAAAGCTGTTTTAGGTGACTGTGATCAAATCGGATTTCACTAGTCCCATCAGCTTTTGTTGTGATTTGACTTCTGGTGGATTTAATCGGCTGGCTATGTTGATGGATCTGCTCGTAGTTGGTCACCCATTTTTCTGGTAAAAGTTGTAAAAGCTCTTGTTTAGGTATCTGTTTAGGCACATGAATACAATGGGGCTCTTCTTTTGTGTTTACAGATATCAAAAGAGAATCTTCAGATCCTTGATTTGTCAGCTTAAAGGCATGATCTTAGACCTTATACACTATTTGATAGTGCAGGGTTGCAGTTACCGCCGATTCAACCATTTCTGCTCCAATAATCTGGATCTGGACCTTGAGAGCATCAAGCAAATTGGAATCTTGCAGGGACATGGTAAAGTTGGGGAACAGAGTTACCATGCCCATTCCCGAGCTTAAAGTTGCTTCTATCGTTCCAATACAGGCATCATGTAGCGTTTGTATCTTCAAAAACATCATGTAGCGTTTGTACCGGTTTCCCTGAAGTTCCGTGATAATTTAACGCCAATCGGACTGCTCCAAAATGGATATGAGAATATCCATGTTGACTCCATTCTTGTGGAAAATGAGAGGGGATCTCTAAAGTGACATTGTTCTTCTTGGCCTCCATAGATAAGATGTTTGTCAAATTTAGAGGACTGGACATATTCTTTAACATTTCTTCTTCTGGTAGTTATGAGGGACTTTATACTTTTTACAGGAGAAAAAGAGGGTTTTTGGTAAGCGGAGTATGGGTTTACTAAAGGAAGATTAGTAGCCTGGATTTTTTCTTCCTCTGTGAAATATTCAACTTCATAGAGGGAGGAGATTTTTCTAGTAGAATGAGAACGGAAAGGGGATTCTGGTAATGAAAGTGGGGCTTTTGTAGTAGATAACCTAGGAGATTCCATAATTCCAAACTCTCATCTTACTTAATCGTAGTCTTTCTGATGAAAGAAAATCTAAACTTTTTCTGGCTCTGATACCAAGAGGGGGGAATTATGGAATCTCCTAGGTTATCTACTACGTAGGAGATTTTTCTGAATTTTTCTGAATTATGGAATTTTTGTTGACATAGAACGCTTCACATGCCTATTGTGAATCTGAAGCTTCTATCAATCCTTTTGTCTGTAGCTGTTGGCATTCTTGTTCAGCTAATTTGAGATGGTCTGGATTCATCCCGATGTGACTGGCTTTTGTAGGATTGATATCTTCATTCTTTTTTAAGGGAAGTTTGATGAAGAATGTTGAATTTTTCCATAAAGGATGATTGCATTTCTTTAGGAAATCTGAATGAGATTCTGCACACGTTCTTTGCTTTAATTCTTCAACAACTTCTTGGATCTTGTCAGCATCAATAGTAAATAATCTGGGAATTGGAACATAAGGTTTAAACATTTGTTTATACCTTATTCCATCTGGAAGAATTCTTAATTGTTTGGCTTTAAGATATAAATCAAAACCAACAATAAGATCTTTTTCCGGAAGTTTTGATTCCAAGACTGTAGTGATAATGGAACATGTTGGGAAAAATTGGATCTTGATGGGCTTACTTCTTAAGTCTGTTGAAAAGACTTTTCCTGATGCTGAGCTGAAATATCTGGTATGGGGCTCCCAATGTTCTCTTGGCAAAATTTCTGGATTCATGATGGATTCTGCCGCTCCAGTGTCAATAAAAGCAATTACGATAAAGTTTCTTGTATTTACTTGTCTGATAGAAAGCGGAATGTGGTATTGTGGCTTCCATGGATGCTTCTTGAGAAAGAATAGAGAGAACGATAATTTTTCGAGGTCAGATCATCAATGATGATTCTGATAAAGAGAATTCTGAGTCTTCTGAATCACTGGATACAAAGCTTTGAATAGCACATATTGATTGATCATTAGGCTCATCATCAATAGAGAATAAGGACTCTATGTCATCTTCATCTGTTATCTTGACTCCTGATCTTTGTTGGATCTGTCTGATCATCTTTGCTCCTTTCTTGTTCTTTGGACAATCTTTTGCAAAGTGACCTTTTTTGTTGCAGATGTAGCATCTTGTGGATTTGCCCTTCTTAGAAAATCTTTTCTTTTCTAAGAAGCACCATGGGATGTTCAAAGGAATCCACCGACATCCTATCAAAACCAGCTGAAAGAAGCCCTGAATGAGTATTGATCCAACATACCAGATCCAAAAGAATGGTCTCAAGATTATCCTATGCATTGCAGCCAGATAATTCAAGACACGCATGTCTGGAAGGATGAAGAAGGACCAAGTATTTCACAAGATCCACTTTCCAGAAGCAATAATGATGATGTGATACCACCAGATGACCAGGAAAGAAGGATTGAAAAGCTGGAGCTTAGGTGTTACAGAGCCCGTGAAAAGAAAAGACAGAAAGTGGAAGAACTCAACATCACCTCTGATATTGATACAGACTATGATACGAATACAGATGTATCAATAATAGATAGGTTAATGTAAAAGCAGATTCCTCCTTATCTGCTTATGTCCTTTATGTATGAGTCATGTAAAAGCAGATTCCTCCTTATCTGCTTATGTCCTTTATGTATGAGTCATGTCCTTTGTGTCTGAAAAAGCAGATTCCTTCTTATCTGCTTATCTTAATTCTCCTCTATATAAGAATGGAGGAAAGTCAGTTGTAAAATAAGAGTAACCTTTGAAATAAAACCCAAACGAGTTTTAAAATCTATGGCTTTCTAAATCCCTCTCATCTCTTCTTACTTGAAAATAGGATTTCTATGGAAGAAAATCTCTCATAAGTTTAAGAGTATGCTCTGTGCTTGCCATACTTATGGATCCTGCACATCAGAAATTAAACCTGATAGAAGATACTATTAGGTTCAGATGAGTTTGAAGAAGGAGTTCAGTGATTAAAGAATTTTAACAGCTAAAAGGCAGTGCCTTGTTGATGGCCAAAAGGAGAGAAAAGGCCTATGTTTTGGCATAGCATACCTGCTGTTAAGAATGGTTAATTGCTGATCTCTTGCTTCTTACTCACCTGCCCCCTCTTGCATATAACTTATTTTACCCATCAACTTTACAAAAAAAAATCATTTTAACATTCATTTAATTTTTCCTTTCTTTTAGCTGTTAAACTCACTGTTTGTCAAAATACCCCCAAAATAAATGGAGAAATTAACGTCTAACTTTGTTGACGTGATTAACTTTTTCATCTCTTTTGAGATGATTTGACAAACAATACAAATTTAAGAGCCAAAAAGATAAAAATTTAAATGAAAGGCTAAATTTTTTGTGTAAAGCTATTATTACAATTTGCTCATTCCATTGCATTCCACCCAACTAAATAATTATTATATGTTTATATTATGTTACAAATTTATACCATACCCATGGAATAGATTTTCAATCATAACTCTATTCCATTCTAGCTACCATGCCAGAAGTGTTCCTCTCGCTCCTATCCATCAAGACTTCACTCCCCAAATGTGTTCACTATCTCCCCAAAACCCTCTCATCTTTCCCCCTATTCTCCCTTGCCTCCTCCCCCTCATATACATGAATACCAAGGACTACCCGTACGCCTTTCTCACTCTTTCCTTATTCGATAAATGCTAAGCAGCAGTTTAGAAAAGCATTCGGCAAACAGAAGAAAATTCTCAAATGTTTTTCCCATACAAGGTGAATTAGTTTATGAGATTATCATAAAGCAGACAATGGAAATGATGCATGGCCTTCTCAACATTTGGCGCATACCTTCCAGTACTATATGCAGGTGATTCAATACCCTTTTGAACACCTTCACACAGTCTAATGTCTTCCATCTGCGTATTTTCCTTGGTTATTAAACAGGTTTTCGAGGTTGCAAGATAACAGTAAATTTTGAGCATACAAAAAAATCCAGAGATTATTTGCTAGTACCTGAACTTTTTCACTATCCGCTAGACTTCTCTCAATGAAAGCTTTGTCATCCTAAGGCCAAAACAAGTGCTCGGTTAAATAGGAACCATATTACCAATACATGAAAAACGAAATGAGTTACAGAATACATGCCGCACAGAAAATCTTCTCTATAATAAAATAGAAAAATGGTTGAATTCTACAGACTGCAACTATGGATAACAAGTAGAAAACATCAATATTATGTAAGAGGAACTTTCAAACCCTGGTTAATGTCAGCATCCCACACACGCATGCACTTTGAACTGCCCAACATACATAAACACAACATTTGAGAGGCTAATGCATATGAAACCAAGCATAAGTCTCCTCTAAAACAACATTACCTATCATTAACCTTGTATACTCTAAAACTTACACAAAAATAGAAGCATGTATCTAGTATATGTGCAGAATTCAGAGCTCAAGACATAGAGGTACAGTAAAAGATTTTGCGGTATATATATGCCTTCATTACTCTTTACATAGACATATTCTTTGCATTTAATATTTGCCATCCAAAAGTTGAAGGAGCTTTTCACCTAAACCATTCAGTGATAACCAACAACACTAGATAGTTTCAAGAAAGTTCAATTTGGAATTAGAACAATTCTCAAGGTGCCTTATTTATAAATGTTAGTTTTAGTTTCTATAATCTATATTATTAGCAACACTTAAGTTATTGAGCCCACGAAGATTATATACTGTCAATCTAATGAAAAGAAGCTGAATGGTTTCTTTATGCAGGATAAGATCAAAGCCGTGATCTAAACAGTCTTTTAAACAAAATATTTTCATAATTCGCAGCTTTACATGCAGAATCTTTCACATTTTAAACAAACGCTTAATTATCTTTTCACCAATACAAAATCAGACTTTTTTTTTCGACAAAACGAAGTCAAATATTTGATACAGGGAAAAGAGACAATTATGTATATGCATCTGCGACTGAGGGCAGGTGAACAATGGTTGATGCAATCATCATTCTCCAAGTACATATTGTGCATAGAGAAGCACATAGACATGGTTGCAGAGTGACACTCAGTATCTGTAATCAAAAGGCTACTATTTTCTTTATCCGGGATAATATGGTGCATGCATTAGATGATTGTTTTACTCAGTATTACAGTATCCTTCCTTTCATTCCTGAACAAATAACAACATCAGGAAATATGTCATCCTTCGTCTACCCTCGGAAGACTACAACCAACATTCATGTCTCAAAAACAGACAGGTTTCCACCAGTTATCTCCCATAGATAATTAGAAGTACCCAACCTTGCTTTTGATAGAACAACTTGGGGTGGAAGGGCTTCTGTCTTTCTAAAAGTTACCAACCTCAAATCTCAAGTCTTCAACTAGGAAAATTGATCCAGTGCCAAGTCTGAAATTTTTGCTGCCTGTGTGAATCCTGTATTCTTCAGGAGATGCAACAGGTTATATGCTTTCAACCTGGTAGTTGCCTGTAAGCATGCAGGAGTTCCTCTAATTTCTGGTAGGCTCACTGCTCACATTGTCAGTGATGCTTAATCCACAAATTAATAAAAGGAAATAGCTGGGCATCTAAGAGGCAACTATTCTATGCAGGCCATTTACAGCTCATCCAGTTTAAAAACCTGACGGTGATTGCTTATATCCTAAAACACTTATGGACCCTTTCTCTTTTTTTTCAGTTCTGAGTCCATATGAGCTGCTTGTGTTCATGCATATCCTAGAAGAACTTATTTCTAGCAAGCTAACGTGCCAACTATATGTAGAGAGAATTGTCACCTGCAGACTGTGTGATAGACAAGGCTTTATGGGTGGTTTCAAAGTCCGGAAGTTTACTAGTGTTTATACATGGAACAGTAGATGGAAGAAGCAGAGTCCTTTAAGATGAATATAAACAACATTCTCTTCTTCCATCTACTGTCCTTACAAGAACCGACATAGAGAAAATCCAGACCTGCTGCATCTTGTCGTCGCTATTCCTCTGTCTTGTATATTACAAGTGAAAGCATAAAAAAGAAGGCATTGCTATTCAAGCCTAGTAACTAAACATGTCAGTTCACGTTTGTCTTATGTATTTGACTAACAACACGGGTAGAATCCAAAAACATGCCGTAAACAACATTTATCCTCTTTTTACATGATGTATTTATCCTTTCTTTAATCGTTGCAAGTGTCATACTTTACCTTGCTCAAAGTATCTAGCTTATAGGTACAAAATAAAATTATTCACTTGCTTACTACTATGCATTGTGAATACTATGTTTTCACGTGTTTGATATTCTAAAACTACAATGAGCATATAATATCATATAATAAATAAAATTACCTTAAAAGAAGCTTCAAGAAAATAGTCGAACACTACCAGGCATTTCCTTGGTCCCAATGGGATTGCCAGATTGGTGTCCATCCAAGGTCCATACCTACAAGATCAATAGAAAAATATATATTACTGGAATGAGTGGAAAGACAAAAGGCAAGTGATAAAATGTGAACAGACATAAAGACCTGTTAATCATGAAATTTGGATAAATGAAAGCATAAAAAGCTTTTGATCCAAGCCGATCATCTTCCTTCTCTTTAGAGCCACCTTCAGCACTTTGGATGCTAACCTTTTCAAATATCTATTCATAAACAATTATCACTGTTACACTGTGATGCAATATAAGAAAAGAGTAAATCAGAAACATCAAACATGACATGTTTAAGCATGTCCGTATTACATTACAAGCCAAACAAATAGCATTTTAATCTTAAATATAACTAGCAGAAAGGTCAGACCGAAGCATACTGAGGTGGTATATGAATCAAGTGAAAGACCAGATGCAAGGCCTTTGTGTGCAAATGGCACATGGTAACCACCATCCAAGTAGTTGTCGCAGAATACCTGTAAGTAAAAGAAACAAAATACAACTAGCCATCTCCATGTATGTTCAGCAAGCTTTGGACAACAATCATATAATCATTAACATGGAGAATATGAAATTTAATATTCAAGACAACATAATGTCGTTAGTGCTAGTGATAATAATAATTAATGCTTTATCAGAAGACAAAGCATACAGACAGCATCATTAAAGCTACAAGGAAACTCCATATATCATTTAGGTATTATCATAAAAAGCTAAGAGCAAGAAATTAAATTGAAGGAGCTGCCATGAACCACAGAGACGCACCTTCCAGTTACATTCAATGATGTACTCACGTCGACAAACATAAGTTAGTGTGGTATCAACTCCATTAAGGCTAAATAATTCAGAGGAGCTACCAAGCCATTCACTTGCAACGTTGTCAGTATCAATATTGTCCTTTTGTAAAATCTCATTGTCCATATTAAGAATAACAAATGGTCCCCAAGTAGCAACTTTTATAGGTACAAGTCCAAAATCCTATCATCAATCACAACAAATATCCAGAGTTATTAATTTGATAGGAAATTATCACACAAGAAAAAGAAAGATTGCTGTTGTATTAACAAAAAGGCAAACAATTATGTTAAAGTACTCGACGGAATACATTTATGGAGAAGTCCTCTATTCCTGAAATTCTAGTCGCTTTACGAAGTTCTCCATTTAAACCATATGTCCACCCCTGCAGAAAATATTGGATTTGGATTATATCTAGTGCATAAACTGGTTGGCATCTTAGTAGTAAATGGTAAGTAAAGAAGAGTTTAATCAAACTACTGCGATTTTCAAGTCATAATTGGAATATCGGAACAGCACAAATGGTGCAAAGATGTCACTTATAAAAAAGGAATTGTTGTTTATTCAAGAGAGGAATCGTTATTTTGCCACAAATTAATTTGTGAGGATTTTCCACTTTGGAATATTTGGATGTGTAAAGTACCATCTGTTGATAAAAGCAACTTGAACAATAGTCAACAAAAATAACATAAAGTGGAAAAGGGAAATTTGAGGGGAACAGCATAAGGTCCCAATTGCAGATTAGGATGAAGTTTCACATCGAGACAGAAATAAAAGAAGCTAAAACAATTTAAGGTCAAAAACATGGAAAAATCAGGATGTTGATTAAGTCAATCACAAAAGAGACAAACAGATTTACATGGTAAGGGCATGTAAAACAAGACGTTTTCCCACTTCCAGACACAAGAAGAGAGGCATGATGTCTACAAACATTGTGAAAAGCAGCTATTTTTCCATTATCATCCCTGCATACCACAAACTCTACATTTCCCAGTCTGCATGAACACAAGAAAACTTCAATCCTTCTTACACGTGAAAAAAAAATTGATCATATTTCATTTGCTCTACCCTTAAATTTCCCAAGGACCACAAGATAGTAGCAGTATTATTTCAAAGTTATCTTAGCCAAATTATGGTTTCAGTGGGTATATTATTACAAAATTAGATAAATGAGTGGTACCTGCCGCTGAAGAAATCACGGGGTTCTTGTATCTGTTCAGTATACCCTGAAAGATGAAAAAAAAAAACAGAATCAAAATTCAACCATATAAGTAAAGAATCTTGGAATATTATGCAACAAGGTGTGAATATACTAACCAACAGCCTGCCAACCCCTGTAGAACACACGATCGAGTTCAAAAGCATAAAAGGAGGGATCAGTATACCAGGAGGAGGGGGGAGTGATGGCTTTCTCTATGGGGATTTTGGGATCAAATTCACGCACAATTTTGTGAGCTCCGTGACTCCAACTACATGATACTGAGGTTTCTCTTGCTCTTGGATTATTATTATTATTAATCTGGAAATGGGTTTGGAAGAGAGATAGCCGAGTAATGGGTTTCAGTAGCAGTGTCATCTCTGTTTCCACTCTGACTCACTGAGTTGCGGATATTCCTACTTCTTAACACTGTTTCCAATTGCCGTGTCTCACTAGTAGTACCATTACTGTGCATAAAAATAATTAAAAGCCGGCAGCCACATGTAAAGCATATATGTAAGTTGAATAATCAAAATCATCATATACTAAATACTAATGTAATTTAAACAAGCATTTTAGGAAATTAATTCTATATCATAGTTACATTATTCCTATTTGTCAGTCTAATTATCAATACCGATTGGTTCATAGTTCAATTAACATAAATATTATTGTTAATGCAGCAGGATATAGGTTTAACTGTAATAAAGTGTATTATTCTCCATTATGGGTTAGAGAATGGCTATGAGTAATTCTAGAATGAGTAAAACTTATAATGAAATTGTTCAACCTGAAGATTTTATTGTTAATGGCAAAGAAGATAAAGTATACAAGTTAAAAAAAACAAAAGAGTTTAAAGGATTGAAGCTAAACTCGATCATGGGTTTGGTGTATTAATTTTTTATATAAAATAAATATAAAAATATAGTACATCAAATACACTAAAATATCAAGATAAATATTTCCTAACAAATGGAAAATACATTACAAAAAGTTTTTATACTTAAACAACGTTAAAATAATTGCAACTTTTTTAATCAATACGTCAGAAATCGGTCTATTTTGGTAAATATGCCAGAAACCGACCTAATCACTCAATTACTTTTTAAATCGATATTTTTAGATAATTTAACCAACTTTCATTATAAATTGATATTCAATTTCACCGTTTTATCTTAAAAGAATATTCTTTTTTAATTTCCCTCCTGTCTCTATTTTGTCGTGAGATCGAACAAGGAATTTTTTACCGATAAGTTTTATGCTAGAAAATTCATGTTTTATAATAGATTCGAGAATACCACTCATCTATGTTTCAAAAGAATTTTGGGAATAACTTATATTAGGATGATCTTAAAATATATAATTTTTAGGTTGTTACATTATCAATTTTCAAAGAGATACAAATATTATTCTATACTCAATCACATACGATATCATATTTAATTTAATTTCACTTTAATTAAAATAATTAAAATTTTAGGAAAATGTAAAGTTTGAAAATGCTTAAATCAATAATTAAAATTAAAACTGATAAAAATCATAAGCACAAATTGAAAAATAAAATAAAATAAAATAAACCATTGAAAATATAGAAAAAACACTTGTAAAAAATAAAACTTTGAAAATTATAACCACCATTTGTGGTTTTATCAAATTCTGAAATTTGATTAAAATTAAAAAAATAAATAAATAATACCTACCTAGAAATTAAAAATTAAAAAAATTACTACATAAAAATGAAACACGATTTGAAAGCAAAAATAAAAGATGATTAAATTTAAAAAATTAAAATGATTTAAAAATTGCAATTATTTATTAGAATTTTAATTTTTAAGTAATTTAATTAAAGTTAAATTAAGTTAGAGAAGATATTAAATATGGATGAATGTATAATAAGATTTTTATATTTTTAAAAGGCTTAATATAACATTTAGTACTTGAACTTGATACTTTTTCCTAATTGGGTACCTAAACTTTTTGGGCCTAATTTAGAATCTAAACTTGACATTTTTCCTAATTTGGTACCTAAGCTTTTTTAGGTTTAATTTGGTACCTAAATTTATTAAATGTTATACAAATTACGCAACACACTAACGGTGTTAAAATTATTTTGTTATGCTACAAAAATATTGTCGTATTAGAGGAAACTCATGTTTAAAAAATAGGATTGAGCTATGCTTAATGAATTAATATTAAATATTTTTAAAACCCCACATTAAAACGAATTCATTATTTTCAATAAATAAAATAATTAACTAATTAATTAAAACTAAAAGTAATTGAACATATAAAATAAAAAAATATATCATATCATCTATCACATATCAATAATACATTGATTATTTTTGCTACTTCATAAAAAAAATAACATTGTTAGTATAATGGAGTAATTTGTAAAACGTTTCACAAGTACCAAATCAAACAAAAAAAAGATTAGGTACCAAGTTAGGAAAAAGAGTTAAGTTCAGGTATCAAATTGGATCCCAAAAAAGCTTAAGTACCAACTTAAGAAAAAGTATCAAGTTTAGGTACCAAATTAAGAAAAAGTGTCAAGTTTGGGTATCAAATTGGACCAAAAAAAGTTTAGGTACCAAATTAAGAAAAAATATTAAATTTAAGTACCGAATAGTATATTAAACCTTTTTAAAATTGATAATGTGACATTTTATTATTGCTATCTAAAAACTATATATTTTAAAATCATCCTAACATAATTTATTCCCGTTAATTGTATATATATACTGTTGGAATAGAAACGGGGCCGCATGGTACAGCCACCACCATTGCTATTTGCTTTTTTTTTAATAAAAATTCAGTGTTTGAATTGTGAGATTTTGAATATTAACACTTAATATTTTTCACATTGATATTCGTAAATTATCTGATTTAGGGGATAGACTCAATTGTCTTACAACATCATTTTAGCATCAAATCGAGAAAGGGTGCCCCTCTATTCAATGTTAAATGGAATATAGTTGGTGAACCAATGCGATCTGTAATTGTCATATTCGGTCCATCGAAGAACAAATTGGGATAACCAATTGAGTGAATGGTTGGATTCATCAAGAGAGTTAATGATCAAGTTTAAATGGCCCGTGTAGTTGAGGCCATTGATTTGAGTCAAGTTCTTCTAGTCCGTAAGGTTGCCGAGGAATTGAACTGTGGAAGCTGTTTTCAAGAATATTCACTTGGTAAGGTTAGTTGAACTGTAGTTAATTTACTATTATGGAAGAATTAGGAGGTTTGAGGTTGTTCCTCAATCTCAATACAATACAAGCTACTAAGCTTTCCTCCTCTCCAATATTTTATTTTGGTAAAACACTGTGGAGTGTACCTCGCATTTTGAAAGAAACAGACGGCGGCATCATGACAAGGAAGAGCCAATGTCACAACGACACAGTACCGACATCCCGACGAGAAGAATCCGTCGTCCTAATGACACGATGCATGGCATCCCGGTGAGCCGAACATGACGTCACGACCTACTCAACCGAGTTTCTTCTCCCAATTAAACTCTGCTATCTTTTCCTAATTAAACTTCGATTAGTCTAGGAATATTTTAGTCATATTAGGACTTTAGTATTAGCTTATTTAAAGGGTCTTTGTAACCCTATTTAGAGAGTTGACATAATATCTCTTCGTGAGATTTGATGAAAAGTTTTGCAGAGAGTTTTTGAGATAGCTTTGTATTCAAGTTTTGGGTTTTGCTCATTTAGGTTATTTTCTGCATCTTGTACTCTTCATTTATTTTCTCATTAAGTAAAGTCTTTTTTGCTTGTGATTTTTATCCTCTTCAGAGTAGTTTTTCACGTAAAATTTTTACATTTATTCATCTCTACTTTTTTATTCGTTATTTATACGGGTCAATCCCCAACAACGTACATTATCGAATTGGTATTTTCTTCCTTTTTAACTTCACCTACTTTCATACACCAAAGTCAATAGCATGCGATTAATTTCATAGTAACCACATAAATTAATTCTAAGCAGTTGATAACGTCAACCATGCAATTAATGAATTATCAATTATTCACTTTTAATTATTTATTTCGCCATGGAATCAATCATGCAGCAATTAATGCATACCAATGTTGTTTCTTGGTCAAGCCAGCCTTATGCTTCCATGTTCGTGAATCCATTTTTATTTTTCTTGTAATTCTTTTATTGTCAAATTCAAGAATATTGTTTCAAATAATTTTATTAAAAATTTCAAAACTGTTGGAGAAATACGACCATCACATGTATAATAATAGTAATTACATGTTATTGTTTACTATCGTAAAAAGATTAGTCCAAATTAAAAGTATGAGCCAAATATATGTAGATATTCTAATAACTAATTTCTAATTGATGATGGGTTGATTAGAAATTAGGGTTAATGTGTAAAAGTTATATATTAGGGTAATGGTCTCCAAATTATACATACGTAACTTTTCTAATATCCATATTTAGAAAAGAGAGAGCCACATTCTCAAAATTACTTGTGTGCTAATTTGGAAGGTCAAAACCATAAGACCTAAAGATTTTAAGAAACCGATGGATTCAGGTACGCTTCCACATTTAGTCTTTTTCTTGATTTATTCTTATTGATTTGACATGATAGTGTTATAACCGTAAATAATATCTAATATAAAATTAAAATTGTAAACCAGGATTTGTTATGTCAAATCCTCAAGAATAAATTAAGAACAAAACTAGATGCGGAAGCGTACCTGAATTCATCGATTTCTTGAAATCTATTATCTTCCAAATTAGCACACAAGTAATCTAATGAAGGTGGCTCTCTCTTTTCTAAAGATATGATATTAAAAAAGTTACCTTGTATGTAATTTGGGGACCATAACCCCAATATATATAACTTTGGCACATTAGTCTTAATTTCTAATCAGCACATCATCAATTAGAAATTAGTTACTAGAGTATCTACACATATTTGACCCATACTTTATTTAAAAATTAAAGCCCAATAAACGGGTCTTTTACAAAATAACAAAAAATAAAAAATAATATAATTTTTTATTTACCAAAATAATACAAAAAAAACAGTTAAAAAAACACGAAGAAGGGTTCGCACACAGTGGCACCATTAGTGCTGTGGTGAGGCGGCACCAATTGTTTGTATTTTGGCCCTTTATTCGTATTTTTTCCGGATTTTATTACTTTTAAAAAATATATTATTTTCTAATTTTTTATTTTACATTATTTTAGTACATTATGTTTGAAATGTATTAATTTAGTGTGTTTTTTATTGAAAGTAATAAATTTCGGAAAAAATACGAACAAAGGGTCGAAATAAAGGTTTTTTAAATTTATTTAAAAACACAGTAAATTAATACATTTCAAACATAATGTACTAAAATAATGTAAAATAATAAAATACGAAAATAATATATTTTTATTGAAAGTAAAAAATTCGGAAAAAAATACGAACAAAGGGCCGAAATAATGATTTTTTTTAAATTTATTTAAAAAACACTAAATTACTACATTTCAAACATAATGTACTAAAATAATGTAAAATAAAAAATTAGAAAATAGTATATTTTTTAAAAGTAATAAAATCTGGGAAAAAAATACGAACAAATGGCCAAAATACGAACAATTGGTGCCGCCTCTGCCACAGGCACCAAAGGTGCCGCATGTGGCAGGCTCTTCTTTCAGGTTTGTTTTTTTTTTTTCAACTGTTTTTTTTGTATTATTTTGGTAAATAAAAAAATTATATTATTTTGGTATTGTTTTATTTTTTTGTATTATTTTTGTAAAAGACCCCCCAATAAACCATAATCAAATTAGATCACTTTTCATTTGGGCTAACCTATTATGATAGTAAATAATAACATGTAATTACTCTTATTATATATGTAATGTCTAAATTTTCCAATGATGATTTTGGTTTATGATTTATAAAGTTTTGTATAAGAATTTTACGATTCTAACACCCTATAGTAAAAGATTTAATGTATACTAGAAATCCTATCACATGCATAATATATATGGAAATTATAGATTTAAAATACAGATGTGTGTTTAAAAATAATATACAATAATTAATGAAATATATGGTTTAGAACTAATGAATCATAATAATATATAAAATATATACGATATTAAAATAAAAAATAGATTAAATTATTATTATAAATGTGTGTTCAAAATTTGGTAATTATAATAAATATTTTATTATGTTATTTTTAAAATTTATTATTGCGTTTTATTTTAATGAATTTTTAAAATATTATTTTATTATTTATTAATTGTTTCTTATAATGTTTTAATTCTTTTGATATATTTAAAATGCTTTTATTGTTATTAATTTTCTTTATTATATTTTAATTTTTTTGGAAGTTACATTTTTGGCTTTTATTTTTATAGGAGCTATATTGAAAATTTTTGTATATACAGTGTTGTTTGATTTTATATTATTTGGGTGACCACTTCTTTCTTTCTTTTTTCTTTTTTTTTAGAATTGTAACATTGCCTTGATTAAATTTTCTTCTTAATCTAACTAACTAACTAATTAACTAACTAATTACTATTTTTATTATTTTTATCTTTCAAAGCATAAATCTTTTGTGTTGATAATTTGAGAATGATGGGTTCAAATTTTAAGAAGAATGATATTGAAAACTTAGAAGGCTTGATACCCTTCATTAGAGAAAATGTTGGTGGTGCATTGAAAATAATGAATGAAAAAATAAAATCTTTAGTTTGTGAGTTTAATTTGTTTGTTTTATAGTGATTTGAGTTTAACTTTGTGTTTTAGTTTTATGGTAATTTGAGTGAATTTATTTTGTATTTGATTGACATAAGTGCATATTAATCCTTTAAAGGTAAAATTGTATTTGAATATCTCTTTAAAAGTGATAAATTTTTATTTATTTTTAAAAATTATAAAGATATAGACTATTCAAATGGTGAAATTGTATTTTACTATTGTAAAAATTAAAATTTAATTTCGACCCCCAAAAGAATTTCTGCCTTCGACGTTGCCAACATGTGAAAATTTATATAATATAAATAATTAGCATATCAAAATTTATATAAAAATACACATTACATTAAACAAGATTGTAATATGTGAAAATATATTAATAGAATACCAATCAGACATTTACTATTCTTTTTTATATTTATGAGCAAAGGATTATAAAAATTCTATATTAATTTTTGTGCTCACATTTGATTTTTAGAATAAATTTCTTAAATTAGAACTTTTAAGTTAAAAATAAATAAATAATTAATTAATTTTTGTTATCATATAATATTAATTTTATAATTGTAGATTTTACGAGGATTGAAATGAATCTAAAGTATACCATTAACACGAATGGTTAAATATTTTAATTGAAAAGTAATGATTAATTATTTGATGTATTGACGATGAAAATTTTTAATTCTATGAGAGGTTAAAATTTAACACATGTTTTAAGTTATATTTAATTTTAAGAAATAGAAGGTATACCAAATAATAATCCAAAAATAATTAAGATAATAAATATAAATTTATAATTAAATATCAAACATTGCGCGTGCGAGTATTAACCCTTTAATTGTATAAAATCAAAAAACATTACAAATAAATAAAAAATATATATCTATAAAGGAGAAGAAGCTCAACAATAAGGGCATGACTTTCACTCGCACTGAGATGCAAGTGCACTTAACGGCTGCTACAAAAAGTGATCAAGTTGCTACCAATCGATAACGCTTGTGATTTAATTATTAGAATTGAAATAACGATAACCAAAATGTAAATTTAAACAAAAATATTGGATTAAGTAAACGTATTAGGCACATGACAACAAATATTTTGCAAACAAGACATTACATTTATGTACAGACCAAGAGAGCACTCAAAGTCAAGCAAGCTAAACTTCAACCCACATACATGAGACATACGTGCGGTTCATCATTTACCATCACATTCATGCATATACAGACATTACTCTATACTAAAATTCACTTAAAACAGCAAAGCAAACATATATGCTAAGAAGTAGAAAGAAACCAAAGTTTGGTTTTCAAAATTTCCTCATTTGGTCAAGTACTTACGAGGCGAGAAGAGTCGGCGAGGTGACAACAACCCCATGTAGCGAGGCGAAGCGAGACCCTCGATGGACCTATATTCGGATATCATGATGAACCCCTCTCTCTCCCCCCGCGGCCGGCCACCTATTTTGCCATTGAAGGTCCCACACTTCACCAACTTCCCCACCCATGATTGTTTCTTTGGGGGGCTTTGCCCGGCTTTCATTTTCTCAGACAGGTACTCCTTAACCGCCTGCAAGCTCTGCTCAAACACCTCCATGGGTGGTGAAACCAGGGGGTTTCCTTCCACGCAAAGCTTCTGGAGCTTCTTCAAGCAGCCAATGGAATCAGGCAAACCTGTTATTTTGTTGTAACTGACGTCCAATTCCACAAGGGAAACGAGAAGGCCGAGGGAATAGGGTAAGTTTTCAAGGCACTGAAAGTTTTGGCTTACGTTGAGAACCTCTAGGTTGATCAAGTTCTCCATGTCCTCGGGAAGAAACCTGAGGCAATTAAGGCGTGCATCCAAAACTCGTAGGGATGTGAGGTGAGAGATGGATTGAGGCAGGAAACCCAACTTGTTTGCGTTGACTGACAGTTTCTTGAGGTTGATGAGCTCAAATCCAATAGTGTCTGGCAGCACGCTAAGCTGGTTGAAGTTAGCATTCAATTCTTCCAAGGACTTGCAGTTCTCAATCGTTTTAGGGAGAGTACGGAGAAGATTGCTGGAGACGTTGAGAATCTTGAGCTTAGACAGACAACCAATGGAGTTTGGTAGAAACTTAAGCTGATTGGAGTGCACATCCAAGGCCACCACGTTTAGTAACCTGGCGGTCAATGACTCTGGTATGCTCTGCCAAATAATTTACATTACTTAATTCCCTTCAAACCTTAAAAGTGGCTGAACCTTAAAATTAAGACTTCAAAGAGGAGGGTAATGAGATTATTAAAAAATAATTAATTATTTATTTATTTATTTCAGGCTGTACTTTCAAATTCCACAATTTCGTACAGCTCAAACACTTGCGTCATTCCCATTGTTTTTTTAAATAAATCGGTCAATTTAATTAACTAATTCAACTAATTGCTATAAAGCTGGTCAATGCAAAGCTGACAGTGTTGAGGATTTGAATATCACAACAAAATTATCAACATTAAAAATATAATAAAACCAAAACCAGCAACGTTCATAACGTACGCCAGATTACGATTGAACAAAAAAGAAAACGTACACCAGAGTACATACTATATTATATCATAACCTCCCTCGTAGGCACACAAAAATTTTCTTACCCAAAATTCGACTCATGATTATCTACTCATACCGAATAGTTTTAAACTAAAGAAATATACGTATTTAATATTTGTTAAAATCCTTTAGCCATCTTAAGTATGTGTTAAAATTGTTCTTTCGAGCTCTATTTATGGGTTAGAGAAATGGTATGAGTAGTTCTAGGTATTGGTACTATGTAAAGAAAAATAGACATGATCGAACTTTTAATAAGATTATTCGAAATAATAATAATAAATATTGTTGGATAACAATTTCACAAACAGTCCTTGTAGTATTCGATTCGTTATATTCACCCCCATCATTTTATACGATTATCCATAAAAAAGAAACAATGGGTTTAAGATCAATACGGTAGTTCAGCTTTTTTATTTTTCCTTTTGACCAAACACTCTACCCTCGTTGGAAATGTCAATATTCAATTTTTTTTAAAAAAACATATATATATATATTTTTTATGGAGATTATTCGTTGAATTTACTTACTTTTTTTTTATTTTCCATTTTCCGAATATTTGAGAACTTTTTAGCAAAAAAGCATCAAAATTATTTTATTGAACCATTATGTTTTAAGCTGTTTATGAAAATAATAAGAGGCCACTGGATATTTTCCGGGAAAAATTAAATCAAAAATGAATTCAGAGACACGAATACCATGGTTGTTCATTACACAATAAGTTTTTATTGTATGAAAAGAAAAATATTGGATATAAAATAAAGAAATGAAAAGAAAAGAAGATGGATAGATAGGAAGGAATATACATACCTCAAGATTATTATTGGAGAGGTCTAAGTTGGAGATAGTAGCCAAGTTTAGAGAAAGAAATGGAAAGGAATCCAGTGACATGCCACTCATATCAACCCTAACCCTTCCTTCCTCCATACATCTTCTCCTGCTTCGATGATCGCCTTTGTTTTTACTCATCTCCATGAACGTCACTTGCTGCTGCTGTTCGCACATTATTTTAATTCACAGAAAAGAAAAAAGTGTATGAACATCATCCAAAACCAAAGAAGAGAGAATAGAGCGAAAGCGAATTTGGGTTTTGGTTTTGGTTTTGATGAAAATGGTTATTTGCTTTGTTGTATACAAATATGTATATAAAAGTACAAGGGAAAGGTACGGAGTAGAAATTAGGAGGAGAGGTGACGTTGGTGAAGAAAGAGACAGGAGAAAGCGCCGTTGGATTAGGGTTATGGAGATATAGATGCGTTGCGTGGCCATCTCTCTCACTGTATAAAGTCAACCCTCTTCGCCTGCCCGCCAATCGCGCTCTTCTCATTTCCTTTCTTATTTTCTTCATGGTTTTCTTTTAATATTTTACTATATGGAAGTTGAGGAGGTAGAAAAAAATTTTTGTGGGTTTGGATTTAAATGGTATATTTTTACGATAATTAAAATATAATTTTATCATTTTAATAGTCTATATTTTTATAAGGGAGTCAAAGTACAATTTGATTCTTACTAATTTAAAATTTTATAAATTAAAAGTTATAAATGAAAAATTTTGTATTTTAGAGGGGATTAGGGCCCCTGCTAGCCCTCTGGCTTCGCCAATGGCTATAGGGTACTTGTTAACTCAACTTTATTTGTAGAGTTTAAAAACTTCATTGACAGTGTATTAATTTTATTCTATATTTTTAAAGATATAATAAAAAATGCTAGTATTTGGTACATTGACGATATGCTTTTGTTATTCCCCACTTAGCTTTAAAACTTTGTCATGTTTCTTGTTTTTTTTTTTAAAAATTCAGTATTGTACTATACAATTATAGAACACTTATCAACCCTCAGACATTACTTACAGAGTCTAACAACTCTACTAGAAGCGTACCAAATATTATTTCATAGTAAAATTATAAAATAATTAAAAGGACACTTGACATTATCCCATTTTAAATTCATCCTTTCCTCAATATATTTACTTAGAAAATAATAGATTATGACATATTTATAATGTGAGTGAAAATATTATGTAAAACATATACTTATTAAAATTATATGAAAATCAAATGAAGCTTGGTTAAAATAGTTTATGTTGAAGCTTTAGAGATCATAATGTCTTAAGTTCAAATCTCGTCCTAATAATATTTTATAAAATTGCATGTTGGAAAAATCACATATTTAGGTGCAATGGCTTGTAATTATCTATGTCAAACACACTCGGATAACCATTATAATTAGCAAGTTCTACTAAAATAAGGGTCATCAGAGCACACAATCATAGGGTTTAAAACCGAGGGTAATTATATGGGTAAATACAAACAATTACGATCAAGTCCAATTACCTTATAGCTTTTCAAACGCAGACATACATGCTTTAAGTTATACAATAAAATTTTATTATTTATAAACTTGATAAATTTTACTAATATCGTTTAAATAATCTGAAAATTCTATTGACGAGATAATTTCCCATACATTTTAAATTTTTAAATATATCCGATTTCTAATTTATAAGTATGATAGATATTCTTATTAACTAAATTTATTTACCAAAATATTCTAATATAATTAAAATTATTATTTATAAACTTGATAAATTTTATAAATGATAAAAATATTTAAAATGAAAAATTCAATAATATATGAATAACGAAGGTTAAATTGGTCAATTCATTTTTCTAAATTGTAGTTTTATATATATTATAATTTATAAATACATTAAAATTTTATATTATACATGTAAATATTTAGGCGTATTTAAATATTTTTAAGATATATTTTTATTTAGAAGAGATGAAAACTTATATTATAAAAATTAAATTTTATTACACTAACGATACAATGTGAATGAAAAGAAAACATAATATTAAAATTATATTTATTAAAAATTAATTAATAATTAAATTATAAGTAAAATGATAAAATATTTATAATTAAACATTCTTTAGTTGTTTTAGGGTCCGTTTGTTTGCATGTAAAATATTTTTCTTAAAACATTTCATTGTTTTAATATTTTACAAAGTTTGTTTGGTGAAAAATGAATTATCAAAGGAAATCATTCTCCAAAAAAAGGGTAAAATAAAGACATTTTTAAGGAAAATATCTTACCAAATGGTTTTCTGTAAGACATTTTCCAAACTGATAAGGTTTTGTTCACTGTCTTCACTGTCAAAGAAACTTTTAGAACAACAAAGGGGAAGCTCTCTTCACTATCGAAGAAAAAAGTCCTTTATATTTTAATTCTATATTTTTTACGATTTAGTCCTTAAAATCTAAATTTTTACTAGTCTACAATTTAATTCCTCAAAAATAGAGTTTCTTATTTTACAGTTCAGTCCTAAACCTTGTCTTGTACAGTTTTGCAAAACAATCATTTTTTTTGAAATTTCCAGATTTTATAATTTAGTCCCTCCAACTAAAATTGTCAAAATTTCTAAAAATTAGTCCTTGATTTTTGAACAGTTAAACTTTCATATTCTATTTTTCAAAATTTTAAATTCTAAAATAATGTAAATTAGTCCTAAAACTCAAGTTCTGAAATCTTTACAATTTAACCCTATATTTTCAAACTTTACTATTTTATGCTCAACTTTCCAAAATTTCATATTTCATAATCATATAATTTAGTTACTACATTATTGTTTCAGATTTCACAACTCAAACCCTTATAATTTTAAAATTTAAAATTTTACAATTTGGTCCTTACTTGATTTTTATCAAATTAAATCATTTTCAACTTACTCATTCAAATAATATTCAAAATAAATATTTACTACTTCCAACTTAATTAAACATAAATTTATATCTATAAAATTATATTCCTAATGTATGAAATTAACAATTAAGCTTAATTAAGCAAATTAAGATTAATTAAAACTAAAACATGATTAATTAAAATATAAATAAGCTTTATGAAATAAACTCAATTAAACAATGAAAAGATAATAAAATCTCAAATGCATGTTTGTTTAGTTGAAAATAACTTTTATGAAATATTTTCAGGTAATTTGCCAAACAACAAAAAATATTTTACACAGATTCATCCAAACACCAGAAAATATTAGCTTTTCCAGAAAAATAAGTCATTTTCCAGAAATCATTTTTCGGAAACCATTTTCAGTGAAACAAACATGGCCTTATTTACTCTTTTCGTATAAAAATAATTAAATACAAAAACACCATTATATTAATATTCAATCTTTTTATTTAAAAAGAGCTTTTAAGTAATTTTCTTGATCAAGTTGGTATCGAGTTAACTTGTGACACCAACTCAGTCAAATACATTATATATAATATAAAAATAAAATAAATTAATTAGTAATATAAATTAATTTTAAAAAATACCAAGTGTCATGTTAAAAGGTGAGCGTTAGATCAAGTCGAGTCAATGTTACCATTTAATCGGGCCCTTGTCAGCCCCCTAGCTCTGCCACTGCTGATATTGATGTTAATGTTGCAATAGCTTTCCACAAATTGGAGTAACTTAAAGAACTAGGGTTCTAAATTTAGGGTTTTAAGTATGGTCGGGAAGAAAATGGAAACAGGCAGCAGCAATATGAAGTTAAAAACTTGAAACAATAAGCTTTAATTGAAGGGGTTTTTTTAACCATACTTGAAAACTTAAAACAATAGGCAGCAATAACATACTTAAAAAAACATAAAGTTTAGAGGTCACCCACTCTTCATATGTATTAGTTATCACATGTATTGTGCTTCTAACCTTCTTTTTACTTTATCAGCACTCTGCAAACTCTGAACTGATGGTGAGGCATCATGAGACACAAAATCTTTTAGCTCGCCATTTCTAACAACCTCCTCTATAGCATCTTTCAAAGAGAAACAATCCTCGGTCTTATGCCTCTTGTCATTGTGAAAACTACATGTCTCTCGAGTTGGTTTTTGACTAACTGCGTCGCATAGGTGAAGGGCTTGACAATATGCCCAAACTCCTAACCTAATTAAGAATGTAGGTACGCGAAGCATTTAAAGGAGTGTAAGTTTCAAATTTTTCATGGGGAACATACCTTCTTGTGTGCTCGCCTTGAGGCCTTTAGAATGCCCTTGGCAATTCATTCTGTGAATATTCCTCTATTGTCCCTTACCTTGTACATGTAGACTCTAAGAAGGAGGACCTTGTTGGCTGCGTGCACCCTAGTGACCCCTAAATTGACTGTCATCCCTCTGAAAAGTGTTACGAGTTACTCTTTTAATTTCCTCTACCTCAGTGAACTTATGCGCCATCTCATACAAATCTGCCAAACTTTGTGGCTTATTATCAGTAAACGAATATTTCACGTGCTCATTTTGGACTCCCATAATGAAGGCATCAATAACTTACTAGTCCTCCAAGTTCTTTGTGTTCAACATGGCTGCATGGAACTGTTTGACATAATCTTGCAAAGATTCTCCATCCTTCTGTTTCAGTGACATCAAACCCATAGGAGTGCTCATTATTATCCTATAGGCTCAAAATCTTGTAAAAAACATATGACCCAACTACGATAAGCTTTGAATGGAGCCCTATGGTAAAGACAAATATCAATCTTTCGCGCTTCCCCTAAGAGTCGTCAAGAAAGCTTTACATTTTGCTGCATCAGAAGCCCCTAACACATTCATGTAATCATTATACTTCATGAGATGTGCCCGAGGATCTCTTTTACATTTGAACATCTCTTTCGACACTTTAAACTAGGTTGGTATGCTCACAGTCGCCACTTTTTGAGACAAAGGGTTGTTAGAACAACAAAACCAGTCCATGTCATGTACATTAGTGTGCAATGCTCACACATCTCTACGCAAAACATCCATCTCATTCTGCCATGGTTTTACATGTGCTCCCACAACCTCCTCTTGGAAAGGCATGACATGGTCCTAAAGATCAGATTGGTCGAACTATATATTTCTTCTTAATTCTTCATTCTACCTTAGTAGCTCCTACTGAAACAATTGATGTTGTTCAAACCAGGTGCTTTGTTGAGTCATTTTTCCTTCATCAACCTCAACCACTCTTGTAAACCAAATAGTTACTGCGACGATGCCCCCTAATCAGTGGGAAAAGACGGTCCTTGACCAAAAAGAGTATTAAGATCGAAAAAATTGGAAGCACTTGCCTAACCTGAGTTGCCCAGATTTTTGGGTTGGTCAGCAAACCAACCAGCAAAAAGGTCCATTGCACGGGGCTAATTGCTAGTGCCAAAACCTTCTGCTTGGTTTGATAGGAAGCTATTGGGGAAATTCTCATTAGGGTGAGTCATCTTGGTTTTTTTATTATACGAAGATCGAAAGTCTGTCAACGCTCACCGCACCAAGTTGTTGAGTGTTTTTGTGTCTGTCTTCTTCAAAAGGGTTAAATTATCTATTTATATGATATAGTTACTGTTTATGGACGTGATGTCGTAGGTAGGTCTCCATGCATTCCGACATGTACCCTACTCTAGGATTAACAAATGTTTTCTATGTGTAGGTTCACTTGTATGGTAGGCCGAACCCACATCATAGGAGCTCATGAAAGGACGCGAACATCTCATGTACAAACTCAAGGTACAACACGTAGGCTACAAGTTAGGATCCAATCGGGTAACCGAGTAGTGGGTCGGTAATGGTGAGTACCATAAAAAACTTAAAAAATTAAAAGAATATAAAAAATAATTTTAGTTTTTATATTTTCAACCTGTTCGTATACATATCACAAAAAATCTACTCAAGAGTAAAAATTTATAATCATGTTAAATACTAAAAATAAAATATATGCAGTAAATATTAAAACGTAAAGTGGAAAAAAATTTCGAGATTATAAGAACAGGTAGCATACATATATTTAAAATCCACCCGAAAATAAAATATAGAATAATTTGTAAATAATCATTAAAAATAACATTTAAATTTAGAAATTAAAATTCAAAGCAAAACAAATGACGAATGAAAACAATTATGTAACAAATATATTTATAAAAAATTAAGGATAAATTATATCAAGTCATTTTAAAATAAAGTCATTCTTATTTCGATCACTCTAATTTCTTTTATCAATTTAGTTACTCTGATTAAAATAATCGTTTAAATTGGTCACTCCTGTTAAAAATTCCGTTAATCCATTAACAAATTGCTGACATGACATTTTTTTTACTTTTGATTAGCTAGGGACTTCTCTATAATTAGTCCAAAACACTTTTTGTTGTTTATTTGTAATAAAAGATTCACCAAGCCTCATTAGGGTGAGGAAAACTCGATTCAATTTGAAAAAATCGAAAAAAATTTGAATTAATCGAATTGAGTTATTCGAGTTCGAGTCTAGTTGAATTTTACAATTCGAATAATTCAAATAATAGATTGGTGTAAATACATTTTTAGTCTCTGTCAATTTTGAAAATAAACAAATTAGTCTCTCTCAACAAAAATTACAAAATATTCAAAACTCAATAATTTTCAAAATTCAAAATATTTATAAAAATTTCAAAATTTTTATTTTTAAAAATTATAAAAATATATTTTAAAAGTTAAAATTTAAATTTTTTCTAAAATAATAATTTTAGGAGCTAATTAATGATTTAAATTTATCATACTCAAGTATCTTATTTTTCTATTATTTTGCTTTAAAATTTTTTCAAATATATATGGTTTCAAATTTATATGCTCTAACATGGAACTAGTTATTCAGTAACAATATTTTTATTTGACATGTTTAATTTTTTTAATTTAACTCAAACAATTTCGCTCGATTCGATTCAACTCGACTCGATTCGAAAAATTTTCAAATTGAGTTAAAATAATAAAATATAACTCGTGAACTCGATTAACATGAAATTTTTTCACTCGATTCGGTTAAACATTCACTCCTAATTCTCATCACCACGCAACACTCACTACCCCCATCTCTATCGCCCCTCACACTGCAACCCCCACACCATAAGATCCCTGCAGCAAAGTATTTCTTAATACCTTAACAGAAACTGAAATACTGTCTTAGCAGTAAATTTTGCCTTTTCTAATGAAGTTCAATTTTTATACTCAGAATATAAATGGGATACGGTAAGTTTCATTTCATGTATGATGGTATAGTGGCGTACTATTATAAAATTCAATCAAATCCAAAACTTGCAAGATGAATTTATGCTTTCAATTAGTTTTAAAAGTTTAATGATTAATTTTCAATTTTATAAGTAGATTTAAGAAATTATAATCCCTTAACTCATCCATCATCCATGGCATATACATATATTAGAACTCGTGATTCGTACATCACAATTACAATTAGTGAAACTCGAGCTTGAGTACTTAAGAACTCAAGACCTCTGCTTTAATCAACAATGCCATGGCCTATAAAAACTATTCAACCCCAATTCCCTATGAAAACTATTCTGAGTCTTCCCATCAAAATGGCTACTCCTTCCTACCCAACCAAGAACAAACAAAAATTCTCTCTCCAAAATGCCCTTAAAGATCAGCCTAAATGACCACCTATATTTTGACCGATCTCCCATCACACAGCTATTAATTCACTTAGGTGTCTTCAGCCTTTGCAAATCTAACAATAACAGTTCCATTCATCTATGTCGGAGCGAAGACAGCATGTTGAGACAGAAAACATTAAGGAAACAACAATAGCAACCAACAGAACACAAGAACAAAAAAGAAAAGGAGAGAGAAGACTTCTCTCTCTAGATTATGATAGTTTCATAGAGCTTTTGGGTTTCAAAATTAGTGAGGATGAAGAACAAAGGGTGAGCAACAACATACTTAAAAAGCAGAAAGTTTAGGGCAACCAGAGGAGGGCTTATTGAGATTGTTGTCCAGGACTTTAGGTTTAAATCTAGGAATTTAGGCATTGATTTAGAAAAGAATTAAGTGAAAAATCCGTAAAAGGACATAAAAATCAATTGCTGGCGAAAATTAGAAGCTGAAGAACAACAGTTAATCAGCAGCCAAAGGCAGCAGCACCAGCAAAAATAGAAAATGAAATGAAGATGAATGTTGAGATGTGTTTGAGAGGGAAGCAATGAGTTAAAGAGAGAATAGGCTCGAAAGAAATCAAGATAATGAATTTTTTTCATAATTTTCAAATAACATAATTTTAATAAATTAAATACTACGCAAAAGATTAAAAATAAATATAATTTCAATAATTAAACAATAATTTTTAATCCAAGGTAAAATAGTAATTGTATACCTATGCCTTGTATATTCATCAACATAAATTTTGTCAACCAAACAATGTAATGCTATTGCTTATCTATTCTATTCAATAAACCAAACGATACCTATTACTCTTCTATTCTATTCCCACCGATTACATTCCTTATCTATTCCATGCCAGTGAATCAAACGTGATGCAAGTATTTACTAATGTGTTTGATTTAAGGCACAAGGAAATCGGGATAGAAAGAAACTAGTCAAATGTTCGAAGGGCAGCTACAATGTTCGAAGAGGTGCATACAATCATCAGCGGACCCTAGTTGGCAAGAGAGTTCAGTTCTGAAGCAGTTATGCGCGTTCTCAGTGCCCTACAACCTTTCCCATCAGCTGCAACAGATTGAACCAAAAAACTAACGAGCCCCCCGTCCCCCTTTCACTTACCTTTCAATTGTCTGCTTTCTAGTGCAGGAAAAACTTCGTAGCCCTTTCTCTTTCTATGCTAGCAGTTCTAATCCAATAGAACATTATTTAATATGATAGAATCAGCTAAACATTTTATTCAAATAATCACACTTTAACACATTTCATATTATTAAACATAAAAGAGAAAACAAGTCATAGAAAACCATGAGGCAAGACAACATTTTCAACAAAACAGCATGAGTTAAAATAACTGCACTTCCATAATGCACTCACAATATCCGCAAGCGATCAGGAAAAGTGCCAAATAAGAGAAACTAATCAAATTCATCATTTATTCGTTTTGATTCAGTTTTAGCACCATAAAATTAATAAACTGAGATTAGAATAAGCAAAAACTAAGATATGGAGCTAGAGACTTGCCTTCAGGAAACTCAATACGCAGTAATGGAAACACGGAGAATACAAACTAAATTGAAAAACAATAGCATCAAGCTACCATTCAGAATTATGATTTTATCAACTTTGCCCTCAGAACTAGAACAAGTCTAAATGCTTCTCTAAATCCACTTTAAACTGAAATTCTACTAGCTAGGTCAAGTGTTAAAAGTTTAAAATAAAATCCACCAATGTAAGGAAGTTGAATATGAGCATATACTGCAGACAAAAGCAGCCATCAGAAATACCCAAGTTGAAGATCATCATCACGCACAAATGCCTCTCGCTTTTCCCTAATAAACACTGAATTCCTTCCCTTAATTTCTAGGCTAACATGGCGAGTTTGTTTTGGAAAACCTAGTTGCCTTGATTGATCCTATTCGAAGAAATCATAAACTGAAGAACAGTGGTGATTTAAGAATATAAAAATCAATCAACAGATGCATTATGTTCAACTTGTTAATCCATTAATCGAATCGAATTACCATCAAAAGCTTCAAATCTCAAATCCGTAAATCAATGGCAAGTGAAAATTTTAAACCACCAGATCCAGGTTCTTCAATAAAGAAGACACAAAGAAAGCAAAGCAAAATTGTTCAACTAAAGTGAAGACTATAAGTAATAGCTAAGGAATTATTATCTTCATCTGAGATAACCAGGGATCTTGATGCGAACAAAGAGCGTAGTCATGACATAGGCAATAACAACGGAGGAGATTCCTGCAATGGCGTAGGAAACCTTGACACTCCTTGCCCTGTTTTTATCAAGGGCAAGATCCAAGAGGACAATCCCAATGCCACCAAGCACAAACATAAACCCAGAGGAGAGTCCTTCTATGATATACTGACCATTGACTCGGCCTGGAAGGAAAACAACAGGTCGGACGGCGCCAGTGGCAGGGTCTTGGGTAGAGCCAATGCCAGGGGGCTCCACGATGACGTCGTAGACGAAGCCAGAGACCACCATGAAGTAAGTGAGGAGGACGAGAGAAAAGACGGTCATGGCGGAAGGAAGGGAGACGGAGGGGATCTTGAGGCGGAGGCGCGGAGGGCGAAGGAAGGAGTAGGGGACGACTTTCAAGGTGTGGAATAGTGGGTCCATTGAGAATTGAGAGGATGCGTCAGCTGCGGCGACAGCGCCGGCAGATTGGGTATCTGCTTTCGGAGCCATTTCTGTTTTTTTTTTTTTCAGTCCTTTACTATCTGTGTTTTGATCACTATGCTCTTACTATGTCCGATTAAGGAGCTTTGTTTCTTCATATATTTATGGCTAAACTACAAAACCCATCCCTTATATTTGAGTGAGTTTATGTTTTAGTCACAAACTTTAAAAACATTAGGCATAATGATTTATTGGCCCTCTAACTTTAAAAAAATTCATTTTAACCCTTTATTTAAATTTTCATCTCTTTTAGCCTTTAAACTTACATTATTTTTCAAATCACCCTAAAATAGATTGAAAAGTTAAATCTGTTAACTTTATTGGCACGCATACACGTGGATGCTATGTTAGCAATTAATTTATTTTTAAATATAAAAAATTTGAAAAAGTATAAAAATTAATTTTTTAAAAAAGTACTGACATGGCTAAAAGAGACAAACTTTAATGCAAGACTAAAATTACTTTTTTAGTAAAATTTAAGAGCCAAATAAGTCATTATGCCAAAAAATTATGTTTATGATCATTGTTAGCTTATCACAAATAAGGATTTCCCGATCCACTAATTTGAACCTTGGAATGTGAATAACAAAGAGAAAAGACGAGATTTTTTCTCTTAATCTTTGTAAGCTTGTTTCTTCTATTGTTCTGATTGTTCTTGTGCTCTATTTATACCCTCATGAATTAATAGTCATTCAGTGTTGATAGAAATCAAATTAAGTCGTTGGAGTCATTACTATGACCATTAAATGCACTTGCAGAGCTAGAGGTACTTGTACCAAAATCTTTAGGGTCTAGTTCCTTTGAATCGATCATCATAAAATGTTTCAATATCTTGTCAACATATGAATCTTGTGATAAGTAGAATGCCTACGTATAAAATGAGAAAAACCAGATTTCCATCCTTAATACATTTGTACATGACCCCCCATTGTATTATGTGGATTTCCTTTATTTATTCTCAGTAATGCTTTTACAAATGGTTTTCAGGCACCCCAGTGTACATGGCCCCAGAGCTTGTGCGAGAACAGCCCTACAACCACACTGTTGACCTGCGGTCTCTTGGAGTCGTATTGTATGCACTTTCTTTTTCCTTCTAATTTTATAGTAATCATCCTTTAATTCGTTTTTTGCTAGATGAATCAGATTTTGCCTTCATGTCCTCTATCTGTTGTTTAAATTGAGTTGAACCCAACCATAAATTTGGCAGGTACGAATCATTTGTTGGGCAACCTCCCTTTTATACGAATTCAGTACATGCACTCATCCAGCACATAGTTAAGGTATGAATTATTCTTGAACATCCATTTGTTAAAGAAACATTGGATGAAGTAGAGGCCAGGGTAATGCATCTGATGTCTGCAATTTTTTTTTTTTTCCTTTTGTTAAACGAATTAGGCTCTTTGTTTACTTACTCTAAAGGAAGGCCAATTGTGTTTTTACCTTGTATATAAGAGTTCATTTTTGAATAGTGAAACATTCTAGGAGGTGCGTGCTACAACTGCTACAGCCAGGCAATCTGATTTTGCATTGAGGAGTGATGAAAACAGTATCCAGACACCAAATGGTATATCATCCCTTTTGACAGCATTGCATTCGATTCTTATTTGTGATATATTGGTTCTACCTTTTTTAACCATCATTGACTACTATGTCGGCCCTCAGAGTGATGCTAAAAAATATAGTCCTAATACAGTCCAGGGAAATTCGGCACTGCATGACGAGTTTCCTGGATTTTCAAATCCAAATGATGTTAAACAGACAGGTAGGCAATGTTATGATGTTTCAGTTCCTATAGTGCATTAGTGAATCAAAATAAGGGATGGTAAAAGAAGTTTACAAGAAACAGAAAAGTTCGGGTGGGTTGTGGAGAAATGGGAGAACCAGGGGGAAAGATCAGGGAGGGTCAGTAGGGAAGAGTCTCAAGTCAATATGCCAAGATTTCAAGAATTGATCATCTAAAATATACTAGAAGCCAAGGAAAAAGAGCTACATAAAGCTAAAACCTAAATCCAATATAGATGGAAATCACCAAAAATAACCATAATTCCCTAATACTTGGACAGTATGCAAAAAGCTAGTTAAATAATATATTGACTAAATAGTAAAATCTTAAATCTTCGATAAAAAATATACTAAACCATAATATATAACAAATTGCAAAATCTAACCTTAAGCTCAAGCCACTCCTCTTCATGGTGCATTGGTTAGTGGAACATGCAAATCTTAACCTACTGTTGTTATAGCCAATCTTATTGTCTCTAGTGTTAGTATCCTTCAGCTTATTATCTCTTTGGCTATTGATTTTGCTCTATACATCTCATTGTTATGGCATATTAAGTTTCAATTACATTTAGCCATTGGTACATCTAGCTTCAATTTGTGATACTTCGACAACGTGAAAGAAATAACTTGGTGACCATTTTTTTTGGAACTAGAAAACAAAAATGAATGAAGTTGACTGAAACTTGAGCTTGAAGGCTCGATGTCTTGCTGAGCAAACTAGCAAAAATCGACCAAAGAAATTTGAACAGAAACCTTAAGCAAGGATCAAAATGAAGAAGAAAATTCTGAAAGATTTCATTACAATGAATTGTGGCATAATGCCATTACATATACCAAGCATTCAGCTGGTCAAAATGAGACAAACATTACCTAATCATCAACCTAACTCCACTAAGTAACATGGAAACTTGATAAACATAACTTGCACACTTGGTAAAGCTGATTTATCAGCTCAATCACCTAATTACATCAAGTACGTTAACAACTTAGTCCTAATTTAACTAAGTTACAAAACATCAATTTGAAAGTAATAAAATGAAACAGTAGCATGAGCTTCAGTTGCAACTGCATGGCTCGGACAGCTTCTCTGCTTCTTATCTGCATGCAGGCCAACTTCAACAATTTTTCTCTGATGCTCCATTTGCTGTTTTGTTTGTTGTTCTTCTGCATGTTGTCATTTTTTTTCATGTAAATGTAAGCTTCCTTTTGTTAAGTGGGTTACATATTGTAATGATAGCTGTAAACAACAAACCTTTTCAATATGGGTCAAAGCCTTTATGATGAAGTAACAGATGCTCTATAGAGAAATTTGCCCTCGTTTCACTCAGGAAATAGTAGCATCTTAACCTACAATCCACTCTTCTTGTCTCTACTTTTAGTGTTCTTTAGCATATTATCTTTTTAGCAATTGATTTTTCTCCATACATTTCATTGTTCTGGCATATTATGAGTTATATATCTCTCCAGGTAACTTGGCATTAGACAGATTAGAAAACAACTCTAGCGCAGTTAATGGGGCACAAATTATTGGTCAAGAAAATGAAGCCTTGGCACTTACTTTGATTCCAATAAAAAAATGGTCAGAAGGATCACAAAATGCTTGCAGGTAATTTGTAACCTAGAGTTTATGGATTATCTTCATTTAGCATTTTGTATTTAACTTGATTCCCTGTTGTTTGTATTAGTAGCTAAGTAATCATGGCTTTCCTTTTTCTCCTCTCTATTTTCTGTTTCTTGTATGTAGCATTCCTCTCTATTTTCTCATTTTGTTACTCTCATTTTGTGGGTCTTGAAATGCTTGCAGGACCATTCCTCTCTATTTTCTCATTTTGTGGTTGTTTTCAAGACCTTTAGTAGGAAACATTTTTAGGAACTAGTTTCTTTCCATTTGATCGGTGCTGGGCGTTCTTTTCTTTTCTTTGCAATGGTCTCTGCCATGATCTGGATACTGAACCTTATCTTTATGTATACATGCTAAGCAGAAAAACTGAACCTGGAAAGGGGGGAAAACGGGTGATACTTTCTTAGTGAAACATTAGCAATCAGCATAACAAAGAAAGCGAAAGTAATTCTGCTTGGTAAAAGGAATACTTAGTATTTCCAAGCATTAAGGTTAAACATATCTTTCAAATTCCCGTTTCCCCCAATTGCTGATTGCTTATTGTAATTCTTACCAAATTGGGTAGATAAACACTTGATCCTAGGAAGAAATGTTGGCTACAATGTTGCTCTCCCATTTGGTCTTTCTGTTTTTGTCATTCCACTCAATGTACATTTCCTTGAACTGAATACCATGTGTCCATTGATTATTTGTTAAAGTCGGTTCTCATTTTATAGTGACTTTTACAGGGATCAAGATATCGTCCATTCAAGTCAGTCTTTGAGAATCCTTTCTAATTTAGTTGCAGCTGGTGCTCTCCAGTCTGGCGGAATACTGGATGAAATAATGTGTGAACTTCTTAATTTCACTGCCATTTTAGTTGGTTTGAAATCATCTGATGTTAATGAGTTAGTAGCAAAGGTATATGACTAATTCTATCTAGAAATTTATGTTCCCTATTTCCACTACCTTTCATGTCCCATACTGACGTACGCTTGTGTTTCATGCATAAAATGGGACATCTTCATGCTTTGATTTTGAAAATGGCTGTTCATTTTCTTTGTAAACTATAATCATGACGCTTCCTGTGTTTTCTTTTTCCTTCTAAATGCGGCCATATTTTTTTGTTTTCTTTTCTGTCAAGTGAATGGAATTTTCTCTATGTTTTTCTGAAAACAAATGACTATATCATAAAAAGTTATTTAAGAGATATCTAAACATTGATCACTAAATTGTTTACAAAGTCAACTACACTTTTCTGTTGTTATATCTGGCTGAAACATTTCTGGTTGCTTCTGCAGAGTTTTTCTGTTACTAAAATCCTGTTGGCAGAAAATAACGGAAGTGATGCTGCCACTTCCTATTTCAAACACTGGGTTGTCTTAGTTGAAATTTTCTCACAGGTATAGTTTTCTATGGTTTATATTGGTCTCTTCCAACATTTCAGACGCCTTTGTAAGCTCCCTCATTTTATGAATATAGGTTGTAAGCCACATTGAAGATGCCTCTGGGAGAGTTTTCTCTGTGTCTTGTGCGTGCATCACAACTATATTAGTTAAGAGTGTCTCAGGGTCTTCGAGCATGTTCTTCGACTCAGGCTCCTAAGGGAATCGCCTCTCCCTCTGTGATTAATGAATCATTGAAACAGATTTTGGACCATGCTGTTACGTCCCGTTTAGTGGACCATCTATGTTTATGTTTAGCAACTTCAGGTGCAAGTCTCAGTTTTGGATCCACAAATATGCTGCTTGATGCTTGCTGCTTGTGAAGCATATAGGGCTATCTGGTCATTGATGGATGCTCATGAAATCTTTTTCGTGAAGGAAAATCCCAGTTTGTTTCCCCTGGATGCTTTGCGGAGTCACTCTTTGGCTCGACTTGACATCAGAGATCATGCCCGTGGTTGGCTGGCTGAAACAGAAGCAGCGAAAGTCGTTGATGCAGTAACTAGGGCTTTTGTCAGATCAAAATCTGTTCAGTTTGCTATAGTCAATTGCCTTCATCAACGTGTAGAGCCAGCATTATCTGCTGCTATTCATGTACTTCTTCCTCTAACTGAAAATGCTTCTGTACTGAGCAGCAGCTGAATGCTTAACATTTATTTTATATTGGTTAACCAATGTAGCTTTTTCAGATTTTGTCGAGATGTTGACTACACAATGGCACTATTTCAACTGTTCTTTGCGGCCTTGCCAATTCCCTACCTGTTACTACTATTGTTAACGGTGGAGCCCACGGTACCATTGTTTCAGAGCTATTCTCTATATTATCTTTATGTTCATCGTTGAACAAAGATGCACAATCAGAAATGAAGTGTAAAATAAGTAATCCTCCTGCCTTGGCTCTGCATACATGTCTTCTCCTTGCTACAATTGCGCAGTGCTTAAAATCTACTGGAAGAAATTCTGCAATATTTATGCTTACAACCTCCCCAAAGAAGCAGTCTCTCGAGTTACTATACTTGCTCAGCTTGTTTCTTCTAAAGATACAACTATAACCTCATTCTGCATCAGCTATGCTGGCTCTTGCTTCCATTCTATCACTTGAAGGTGGACTGTCTGTTGAGTCTGCCGTATCTGAAATTGCAGTGCCCTTGATTCCTCCAACTAGCACACTTTGTGATCACCTTAAAATTTCCTCAAGACTCTGAAAATGATGTTGGCCCTAAGAACATCAAAGCTGTTCTCTCATATTGGCATGGTTTTAGGGATGGATGCGTAGGCTTGTTAGAATCCAAACTGAAATGGGGAGGACCATTGGCTGTACAGCAGTTGATTGCAAGTGGTATCCCGTTACTTATTATTTTTTGGCCAGCAGCCATTCAATCGCTTCACGTCAAGGAGTTGATAGCCCAAATGATGGAGTTGGCCTATCCCCAATAGGTTTAACAACACTGATCCCTGCAGCACAATTATGAAGTAAAGAGAACATTCACAAAGAAAGATTATGGCAATTAACTCAATGATGAAGCAGTTTTATTCACTTTTCATTCTTTTCTGACATAATAAATTTACAAACTAATTCAGTGTACAGTCACAAGGATGCATACAAAAGTTCAATGTCATCCATTTTCCAAAAACTCAATTCTTGTTATTCTTGAATCAGTCCACTGAAAATTGAATGCCAAGTATTGAAAACAAAGAGTATACAACAGGAAAAGAGTGATGAAAAGAATAAATGTGACAGCCTCTCCTTGGTCCTTGTTATACTAGGATTACATGATGAAATCGTGCAAACAGAATATTGGTGAAATTCAGGCTTGAAGATCATTACTCTGAACTAAAAGCCTCTTAACCAATTTCAATGAAATGAAGTATTGATCCAAAAATAGGAATCAACCACATTAATCCTGAGTAAGTTGAGTCAAAAGCCTCTGCAGCAGCCAAAAGATATATATTACACAACCTTCACGTCACATTAGTTGAAAATTCATCCAGGTGCCAGACTTTTCGTTTCCCGTGCATGTCGATGCATATATAAAAGAGATTTTGTAGTTTTATGAAGGTACGCATCCAAATCATATCTCTGCGAATTCATTTTACTCAAAAGATCAAAAGCATACATCCTTTTATCTTTAGAGCGAAGAAGAGACCTAAGCAAATAATTGCAAACTCGAGGCATTAACTTGAAACCCTTCTCTAGAGTATATAGGAACATGTCAGCTGCCTGATCCAAATTTCTTTCTTTGCATAGAGCAACTATCAGCTTTACACAACTAGGAGGGGAGACAACAACATTCTTTTCGTCTAGAATAGAAAATATCTTTAAAGCTTCTTCAACTCTTCCTGCTTGACAGAACCCAATAAGGAAAATTGTATAGGGTGCTAAACTAAAATTATTTAATTTGAAGTCCAGATTGAGCAAACCCAGAATTGCCTTTTCTACTTCACCCTCAACAAAATATTTTTCAAATTCTTTCATAACTGCATCTTCCCGACCAGGAAGGCTGCTCAGATAACTCAACCAAAGATTAAAAGCTAATGAAACCTTTCCTCTTCGACAAGACCAAGTCATTAGTGATCTATAAACTGCCACACTGGGTTTACACCCATTCTTTTCCATTTGATCAAAGATTCTAAAGGCATCCTCTTCTCTTCCAGCCTTCTGCAAACCATTAATAAGAGTTCCATAGGTCACACTGTCAGGAGATAGCCCCTTGAGTTGCATCTCCTTGAAGAGCTTGAAAGCACCATTAATGTTGCCAGCATTGCAAAATCCATGGATCAATATGTTGTAAGTAAAGATGTTGGGTACATTCCCACCGTCAGCTAGTTGCATAAGAATCTTGAATGCCTTAAGAACCCTTCCAGACTCATAAAGTTGCTCGACCATAGTTTGTAGGCTTGAACTGTCAAGAACTCGAGAGGATCCATGAGAAAGCCGAAGAAACAATGAGGGATTTCTCCCTATTTCCATTTTGTAAAACAAAAGGTTTGCTTTGTCAAGCTGACCAGCCTTAGAAAATCCATGAATAAGAGAATTAAATGTATGAACTGAGGGATAACATCCAAGCTTTTCCATCTCATCAAAAATTTGCTGAGCCTCCCCAACCAATCCATTCCTGCACATACCACTAATTAGAATTGTGTAAGTGCAGGTATTAGGAAAGCAATCATGGCTTGAAATCTCAAGCTGAAGAGCCCGTGCTTGATCCAAAAGACCAATATCACAAAACCCTTTAATCACAGCATTATAACAGTAGGTATCAGGAACTAAACCTCTTTCAGTCATCTCAGTCAGCAACTTCATCGCATCGTCAACTTTGCCTGCTTTTGATAATCCCTGGAGCATTATGGCATATAAAACAACATCAGGCTCAACATTCTCCTCAAACATCTTTGTATACCATTCATGGGCTTCCTCATATCTCCTAGCTTTAAACAAACTGTTAATAAAACTACTATATCCACGTAATCCAAGTACAAATCCGTCTTTTTGAAAAGACTGCAAAAGTGCGAAAGCTTCATCAAGCCGACCCAACTCACAAAACCCATTAAGCAAAGCATTATAAGCAACAAAATCAGGGGAGCACCCACTATCTTTCATCCTACCTAACAGCCTACAAGCATCATCAGCCCTATCTGCTCGACACAAACCCGAAATGATTATGGTATATATACACCTATTTGGCTCTATACCCCTCAGAGTCATTTCATCAAACATCTTAAGCGCATCCTCAGTTTTCCCATTTTTACACAGACCATTCAGCAAAATACTAAAAGTAGCTCTATTAGGCTTATAATTAGACTTCAACATCTGATTGTAAACCGCTAAAGCTAACAAAAGGACCTTCTTACTAATCATAACATATATTATAGCATTAAAAGTAAATAAATCAGGCTTGCAATCAAAATCTTTCATCTTCCCAAAACACTCCACGGCTTTTTCCTCGAGACCCATCTTCGAATACCCCGAAATCAAGATCTTAAAGATGTTGGGCACGATTACAACCCCGCATTTCTTGACTTCCTCAAGAGTTTGCCAGAACATATCGAAGGCATTGTCCTTGCGGAGAAGCATGTCGAGGACGAGTTTTTCGGATGCAGAGCTGCGTAGACGCTCTCTCTGTGTTGCCCAAATGAAGAAACGGAAACCCAATTGAGGGTTTGGTTGGTCTTTGATAATGGAAGTGACAATATCCGGAGAAAGGAAAGGAAGCAGAGGTTCCAATGCGGGTTCCATGGGGTTAACAGTACGCAGAATGGAGTGGATTTCATTGGAAACAGAGAAATCTTGGAGCGAGAAAGAGGGAGTGAAACTGAGAGAATGGGATTTGGATGTCTTGGAAGAAAAGTGAGTGATTGGGCGGACAAAGAGAGATGGCAGTTTCATTACCGAACAACAAGATCAAGGGTCTATAGGCCGCGGCGGAGAAGAAGATTTTGCCAGTGATGCACACTTCGACGGTGGTGACTCTTCAATAGGTTGGAGTTGGAATTATTGGAATAGATTGGTCCTCAACTTCACCACTTTTCCCAAGTTGGCCTCTGCACTTTTCTTTTCATCAAATTGGTCCCTGAGATTGGCATCTGTTACATAAATTCATCACTACCCTCCGTTTGTTTTTAAACACGAAAATGGCAGAGGAGAATCATAGGTATTTTCTTTTAAATTATTTTAAAACTTTTAAAATAAAAATAAAATAAAAAACATTTTTAAAATATAAAATATAAATAAATTATTAAAATTCAAAAATAAAATTAAATTAAATTAAATTAAAATGTTATTTTAATTTCTATTATCTAATTTTTAATTTTTTATCTAATTAAATATTTATTTGAACATAAAATTAACTTAAAATTAATTATGGATAATATAGATAATTTTTATTTTATTTAAATTTAATTTTTTAAATATGTATAAATGAATTACATAAAAATAATTGCACCACTTGTCATAATTATAGAGTGCATACCTTGTTATATTAAATATACTAATTTTTTACTCGCGCCATTCACAGATTAGTTCTATGTATCAATAAAATATATTATAATTTTTTTTAAAAAGTTTACCACTAAATTTATAAATTAAAGGTAAATTTACTACTATGCTTAATGGGTAAATTAAAGAAATAAGCCGTTTTTCTATAAAATTTAATAAATTAGGCCTTTTTTTTAAATTTACCAGTATATGTCATTTTTGAAGAAAGAAAGAAAAAACACATCTTGCAGGGGGTGTCTTCATTGAAATCACGCCTCTGTTGGACCTGCTTTCATTAAACATTGATAACTCAGCTCTGGTTAAATATTAGTGCTTTTGTCCTTGAGTCCCGGATTCGATTCATTTTCTACTCACATTTGTATTTTTTATTTCATGTTGTTTCAAACGTTTTTTTATTTTATTTTTAATTAATATTTTTAACACATTATCTATTTTGGTTAGAAGGTTAGATAATTGTAAACCTATCCTTGAGTTTTAGATTCAAATCATTTAATAAATATTTTAATATGTATTTTTTATTTCAGGTTGTTTAAAGCTTTTTTTTAATTAATGTTTATAATTAATAAATATATTGTTTTCAAGGTTTTTATTTTTAATTAATAATTCTTTTATTTATAAAATCAAATAATAAATATTTAATTTTTTGAAACATCAACTAATTTTTTGATATATTTTTCTTTATATATAATATTTATATGTCAAATATTTATTTTCTCCACCTATATTATGGGTATAGTGATTTCTAATATGGATTGAAAATAAATATTAACATATAAAATTATATTTACTAAAAATAATGATACTTGCAATAATTATTTAATTTTATAAATAAAAAATTATTAATTAAAAAGATGAATTAAAATAAAAATATTGAAAACAATATATTTACTAATTATAAACATTAATTAAAAAAACTTGAAGTAGGTAATAAAATGCTTATAGGAAGAATTAAACCTGATATTCAAAATGAAATCGCAATTATCTAACATTTAACCATTTGACCAAATGAGTTAAATTGTTAGTTTTTAGTGAAAACGCGTCGCATTTTCAACTGACGTGGCTGAAAATGCGTCATATAAGACACGTTTTCACTTTTTCTTTCATTATATATTCTGATCATATTTGCTCTTTTTTAAACAATGCACTCAAACTCACATCCTCCTGTATTGAAAATAATGTAAATATCAATCGAGTTATGACTCAATTGACTACCCAATTTTAATTTAAATTAACTTGAAAAGATTTTTTTTTTTTTCATTTTTTGGGTTGTATCATTCCAAATATCATCAAACCCTTAAGTAAGAGCACAGATAGGAAAGGACTGAAAAAACAGGAATGGCTCCGAAAGCAGATACCCAATCCGCCGGCGCTGTCGCCGCAGCTGACGCATCCTCTCAATTCTCAATGGACCCAGTATTCCATGTCTTGAAAGTCGTCCCCTACTCTTTCCTTCGCCCTCCGCGCCTCCGCCTCAAGATCCCCTCCGTCTCCCTTCCTTCCGCCATGACCGTCTTTTCTCTCGTCCTCCTCACTTACTTCATGGTGGTCTCCGGCTTCGTCTACGACGTCATCGTGGAGCCCCCTGGCATTGGCTCTACCCAAGACCCTGCCACTGGCGCCGTCCGACCTGTTGTTTTCCTTCCAGGCCGAGTCAATGGTCAGTACATCATAGAAGGACTCTCCTCTGGGTTTATGTTTGTGCTTGGTGGCATTGGGATTGTCCTCTTGGATCTTGCCCTTGATAAAAACAGGGCAAGGAGTGTCAAGGTTTCCTACGCCATTGCAGGAATCTCCTCCGTTGTTATTGCCTATGTCATGACTACGCTCTTTATTCGCATCAAGATCCCTGGTTATCTCAGGTGAAGATAATAATTCCTTAGCTATTACTTATCTTCACTTTAGTTGAGCAATTTTCCTTTGCTTTCTTTGGGTCTTCTTTATTGAAGAACCTGAATCTGGTGGTTTAAAGTTTTCATTTGCCATTGATTTACGGATTTGAGATTTGAAGCTTGTGATGGTAATTCGATTCGATTAATGGATTAACAAGTTGAACATAATGCGTCTGTTGATTGATTTTTACATTCTTAAATCACCACTGTTCTTCAGTTTATGATTACTGCGAGTAGGATCAATCAAGGCAAATAGGTTTCCCAAAGCAAACTCGCCATGTTAACCTAGAAATTAAGGGAAGGGAATCAGTATGTGCTCATAGTCAACTTGGGTATTTCTGGTGGCTAGTAGAATTTCAGATTAGAGAAGCATTTAGATAAAGTTGATAAGATCATAATTCTGAATGGTAGCTTGAGATGCTATTGTTTTTCAATTTAGCTTGTCTTCTCCCTGTTTCCATTTTCGCGTATCGAGTTTCCTGAAGGCAATTCTGTAGCCCCATATCTTAGTCTCTGCATATTCTAAAACTGAATCAAAACCAAGAAATGATGAATTTGATTAGTTACTCTTATTTGGCACTTGTGAGTGGATTATGGAAGTGCAGTTGTTGCAGTTTCTTTGACAATGCTGCCTTGCCTCTCAAGCTTTGCTCTTTTCTGTTTAATAATGTGGAATGCGTTAAAGTGTGATTGTTTGAATAAAAAGTTTAGCCGATTCTATCATATCAAAATATTGTTCTATCGGATTAGAACTGCTAGCATAGAAAGAGAAAGCACACAAAATATTTTTGTGCTTAGTTTTTCAACTTATCAAAAGGATTACTATCTTTGAATTTGATATTTGTCCTTATAATTAGATATAATTAAAAAATGATCCACTTACACCCTTTATTAACTTTTTATCAAAATATCCAATCGATTTAAAAATATTATATTTATACTTATCAATCTAAAATAATCTATATTTAACAATTGAAATTTTTATATAAAATAAATAATTACTTTTTTAAAATTTATTTCAATTTGATATACATGATCTATAAACAAAGCATGAAATATGATGGTTAAATTATTAAAATATCAATTGTATAAAAATTAAGAAAAAAAACTAACTTAATTTTACACTGATTAAGTGAATCTCTCCAATTAAAGATATATATGAAACTTTAAATTTTGCTTATGAAGATAAGAACTCGGGAATAGATAAAATACTAAAATACTAATCATATAATATATATATCACATATAGCAGATTGAACAAAATCAAATACTATAATACTGGCATATAAATACAGATGCTTCACAGTGTCTATACCTCTGAATATTTCTTGCATCACAAGATTCAGAAGCATTTGCTATTTTCTCTGGGTTTTTTAAAGGCTCAAACATTACTGACCAAGGAACTACAGTTGATGACTTCAGTGGAAATCAAGTTGGTAAGGTCAAAAGAACTGACCATTAAGTAAAACATCAACATTTTACCTTCACCAGTCATGATGCATCCGTAACTTTGCTCACAATAGCTACTGCAAGCTTTACAATGCTTGATTCCGGGGATTGCCGAAGCCGTCCTATCACCGGGAACAACTCCGATGAACGAAGGAACTGTCGGCAATTTGGATATGCGCACATCTTTCCCAGTGAGAAAAGAGCTATCTTTAATGGTGACTCATTAACTGCATCCTTTTTGCTTGGATTTAAAGCAACTGCTGAACAATCAGCTACCAATTTTAGTAATGCCTGTCAAAAAAACAAAGCAGGAGTCAATGTTCGTGTACTCTTGACCAATATGATGGATTTGATGGAAAGAAATAACCTAGATGTGTTCTGGAGCCAGGCTTATATTTTATAGTATTAATATATTTTATATTTACTTAAATTTGACCTGATCTAAAATATAAATCTTTAAATTTGACCTAAGCCCACCCATATTTATATATGATTAACTCGAATCCATTTTAAGCCAACTCATTTTTTTTTATATTTTTAAAAAATATGTTATTGTTTAATTTAAGATTTAATCATTTTTTTCTTCTATTAAAAATGTAAACATAAACAAGTTAACATATTATTTAATTGATTATATATTATTATAAACTTAATTTTATGATATAAATTACATATATATAAAATTGAATAATATATTAAAAATTATCAAACAGTCCAAGGTGGATTCAAACTTAATATTTTTATCCAAACTTTCCTAATTTTGAATGAGCTTTAGAGCTTCCACAAGTAACCTAGCCCTTAAACAAATCTAGAATAACTAAGCAAATAAGTCTACTTCTTGGTGCTTAAAGAGCTTACTAGAGACCATATAAAAGTTCTGTAATTCTTCTCTACCTTGTTAGATTTATTGTTGTCAAATATTCACGAATAAGCGAGACTAGAGATCAAGGCATCATACCTGTATGGCCCCCTTGGAGATGATTTCTTCGCAGAGCTTGTTAGAGTTGCGCACAAGATTACTCAGTGCACCTGCAGCATTTGCTTTAGTCTTGTCTTCTTCTGCTGAAACCAGCAGCTTTGCTAGTTGAGGTATTGATCTCCTCAATTCTTCGTACAACATATCATTATGGTAGGCAGCATTTCCAATCTGCGAAAACAATTAATAGTCGGCTTTAAGTTATATGCGTATATACCATAGCCACGAGCTTATAACATGCTGCTGTTAAATTTCATAATGGTTAAGAACATATCGTACTGCAAAACATGCAAATTTCCTTGTCCGTCTGTCTGGATCAGCACATCGATCAATAAGGAGCCCAATGATGTGATGTCTTGCCTACATAAATGAATTGGTTAGTTAAGAATCAGACAACTAAAAGCCTGCAATATAATTTTTCATTCGATGACCAATAATAATGAAATAATCACAATATCTCCAACAATTCCCAAATTCCTACGTAATGAATTTTAAAATGCTAACAAACATTATAGAATAATCGTTCTTACAGTTTACCACGGCCACAAAGCTATGTGTTGTCTGGTACTTACCAGTGACTCATAGAAGTATGCACTATGCCGACACATGTTGCCTAGAGCATTGCATGCTTTGGCTCGAACATTGGGATCTTCATGAGAGAGAAAGTCCCGTAAAGTGTCTAAAATCAAAGCCCCATTGATGAATTCATAGAAACCCTGCATAACCACATTATCCAAAATTTTAGTCAGAGCACAAGCTTCTGTTACACATTCATGATTCATCTCCCTTTAAAGAGTATATAAATACCAGCAAATTTACATTTATGTTTCTTTTTAAGTGAACTTCAGAGTATATAACCCGGTTCATGGAAGACAATCATTTGTATATCCTAGAAGTTCATATGAATCAAACAAAAATATGGTACAAATGGGGAAGGGGTCAATCAAATTATTTCAGGAATTGATGGATCACATTAAGGAGTTGAAAGAGTAACAACTCAACCACACTGACAAATGGCTCAATTGTCGGAAAAAATTAAAATATCACCTTCATAAAACTGCTCGAATAGGAAGAAAGTTTTCATGTTAAGTTGCTAGAAGAGCCAATCATTCAAATTTGGGAAAATGTGTCCCTCAGCATTCTGCTCTAGAAAGCTAAATTTAACCATGGAAAGGACCTAAGAGTCAGAATTTGTATCTAATGATGCAGCGGGAATTGTTTAATAAAAACATAACCTGACCTTATCCATACGAGCTAAATCAGAAACAATCATCAAAGTGTCAAGTGTGGCATCTCTTGGACTTGAATCAAGCAACCTTCTCATTCTATTTGGATCCAACAACCCTTTCCCTACAAGTTGGACTGCAAGTGGTCGATGTCCTACCATTTTGGCAAGAAAGGCAACAGTTCTTCCGAGATCCTTTGACTCTAATTGATCCAAACAACGAAGAACTATGCCAGGCACTCCCACCTGAGAAGTTCAGAAGATACTAAATGAGGAAAGTACAGGGTCTCAATAACTTAAGGCCATATTAGTACTGTAAACATCATTCACATCAAACTAAGACTGGGAAAGCAGAAAATCTCCTCAAACATGAGCTTTTCAATGACCATTTATTCTGGGCTGAGGGGACAAAGCCATTAAAGAAATAAGAAATTATCTCTAGAAAATAACTGAGTCACTTATTTAAAGCGTGTACAGTCTTGTGCATTGAAGGGCCACGTACAAGTTATAAGCTGCATCAATTAGCCAAGCACCATTCAACTAGGGAGAAAAAAGCTTATTGAATGGCACATTTGCTCATGATAACCCCACAAGAAAGCAGGCAGGGCAGCAGCCATCCTACTCCAACCTATGTCCTATAAAGAAATAAATAAACAGGATCTAACCTCCAGGAGGATTTTAATATATTTCCCCATATCTTCCACAATTGCTTTCACCATCTCCTTGTCTTCCTTGCATACTCTCTCAGCGGCTGAACCCATGTTGAGAATGAACCCACTATTTACTGAAGCAGTAGCAGCTGGCAAACCAGGAGCATTTTGTACAGCAACAAAAGGAAACACTAAGAAATCAATTACTGTATTTATTGTATCTCTGATTCCATCTTTCCCTCCACCAGGCCCAACCCAGGACCTGACAAGCTTGAGATGAACATCAGATATCAAACTACATATGAGCTTCATGTTCTCACTGCTGAGCAAGGTTTGCCGAAAGGTTAGTACTCCACCTGAAAGGCAGAAACATATCGATGAAACTGCCCATACAACTCCTATAGGGGATAGGCCAACTCCATCATTTGGGATATCAACTCCTTGACGTGAAGCGATTGAATGGTTGCTGGCCAAAAAATTAATAAGAAGTAACGGGATACCACTTGCAATCAACTGCTGTACAGCCAATGGTCCTCCCCATTTCAGTTTGGCTTCTAACAAGCCTACACATCCATCCCTAAAACCATGCCAATATGAGAGAACAGCTTTGGTGTTCTTAGGGCCAACATCATTTTCACAGTCTGAGGAAATTTTAAGGTGATCACAAAGTGTGCTAGTTGGAGGAATCAAGGGCACTGCAATTTCAGATATGGCAGACTCAACAGACAGTCCACCTTCAAGTGATAGAATGGAAGCAAAAGCCAGCATAGCTGATGCAGAATGAGGTTGTAATGAGGTTATTGTTGTATCTTTAGAAGAAACATGCTGAGCAAGTATAGTAAGTCGAGAGAGCTGCTTCTTTGGGGAGGTTGTAAGCATAAATATTGCAGAATTTCTTCCAGTAGATTTTAAACACTGAGCAATTGTAGCAAGGAGAAGACATGTATGCAGAGTCAAGGCAGGAGGATTGCTTATTTTACACTTCATATCTGATTGTGCATCTTTGTTCAACGATGAACATAAAGATAATATAGAGAATAGCTCTGAAACAATGGTACCGTCGGCTCCACCGCTAACAATAGTAGTAACAGGTAGGGAATTGGGAAGGCCGCAAAGAACAGTTGGAATAATGCCATTGTGTAGGCAACATCTTGACAAAATCTGAAAAAGCTAAGAAAGAAATATATTAATATATTATGCTACACTGGTTAAACAATATAAAATAAATGTTAAGCATTCAGCTGCTCCTCAGTACAGAAGCATTTTCAGTTAGAGGAAGAAGTACATGAATAGCAGCAGATAATGCTGGCTCTACACGTTGATGAAGGCAATTGACTATAGCAAACTGCACAGATTTTGATCTGACAAAAGCCCTAGTTACTGCATCAACGACTTTCGCTGCTTCTGTTCCAGCCAGCCAACCACGGGCATGATCTCTGATGTCAAGTCGAGCCAAAGAGTGACTCCGCAAAGCATCCAAGGGAAACAAACTGGGATTTTCCTTCATGAAAAAGATTTCATGAGCATCCATCAATGACCAGATAGCCCTACATGCTTCACAAGCAGCAAGCAGCATATTTGTGGATCCAGAGCTGAGACTTGCACCTGAAGTTGCTAAACATAAACATAGATGGTCCACTAAACGGGACGTAACAGCATGGTCCAAAATCTGTTTCAATGATTCATTAATCACAGAGGGAGAGGCGATTCCCTTAGGAGCCTGAGTCGAAGAACATGCTCGAAGACCCTGAGACACTCTAACTAATATAGTTGTGATGCACGCACAAGACTCAGAGAAAACTCTCCCAGAGGCATCTTCAATGTGGCTTACAACCTATATTCATAAAATGAGGGAGCTTACAAAGGTGTCTGAAATGTTGGAAGAGACCAATATAAACCATAGAAAACTATACCTGTGAGAAAATTTCAACTATGACAACCCAGTGTTTGAAATAGGAAGTGGCAGCATCACTTCCATTATTTTCTGCCAACAGGATTTTAGTAACAGAAAAACTCTGCAGAAGCAACCAGAAATGTTTCAGCCAGATATAACAACAGAAAAGTGTATTTGACTTTGTAAACAATTTTGTGATCAATGTTTAGATATCTCTTAAATAACTTTTTATGATATAGTCATTTGTTTTCAGAAAAACATAAAGAAAATTCCTTTCACTTGACAGAAAAGAAAACAAAAAAATATGGCTGCGTTTAGAAGGAAAAGAAAACACAGGAAGCGTCATGATTATAGTTTACAAAGAAAATGAACAGCCATTTTCAAAATCAAAGCATGAAGATGTCCCATTTTATGCATGAAACACAAGCCTACGTCAGTATGGTACATGAAAGGTAGTGGAAATAGGGAATAGAAATTTCTAGATAGAATTAGTCATATACCTTTGACACTAACTCATTAACATCAGATGATTTCAAACCAACTAAAATGGCAGTGAAATTAAGAAGTTCACACATTATTTCATCCAGTATTCCGACAGACTGGAGAGCACCAGCTGCAACTAAATTAGAAAGAATTCTCAAAGACTGACTTGAATGGAGAATATCTTGATCCCTGTAAAAGCCAGTATAAAATGAGAACCAGCTTTAACAAATAATCAATGGACATATGGTATTCGGTTCAAGGAAATGTACATTGAGTGGAATGACAAAAACAAAAAGACCAAATGGGAGAACAACACTGTAGCCAACATTTCTTCCTAGGATCAAGTGTTTATCTACCCAATTTGGTAAGGATTACAATAAGCAATCAGAAATTGGGGGAAACGAGAATTTGAAAGATACGTTTAACCTTAATGCTTGGAAATACTAAGTATTTCTTTTACCAAGTAGAATTATTTTCACTTTCTTTGTTATGCTGATTGCTAATGTTTCACTAAGAAATTATCACCCATTTCCCCCCCTTTCCAGGTTCAGTTTTTCTGCTTAGCATGTATACATAAAGATAAGGTTTAGTATCCAGATCATGGCAGAGACCATTGCAAAGAAAAGAAAAGAACACCCAGCACCCATCAAATGAAAGAAACTAGTTCCCAAAATGTTTCCTACTAAAGGTCTTGAAAACAACCAATATATGAATCTAAATTAAATTAATCATAGAACAACTATAAAATGAGAGTAGCTTTTTAGATTTATCATAAACCCTTAGCGATTTCGCATTCATATTAAGCCAAAATATTGTCTTGCAATGGAAATTGATCATAATCTTAACACGCAACCTAAAACTAAATTGTCAACTGACTTTGAGTATGGTTTGCTCCGTACAAGAAACAGAAAATAGAGAGGAAAAAAAGGAAAGCCATGATTACTTAGCTACTAATACAAACAACAGGGAATCAAGTTAAATACAAATTGCTAAATGAAGATAATCCATAAACTGAAGGTTACGAATTACCTGCAAGCATTTTGTGATCCTTCTGACCACTTTTTGATTGGAAGCAAAATAAGTGCTAAGGCTTCATTATCCTGACCAATAATTTGTGCCCCATTAACTGTGCGAGAGTTGTTTTCTAATCTGTCTAATGCCAAGTTACCTGGAGAGATATATAACTCATAATATGCCAGAACAATGATGCTACAATTGCTAAAGAGATAATATGCTAAAGAACACTAAAAGTGGAGTCAAGAAGAATGGATAGTAGGTTAAGATGCTACAATTTCCTGAGTGAAACGAGGGCAAATTTCTCCATAGAGCATCTGTTACTTCTTCATAAAGGCTTTGAACCATATTGAAAAGGTTTGTTGTTTACAGCTATCATTACAATATGTAACCCACTTAACAAAAGGAAGCTTACATTTACATGAAAAAAAATGACAACATGCAGAAGAACAACAAACAAAACAGCAAACGGAGCATCAGAGAAAAATGGTCACCAAGTTATTTCTTTCAAGTTGTCAAAATATCACAAATTGAAGCTAGATGTACCAAGGGCTAAATGTAATTGAAACTTAATATGCCAGAACAATGAGATGTATAGAGCAAAATCAATAGCCAAAGAGATAATAAGCTGAAGGATACTAACACTAGAGACAATAAGATTGGCTATAACAACAGTAGGTTAAGACTACTATTTTCTGAGTGAAACAAGAACTTCATCATAAAGGCTTTAACCCCATATTAAAAAGGTTTCTTGTTTACAGCTTCCACTAGAATATCTAACCTATTTAACTAAAAGAAACCGATATTTACATGAAAAAATAAAAACATGGAGAAGAACAATAACAAAAAAAAAAAAACACCAGAGAAAAATTATTACTACTTTATTTCTTTCACGTTGTCAAATATCACAAGTTAAAGCTAGATGTACCAGTTTTTAAAAGTGGCTAAAACTTAACAATTGAAAACCTTGCAAAATGAAGGAAAAAAGAAACAAAATTTGATCGCCTTAAAACAATATATAAATAGTACAGTGCCAGATTCAAACTACTTTAGGAAATTCAATGAATTTCAAAACCGGGTCTACCTGGTTTCCAAATTATGTCAAACAAAGCTAACAATAGACAAGTAACCCAAAAACATAGGCAAATTCTGTGAATTTTGCAAAAAGAAAAAATGAAAAGCTCAAAGATATATAAACAAATATTACACAAGGAGACATGGCTTAAACTTACTTTATGAATTTCATTTCAAAAATTATAGACAGTGAGAAAGTTAATTTGCATGTTCCACTAACCAATGCACCATGGAGAGGAGTGGCTTGAACTTAAGGTTAGATTTTGTAATTTGTTATATATTATGGTTTAATATTTTTTTTTATCGAAGATTTAAGATTTTACTATATTGTCTATATATTATTTAACTAGCTTTTTGCATATTGTCCAAGTATTAGGGAATTATGGTTATTTTTGGTGATTTCCATCTATATTGGATTTAGGTTTTAGCTTTATGTCGCTCTTTTACCTTGGTTTCTAGTATATTTTAGAAGATCAATTCTTGAAATCTTGGCATATTGTCTTGAGATTCTTCCCTACTGACCCTCCCTGATCTTTCTTCCTGGTTCTCCCATTTCTCCACAACCCACCCAAACTTTTCTGATTCTTGTGAACTTCTTTTACTATCCCTTATTTTGATTCACTAATGCACTATAGGAACTGAAACATCATAACATTGTCTACCTGTCTGTTTAACATCATTGGGATTTGAAAATCCAGGAAACTCGTCATGCAGTGCAGAATTTCCCTGGACTGTATTAGGACTATATTTTTTAGCATCACTCTGAGGGCTTGGAACATTACAAGGCTCTGAAGCAGCAGGAGAATTTTCTTTACCTGCGACATAGTAGTTAATGATGGTTAAAAAAGGTAGAACCAATATACCACAAATAAGAATCGAATGCAATGCTGTCAAAAGGGATGATATACCATTTGGTGTCTGGATACAGTTTTCCTCACTCCTCAATGCAAAATCAGATTGCCTGGCTGTAGCAGTTGTAGCGCGCACCTCCTAGAATGTTTCACCAAAATTAAACTACAATGTTCTTTGAATTTAAAAAAGAAAAAAACGAACAAGTTTCTCTTATATACAAGATAAAAACACAATTGGCCTTGCAAGCAGCATGCACTCTTGCTGCTTTAGAGTAACTAAACAAAGAGTCTAATTTGTTTAACAAAAGGAAAAAAAAATTTGCAGACATCAGATGCATTACCCTGGCCTCTACTTCATCCAATGTTTCTTTAACAAATGGATGTTCAAGAAGTGCGGGCCATGTCAACCGATTTTGAGGTACCTGTTTCAAATTATATTAAAAACAAAATCAAGACTTCACTTTGAAAGCAAAGTTAACGCCAAGAAACATATAAATTTTTCATCAAAAAGAAAACCTTGTTAAGCAATCCCTTCAGAAAGCTTTTGAAACTTGCACTCATTTCGTCTGGGTATTTGACTGGATCCTGAAATATTGCAGGTAAATTAGTGTTTCCTTGGCATACCACATTTTAAAGTTTGGTAAGGCAGAATCATACTTTACAAAAAATATTTTCAGTAACTGTGCCTTAATAATGTTCTGAATGAGGATTTGAAAAAAAAAAGGACTTATCATATTATGTACCTTAACTATGTGCCGGATGAGTGCGTATACTGAATTCGTATAAAAGGGAGGTTGCCCAACGAATAATTCATACCTGCCAAATTTACAGTTGGGTTCAATTCAATGTAAACAACAGATAGCGGACATGATGGCAAAATCTGATTCATCTAGCAAAAAACCAATTAAAAGATCACCACTATAAAATTAGAAGGAAAAAAGAAGCGCATACAATATGACTCCAAGAGACCACAGGTCAACAGTGTGGTTGTAGGGCTGTTCTCGCACAAGCTCTGGGGCCATGTACAATGGGGTGCCTGAAAACCATTTGTAAAAGCATTACTGAGAAAGCATATATAAAGGAAATCCACAGAATACTCTCTTAATTGGTTGAGTAGGAAGAAAGTTAAAAGGGCATGTAGATAATATCAGGCAAACCTTTTATGGATCGTAAAACAACAGTATTAGTGGACATTGCACGTGCAAACCCAAAATCACAAAGCTGCAATAATTGAAAGACTGCATAAGTTACAAAGAAAAGAACGAAGAAAACTTAAAGTAGGCCTAATCATAGAGTGCAACAAGAAGATGAAAGGCATACAATTTGCCTGATGGTTAAAAATTATATCAACTCCAAACTCAAAAAATCAGAATATGACTACTCTTCAAAGACGAATTGTTAAATCACAACATAGCACTTGCATATCAACTAACTAACCAACCTTAACAACAGAGCCAGCACCAATGAGAATGTTTTGTGGCTTCATGTCACGATGGATGATCCGGTTGGAATGCAAGTAGTGCAATGCCCTCACCTACATGATAACATCCAAAAAGGAAAATCTCATGTTCAGCAAACCAGTGAGCTTGAAGCCAAAAATCAAACAATTCCATTTGATCTTAACATTTTTAAGTTGAAAGTACCAATTGCTTTGCAATTGCTTGAACTTGCTCCTCAGGAAGGCACTTATCATCCTCTAGAATCTGAAATAGATCACCCTACATACCAAGAAATTCCACATTACTATTTGTCCAAATCAATAAGTTATGGCTGTCATATATAGAAAGGAGATCATTACTTGTGCAAATTCAGTAACAACACAGAATTCTTGTTGGCTCTCGAATGAATCAATCATTTCAATGATATTTTCATGCTTCAACTTTCGCAGAATCTGCAATGCGTAAGAGGCTAAATCACAAATTACAAGAACAAAAAAAAAAAAAAACAAAGAAGCAGATCAAACAGCAAAAGCATTGATAAATCTTACTAGAAAAAGCATTAGGGAATACCTCAATTTCCTGTCTTAAATTATGAATGTCCTTCTCAGTTTTTCCATGCTTCATTATAAACTTCATTGCTACAGTCTGATAGTGAAAAATATGCAACAAAATTATAAAAAAAAAAAGATAAAAAAATTAATAAAAAGTAAAGAGAAAATTTAAAAATTACCTGGCCAGTGTATTTTCGCCTTCCTTTATATACTTTACCAAAAGAGCCTTCACCTACTAGCTCTATCACATGGTATTCTTCAATTCCCATCCTTTTAATTCCACGATTTTTACTTATCTGTTGTTTCTATTCAATCTAAACAACAACGAAAAAAATAAGTAATTAAAATCGAAAAATCTACTTGGAATTAGAATTATTTTCGAATTTCAAGATGAACAGACAACATAAACCCTAAATCTACTAAAAAGTTTCAAAATGTAGCACTGTTTGAGAGCTGAGAAAGGGAAAGAAAAACTCAAAACGGCTTCTTTTTGTTTTTCATGCATTCAATCGGCGATCAAAAGTTGCAACGGAGAGAACAAAAAAATTAGTAAAATGAAATAAGGAAAAGCAAATGGTGAAAGAGAGAGGAGGAAACTACTTCAGTTTGAATCAGCGAACAAAGCAAATCTGGAGAAAGTTTGAGAGATTTTTTTTTTTTTTTTTTGAGGGAGAGAGAGAGAGGGAGAAATTTTTGAAAAAACAACAGGTGAACAAGAGAAAAAAGATTCCCGCTGCTATCTTTTCAAATACAATTATTTATTTATTTATTTATTTATTTATTATTTTTGAATTTTTAAGGCTTCATTTGGAATTTAATAATTCTACTAAAATAAATAAATCAATCAAAATTATAAAAGAAAATCAATATATAATTTAATTTTAAAATAAAAATCATCCCTTTGGAATAAGGTTTAATACATATTTTGGTCCTATATTATATACAATTTTTAGTTTAGTACTTCAAGATTTTTTTTGTTACTTTGGGCCATATACTTTTGTTTTGTCTATTTAGTTTTATCTAACATTTTATTTTTTAAAATTGATTCAACCGATTAAGCCTTAGCTTGATTGGTATTAACATTATTACTAGTGCAAGAAGACGTGATTCTGAGCACTCTGAAGCACATTTATTCTTCTAATTAAAAGTTGGAAGAGATTATAAGTAGTTCTAAGTTTTTAATAAAAATATCTCAAACTATATGTAAAAAAATAGACATACACAAAAAGAGCAAAACGAAACCTAAAAATCTTTAAAATATATAAAAAATTCTTAAAACCTTGAAGTTCTAAAAATTCCAAATTTCAAAATAAAATAAAATGGTATTTTAAAATTATTATTTTCTTGAAAATAGAAAAAAAGCATATAAAATTATTAAAATTCATGTTTAGAATGAACTTAGATATATATATATATGTGCATCCAAATTCATCTAGTCAAAAATTAAAAATATATATAAATTGATAATTTATATTGAAATTATAAAAATATATATAATTATAAAAAAAATCACGTCCAGAATTATTATAAATAAACAAATACAAAATAACCTAAATGTTTATTTGCCCAAATTCATTTTGGTCATACATTTTGTAACGATTCGAAAGTCAGTGGTGTTAAAAAGTGTAGTTTCGAGACCCCATTTTCGTAAACTGGACTCGTAAATATTTTTTTATTTTTTTATTTTTTATGAATTATATGTGGATTGCCACGGTAGTGGCCACATCAATATCGTTAATATTTTAAACCGTTCAGACAATTTTTCGTCTAAAAATAAGCAATTTAACTAAAAATTAAAGGTTGAGGCCTAAAATGATTCAAAAAAAAAAAAGGGCCAAAATGACAAAAATAAATAAAGGTTAGGGTCTAAATTTATCATTGTACCATCATTAAGAATTCAATAGTTTGCACTTTTTTTCAAGGGTTGCTTTGATTTTTTTAAAATTTTTTATTAAGTGTCTTTGTGTCCCTTAGGCCTTAATTTAATAAATAAATATTATAAAATTATTTTTATATATTTTTTTGATAATTTTAAATTTTAATAAATTTATTTAAATTTTAAATTAATTAAAAACTATATAATTTATGAATATGTTTCAGTAAATGTGGATTTGGGTATATTTTGATTTTTTTTAACATTAATCTTATTATAGGTTCTTATCATAAACTTTTTTTTTTTGATACAATACTTAAATAATCCCTCTCCAACTCTTAAATAGAAGGATAATACGCTTCAACTCACTTGGACACACGTCCTCTAGCATGTCAATCCAGCTAAAACAAATTGAATCGTGGACTTAATTGAAAATCAAACTAAAAAAAATACACCCTAAAAGTAGGATCATTTCACAAAGATAAAATAATGCTCTATAATTTCATAGAAAACATATAAAAACCCAACTCAAAATGAAATAATTGTTCGATAATGAAATTATTCAATTATTCTCTCACAAGGCATGAATTAGTAGAACATATAAAAGTTACAACTTGGAGAGAATAGGGCGTTGGGTTTGTAAAATCAGCTGCTTCCTCAGGATTTTGCCAGCTGCTGACTTTGGGATTACATCTATAAATTCCACTCTCCTCACTTTCTTGTAAGGAGCCACCTGCCACAATTTTTATTAAAATTGATGGACTGAATTGAAATGTTCAAAAACTTAGATATTCCAAAGTAAGTACGAACCTGGGCAGCTACAAATTGAATGACTTGTTCATGAGTGAGCTCAGAATCAACTGCTTTTACCACATACGCCATTGGTATCTGCCCTGACTCTTCATCTTCAACCCTGCAAAATCAAACACATTTGTCAAACAATACTACACATTACGTACCTATGCAACTACACCTCCATAGTAATAGGCACCCACGGTATAACTGCTGCATCCAGGATGTTGGGGTGGCTTAAAAGCAGTGCCTCCAGTTCTGCTGGTGCAACCTGCAACAATCGATATCAATGGTAACTTTGTTGTACTTGAAATTACCCGCGGATATATAGCAAAAGGCATTAATGTTACCTGATACCCATTGTGCTTGATAAGCTCCTTTACCCTATCAACAATGTAAAGCAACCCATCCTCATCAAAATAACCAAGATCCCCAGTTTTAAGCCACCCATCTTTGTCTAAAGTTGCAGCCGTTGCTTCCTCATTTCCTAAGTACCCTTTCATGATTGTAGGCCCTTTTAACCATAGCTCTCCTTCTTTGTAGGGTGGCAAAGCCAAGCCTGTTTCCATATCCACCACCTTCGCACTAAAAGTCGGCAGCAGCGACCCACATGACCCTGGATGAGCTTTCGCCATTTCGTCCGACACGAACACCGTCGCAGCACCGCAGCTCTCGGTTAGCCCGTATCCTTGCCTCAGCTCCACCCATGGAAACTGAGCCCTGAATGCTTCACTCAATTCCTTGCTTAACGGTGCAGCTCCTGACCCAATCCTTCTCACGCTTGACAAGCTATCATTGCTTTTGCAGTTTTTCACTAAACCAAGCACCACCGGGGGTACGGCAGCGATGTTATTAACTTTATGAACCTGAATTGCCTTCAACATTTCCTGGAAATCAAATCTTTGCATCAACACCGTCGTGATACCGCAACAAGATAGCCCGTACCCGAAAAATACGAGGCCGTATATGTGAAAAAAGGGTATGAACCCCAAAAACACATCGTTTACAGACGAAGTTTCTTCTGCATACCATCTTACAAGTCTTGCCGTTGTTATTAAATTTGAATGCGTTAATATAACGCCCTTGCTTGTTCCGGTAGTACCCGAAGAGTATAATACCGCCGCCGTATCCGACTGTTTAATCTTAATTTCATGTACTTCATGTGTATCCCCGCGTTCGATTAATTCTTCTATAGATAATGAATTACCCTCTTTTGATTGCCGAGATGTGACCATTGTAGGAACCTGAATTCGTTCGAATTTATGTAACTCCTCCGGGGCTGAGATAACGAGCTTAGCACCGGAGTCGAGCACTTGTTTAGCTATCTCCGAAGACGTATTGATTGGATTGGCAGTTGAGAGGATTGCACCAATTGAGAATACTGCAAGACATATCGTTGGGTACAAGAGTGAGTTAGGGGACAAAAGGAACACGACATCGCCTTTGCGGAATCCGAGATGGTAAAGACCGCCGGCAAGCGATCGGATTGACCGATGAAGTTGAGCGTACGTGAGGTGCTGATTTGTGGCTGAATCAATGAGTGCAAGTTTTGATTCAGCAACATGAGGATGAGGGAACTGAGATAGCACAAAGGAAGCGATCCCAAGGTCAGGATCAGTGGGAACTTTGAGATGGTCGGTAAGTTGAAATAACGAACTATAAATTCCGGTACGCAAATCGAAGCCACTTCGGTTGACCGGAGGCGGAGCATCGCCGGATTGTTCCTTGAGGGGGACGGCCCTGGACACTTGAACTGACATGGTTTTTTATTCGGTAAGCTAAAGTAAAAGGAGTAGGATAAGCTTGGTCTAGTTAATTTGGTTTTAAGCAGGTCTACTCCCTACCGTCCAATACTGGCCGTCGACAAGTCCGAGGTTAATTATATATCTTTCCTTATTGGATACATCTGAATTAAAGGAAAAATATAGTATATTCGAATCTCCTTCATATTTTCAATTATCAAATTATTATTATATGATTTTACTTAAATCAGATTATAAAAATATTTCCTTCTATTTGTTTCAGATTACATTTTAATTATTTATGTTTAAAATATTACGTTTTAGTCACTTATGTTATCGTTTTGTTACGAAGTGGTCACTCTATTGTTAAACTCCGTTACCTCCCTAACGACAGTCCTTCGTGGCAGTCGAAATAGGTTTTAAATGTCAGCTTAGATGTCCTGTTGTTGGGATGATAATAGAATTTTAATTAAATAAATTTAATTTGGACTGTCATGTAGGACATCCAAGTTGGCATTTAAAACTCATTTGGACTGCCACGTAGGGTCACCGTTAGGGAGGTAACGGAGCTTAATGGTAGAATTACCACTTCTTAACAAAACGACAACGTAAGTGGCTAAAAAGTAACATTTCAAACATAAGTAACTAAAATATATTCTGAAGCAAACAAAAATTGACTATTTTTTGTAGTTTACCCACCCCATTATGCAATTTTGATTGGGAATATAAACATTTAAGTTTTTTAGTTTGACTTCGATTGAGTTTTAGTTTAATTAGTTTGGGCATTGTTGTCAAGTAGGAGAACATGGGTTCGAGTGCGCTGAAGCGCATTATCCTCCTATTTATGAGTTGACGAGGGACTATGGGTAGTTCTAAGTAGGGATGTTCAAATTTCAGTTAAAACCGAATTAACCAATCGATCGATCTAATTCAGTTGGATGTTGGTTAATGATTTTTTGAAAGTTCGGTTACCGATTAATTCGGTTTGAAATCAGGTAATTAACCAAATTTAATAATCAATAATACAAGTTATATGTAGTTTTAATTTGGTTAATTTGAATAATTCGGTCAAATGAACATTATCAATTTATTTATTTTGATATGCTTTATACTTGTTTTAACAAAAAATATATATAAATTTCGATTAATTCGATCGAATTAAATCGTCTACTTTGGTAAAATGGTGACCGAGAGGTAAAATTGAGTCAATTAGAACTTTAAGCCTTTTAGATCTCTAATCCAAAGTCTAATCAGCAACATGGAAGTCAACCAATTGCTTTTGTCTATTGGATTATTAATTACTTAATTTTGACTATTTTACAATTTAGTCATTCTTAGTGTTAAGTAGTCGATTAGTGTAATTTATCATTGATTATGAATTGACGTAATATAGTGTTTAGCTAGTAGTTAGCTAGATTTCTTATTTGCACGCTTATTGCTTAGGAATCACTTTATCCCCGAATTCTCTTGGGTTCAATCATTGGAATACTTAAGTGTTGAATTGTAACATTATAAATATTACAACTGATCTGTCACACTTGCAATACACCGTTAGATTATTGTTTGTATTTGTGTTGATTCGTAGCCCCAGTGCACGTACACCAAGACACGGTCAGGAAGATTATAATTGAGAATGTGGTTAATCGAAAAGGAGCTCTAAGCATTTTGAAAGATATTTGCGCGAAAAATGTGGAATGTGTAAGGGTTGTCGAAGTGAATATTTTTGTCATGAAAAATAAAAATAAAAATCGTTAAAATTATTTTAAACATTATAAAATATTTAAAATTAATTAAATAATGACATATCATCCACATAGCAATCACGTGCATACCACATCAGCAAAGTCAACTTTTTTTCATCTATTTGGGAGTAATTTGACAAAAAAATACGAGTTTAAGAACTAAAAAAGACGAAAAAAACAAATGAATTAAATCACTTTTTTTACAAAATTGGAAGACCAAAAACTCATTATACTACAATTGCATACAGAAGTACTTTCATATATGTGAGCGTGGTGTATATAAATGTGTTTGTACTTGAAAACTTAAGTGGCCGGTCGTGGAAAGGGGACAAATAATGAGATATATATATTGGAAAGCATGATTTATATGTTTGGTAATAAGGCATGGATGTCCCTTTCCAATGCACACTTTGATGACCTACTAGTATTAAATTTCTCATCTGCCGCCCATTCCAGTAGATTTGAATCAGCCCCTGCGTGCCATTTGCATACACAATCCCTTATATATTCCACAAATCTATTGTACTTATTCGCCACTCATTCTCGCCCATATCTATACGTAAACTAATATATATACACATCTGTTTATGGGTTCAGTTATTTGTTCAGATCTGAAGGCTTATTCGAAATTTGAGAGAGATTGAGTTAAAATATTAGACTCAAAGAATGAGTCTGGACAAAAAAAAGGTCCGTTTGAGCCCGGGCCGATGTAATTTAGAACATATTAAAAAAATAAACCTATATTAAATATATAAAATTACTCTAATATAAACATTAAAATAATGTTAAGATGACTATATAAATTTTTTAATAAATAAAAAATGTATAAAATTATTAAATATTAAAATAAAATAATTTTTTAAAAAATTAATATGGGCGGCCTTAAAATGGACTTGGGTTAGTCTTTTACAAATATGGACGAGTTTGAGTGAAATTTCAAGTTCATATCATACTTAGGGCCAGCTCGACCCGACCCATAGACACCTCTACACACCCTTATATATAAATTAACATGTTAAATGATTTCCTTAAAATCTTTATATATACTAAGTTTTTAATAAATACATACACTCTTATATATAAATTAATATATGGAATCACTACCTTAAAATCTTTATATATATTAATTTTTAATGTCATGTGTTATACACAATTTTATATGTTAACTAAATGAGGATTAGTGAAAATTAATTGAGAGAATAAAATAACGTTTTAAAATAATAAAATAACAAATTTGAAATAATACATAAAACTATTAAATAATGTACAAATTGAAATTATATAAGAAAGTAAATATAAAATATATTTACACTAAATGAATAATTACATTTAATAATAATGGGTGAATTAATTAAATTTATTTTAATTAATTAAATAAAAAATATTTTGAGAATAGAAAACTAATTATTGGGTTAGATAAATTATAAGAGATGGTTTAAAGACTAGATAACACATATAATTGTACTCAATACATAAATGAGCCTAATATACCCATTTGATACATGATGGGCTGCAACTTTAAGATGCCCAAAAGGGTGTGTCGCTAGTGACGGCAAAAGGGTGGGGTGGGTCAAATTTTTGCTTGTCCAACTTCGATTTGATACTCTATCGTCATGCCCAAACTTGACCCTAATCTTAAAAAAATTGAACCTATTCTAAACCCGAAAATTAATTGTATACCCGACATCGATGCGATCCGACTTTACTCTAGTGACAAGGTAGAGTGGGCATTTTTATTTTGGGAACCGAAAGCCAAAAGTGGGTTTCTAAGGATTAGGATGACAAAGGTAGAGTGAAGGCTAAGACTAGCAAAGGTTTGTTGGGGCAAATGAATAGCTTGATTAGCCACAAGTGGGTGCTTTGTAGCAACCTATGTACACTAGCCGGTAACTAATACCTGCACTATTGACCCAAGCCATTCATTAATTGAAAACTTGGGCTTTGTTTAACTAATCATCATTGACCAATTCATGAAACATTCTAAAAGGCTATGGATCTTACTTAAACTTATAATTTATGAGTTTATTTATGAGTTTGCTTAAGGGTGGGTTTGGATGAGTGATTGAGTGCAGTGCGTTTAACTTATTTTTTGTCTCACGCTACAGTATTTGATCTCACTGTCACCATTATTTTTACATTAACTGTAACTAAACACATTGTCTATCCAAACTCACCTTAAAACTTTAAGAGTATGTTTGGATGACATATTTTAAAATTTTTGGTATTTTTAAAATGCTATCATTTTAGAATTTATCAATTCAAAATGTAGGGATTTGTAATTACTTGATTTAGATAAATAAATGATTTAGAAAAAAATTAGGTTAATGGAATTTAAAATTATAAAATAATTATAAAATAAAAATAATTATATTAAAAAATAATATAGAATATAATTATATTTGTAAAATTATAATATTTGAAAATTTAAAATATATATTATAATTAAATTAAATAAGTTTTTAAGTTTAAATTTTATCTTATAGTAGGAGCATCCAATCCAATGTATGTGCAACTCAAGATAATCTACTTACTTAGGGACCATAAATATACAAATACTGACGATCTAGAGTAATAACAAAAAGATTACGATATTAGAGAATTGTAATAAAAAAGGAAAGAGAGCTAATTGAAAATATTTTTCGTTGGTCCATTTTTTTATTACTTATATTTATATCATATTTACCTTCAATCAATATTATCTTTATCTTGATATTGTTTTTGTTTATTCAGTTTCAATATTATGAGTCCTAATTAGAATAGGAATTCTTATGGTATCAATTTAAGGTCTATAATTTTAAAAAAACTGTTCTTTACCAATTTTTAGAACCATAAGATCCATTTTTTATTTTTTTCTTAATTCATGAAAACTATCTATAAAAATAATTATATAGAATAGTTTCGACCTTCTCACCTGATAATGAGAGGACGAAATCCGGATAAATACCAATACCTATTACTGGTAGAAAGATAGAGATTGAAACAAATAACTCTCGTGGTCCAGAATAAAAAAAATAAGAACTTGGAGCATTAAATAACTTATATCCATAGAACATTTGACGTGACATAGATAATGAATAAATAGGAGTTAATATCATTCCAATTGCCATTACGAAAGTAATTAGTATTTTTGGCATTAAAAAATATTTTTGGTTGGTAATTATTCTAAAAAAGACTATAAATTCTGCAACAAAACCACTCATGCCTGGTAATGCAAGAGAAGCCATGGATTAGATACTGAACATCGTAAATATTTTAGGAATCGAAATGGTCATTCCGCCCATTTCGTCGAGATAAACAAGACGCACCGATAAAGCCATGAGATATTATTTTTGGGCGGAGCCAAATGAGGGCTGGCAGGGGCTTGATCCCCTCTAAAATGAAAAATTTTATCTTTAATCCTTTTATAATTTTAAAAATTTTAAATTAGTATATGGTAAAAATACACTTTGGCCCCCAATAATGAGAAAAAACTGATTTAATCCTTTAAAATTTATAAAGATATAGGCTATTAAAATGGTGAAATTTCACTTTTGCTATTATAAAAATATACAACTTTATTCCAGCCCCCTAAAAAAATTTTTTGGCTCTGCCACCCCTGGGGAGAATGTGTATTAAATCAAATAAAATTAAGTGGAATTTGAAAAAGAAATTTGAGCTATTAAAATTCTCTCTTGAAATTATCTAATATGTTTAACTAAACAAGTAAATTCATTTTTAGAATTTTGAAAACTTTAATACAAATAAAATCCTTCCTATAAATTCCTCACCCAAACACAGATATAAAGCCTAAATTTCTTTTAAAACAACTGCATGGATTAACCAAACTAAAAAGCATGGATGCAAAATTTTCTACAATAACTCGACATAATTCCATTTATTTAAGCAAAAAGCAAAAAGAAAAAAAAATGGTTTGTGGTTAGAATTAAAAGTAAAATTCGATTCGATTAGAAAAAAATTAATTTTTTTTCAAATTTCGAGTTAATTGAATCGAGTTATTCAAGTCAACTCGAGTCGAGTTGAATTTTACAATTCAAATAATTCGAATAATAGATTTGTGTAAATACCTCTTTGGTCCCTATCAGTTTTGAAAATGAGAAAATTTGTTTCTCTCAAAAAATTACAAAAAATTCAAAATTTTTTAAATTTAAAATATTTATAAAATTTCCAAATTTTATATATATATATTTAAAAATTATAAAATTTTATAAAAAATTCAAAATAATATATTAAGAAAGTTAAAATTTTCTAAAACAATAATTTTGAGAACCCAAATAAGTTAATTAATTGTTCAAGTTTGTCGTGCTAAAGTATTTTAATTAAATTTCTTATTTTGCTTTGAAAAATGTTTTAAATATACGTGCTTTAACATAAAATTAGTTATACTGTAATAATATTTTAATTTAACTCGATCAATTTAACTTGATTCGACTCGATTCAAAAGAATTTCAAATTAAGCTAGGATAGTAAAATAAGACTCGTCAACTCAACTAATTCAGAAAATTTTCCCCTGTTCGTTGGGATGTTCTGGAGAGAGAGAGAGAATAAGAAGTAAGAAAACAAAAGTGATGGTGACGGCGCATTGAAAAATGCAAGTTTCTTGTGTTGGTGGAATAGGGGGGATTTTGACATATAAATTTCAAAGGGTTTGGAGTTTTGCATCAAACAAGGATGTTGGTATGTTTTCTTACCCACTCATTTCTTATCTTCACATTCATGTTTTCTCACAACTTTGAGAATCCTAATATTCTCAAAAAAACCCCTAACATCATACATCATGGAAGAGAATAAATGCCCCCCAATTTTCAAATACATCCCATTATTCTTTTGGATTTTGGCTGCTGGAATATTTTGTATTCATTTTCACTAAATTAAGGTTTTTTTAATTAAAAAAATTGTGTATTCTATGCAATTATTAATAATATAATAGCAGTCGATTGTGTCTTAGTTCGATTGGTACTGTCATTGTTGTCAATGCAAGAGGACGTGGGTTTGAGTGTGTTGTCTAAGTATTGTCTTAAAAAGAGTAGATATGATCAGATCCTATAGTGAGCAAGACAAATTTTTGCAATTTGGCCACCTAATTTTGGTTACACTTTCATTTTGGTTAGTCAACTTTTAGTTGCTTTCATTTTCATCACTCAAAAAATATTTTTTTAAAGTATTGTTTGGGGTAAAAAAAAATTAAAGATTAAAGTGAAAAAATAATACAGACTAAAATAATACACAAAAATTGACAAATTGTACTTGTTTATCCCTTCATTGAAATTCTAAATTTATTGTTTTTTCTTTATATTGAAATTTTAAATTTTTTATAGTTGAGTGATCATTTGTATAGTTTAACCTTTTATATATAAAGTAACAAGTAATTTACAAGGGTGTATTTAACACATCTAATTTTATCATTTCAATTAAAATATAACTTTTTTATATGATTTTCTATAAGTATATTTATTAAATAAAAATTTTCACACATCTATTGGATATAAAAAGAAAGAGAGGCATGGTCCCGGTTTGCAAGTATAGAATGTCCAGCCTAGAGGTAAGTAAAACTCGATTCGATTCAAAAAAATAAAATAAAAAATCAAATTTCGAGTTAATCGAATCGAGTTATTCAATTTTTCGAGTCAACTCGAATTTAGTTGAATTTTACAATTTGAATAACTCGAATAATTTGAATAACAGATTAGTGTAAATACCTCTTTACTCCTTTTCAATTTCGAGAATGAGCAAATTGATCTCTCTCTCAGCAAAAATTATAAAAAATTTTCAAAATATTTATAAAATTGCAAATTTATATTTTTTAAAAATTTATAAAAAAATTAAAAGAATATATTCTAAAAATATATATAAAGAAAGTTAAAATTTTAAAATATTCTAAATAATAATTTTGGGAGCTAAATAAATTAATTAATAATTGAGTTTATCACAATAAGTATATATTTTTTCTTATTTTGGTTTGAAAAATTTTATATATACATATTTTTAAATTTATCTACTCTAATATAAAATTAGTTACAAAATATTAATTTCATAAGTTTAATTTAACTCTATTTAAATTTTATTTTATTCTATTAAAAATAGTTAAATTAAATTAAAATAATAAAATAAAATTCATCAACTCAAATTTTATTCAATTTGACTTGAATGGCTGACCCTAACAGGGAATACCAAAAATCCAACAGAAAATATAGATTAGGAGTTGAGATTTCTAGATGACTTTTGATGACAAGTGTCAATGGCATGGCCTTATACTAACATTTCAAATCCATCCATTCATCCCCCTCTATTCCCCTTCTCTCCCTCCTATGCCACTGGCTCTCTCTGCCTTTTTCTCTTTGCCAACGTTTCTCTTGAATTATACTGAACCAAAGAAAGTCTCTGCTGTAAATGGCGGTGGCAGAGTTATCGACTTCCTGTACCAAAACTCACTCTTCACAGCTCTCGCTCTCATCTTCATCTTCTTCTCGTTTCTCTCATCATTTTCGTCGTTCCTTTCGACCCCTACCCACAACCAGGAATCCTACCATCTCATGCTCTGTTGCATCAGAGTAAGCTTTATTTCAACTCTTTTTATGCCTTTTCTTGCTTTATAAATTTGATGGGTTTTGCTTGTTTTTGCTTCTCAGTCAAGTTCAAACGCCAATACCTGTACAAGCTCAGGATCTCAAGGGGAAGAGTGAATGCTATGGTGTCTTCTGCCTCACTTATGATCTCCAAGCTGTATGTTTTTGTCTTTTATTTTATTATTATTATAATAATATGTTTTATATCCAAACTTGGTGCTATCACCACTGAAAATTATGTCAGTTCAATAGTATTAAGTAGTTTTGGTGTTTGCTTTTTGCTGCTTTATTAAGAAAAAAAGTGTATATTAGAAGGAAAAAAGGAAAAAAAAGTGGAAAAATAAAATCAAGATATTGCATAATTTTTCCTTGCATGTAGAATTTTAATCATATGTTTATTAATTATAATTTTGCTTTATACCAATATTTGAGGCAAACAAATGAAAGTAAGTTGGGAAAAGGTAAAACTTGAACAAAGACTTAGTAAACAGTTTCATATATATATATCATCTTCACTGCTTCTATACTTATCAACCTCAATAATTTTGGAACTAGGTTCTAATAACCGGTTGTAATGAAAAAGATTAGTGGTTGAGTCAATCATATCAGTAAGGTTACTTGCTCTTTAGTTTTGCAGTCCAATGTTCAGTCACCTTATTTTTTCTACTATTCACAATTTGTCATCTTTCATGGTTGCACATTTTTTTAACTATTTAAATCATAGTGGTATCAGTCTATCATTGTTTTAATTGTTGACAGGAAGAGGAGACAAAATCATGGAAGAAACTAATTAATATAGCTGTTTCTGGTGCTGCTGGGATGATATCTAACCATCTTCTTTTCAAAGTAAGTAACTTTGATACAAGTTTAAATCCCATCTATGTTCAGTGAATCTCTTAATTGTATATTTGTGTCTTTTCTCTGACTTTATCATCATACATGGTTGCTTAACCCGTTAATAAGCTAAATGCCCTTCTATCTGACTATACTAAATAAAAGGTTCTTACGAATGAAAGACTGTATGCATCAGTGAAGTTGAGTAGCATATGAGGTAATATGAACTTACCATATGCAGGCTTGGTTCAATCTGGCTGTATGGGTGGATTGTATTTTCCTTTAATAGGAAGTGCAGATAATGGAATCTTAACAGCGAATGACATTATAGTTACCGTTTTTAGTGCGTTATTCAATTGTAATTATAGTGATAATTTTCTGTTCCGTCAATTTCCACCTTTCTCATTGCTTTCCACTGTGTCAGAAAGATGCTTTGATAATAATTATTGATTTTGATGCCCAATAGGCTGATAGCATGTTGCTTAAAATGCGTCTTTTATAGTGAAACTATCTTTTCTTTACAGGAGTTAAACTACAGTACTGCATTCATGTTTCAGTGACATTTTTTTCGGTTGTAACTTAGTTGCTGAGTTGTTTTGCTTTTTCCAGATTGCATCTGGTGAAGTCTTTGGACCAAATCAGCCTGTCGCTCTGAAACTATTGGGATCGGAAAGGTCAATACAGGCTCTCGAAGGTATGGTTCTTCAGTTATTCTTATGACAAATATTGAGCTAATTAGATGTAATTTCCAGAAAAAGAAAATTGTTTCCTTTTTCTTGAGAAAGAGAAGCATGTGTATCTAGGACAATAAACTCCATACGCATCCAAGATATTGTTGGAACATAGATTGTTGAAAACTGAAGACTTGAAGTAACTTCCTAATTTGGAGAAAAGTGTCAAAACTCTTTGTAAGGAAGATATATATGCTATTTTTTGGATTATGCTGCAACTCTCTTCAAATTAATGTCCAAATGCATGTAGGAGTGGCCATGGAACTTGAAGATTCCTTGTTTCCTTTATTAAGAGAGGTTAGTATTGGAATAAATCCATATGAAGTGTTCCAAGATGCTGAATGGGCTCTTCTGATTGGGGCAAAGCCACGAGGGCCTGGAATGGAACGAGCTGATTTGTTGGACATCAATGGGCAGATATTTGCTGAGCAGGTGTTTTCATTTTTTAGTCCCTTATATGTATTTCTGTGTGTTTGACTTATGACATGTTAAAATCAAGCTGCTATCATGACCTTGGTTCTAACATTGTAGGGAAAAGCTCTCAATGCTTCTGCGTCTCCTAATGTCAAGGTGATAGTAGTGGGCAATCCCTGCAATACCAAGTAAGGTTCCTTGCCATCGTAGCTCTATGCTACTTAGATTTTGGTGCAAGTGTCGGATACTAGTATGTGTGCAGCACATGTTTATTTTTTTGAGTTTTTCCATGTATTTGGAGGATCCTTGAAAGGTCATATTCCACGCCCATGTCCAATTATGTATTGGACACGAGTACTTCAAGCAAAATGAAGAGTTGGATCAACATAGTTGTAGTTGCTGCTGTCATTATTAAAATTATACACATCATCTTTTTGTTGTTAATTGCTATGTTGATCCGACTTTTTATTTTTCTTGAAGAAACTAAGTCTGACACTCATGTCTGTCGCATATCTGGACATATTTATGGTGACATGATCCTCCCGGGGCTTTTCATATACATGGAAATCTTGAAAATTTTGAACATACAAGTGTTCAGCACTCATACAGTTGAGTCTAAGTAATATAAATTTATCATGCTTGTTTCCTAACTAGTTTAGGCTCCTTTAATACAACTAATTCATTTTTTTCTTTCTGATGCAGTGCCTTAATTTGTATGAAAAATGCTCCAAATATACCTGCAAAGAATTTCCATGCATTGACTAGGTTGGATGAAAATAGAGCGAAATGCCAGGTATATGCTTGCTCGATTAATACCTTTTTCTGTAGTAGTTAGTAATTTTCACCTGCAAATATAATAATAAAATGTACAGTTTTACTAAAAGCAGTTGCTTCTGCAGCTTGCCCTAAAAGCAGGTGTCTTCTACGATCAAGTGTCAAACATGACCATCTGGGGAAATCACTCAACAACTCAGGTAGTAAACGTTGTTTTGGAAAATGCATGAACTAGGTTTTGAAGATTTTGACATAAGATAGTCCGCATTTGATCTTGACTAGGTTCCAGACTTCCTAAATGCTAGAATCAAGGGCTTACCTGTCAAAGAGGTCATCAAGGATCACAAATGGTTAGAAGAGGAGTTTACTGAAAAGGTCCAAAAGGTAAAATATGGGGAAAAATTATTACTAAATTCCCGAAATAGCATGTTGAACAAGTATTTAATGAACTATTTGCCCCTTAATTTGATTGGTTATCATGTGAAAATTTGATTTGCAGAGAGGCGGTGTTTTAATTAAGAAATGGGGAAGATCTTCAGCCGCATCTACTGCTGTGTCTATCGTTGATGCCATCAGGTCTCTAATAACTCCGACACCCAAGGGTGATTGGTTTTCTTCTGGAGTAAGTTTATATGCATAAAATGCGTTTATCACATGTATATTTTTGCCTTTATGAAACCATCTTTACCTTTACAGAGAAGTAATTTATTGTCCAACTTCCCATGAAGAGATAATCTTTTGAAACTAGTTGTATATTCGAGATCCATTTCCTTTAACCCTTACCATATTGAGTCTAATACCCAACGTGAAGGAGAAAATACTGCAAAACACATCGAAATGCACATTTACATATAATTCCTAACACATGTACACACATGCAGTGAGAAAATTTTGATCTGAGCCATTAGTTTCTTTCGAGGTGTTTGATTGAGCTTCTCTATATGATTTTCCTTATCAAAAAGCATACCATGGCTAGCATAAAAATACCATAGCAGTTAGCTAACTTTGAACATTATTTCACCTTGAGTTTTAGATGTTCCATTTGCATTTGCGATCTCACTTTTTACAATCCAAATGTAGGTTTATACCAATGGCAATCCATATGGTATAGTGGAGGATATCGTCTTCAGCATGCCATGCCGATCAAAAGTATGAAATCAAAGAATTGTTTTTTTAATCTTTCCTGAAATCCTTTTTGTTCACTGTTATCCGATTTAAGGCAGTCTTTTAAATGTCATCTTGTAGGGAGATGGTGATTATGAACTTGTCAAGGACGTGATCTTCGATGACTATCTGCTCAAGCGAATTAAAAAGGTATATATGCCTGTGTCCTTTTGGGACAAAGGAGACTGTAGCTCGGAGATAAGGGAAGGGTTCCAGGGTCTGCCCAAGCTAAGCTTTGGGCTCAATATGTCTTTTGTTTTGATTACAAATTTTGTGGACCTAAAAGTGCAAACCAAAAACTCTTGTTTGACATTATGAAATAAGGACACTACTTGTCTACACCCTCGGCTGATTTTCTGACATTCTTACACCAACTGATTTGCAGTCGGAAGCGGAATTGCTAGCGGAGAAGAGATGTGTGGCTCACCTTACAGGGGAGGTAAATTTCTGATAACATCAGTCGACATAGTTCATTTTGATTGATGAAATGGTTAGCATATCAATGATTTAAAATCGGGTGGTTGGTGTTTACAGGGTATTGGTTTCTGTGATCTACCTGAGGATACAATGCTTCCTGGAGAAATGTAAAATGAGGTTCAGCTTTTTCTTCCAATTATTTGTCCCTCAAAATCAGCCTTTGGGCAAAAAAAAAGAATAAAAATGAAAATGACCATATATGTATACTAAATTGTTTGAGTGTATGAGTAGGGATTGCAGGTGGTAAATTAAGATAATAACAAATAACATCCAATGTTTTCCCATTTGGTTGAGATTTTGGACTGAAAATTAAGTAAATGAAAGTACTATTCCGTATGATGTACCTTTGATCTTCTATTTGCTTGATTGCCCAGTATCTTGGTTCCTTTTGTCTTTCATCATCTTTGTTCTATATCCTCCCGGCTCTTTATTAACCCATATATATATATATATATATACATAGGGGTTGTTTGTTAAATCATCTAAAATAGAGGAAAAAATTAACATCTATTAATTTTGTTAATGTAGCATATATGTTTATAACCTCTCTCCAACTCTTAAATAGGAGAATAATATGCTTCAGCGTACTAAAACTCACGTCCTTCTATATTAACAATAATATCAATACCAACTAAGCTAAGACTCAATCGCTAAAATTTTAAAATATATTAATTATTATAAAAATTATCAATAATACTCGAGAAAATAATTCTCTAAACAAGTAAAGAAATTAAAATAAAAATATTTTATATGATATGTTAGTCTAAGAAAGTATTCCACAATAATTACTCTAGTACTTCATATTTATTAGGTTATTTCTCGTCTAACATTAAACACGAACTCTTTGTCAATATTTCAATTATATTCAATTTAATAAGATCAACTAATTATAATGATTATTCGAATATATAATGTAAGTGTAATGGTCGTTGTCACCCACTAGTAGTACCCTATTGAGAACCCCCAAACGCAGCACTACTCGGGACAAAGGAAAATCCTTAATTGCGTGGAGAATTGTTTCTCATGTTGCACCACACCTCTTACAATTCGGACCATTGTACAAAAGGGTCATTGCAATTCTAGCAGTAGTAGGCAATATCTCATAGTCCAAACACATCTTTCAAATAGTGCACCAAAGAAAATTGTGTGATCCATAGGCAACATACCTCAGTAAAACCCAAGAGTAAACATTCTTGGTTGACTGAATCCATGTTGATGCATACCCTCAAATCTCGGGCAACTCACTAGGTAATAACGTGGTTCACAACACTGTTTTTGTGTTTACCTCATCAAACTGTTACATGTGTTCACATGTTATTGGTTAGTATGATCTTATCTTATCTTATAGATATGGATAATGATTATGTTACATGTGTTCACGTGTTATGGGTTGGTGTAATCTTATCTTATCTTATAGATATGGATAATGATAGAGTTGTAGATTTAAATAAGACTTGAGCAGTATAAATAGGTGGAGTATGTTTGCTCTACTTGGCTCACAAGATGTTTGGAAGATCATTCAAAATGGTTATGAAGCTCCCAAAATTAGACATCATTGTCACAACATGAGAAGGAAGAAAAATCAACAAGTTCTCACCCTTATCCATCAATGTTTGGATGAATCTATGTTTGTAAAAGCAACTAATGCTACCACGACAAAAGAAGCTCGAGAGATTTTACAAAGTTCTCTCCAAAGTGTCAACAAAGTGAAGAAGGGTTCAACTCTAAATATTACGAGGAATTTTGAAATTCTTTTTTACTATGAAATTTTTTTACTTGGAATTTAGTTACAACATAAAATATTGCTCAAGTCTTATCTAGAAATCTTATCTACATCTACAACTCTATCCTTATTTGGTGTGTATGTAGCTTATCTTATATATATATATATATATGGATAAGGATAGAGTCGTAGATCTAGATAAGATTTCTAGATAAGACTGGAGCACTATTTAAATAGAGTATGTTGTAGCTAAATTCCAAGCAAAAAAGAAGAAAAGTAAGAAATCCATTGTAAAAATGAGTTTCAAAATTCCTCTCTCTAAAATTTTTCTTTCTTCATTCACAAAAATCTGTCTTTAAAATTTTTTCCTCCTCTTCCTCCTTCCAACATAAACACTACTCGCACTAGCATCATGAGACAAAACCCCTCTATTAGACAATGGTAGTTGTAAAGCCTTATCTCTAACCCATTAGTCACCCCAAATGCTCACGCTTTCCATCCCCATTTTACTAAACGAAAGGAAAACTTTTACTTATGTCAAAGACATTGATTTGAATGGTTGGGAGCCTAACCCATTTTTAATCGTACTTTGATACTTATTCTTATATTGTAAGCACGGATTTTATGAAAGGTTAAAAGCTTACGAATAGGTTTGATCATGGGTTGGGTCGATTAAAAAAAGTAGGTCAGTTTTTTAGGTTTACGCTCAACCCAGCCTGAAAAATAGGTCTAAATTTTTACTTGAGTTTGACTCATATTAAAAAAAAATGTTAAACCTGAGCTCGACCCAACCCACCCATGTTAAATTTTTTTATATATAAACAAATTTTAAAAAATTAATACATCAAATACACTACAAACATTAAAATAAATATTTCCCGTCAAATCGAAAATACATTAAAAAGTCTTTATACTTAAATAATACTAAAATAGTTACAACTTAGTAAGCAAATGCCTCTAAAATAGTAACTAAATTAACAATAAAATAATAGTTATACAATATCCAAACAATGACAATAAAATAAAAGTAATATAATAATGAAATGGTAGCAAAACAACACTGAAACAGTTGATTCAGGCTGGGCCGAGCTCAGGCCAAAAAATCCTACTAAAAGCTCGATCGATTTATAAAATGGGCATTATTTTTTTGTCTAAGCCTATTTTTTAGACCTATATTTTTGCCCAAATACTCTCAATTTTCGAACAAGTCTGGACGAGTAGCCTAATTCATGATCAAGATTACTTATTCATATATTGTAAGCATGGACTTCATGAAAGATAATAATCTTACAAACCTCGACACCCATACCTGTCAAAGTAATATTAAAAAAAAAAAGGAAAACATTAATATTTTGATGAATATTAAATGGGGTGTTTGGTAAACAGAGTTTTAGGTCTTTTTAGTTGATTTGGGCACAAATGAAAGGTTAGGCTGTCAAATCCTCTAATCGTAGTGTTTGATGAATAGAGATTTGCAAGAGCTTGTTAGACTAAAACCTCCAAAACAAAAAATACTGGGATGAACAATTTTTTTTAACAGCTAATTGGGAATAACATACGTGGAATAACATATCTAACCTGGTTTGCTAAAAAATTACTTCTTTTGCCACATGCTCTCAAACTTAATAGGGGTGCCAAAATATCAGTAACCTCCATTCTCCCATTTTCACTTTCACCTCCTAAGTCCAAAGTAAGTCTCAAAAAAAAAAAAAAACTCCATCGTGAATTTACAAAAATTAACGTTAATGCAAGAAATTTTCAATCGAGCCCATTCATCCTTGAATATTTATGTAGTCTTAATTTATTTTCAATTTACTTGTGTAAAATGATTTCTTATGCAACTTTATATTAATTGAAATATACTACTTGAAAAATTTATTCAGAGTGTGATATAATTATAACTAATTTACATACTAAGAACATGACACAATTACCTCTAAGAATATAATTTACAATTATACAATTATCTTGATACATTATTAATATTTATAAATTTCCACAACGTTAATATTTGCAAATAAAAACTTAAAAATTTGTTTATTTAAAATTTCTTGGTAATAATGTTTTATTTCAATAATTTCACCAAATAAAGATTAAAGTATTATAAACAATAATTTCACCTATACTACCATAATAACAAAATGGTAGCAAAATAACACATAAACAGCTGATTCCGGCTGCGCTTAGACAAAAAAAATCCTACCAAATTCATTTAGAAAACAAGTTTTATTTTTTGTCCAAACTTATTTTTTTAGCTTATATTTTTATTCAAACATTTCTAATTTTCGGGTGGGCCTGGATGAATAACCTCACCCATGATCAGGTTTGCTTAATCATATATTGTAAGCACGGATTTTATAAAAAGACACAAATATCCTCAAATATAAACTTTATTCTATAAAATGCATAATAAAGGGTTTTTTACAAAAATAATATAAAAAAATAAAAAATTACCAAAATGTTATAACTTTTTTTTATTTATCAAAAAATATATAATTTTTTTATTTACCAAAATATATAAAAAAACAAAAAAACAAAAAAAACAGAAAAAAAACTGGACTGATTTGACTACTCTCTAGTGGAGGGAACACTGTTGGCAGCACCAAACAAGGGAACCCTGTTGGCGGCACCAAACAAGGGTTCCCTGTTGCACTACTCACCACCGCTTTTAGTATTTTTTATTTTGGTAAATAAAAAATATATATAATATTTTGGTATTTTTTTATTTTTTATATTATTTTTTTATAAAACCCAATAAAAAATAAAAAATTACCAAAATATTATAACTTTTTTATTTACCAAAAATATATAAATTTTTTATTTACCAAAATATATAAAAAAGTAAAAAAAATAGAAAAAACACACTAAATTTATAAATTAATTTTACACTAAATACACTAAATAATACGAGTAAATGGCAGGGATAATGGTTTTTTACACTAAATTAAGTTTAAAAACACACTAAATTAATAAATTTAAAACATTATGTAAAATTATAAAATTAGAAATTAAGATATTTTTTAAAGTAATAAAATGCGGAGTATTCTTCAAAACACTCACACGGCCCTTTAAAACTCGGTACGAGTCCTGATAGTGTTAAATTACAGAAAAAATTTTACGATAACATTATTTCTTTGTACGTCTATCCTTTTTAAATAAATAGAACCCGTGATTAATAAATAATAACTCATACCGCGTTATTAACCGCATCAGATATGTGGCTTTTGCTGCTAATCAATGAAGCTATTGCGATGCCTGCAAGTTGAAAAAAAAGTTGGTAAAAAACTCTTACTTCGGCAATTTGTTCGTATTTTTTTCTCCGCATTTTATTACTTTAAAAAATATCTTCATTTCTAATTTTATAATTTTACATAATGTTTTAAATTTATTAATTTAGTGTGTTTTTAAAATTAATTTAGTGTAAAAACCATTATCCCCCATTTACTCGTATTATTTAGTGTATTTAGTGTAAAATTAATTTATAAATTTAGTGTGTTTTTTTCTGTTTTTTTACTTTTTTGATATATTTTGGTAAATAAAAAATTATATATATTTTGGTAAATAAAAAGTTATAATATTTTGGTAATTTTTTAATTTTTTATATTATTTTTTTATAAAACCCATAATAAAACATTACAAAAATAATAAAATATTAAAAAATACCAAAATATTATATATATTTTTTATTTACCAAAATAAAAAAAATACTAAAAACGGGTGGTGCCGCCAACAGGGAACCCTTGTTTGGTGCCGCCAACAGGGTTCCCTTGTTTGGTGCCGCCAACAGGGTTCCCTCATTCCAGGTCTATTTTTTTTGTTTTTTTTGATATATTTTGGTAAATAAAAAAAATTATATATATTTTGGTAAATAAAAAAAAGTTATAACATTTTGGTAATTTTTTATTTTTTATATTATTTTTGTAAAAAACCCCATAATAAATCAATAAATAAGTTAAAAAGTGGATGTAATTAGACGTCCCTTAGTATCCAAGGAAAAAGAATTTCTTGGAAGCCTGCCTGCCTGCCTGCCTGCCTGCCTGAGTTTTCTCTTTTAATTCATTCAATTCGAATAAAATTCAAGCACCTTTGTAAATTGTACATGATTTCTCTTTTCTTCTTCCTCTGCTTGTAAATATTTGATAAAATTGCAACTTTGTTTGCCTTATTCTTTGGGTAATCATGGAGGAAACCAATTGGGAAAGCCTGTTGTTTGAGTTTGACTTTCCCAATCTTGGAAATATCTTACAAAATGAATCAGAATCGGTAAGTCCACCAATCTCCACCCACTCTCCCGATGAAAAACCGATTTGGACATCCTCCATTGGTGAGATCGAGAAGCTTTTAATGGAGGACGATCGTTTTGATGACAAGGTTGAGACTCAACCTATCCCCAATGAGTTTTTGGCGGATTTATTGGTTGATTCATCTCCTAGTGGCTGCGGCGATGAGGTCATCGATGATACTGCTTTTGACAAACAAAACCAGACCCTTTTCAACGTTGATAATGATGATCCCATTGATAAGAAACAGAGAAGGTATAAATGGGCAATTCCCAGTTTCTCTTTTTCTTTTTCCCCTTTTCTATTCTGAATATCTTGATATGGTTTCTGGCATTTCCTAAGATACTATTGCGGTTTTAGGGCAACTGATTGATCTGATAATTTTATAGGAAATTGAGAAATAGAGATGCAGCTGTGAGATCAAGGGAGAGGAAGAAGATGTATGTTAAGGATCTGGAGATGAAGAGTAGGTATTTAGAAGGGGAATGTAGGAGACTGAACTGTTTGCTTCAATGGTCCATTGCGGAGAATCAAGCTCTTCGTTTTACTTTGAACCAGCGTTGTGCATTTGATGCTTCCTCGGCCAAGCAGGAGTCTGCTGTGCTCTTGTTGGGTACGATACGATTCCATAAACTCTTAATTCATTGCATTGTCTTATATTTTATACTACAATCAGAAGAAATTAGTGTTTTGTTACTATCTTTCTGATTGCGATCGACTTTTAGGTCTTCTAGTTTGAACTCATAATCAGGTTTCGAAATGTTTCATCCGTGCCTGCATCAGCTGAAGCTTGATTAGGGTTTTTCTTTAGTATAGATTTGTTTCAGTACACATAATGTCTGTATTACAAATCAACAAGGTGAAATTAACGAAAAACAGTATTCTCTTTTGCCGAATAAGTGCTGGTTTACGGCTTCTCCATGTATCTTTTTCGACTTTTAGTTCTAGTTCGAATCATAATGGTGTTTGGAAATGTTGATCCTTGCTTGTGTCAGCCGCTGCTTGATAAGGGTTCATCTTGTTTCTTTGTCTAAGTGTAGATGTGGTTCAATATAATTGTGTTTGTTACAAACCAATGAGCGAAATGAAAAGGAGTACTAGCATAGTGAATGAGAAATGTACACAATTTGTTTTGTTGTTAGCTTTAAGAATCTTTACCCTTTCCACAACAAAGTTAATGGATAAGTGGAGATTTCAGCAGGATGGCTTTAGTTATCTTTCCCGGCTTAATTTGCTTGCTGGCCTCGAAGAAGCTCAATGCTTTTTTTATCTTTTTGGTTATTGTAATGGTTGGTTATAATGATGGTTTTATCTTTTGTTGCTATGCAGAATCCCTGCTGTTGGGTTCCCTGCTTTGGTTCCTGGGCATCATGTGCCTGTTCACCCTGCCAAGGTTGCCCAAGTCTCTTCTGGAAAACGAGGAAAAAAGAGGTCCCGAAAGAGTGGCTCATAGTAACTTGGTGGGACAGTCTTTTGCGGAGACTAGGAGATGCAAGGCATCAAAGACAAAGATGAAAGAATTTATGTTTCTGGAATTCCAATTCCATTTTAGGTTAGGGGATGATGAACGGGTTTCATTATCATACAAAATGACTAGTGGTGGTGGTTCATATTTTGTTTCTTGACCCCGTAGGCCGTAGTCTCCTCAGCAGATAAGCACTCATAATTTCTTTGTTTTTGCGTTAAACACTTGTATTATGTTGGTTTGTTTGCAAATTTTAAATTATTAATTGTTGCAGTTTCCTACTTGTTCATTGTCTCTAATGGAATGTTAGGCTGGACCCTGAAGTCTCAACCTGCTTATGATTAAGAAGCTAGAATGTATGCTGTCTTTAACATATTTGGGGCATTATATTCATTCTTATGTTTGAACACTGTTTTGTGAACATCTCAAAAATTCTTAATGTAATATACCAACTTTTATAGAATCTAATTAGCTAAAATAGATGAAATCACTAAAAATCAAGGGAATCATCCATCTCTATTAGTTGAGAAGGAAAATTTCCTACATTTCGAATTATAACATCAACTAGATGAACAAGGCATAAATAAGCAGCAAAGCTACAACACTGTTCAACAACAAACCAAATGCTAATACAATGTCATTGGAGAACAGTAAGAAAAACAGATAAAAGTACCAGTACTTAAGTTCCTCTTTGGGGTTGGCCTCCTAAGGATGGCTGCATGAGCCAACTGAACCACCCCTGAGTTCACGGTTGTTTCTCTTTAGATCCTCATTTTCCTTGCTAAGAAAATCTACTTTTGACTGGAGAATGTTAATCATAGCTTGAGCACTCATCATTTCAAGCTTCAACGTCTCCCTCTCTGCAGAAATCTTGCGGATTTCATTCTGCAAGTCAGTGATAAGTTTCATGCAGCCAGGAGGCACCATTGAATCTAGGTTAGCAGTTTCATATATTGGTGGAGGAACATGAGGCTTCTTCTTTTTGGGTTCTATAGATTCCATTAAAGAAAATTCCAACAGTGCAGAAACTGCTGTTGTTGTATCCGATGATGGTGATGCTGTGGTTGTCCCTGCTGTTGTTGTAGATGAACAATGATCCTGAGTTGTTCTTGTTGAGTTCTCGGAAATATTTGCATGGCTAGGTCCTGAATCATTCTGGCGTCTTCTCTTGTAATGGATTAGAGGCAAGGGTGCTTCTCTATTAATCAAGCATAGAGGAGGGCCATTATCTAGTCTCTCAATCTTGCCCGGAGGTAATGGAGGACAGTCATATGTTCTCTCATTCAGTAACTCCCTCCGAACTTTATCATTAGCTGGAGCTTCCTCATCTGCATTTTGAATCTCCTGCCAGAGTAAAAGAAATTTCAGAAGCAATTCTTCAATCAAGGCTCGAGAATTAGACAGGGCACATGACAATCGATTAATAAAACTGTATTACTATAATCCAACATATAGATGGAAGGAGCCTTAGGTAGAGACAGCAACAAAACAAATACAGTGTCTATCTGCGACAATTGAACCACTAGCGTTTGAACTTTACATTTCATTGCAAATGAAACTTCATCTTAATGCATATAAGATGTAAAGATGATTTTATGTCCATTTCCAAAACTGAAATATGAAGTGTGCTCCTTCCATGAAAATAAAACTATATTCACAAGCAAACAACATTTATCTATTTATTCAAACATAAGGAAAATGACAAAAGAAAAACTGCTACAAGACACATGAAGGGATGTGGAATAAAATCAGTTTGGTTTAAACAACCCCAATCATATAGTTCATTCCCAAGATGCTTCACAGCATCATTCTATTACTCTAGGAAGTTCAGTACGTCTTATCTACGTGTCCACCACTCTGCACAGGAAAAAAGGCAGCAGCATCACGGCACGCACATGATTCTTTCTAAAGTGAAAAAACATGCCAAGATTACCGCACATGACAGTTAAAATTTACCAGCTATTTGGGACCAAACTACTTGAATAGCTTTAGACTATAGTCTGGTTGTAAATTTACTCAAAATAATCAAAATTCCATTACCTTGATAATAAAGTAAAACAGCATAGATATCCTTGACTTAAATAGTTTTACAGAGTTGGTCTAAGTGGACTCCAATTCCCTCGTAAGTTTGAGAGCTAAATGCTCATGATATCAATTTGGTATCAATTCTAACAACATGAGAGAGCAAAATCCACCAAAAGTATTTAAGCACAGCCAATCCCAAAAACTTACTACTCTTGAAACACAAGAAAATTGTATTAGCTAGCAAAGGATGCAAAATTTTGACAACTTTACGCTCCATGAGCTTGTCAGTAAAGCTAATAAAACCTATAATTTGAAGATGTTAAGTGATGTTAATTCGTGGTTTATTATTAAAGTTGCTTTTACAAAAGTATCCTTGTAGGTGAGACCTTAGCAGGCTATCTCACAATATTATTCAGCACCGTAGAAGAATTTTTCAAGACAAAAGGAAAAATGGGACAATTCTTAGGCATGGAATCTTTTATCTAACGGAATAGTCAAGCATAATATCATCCAATTCAGTGAACACACGGAATATGTTAGTGAAACTGTTATATTGATAATTTAAAGTTCAACTTGAACATCCAAGCAAGAAACTACAGAGAAGTTAATCGCAGTGAAAATTATGAGTGCCTGCATTGAAGTTCAATATTATGAAAAAGTAGTAGCAAGAAAAAATAAAGACTAACCTGCTCAAAACCACTTCTTTGAACACCATTGCTTTCAACCAGTGCCTTCTCAGAAGCTACACCATCATCCCCAATATCTATTCCTGGAACTAAAACTGCTGAACCATCATCCCATTCTGCCTCAATGAAAGGGGCATATCGGTTTCCATTGGGTGGTCCAATGTTATTCTTATGAAATACTCTACATAGCACATACCCCTTCAACACCAAGAGGAGAGGAAAAAAAAGAATAGAAAGGAAAAGAAACAATTCTTATAAGATTAGTTTCAATAATTATACAATAGTAAAGCTTGATTAAGAGAAAATTGTGAGACTTCTAAAGGTTTCAAAATACTAACACATCTAAAGAATAGGTTTGAATTCTACCTACCTCAAGCAAGGTGCACATACATTATTTACTGTATCAAATAAAAATCATAATACATGACAACCAGAATCACATTTACTATTCATTTCCTAAATTTTCTCAGCAACCAGATTGAGATGAAACCAAAGCAGTCGATATACAAACCATTCATCTCATCCTACCTCAAATGTCATATGTTTTCCATACGGAAAAATGTGTTTCAAGTATGTAGTTCTTCGTTAGGCATAAAATACTAAAGCACTTCACGCTAAAATTCTATATTTTCATGTCATCCAAAATTTTTAATATAAACCAACGCATCAAAAGTCGCAACCATAGATAACAGATCACCATCCAGATCAAGATCAAATTAAATGGTCTCAGACCTGCAATGTCCCAATTCTTTCTAATTCTTCTTCAACAAGTCGATACTCGTGCATAACCCAATTGGTTCGCAACCCATCTGGAGCTCTCCCATTATGGAATACTAGTGTCTTTTTCATCCCCATAAGCTGATCATTGTGGCGGACCTCTCGGTCCTTCCCCGTGGCCTTCCAATACCCTTGGTTTGTGGCCCTATTCATTCTTCCTCCATTCCCATACTTCTTGTCCAATAAACTAAAAAAATACCACTCCTGGTCTCTGGTTTTCAATCTTGACTTGTCTAAAAATAAATCACCAACAGAAACTTTAGTACCTTAGCTTAAAATGAACTAAAATCCACCAGCAAAACAGTATAAGAGAGATATTAGAAATGAGAGGAGAAAAAGAACAGTAAAAGGAAACAGAAATCCACAAAGTCTACATAGCATAGAGGAACAAGAAAACTTAATATCCATGAATCTCATTTCTTAGAAGATGGTGAAGCGAGAGCAAAAGATACTGCATGTAACTACTACACTTAATCTTTCAAAAGATACTGCAAGAAAATTCACTATTGTTGTAGATTCTTAAATTTTGAAATAGATAATCTTTCAAAATCATTTTTTAAAAATCAATTTTGAACGATACTGGAATTACCCAATGGATATATATGTTCAAACATGCAAATAAAACCCAATCGTTTCACTATATTCTAAAATTTTCAACTAAGAAATCTTCCAAAAAACGAAACCCTTTTAAAACCCAGCTTTACCAAAAATAAAACTTCAAAAAAAACCTCAAAAATTCCAGAAAATTTCTGCAACCTATTTAAACAAACAAACAAACAAAATAATAAATAAAGAAATAAACCCCAAAAAAAAAAACCTGAAAGGTCCCAAGGCTCGTGCTTGTAAATATCAACTTCTGCAATAGCGTTAAATCTGACAGGCTTGTTTGTAACTTTTCTTTTCAAGTAATAGCTAACCAACTCTTCATCTGTTGGGTGGAATCGAAACCCAGGTGCTAAGGCCGTCGCTGAACCTCCCGTCTCCGCCGCCGCAGATGGTGCTGTCACTATAGCTAAAGAGTTTTCACCACGCATGCCGATAATTTTTTGGGGAAAATGCAAAATAGAGGATTTTCGTGGGAGGAAATGGGAGAGTTGATGGATAAATTAATCGAAAAAGAAGAAGAAAAAAAAGGTTTTAATTGATGGTGAAGAAAGAAGGTACCTTCGATGGCAAGAAATTTCAAAACAACATTTTGGGGTTTAGCAGAGACGAGTAAAATGATAAATTTGTTATTATTTTTTATTATTATTTACTGCTCTATTTATTATTTATCGTTTTGCGGTAAAACACTGAAACAGACTTTAAAAGGTGAAATTTTGTCTTCGGTCCTCTATTTTTTTAAATTTGAAATTTTGTGCAGCAAAAATATTATCAAATGTGTAATATCATATTAGGTTGCTGATTTTACATAATACTTAAAAAATTACAACCATTTTAGTTAATGAATTTAACGACCGCTATTTGATTAGAATTGAAATTTTAAATTTCAAAAATGTAAGGACTAAATCTATAATTTTGCATAATTCAAGACTAATAACAAAATTAAAAAAACATAAGTATTAAAATTGAATAAATTTGAATAGGTGAACTTTTAAGTAACTTACGCATAACACAGGGCTAATAGCAAAATTCTCCCACTGGAAAATTCATTTTATTTTGAAAAAGCTTGCATGTATGAACGAGGGATGATTAAAACTTGATTCGATTAAAAAATATATTTTTAAATTTTGAGTTAATTGAATTGAATTATTAAATTTTTGTTAAATTAATTTGAATAAGTAAATTAACTTTTTTTTAGTTCTGTTGAGTTGAACTTAACAAATTGAATAATTTAAATAACAATTTGGTGTCCCACTTAAAATTTATCAAAAAATCATAATAATTTTTAAAAATAAAATTATTTATTAATTTTTTTCAAAATTTTCCGTAAATGGTAAATATGTTGTTTTAAATAAGCAAATTTACAAATTAAGTTTATTATACTAAAATCTTATTTTGCTTTGAACAGGTTTTCAATTATATATGATCTCAAATTTATATACTCCCGTTTAGAATCGGTCATTTTACTCGACTCAATTGGAAACCTACCTTAAATTTATCTTTATGAAGCCGGGTGATCAGGAGAAGGTACAAATAAAGGAAAAGACAACTTAGTAGTTTAGTTATGGTTCTTAAAGGAGTTAATGCTTTTTGATTTCTAAAGCCCTTTGAATGGGCGGTGGTTGTAATGCGATGAAATCTTTACCTCATAATTACAGTAATTAATTTCACCGCCACCGTTATTTTTAACTTTATTGAAGGTAAATGCATTGTCCATCCAAAGTCACCCTAAATTAACCTACATTGTGTGTGCTAATTTATATAAAATATGTTATAATGTGGTATAAAAAGGTGAAAGGTCATAAAAAAAAAGTGATTGGGTATTATTCGGGGTAAAATTATAATTTATTCATTTTTAGGGTATTTTTCGGTGATTGGGACTAATTTTTCCTTAATTTATCCTGTTGAATTACCATACTAATTTTAATTATATCATTTATATTTTAATTTATTATTCCATGGTTGACACTAATTTTTTTTGTTCAACATAGACTTGATTATGGATCGGGTCGTTGGAGAATTTTAGGTCTACTTTTTAGATTTGGGTTTGGTCCAACTCGAAAAATAAGTTTAAAATTTTGTCCAAACCCGACTCATTAAAAGTGTTAAACTCGAGTCTGACTCGACTTGACCGTAATAATTTTTTTAAAATTATTTTTTATATAAAAACAAATTTAAAAATATCATACATCAAATACACTAAAAATATTAAAATAAATGTTTCCCAACAAATTGAGAATACAAAAAAAATATAAGCATGCGATTCGGGCTGGGTCGAGCCTGGGCCAAAAAATTCTGCCCGAGGCTTGACCCGTTCAGAAAACAAGCCTTATTTTTTGTCCAAGCCTATTTTTCGGGCCTATATTTTTACCTAAACTCTCTCACTTTTCTGGCGAGCATTCAACCATGGACAAATGACTCAACCCATGATCAGATTTACAATAGAGTCATAACCAACTTTTTGATAAATTGATTTTTAGCGATAACTTAATTTTTATTTAAAAAATGATTTAAAATACCAATTAAAATTAAAGTTTCGAAATATAAAACAAATGCCTCTTTTATATTCACTTTCAATGAAAAGTTTTTTTCTTTATTTTTGGAATTTACAATTTTGTAAAAACAACATTATACATTTCAATTTTCAAATAGTTAAACAAAAATTTTATTTGTCCTCCAATTTTTAAAAGAGAGATGTAATTTTCTTTGATTTCAATTGCTATTTTATTTTTTGTTGGTTGCATTGGAATGATGTAAGTTTCTTTGGTGAGATTATTTAAAATTTTTTATTAGAATTTGAAAATTAAAAGAAAAAAATATGTGTGCCTCTACAAGTTTCGTTAGAAGTTCCTATAAACTTCGTTGAGAACGCTAAGTACCAACTTCTGGTGTGCTTTTGGCACGTTAGGGAAAACAACTTGCATTTGAGGTGTCAAAGGCTTCCATAATCCTCATGTAACTGTTATATTAATGCAAATGATCCCTTGGATCTTTTGTCCCATTGTATGTCTCCTTCAGCAGTTTGAAAGAAAGATTAGCTAGTTAGGAACTTATTTACATATTGGATTGACAAAGCTACTTCTAGCTTCGTCGATACCTTCAATAGGTCCATTTCTCTCCTTAACACCTCATTTGTTGCAGGAGAGGGGAGCCCGTTGGTGCTATGCGTATTCCTTGTGGACTATCCCCATATCTCTCCCTCTTACTTTTATGGAGTGGTCCCTTCATTCGGCTACTGATGAAGTCAAATCCTCGTGTCCCGGTGCTACATTCACCATTTCTAAACAGTCTCTTTCCACCATGAACTTACAAATGATTCAAGCATTTTATCGTACGATCTCTTCATATTGCGGTTGATGGTTTCCTTCTACAGGATTTAGTTGATTTAGGTAATTTTGATAGTAGCTAGATGGTTGCTCTGACTGAGGTAGTTGCTTATAATTTCCTTGGCGACCTGATTGGCCATATTGGTTGTAACCAACATAACATTGATGTTTTGCTTTTGGCTATTGCTAATAATATTGGCTTTGATCATAACCATATATATTGGTAGTAACCTCCTTAACCATATGAATTATCTCCTTACTCATATTGGTTTTGATAGTAGTGATCACCCTACTCATAGTTGACCTTGTTAACTTGTACTTCTAGGATATTCTGAACCAGTTGAGCCATAGCTTCTGGTCCAATTCCCCACAGATGGAGCCAATAGTTATAACAATAAAGTTATATAATGTTTTAGAGGAAACTACAATGGTGGTTTCATACCATAGATGGTGTGGAGAGCCACTAGAGGACGATAGTTTGTTTTTGTTAGAGAGGTGTTTTAGCAGAGTGTTTACTATGTCTCTTATCTTGTGTGCCCCTTCTCTCCTAGAATATGGGGTATCTATAGGCGAAGGAGACTTAGAATGGGTCCTTTAATGTATGATTGCCTCTTCGGTAAAGTCCAATTTAGACCCAGGTTAGGGTATGGGTTCGATGTAACCATCTTCGAGGTTGGTGAGCCTTGAACTGTGGAAGCATTAATGAGATTGGATCCAATGTCATGATTCCTTAGTGATGTTGCAATGATGTTCTTTCCATAATGGCGTGGAATGCTCATGTATGGGTGGCATAGGAACCAAGTGTGGGTTATAACAAAATTGTTTGTAAATTTCGGGCTAAATCATTATTTAGGGCCTGAACTTGACAGCTTTTTCCACATCATGGTCTGAACTTTGTTTGGTCCAAGTTAAGTCCTAAAATTGGCAATTGTTCTCACATTAAGACTTGGACTAGGCAACTGTTCCCATATTGGGGCTTGAACTTTTTTTTGTCCAAGTTACTTCCTAAACTTGGCAATTGTTCACACATTGGGGCCAAAATTTTAAATTTTCAAGGATTAACTTGGACAAAAAAATTGTTTAAGCCCCAATGTAGGAACAATTACTCAGTTCAGGGCCTAAGTTAGACCAAAAAAAAGTTCAGGCCCCAATTTGAAAACAATTATCAAGTTCAAAATAAAAAAATGTGATTTAATCCTAAAATTTAATTTGAATAAGTAAATTATATTTTAAATATTAAAATCACATACAAACATAACCCTTACAAATTCAAATACATAATACATTATATTTGATATAAACTTTGAAAAATAAATAATTATATACACAATATAAATATTACAAAATATATAAATTTAATTTTTTTTCAATTTAAAGTGAATTGTATATCCTCAAAACTACTTTTCCAAAAGTGAAAACTATTTCAATCCTGTTTTTTAATTGGACTTAAAACCAATTTAAAGGTGAAATTTTTTTTTACAGCAATGTTAAACAAAGCTTAAATTAATATAAGAAGGATATTTATTATTTATAGCTTAAATTAATATAATGAGTTAGGTTACCATCCAAACCTGAATGTTCGCCCAAAATATGAGAGGGTTTGGACAAAAATATAGGCCTGAAAAATAAGTTTTAACAAAAAATAAAGTTCATTTTTCAAATGGGCCAAGCTTCGAGTAAGATTTTTTTTTGCCCGAATAAGTTGTTTTACTATCATTTCATCATTATATTGATACTATTTTATTACTATTATTTGAATATTATATAACTCTTGTTTTATTCTTAATTTTGCTACTATTTTAGAGGTATTTGTTTGTTAAGTTGCAACTATCTTAATGTTAGTTAAGTATAAAGAATTTTTTAATGTACTTTCAATTTATTGAGAAACATTTAATTAATATTTTAGTGTATTTGATGTATTATATTTTAAAAAAACTATATATAAAAATAATCTAAAAAAAACCGGGTGGTTGAGTCGAACTCGAATTTAACCTTTTTAATCCGGACCGAGCTTGAGTAGAATTTTAAGCCTATTTTTTAGGTCAGGCTCGAGCCTAAAAATGGACATGAAATATTGCACCGACCCAACCCAAAACCAACCCGTCATGGGCTATGTCCACTTGTAAGTTAGATTTTTTTTTTTGGAAGAAATAAGTTAGACAAATTGATTGCATCTTTAGTAACTGACTTAATAAATTCTGAAACTAAACAACTCGCTAAGATTAATTAAGGATCAATGAGCTGATATGGTAACTGCAAAAAGATTGAATCAAAAAACCCAAAATTTAGAGGTGTATTGTAAGATTTGTGGGTTAAGTGACGTCTAAAATTACTCATAATCTCTTTTTAACTCATAAATAGGAGGATAATGTGTTTCAACGCACTCAAACTCACATCTTCTACCCAAAGAGAAGAAAAAGATGGCTATCATGAAACTTGACATGAACAATTCAGATATACCTTTTAATATAAGGCGTATTAATATTCATTGCTTTTCATCAAAGATTTCAAGTTCCATATGATTAACATTTGATCGATGTAAGGAAAAAGAAAAGAATGAAAAGAATCTTATAAATGTTGAATAAATATGAGAAAATAAGAAGGAAAAAAAAAGGTTTAACCTTGTTTAGTAATGACAATCCACCAAAGTGGAGGCTGAGAAGACAAGAGGGGATTGTTGTTGTTGCTGCTGGGTGGAAGCAAAGGTGAATTCGGATTCCCGGTGATCGTCTTCTGGGGCAGGAAGATTGAGATCCAAGCTTAAAGACAAAACATTTGGTGGTTTCTTAGGTTTCTCAGATTCCAATGCCATTGGAACTGTCAAAGACAATGTTGTGTTGGTTGTAAGAACATTAACATGATTACCTATTGACCCTCTATGCCTTCTCATATGCCCTCCCAAGGCTTGTCCAGAGGTGAACTCAGCCCCACAAATGGAGCATTCATGAACCTTAACCTTAACCTTACTGTTATTATTATTGTTATAATTAGGACCTTGTTCTTCATATGCTGCTTCAACCATGGCAACCTCAGACAGTGTAGCCTTGGGTTTCTTATGGCTAGCCCTATGACCACCAAGGGCTTGGAATGAAGGGAACGTTCTATTACATGTTTTGCACTCGTAAACATAGTACCCGACCTTGCCTGTCCCATTAGAAGGCGTTTCCAAGAACTTTCTACTAGCGAATTTCTTGTAAACCAGCATGTCTTTCGGGGATTCTCTGGATTTGCCTTGCGCCAGGAGGATCAAACAGTTGGCCATATCTTCTTCTTCCTCGGTGGTGCTATCTTGATATTCGAAAGAAGAGGAAGAACAACTATTCCCAATCCCATCAAGTACTTCACCTCCATTGTTGCATAGAATGGCAAAAGGGATGGGTGATTGAGGCCTCGACCGCTTCGTTCGCTTCCCTTTTACAACATTGGTATGATGTCTAGACCCCATCGCAACAACATCCATTGGAGCCAAAGACTTGAGAAAGATATATAAGTGAATGCAATGATAAAAAAGAAAGAAAAGAGAGGAGGCAATGGAACAGTAAAGAGTAAAATAGTAAGGGCAAGATGTTCCTCAAGCTTACAAGATTTCTTTTGTATAAAATAATATTTATAGGGAAGAAAAAGAAGAGAAAAAGAAGTCCAAAAACAGACCAAAATCGTAACTGAAAAGAGGCAAAATTAGAAGAGATGGAGAGTAAAACAGTTGGGAAGGTTGTTAACGTAAAGTCCGTTTCACACTCTCTTTCTCACACTTTGCCAACGCACTTCACGATATGCAAATCAACACCAACAATAAATATATAAAAATATTGGAGTAGGGCAAGGCAAACAACAACTACGACAATTATTTCCCCCATCCAATGCTCCGTTCCACGACATAAGCATGCTCCGTCCATGAGCCGGGTCAGGTCCACCCGTAAATTAAGAGAGTTCAGATAAAAATATAGGCCTAAAAAATAAGGCCCGTTTTCAATACGGACAAAGTCGGTCTTAGGAGTTATTTTGAAGTGTAGCCGCCTAAGGTCCAAGGCTAAAAGAGGCCCAAAAAACTTATTTATTTAGCTTTTAATATGGGAAAAAAATCTTTAAATTAAAGTAAACTAATTAAATGTCTAGAGTTTTCAATTCTCAGCCGTAAATACATCATCTTCAATTCCTTGTCTTCTACAAACCTTCTCTAATTCTCAAATTTCAACTCCTATCGTTAAAGATAAAAAATAATTTCAATTTCCCCCCCAAAAATCAATCGTTACTAGCATTCAACCTTCTTTATTTTCCCATAACCATGGCAACGGGAGAAACTTTCTACAAATTAAATAGGGCCAAATTTGATTTGAGGAATACATTATTCATTGGTCATCAGCATCAATCAATTGAAGTCATTAATTTTTACTTTATATTTGAGAGATTGGGAGCCTCCCATCCGCGGTCTGCCGAATCTACCATTGTTTTAGGTATAATTCTCCCTCCTTTCTTGTAATCTTTTCATTCTTAATTTCATTTTTTGATGTCAATGAGAATAATGAAATTAATGATCCAAATGAGCCTAATGATGTGCCAAATGCATCAAATATTGAAAACCTTGGTCTTAATGAAGAACAAACAATTACTCCTGATTTTGGCATTGATGAAGAACAAACAATTCTTTCTTTGGATATTTATGATCCTAGAAATTGGGCTAATCTTGAAAACAGAACAAGAGACATTTTAGTTGAAAAGGAGCCTATAAGAGAAATGAATCTTGAAGTCGTCAATGTCACAAGACCGATTGAATGGTCTGGAAATTTTATCAATCGAGAAATTTTGTTTTGGAAAATATTGATGTTGATGTTATCATTAATGATTTTGCATCTCAAAATGCTTGTAGAACCCACTTTTTTTTTATTTTTTTTGGAAAATTTTTTGTGTTTTTGTAGTTGATGACATAAGAGTAGATTGAATGAAAAGTATTTTTTTTTAAAAAATTTGTTAGAAAAATATATTATTCGCTTAATATCATAAAACATATTATTTTAATGAAATTACTAGTATATGATTTTATTTTATTTTATTGTATTATGTTTTATAATTTTTAAAAGGACCCGATTTATTGTTTCGCCTAGGGTCCAAAAATGTCATTCAGGTCAGGTCCCGAGTAAGCTTTTTTTGCCCGGGCCCAATTCAAATTTGCAGAAAAAAAATCTATTACTTTTTTTTACTGTTTTGCCACTATTTTTTCGTTGTTTTGCTATAATTTCGCTATTATATTGCTACTAATTTGTTGTTATTGTTTGGATATTACATAATTCTTGTTTTATTATTAATTTTGCTACTATTTTACAAATATTTGTTTGCTAAGTTGCACTTATCTTAGTGTTATTTAAGTATATTTTTTCCCCATCCAATGCTCCGTTCCACAATATAAGTATGCTCCGCCCATAAGCCGGGTCAGGTCCACCCGAAAATTAAGAGAGTTTGGGTAAAAATATAAGCCTAAAAAATGAACTTGGATAAAAAATAATGTTCGTTTTCAATACGGGCAAAGTCGATCCTAGGGGTTGTTTTGAAGTACAGCCGCCTAGGGCCTAAGGCTAAAAGAGACCCAAAAATTATTTATTCAACTTTTAATATGGGAAAAAATCTTTAAATTAAAGTAAACTAATTAAATGTCTAGAGTTTTCAATTCTTAGCCGTAAATACTTCATATCTTCAACTCCTTAGCTTCTACAAATCTTCTCTAATTCCCAAATTTCAACTCCTACCGTTAAAGTTAGAAAATAATTTCAATTTTCCCCAAAAAAATCAACTGCTACTAGTATTCAATCTTCTTTATTTTCCCATAACCATGGCAACGAGAGAAACTTTCTACAAATTAAATAGGGCCAAATTTGATTTGAGTAATGCATTATTCATCAATCATTAGCATCGATTGATTGAAGTTATTAATTTTTACTTTATATTTGAGAGAATGGGAGCCTCCCATATGCAGTCTGCCGGATCTACCATTGTTTTAGGTATAATTCTCCCTCATTTATTGTAATATTTTCATTCTTAATTTCATTTTTGATGTCAATGAGAATGATGAAATTAATGATCCAAATAAGCCTAATTATGTGCCAAATGTATCCAATGTTGAAAATCTTGGTCTTTATGAAGAACAAACAATTACTCCTGATTTTGGCATTGATGAAGAACAAACAATTCTTTCTTTGGATATTTATGACCCTCGAAATTGGGTTAATCTTGATAACAAAACAGGAGACATTTTAGTCGAAAATGGGCCTATAAGAGAAATGAATATTGAGGTCACCAATGTCACAAGAACGATTGAATGGCCTAGCAATTTTATCAATTGAGAAGAATTTTTTTAGAAAATATTGATGTTGATGTTATTATTAAAGATTTTGCATCACAGAATGCTCGTAGAACCCACTTTTTTATAATTTTTTTTTATGTTTTTGTAGTTCATAACATATGAGTAGATTGAATGAAAAATAATTTCTTTAAAAAAAATTTGCTAGAAAAATATATTATTCGCTTAAATCATAAAATGTATTATTTTAATGAAATTACTAGTATATGATTTTATTTTATTTTATTACATTTTATAGTTTTTTAAAAGGACGGGCCTAAATACGGGTCAGGTCTCGAGTAAGCTTTTTTTTTACCCGGGCCCAATTCAAATTTGCAAAAAAAAAAGTTACTATTTTTTTACTGTTTTGCCACTATTTATTTTGGTTGTTTTGCTATAATTTCGCTCTTATATTGCTGCTATTTTGTTGTTATTTTTTGGATATTGTATAATTCTTGTTTTATTATTAATTTTGCTACTATTTTAGATGTATTTGTTTGCTAAGTTGCACTTATCTTAGTGTTATTTAAGTATATATTTTCTTTAATTTTTTACCATTTGTCAAGGAACGTTTATTTTAATATTTTTAGTGTATTTGATGTATTATATTTTTAAATTTATTTATATAAAAAATTTAATACGGGCAAACCGGGTTGAGCTCGGGTTTTAGCATTTTTATCCAGACCGAGCTTGGGCAAAATTTTATGCTCATTTTTTGGTTCGGGTTGAGCCTAAAAAACAAGCCTAAATTTTTTACTTTATTAAAAAAAAATAATTAAGAAGTAGGTTTTAGTATATTGATTTAAAGTAAGGACTAAATCATAAATATGTGAAAACTTTTTGGCTCAAGTGTAAATATTCAAAATTTAGGAGATCGAAGTGTAAAAATAAGAAAGTTGAAGGACCAAAAGTGAAAATAACCCAATTTACTATGATATGGAATTGACATGTAGGAACAAATTGAATAGATGAAGAATTGTAAGGGACTAAATCACAATTTTACCAAATTAAGTGATGATTCAATGATGGAATTTTGAAAGACCATAAATGGCAAAATGGTCAATTAGCAAGAGGAAGATTTCTAGAATGTAATGATATGTTGATGATATTTTGGTGATATTTTAATTAATTAATTAGTTAAATATTATTTTATTAATATTTTACTTAGATATTTATTATTATTTTATTTAGAAAATGATAGTATGAAAAGAAAGGAAGGATGAAGGAAATTTATCATTCTTCCAACGTGAGTGAAAGGGTGAGAAATGGAGTTTTCTTTTCTTTATAATTTAGTCCTTTGCCATGAAAACCTACCTTAATTTTTACCCAAAATTTTTGAAATTTTCCTTAGATATTAAAGAGAGAAGATGAAGTAAAGATTATAGAGAATATGTTCATCAATTTAGAAGCAAGAAAATAGTAGACGAAAGTGGAGAAAACGAGAGGAAAAAGGAAGGAAAGTGGTGAAGATGAGAAATGCATGGAAATGAAGAAGAAAGGAAGAAATTCTTGACAAAGGAGGTAAGTTTTATACTAAACCTACTTGTATTTCAATAGATCGAGTTAAAGATGTTTTGAGTGAGATGTATGAAACATGTATGTAATCTTAATATTAGAAATAGAAAGCATTTGATGGAGATTAGAGACTTAAAACACTAAATTGGTAAGAGAGAATGTGATTTGTATGGTGAAAGATACTAAGATTAAGAAATGAATATGTAATCTATACATAAACATAAGTGATTAAATTGTATAGTAATCAAAAGTACGACAAATATGTGTGATTGAATGAAAGATGGTGCAAAGAACCACGGAAAGGAAAATCATTTCATTAAAACAGTTTGGACAACAACAATTACTTAACTTTGAAAATTCACAAAAAATTATAGAAACTTAGTTAGAGATTGAATTAAAATGGAATTAAATCTTAATGAGCCTAGTTTCATATGGAAGAAACAGTGAAAGAAACAAAGTTTTATATTTTGAGATATATTAGTTTTCGTGAAACAAGGTTGGAGTGGATTCGGGTTCCCTTGTCCTAATTTTTGGAAAATCATAAAAAAATTGTAAAAAAATGATTAGTGGTTTAAATTTATATTTTAAATTCTTAATGAGTCTATTTTCAAGAGAAACAAACGAAAATATCATCCGAACCCTGTGCTAAGAGATAATAAATTTTAGTAAATTTGAAGAATTTATTGTAATTATTGGCTAAATTATAAATTCTGAAATTTTTATGGTAAAAGATATTTGGGTCTAGTTTCAAAAACATCAACCGGATCTTAATTTTGAATTTTGTAACTCAAGATATAAATAATTAGTGACTATGACTCAAGTGGACAACTTTGATATGAACATAGTAAATAGTGAAATTATAGATAATGTTACATATAAGCATGTTATATACTAAAAGCTAAAGATTCTAATAAATATATACATAAATGATGTGGAATGGAGAGGAGGAGCAGGAAATATATATATATATTAGATGAATTTGAAATGTTTGAAATGGTTGTAAGTGATGGAATGATTAATACATGTGAGTATGTTTAAACGAATTGATAAAATAATAAGTGAATAATTATGAATTGATGTGATACTTAAATCTTTGTTTAAATTTTATGAATAATTAAATTGATTAGCATAATCTAAAAATAAATATAAAATATACATAAAGTTGGTAAACTACTTTTAAAAGTGCAAGTCCTCTAATGATCTTATTTGTAAAACTTTAATATTTGTGTTAATTTTATAAACTTTGATTGAATATCATGTTTTATGAGGACTTGAGATTAGAAATAGATGTAAGTGGATGATATGTAAAATGAAGTAGCGATATGACATCTGAATATGGTTTATGTAATGAAATAAATTAAAAATAAATAAAAATAAAGCGTGGAGCTTGTATGAAAATGGAGACGACGACACGGCGACAAGTTCTCCATGTCATGATGTGGAACCCCCAACGTCGCGACGAGAGTTTAAATTTTTTTATATAAACTTTACAATTTGGTCCTTGATCAATTGTGGATGTTTTAATGAGTTCTTTTAACTCATAATTAGTTTTGTCGTAAATTTAGTTATTACTAAAATGAGTTAATGATCTACATTAATTAAATAATATGATAAATTGATCTGAAATTTTTAGTAGTTGCTTCGGCAACGAATGTGACATCCTAGTGCCTTGACTCGGCGATTGAGTCGGGTATGGGGGTGTTACATAAATAGTTCGTCATCCACTTAGGATTTATGTATGTCACATTATGAACGTCACAAGTGAATAAATCAATAAACAGATTTAGGATCAATTATCCTTAGGTCCAGTCCGATGTACTGTTAATCCAGTCAGTCACATCAATGTCTCTATCTTTTGAGAGTCATCCACTTCGATACCCAAAACATCTTCCCAATTAGACTTAATAGATGACATATTAGTTCTTCAATCGATTTGCTCATTTATTATTAGACTAAGGACATGCTTAGATTCGTCTACTAATATAAGTTATCTTTTCATATTATGTTTCGACCACGTAATACCACTTAATATTAGTTTAAACATTAGACAACCAGTGAGCAACATTTGCTTCCATTTTGCTTTGCGTGCAAAAACCACATGAGGACAATTATACAAAGTATTAATCTAATGAATAAATTTATTAATCAATCTGTTTGAAAAAATTACAAGTGTACTTAGACAAAAATACTACACTTAGGGCACCAAATCCAACAGTACCATATGGTCTTTTTGGAAACAGTCAGTCACGTCGCAACGACATACTCTCAATGTCGTGACGAGAACAAGCAGTGAGTCATGTCGCGATGATGTACTCTCAATGTCACGATGAGATAAAGTCGGTGAGTTACATTATGATCTGAAACCCCCAAAGTCGTGGCGTCAACCAGATAGTTTTCAAACTTTACAATTTGATCCTTATACAACGTTTGGTTAGCAAAAGAACTTTTGTAACTCGTATAAGACACGAAAATGAATATATAACATATTGTGAATGTATAACACACTTAACATTATACATAAATGGTTAAATGGTATTGTAATTTGTCGTAATTGCTTCGACAACAAATGTAACATTCTGTAGTTTAGACCCAACGATCAGGTCGAGTATGAGGTGTTACAATTTATATAAACAAGAAGTTGATATTCAACCCACAAGTACAGACTTAAGGATTAAAGATCCCATGACTAAGACATTATCAATAAATAGTTAAAAAACATGTGAATTATATCGAATTTAGTGATGTCTATTAAATTATAACTTCTAATAACATCCCCAACTAATTGTAACATCTTACACCCAACCCGAATGAACACCAGATATAAGATGTTACATTTATTGTCGAAACAACACAACAAATCGAATATATAACTTGGCGTCCATAAAATTCTAGTTTTAATCATGCTAAACAATAAAACCGGTGAATATAAGAGTTAATAGATCATCATTGAATAAAAAACAAACTCAAGTGGGTCTTCAAACAACAAATGAGGCCCAAAATACACAAACAAGGAGTCGTGTATCAATATTTGAGACCTATGTACCGATACAAGTACTAAAATTTCAAAACAGTAAACTCCAGTACTCAATGTTCCAATACAATGAAGGGAAGGTATCGATACATCAAGAGATTATTGATACTCAAGGCCATATGCCAATACATGGTATTAGTGTATCGATACTTCATCAGAAGTAGCGATACCCTAGTCACTCAAACAAGCCTCAAATACACTCAGAAACCTACTAGCATAGAAGCCAACCTATATATAAGCAAACCACTTATACTAAAACTTGTTCAAAACTCATAAATTTAACCTTTCTCTGGACTGGTACCCCAATCGAATCCCAATTAAGTAGGCCAGTCCAATCTAGTTCAAACAACCATGTCCAAAATCCTCCTAAATAATTAAATTAAAAAATATATTTTTAAGGGAAAATCTCTTATTATTTGGGTATGCAACCTGCTTGATTACAAAAGAAAATCAAAAGCTTAGAAAAATAAGAAAGAAAAATTCAAACAGTTGGGGGAGAAGATGATTTCCTAATCTGTCGATAATGAGTTAACCCAATCAACGAAACCCAAAAAAATCATCCGACTAAGTTTTTAAGGCAGTGATTTTTTTTTGTGAAGAGAAAAGAAATAATCTTGTTCTCAATTTTGTTTTAAGTTGTCAATCTCAGTTAAATATTTAAAATAATAAAATCCATGTGGCGAGAAATGATTGGAGAGGCACCAATAGGGACATCAAGTGGGACTGAGTCCAAGTTAGTGAATTTTTACATATCTCCCGAGGCATTTGCCCCAATAAAAGATCAACATGTTCTGTTGCGACCTACAGCAGCAATCACCAAGACTGGTGGAGTTGCAATGAACGCATCGACTAGCTCCATTACAGAAATTCATTCCTACCAAGGAAATGCATGTTAACAATACAAGATGGGCGGAATAAGCGCATGCATGTCCAAAGGTTGTAAACCGATTCAGGATACTAAGAGAGGTGCTAATGCCTACCATTTAGCTCCAAACATTTAAAACTTGGTTGGTACCAACATCGATATAGAGATATGACAAATATATTTGAAAATTTTAAATTTATCAACATATCTATGATAGATACATTGCGATGTCCTACATTCACACTCAAAATCAAGTAATAGAATGTGAATATATTATCAAAACAAAGGTTAGCCCCACATCAAGACAATATAATTAAGCAGCAGATAGTGGGGCTATGACAAGAAGTAGATGCCGTTGTTTATGCCTTGTAAGGGGGTTACACGGCTTATAACGATTAATGAGAAAGGAATAAGAATCTGAGCTTTGAAGTACTCACTATGGCACGTTGAAGCTCAAAAGAATCTTACATCTAAAGTATTCCCCGTGGCACGTTGAAGCTCAAAGAATAAGAATCTCAGTTTAGAATGGGAACTTAATGTATGAAGAATAAGAACCAAAAAAGAGGGTTTGGCTTCCCTCCATTACTTTTTTGTCCATTCTTATATATCTAATCACTGTTCACAAATTGACATTCATATTTGATGGATGAGGCATACACATTTGAATGGTGATGACTAATGTATTAGATATTAATGGAGGCAAAAGTAGTGGATTGGATCCTAACCCCAGAAAATTAAGTATGATTTGCTCTTTTGTCTCTGGTAGAGTTGCAATATCTAGGCAGTAAGCTGCAAAATCCACATACACACACACACACACACACATATATATATATCAATTAACAGCAAACTCAGATGGTTATATTCTACAAGCAAAAGCAGTTTTTGGTACTGGGAAGCCCTTAAATATAACATACTACTAGTTTAGCACCTATAAGGATGCTATCAAGTCATACACAGTTAATCTGATTAAACACAAAATATTCCTACAAGTTTTAACAATTTTTTTATGAACCTCAAAGTTTAGTGTGGACTGTTGTGGGTTAAATTACACAAAAGAGCAGATAATTCATTAGTTCTTGTGGCACTGGATATCTCAGCAGAAGTTTCAACTTAAACTTGGGATGCCATGCAATGAGAGCCTATGAACAGAGCTTCTCTTTTTATGATTTCATACTATACTATGCATCTTCTCAATCCTATAGTTCTTCTCTTTTTATGACGTTTGAAATTACCATGCTATTCATATTTTCAGTCAAATAATATACTTAATAAATGTACTTATGACTGGAATGAATAATTAAAGAAGGGTCAGATAACTTCTAAAAGCTTCCATCATAATTATAATTCTTATGCAAAAGTTTCTTATGAAAGAAGAGTACAACACTTCATAATATACAGTGGCAATTCATTGCAGAGCACAAATCGGTCAATACAGTTACCTTACTCAAGATAATTATACATACACCTAATAGTTTACATTATTATATCTATAAATGCACTGAAATCTCAATACTAGTTTCGTTTTCCAGCTAAAGGGGCACCTACAGAATAGCACAACACCCGCGTCCCCACCCGCGTCCCCCCACAACTTTTCGGACTTCTGGGGTGAAAATATCTTTAACCTCTTCAAATACCTCTTCAACCGGCTTTGCAGCATCAATCTGAAGGTAAAGCAACAACATTTGAGTAGTATGTAAACATGGAAACTATTAAGAAAACAAAAAAAAAACCATTTCAGTGAAGCAGAATTTTACCTCTCGAACCTTGCCCTTTCCTTTATAGTACTCAATTACAGGAAGACTAGACTCTAGAAACACCTTAAATCGCTTCCTTATTGTTTCAATGTTATCATCTTCTCTTCCCTTGGTATCCAGAAAATGAAAAATGGTTTAAAGAACAAAAAATGGTAGGAAATCATCTGATTCAAACCTATATATATCTTTTAGAGGGGACATTAGCTAACCTGGTTTCTATTAAGAATTCGCCTCTCCATTTCTTTTTCAGAACAATTAAAATACAGGACAAATTCTGGCTCAATTTTAGTCTGCATTCAGCATGTAAGTGAAGTCATTTTAAAGTTTAAACTCACTGCTTTTGTTGGAATATCTAAATGAATGAAGCTGAGAAGACCGCATAAAAGAAATGAGATAAACAAAGCCTTACAACAGCTTCAAATGCAGCTCGGTTTTCTTCATTACGAGGAAACCCATCAATAAGGAACTTGTCATTACCACTTTCCAACATTGCTTTTTGAAGAAGCTTAATTGTTACCTCGGAAGGAACAATCTTTCCTTCATTCATCATGTTCTGAATCATGATTCTGCAGACCATAAGACAACAATGCATTCAATTAGCACACAAAGCCAATGAATTAGTCGATAAGCATGTATTCATAGATTTCATAAAAATATAATCTTATATATATGTCTGTCATACCCATTTTCAGAACCAGAGTTTTTTTCAGCTCGAAGAAGATCTCCTGCACTAAGATGAGTGTAACCAAAATGTTGAACAATTTTCTCACATTGGGTACCTTTGCCACTACCCGGACCACCTTATTGGGAAAAAAAAAATTAATTGGCTGATAAAAGTAAATTCAAAAACAATAATGGTAAAAAATGAAAAAAAATAATTATTACCTAAAACAAAAACCACCTTTGGGTTTTTCTCAGCCAAACGAACAGAGATATCCTGCATTTAGTTAATTACTTACAACTCAATGTCATCAAAGAAAATGATTCTATAAACAAATAGGCCAACAAATTAAATTCCATAACCCGAATTACCTTGCTTGAATCATTGGCTGTTCCCATTAGTGAAACACTCAGTTGAAAGCCTACGCATTTAAACAGTATGAATCTAAACAATAATACTCAAACAAATCACTCTTTTGAAGTCTTAAAAAAAAAAGCAAATACAAATACATAATTTAGTTGGTAATACAGCATAAGAAAATGAAAAGGTCCACGAATTCACATAAAAAACATTACTAATAAACTACAAAAAGCAATAGTCTGTTCAAGCTTCCCCACACAAGCTCAAAACAGAGAAGGATGCACTAAAACCGTAAAAAAAAAAAGAGAGTTAAAATAGCGAATTCTAGAGGAAACTCGAACTTGATTAAATAGCCAGAAAAAAATACTAAATAATTCGAATTGTAAGATTGCCAGAAGCCACGTCTGTAAGCCATTAAAATCACCACGAAGAAACGAGAGAGGGAGAGAGAGGGTTACCTCAAAGAAAAGGGGAGAATACAACAAAGCGAAATGGATGATTTGATCGAACGAGAACATGACATTAAATAGACCCGTTTTTTTTTTTTTTTGAATTTTGTCCCGTTGGAAAGTGGTGGTTTTTAATGGTAAAAACACCTCTCCAGTAGCTCTTAATTTTGATATTAAGCAAATTAGTTCGTCAAGACAAATCAGAATAATTTAATTTCTGTCAATTTTAAAAGGGAACAGTTAAAAAAATTAATCACAAAAATTAATATTTTCCGTCAATTATACATAATTTTTATTGATATAATAAATTAAACCTTCAATATTTATATATTTCGTTAATTTGGTCTTAATTCTAAAAATACCATCGAAAAAATGTATAAACAACTTTAATGTATGGCTAAATTTGTTATTATATCAATCAAATTTATGTAAAATTAACTAAACACATAAATGTTAATAGGGCAACCAATTGGCTTAATAACTAAAAGAGAGAGACATTAGAAGTCCTTTTACATTTTTATTTGAATATAGTAAAAAAGTTAATATGTATTTTGCCTCGAACTCGTCCAAAAGTATCTAGTTGATACTTGAACTTATATTTTATCAGCTAGGTTGGTACCTTTGTACTAACACTATTAGTTTATGTTGACGTGGCACTGTTGTCCAATTTTATAATGACACGTAGCAATCTCTTAGTATGACACATGACGGACATAAATTAAATTTTTTAAAACTATTAAATTTATATAAATTAATAAAAAATATTTTTTTCACATCAATAATAAACCTAGATAATTATTTCTCCGATTCATTCTAAGTGTATTTTTAATAAGTTTATATATATATTTTTATAAAATATCAGGGGTTATTATTATTTTGAAATTAAAAATATATAAAATTTTAAAATATATAAATTGATAAAAATATATATATAAAAAGTTTTTACATCAAGAATAAACTTAGATAGAAAGTTGTCCAAATTCAAATGCATTTGGACAACCATTTGTCCAGATTCATTGTAGATATGATTTTAGTTCTTTTATATATTTATATATTTTTATAAATTTATAAAATTTTAATTTTAGTTATATATTATATATTTTAAATATTTATATATTTTTCAAAAAAATAAGATTTTATATATTTTTATATTTTATAAAAATAAAATAACCTAAAAATTGTTTTTAAATAAAATATTTAAACTTACTAAAAATACATCTAGAATGAAGTCTAGATTCAAATTTATTTGAACAACCATATGACCATGTTCATTCTTGATGTAAAAAATTATACTATTTTTTTAATTTATGTCCGCCATGTGTCATATCAAGAGGCTACCACGTGCCATAATTGGATTGGCTATCAATGCCAAATTAGCAAAAACTAATGGGTTAGTGCAAAGATACGGTGATGTAATATAAGTTTAGGTACCAACTAGGTGCTTTTGAACAAGTTTAGGGGACAAATTATATAATAACCCTAAAAAATTATTATGTATTAAAATAAGTCTACTTAAAATTTATTTTTAAAAATTAGAATTTTTAGAGGGACAAATTATACAATAATAAAATGACACCACTATTACTTCTCGGGATTCTTTTTAAGAATATTTTACTTTGTTGTTATAGATACAGATTTAAATTGATGGAGCATGACCTCGACATCTATGAGTGAGAAATTTAGATCATTTTGTAACACATTAAACTTGACTTACATGTCGATGTCATGTTGGTGCTATCTATAAGTTGTTGATACCCTTCTTATCTCCCACAAGTTTTACAAGTTACTAAACAATAATTCATTACAAAAACACTGTAAAACATTTACAAACCTTAAACCATTCAAATTATATCTAAAAATAAAACATTTTCAATACTATAGATTTAACATTAAGGGAGAGTGTTCGATCAAATCGAGTGAAAAATTTTATCATCTTAGCTCGATTTGAAATTTTTAAAATTTTAACTTTCTTTATATATTCTTTATATTCTTTTAAAATTTTATAATTTTTTAAAAATATAAATTTTGGAATTTTTATAAACATTTTGAATTTAAAATTATTTGGAATTTTTGAAAATTATTTTTTGTAATTTTGTTGAGAGAGAACAATGTGCTTATTTTCAAAATTGATTGGGACCAAAGCGGTATTTATATCAATCTGTTATTTGAATTATTGAATTATAAAATTCAATTCGACTTGAACTCGAATTACTTATTCTAATTAACTCGAATAACTCGATTTGATTAACTCAAAATTTGATTTTTTCGAATCGAATCGAGTTTTGCTCACACCTATTTAACATAATAATTAATATGGACTTTATAATGATACGAAAGTGATGGTCGCTAAACTAACTAATATTTACGGCAAAGGCAAACACACCTATTGAACAATAGTATAGCTATGGTGAGTAGGGAATATCGTATCCACAAGGACTAAAAGTACTAGTAATTACCGTTTTTCTATTATTTAGCCGATAACTTGAGATGATTGTTTTTAATCTAAATTTACTAATCTAATTTAACTAATAACGCAACAAAAAATGAAATAGGAAATAATCGAAGATAACCAAAGAGAAAGACAATACCCATGAAAGAATCCACCTAGACTTCACCTATTATTCTGAATCTGAATTAAACGATTTATTCACTTGTCTCTTGATCCGTAAAAATCTCTAAATTATGTTAATATCTCTTTCGAGAGTAAAAACAACTGACTTTAGGTTGATTAATTGAAATCTCTTTCTAATTAAAACCCCTATTGTCGCATTAACTCGATCTATGGATTCCCCTATTAGATTTGACTCTAATCCGGTAGATTTATGTTGTTCTATTTCTAAGATTGCATGCAACTACACTCAATTATGATAGATCTACTCTTAAACAGGGACTTTTGCTCTACTGAAATAAGCACATTAAATATGAATTAATATCCCTAGAATATTACAACACGAAATAAACATACATAATTGAGAACAAGAATCAAGTATTTATTATGTAAATTAGAAATCAAATAATAAGATTTATCATAAGTTTCATCTTCCCTAGGTATCTAGGAATTTTAGTTCATAATATGGAATAAAAATATCTCAAAGTCAGAAAAATCACAAGACATAAAGAAATTCAATAAAACTTCGAAAGAAGTTAAAATGAGATCTTCAATCTTGAAGGAGATCCACTTCTGAGTTGGCTTCGATGGTGTTCTTCGAGTGATTTCTTCAATCTTCTCTGAGTGCCCCCTCAGATATTCTTTTAATTGGTATTTATAGACTTTAGAATGCTCAGAAAGCCTAAAAATTAGATTTTTTTTCGAGTATCTGGGAAGCAGGGTGCGCTATCGACATGGGCTGGCACATGGGCATGTGGCCAGCCTGTGTGGAAATGCCTAGGCCGTGTGGATCCTGGAAACAGCTCTATTTATCCGATTTTAGCTCATTTTTCGCTCCTTTTGCTCCCAAATGCTCTCCTAAGTATAGAAACAAGAATTTAAAGGATTAGGAGCATCAAATTCACTAATTTACACAATTAATCATCCAAAAATAGATTAAGAATAAGATTAAAATATGTTACTTTTACAGCTTATCAGAAAGTTCTATACAAATTATTTATAATTATAAATGTTAGCTTTGATTCAAGTGTTTTGATATAATAAACTTAATTCTAAATTTCCTTAGTCAAATTTGCACTAATTATTTTGATCACATTTAAATATATTTTCTAATGTGACAAACTCAAAAAAAAAATAAAGTTTCTAAATGACTTTAATTTTCTACAAAATATTTTGAGTAACTCCAAGTTCTTTAAAATGATTTTGAGCCTTATTTTCAAGTTTTTCCGACACTGTCTCGAGACACAAGGCCATATGTCTCGAGACACATGAACTTCTAATGTAAAATTGTTCGGGAGAAACACTGTCTTGAGACGTTGTAAGGATTGTCTCGAAACATAAATTTATTTATCTTGAGACAAACCAACATGGAAGCTAAAGGTATACTACAGGAAACTCTGCCTTGAGACAAAAGATTTGTGTCAAGAAAACATCAAAACTAAGATTTGCTTTAATGGAGCCCTGTCTCAAGACAATCGTGTAATTATCTAGAGACATACTTGTTTGTCTTGAGACAGTATACTCCAATAGTCGTATTTTGTTCTTCCTGTCTCGATATAAGAGTTATGCGCTCGATGGCAGCCTGATGAGTCAGTTGACAGATATAAAGCACGGTTGGTTGCGAAGGGTTTTTCTCAACCTGCTGGTTTTGACTTTGTGGAAACGTTCAACCCCGTGGTCCGCGCCACCACTGTCAGGACCGTGTTTGCTCTTGCTACTATGAAAGGTTGGTCCCTGCAGCAGGTTGATGTAAATAATGCATTTTTGAATGAGAAGTTGAACGGGAGATCTATATGACACAACCGCCCGGGTTTGAAATAGCTGGTTCTGATGGAAACTGATTGTGTGTAAAGTGTTGTATGGGCTTCGACAAGCCCCTAGAGCGTGGTTTCACACTCTTCGTGCTTTTTTGGTTGATAAGCTACAGTTCACACCCTCAAAAGCAGACCCCTCTTTGTTTATTCGAGCCTCGAGTTAGTCTTTTTTCTTATGGCCAATGTTGATGATATTGTTCTAACGGGTAGTTCCATGGTTGAGATTGATGAAGTGGTCAAGCAACTTCATAATACTTTTTCATTAAAGGATCTTGGTGTTCTACATTATTTTCTTAGGATGGAAGTTCGTCGTATGTCACAGGGATTATATCTCACACAAACAAAACATATGTGACTGAGTTGCTCAAATAAACTAGCATGCAAGGAGCAACAGCTACGCCTACACCTACACCAATGGTTGGCTCAACCAAGTTATCTTCTTTGGATGGCAGTCCCTTTGAAGATAGTCATCTCTACCGTAGTATGGTGGGTTCTCTTTAATATATTTGCATCACTCGGCCTGATCGTACTTATTGTGTGTACAAATTGAGTCAGTACATGAATGCACCATTAGACTCCCATTGGAAGGCTGTTAAGAGGGTGCTGAGAAATCTTAATGGTACTCTGAGTCATGGGTTATATTTTACCACCGGCCAGCCTGCATTGGTTTGTTATTCCGATGCTGATTGGGCCTCTACTATTGAGGATCGTCGCTCAATCTCTGGCTAATGTGTGTTCCTTGGTCCCAATCCTATGGCATGGTGTTCTAAAAAGCAGAGTGTAGTGTCCCGTTCATCTTCCTCCGAGGCAGAATACAGAAGCTTGGCTAATTATGTCTCCGAACTTTTGTGGGTACAACAGTAGTTACTTAAACTTGGATTGTCTCTGTCTCAAGTTCCAATTCTGTGGTGTGACAACACTTCTACTGTCACCATGGCAGCTAACCCTACGCATCACGCACGAATAAAAAACGTCGAGATTGATAGAGAAAAGGTGCTTGCTGGACTGCTGTAAGTAAATTTTGTGCCATCCACTGGACAACTTGCAGACGTGTTTACCAAACCAGTTTGATACTCTCAGAAATGGTCTTCGGGTGTTTGTTGTTCCAATGTATTCAAGAGAGTCTCAATTCTGGTATTGAGTAGTTAGAAGGTTAATCCATTGAGCAGTTAGATGGTTACGGTTGTTAAGTTTGTTACGTGTGCATGCTATTGCGTGGCTGGTATAAGTCGTTGCATGAGTTTGTATATACAGGCTCTTGAGTTCACACAAGTGATTATGCTGAATACAAAAACCATAAAAATATAGCTTCAAATTTACCAGTTAACCAAAATTTCATTTTAATATTTTTATACAATTTTATTTTATTATGCACACTTTCTTACATCCATAAATTATATATATATATTAATAACGTCGTTGATTGATATTATATTACAAATTAACTCGACACCAATTTAAAATTGATGACAAAATAAAAATATATTATTTCCTTTTATCGAGTGTAATAAAATTTCTAGTTATACTCGCATAATGTTAACATACATAATTTGTAGTTCGGTGCAATCTTTACTCATAAAATGAAAATATTTTTTAATATTTTTCACCCAAATTCACTTGGACTTAAAAATAAAAATTACATTTATATTAATATTTATGTAGCATATATTTTAATTTATTTCATCAAAAATAATTTATATTATATAATTTTGAATTATAAAAATATTAATAAATAATAATTAAGTCTAAAGTTACATGAAATTCAAAAATTTATTAATCTAAGCCAAACTTAAACCTGTTTGTGGATTTTATTTAAATTTAATTATAAAATGTATACTTTATAACATTTGATACCTGAATTTGGTAAATTTTTTTTAATTTGGTACTTAAATATTTTTTGGTCCAATTTGATACTTGAATTTGACATTTTTCCTAATTTGGTACCTAAATTTTTTGGGTCCAATTTGGTACCTAAACTTTTTTAGGTTTAATTTGGCACCTAAATTTATTAAATGTTATACAAATTACATAAAACAATAATAGTGTTTTTTTTTGTAATGCTACAAAAATATTGTTAGTATTAGAGGAAATTCATGTTAAAAAAGAGAATTGAGCTATGCTTAATGAATTAATATTAAAATAAAAATATTTTAAAACCCAAATTAAAAGAATTTCATTATTTTTAATTAATAAAATAATTAATTAATTAAATAAAACTAAAAGTAATTGAACATATAAAATACAAAAAATATCATATCATCTATCACATCACATGTCGGTCATACATTGATTATTTTTGCTACCTCATAAATATTATTCATACCATACCAAAATCAACAAACTTACTCCCCTTTACTCTATGCCCCCTTACTTGTTTGCCTCAAATTTATTCAAGGGAATAAGGTGCTACATTTTCAACATTAATAAGGGTTGTAGCTCGTGGAACAAATACATTTTCATGAAATGGAGTATGTTTGATCTTCGAAATATCTTCAAGATAATCAACATGAGTTGCCACCTAGGGGTGTGCATAATTCAGGTAAAACCGAAAAAATTCGGTTAACCGATCGAATTTGGTTAATCGGTCGGTTAACCGAAAAAATTAATAAATAAAATTATCCAACCCAACCCAATTACCCAACCCAATTACCAACCCAACCCAATAAAACTAAAACTAAAGTCTACCCAATTACCAACCCAATAAAAATAAAACTAAAGTCTAACTCTTAACTATCTACCCAATTACACATATTTTTTTTAGGTTTAATGCAAATGGAGATTTTTTGGAGAGAAGAAATGGATATAAATTGAGAATATTAAAGACTTACATTTCAACTATGCGTTAATTTCAAGAATTACATAATGTTTTTAATTATATAGTGATTCAAAGACTTATGTAATATTTTTAATTATGTAGTGATTCAATTCGGGCAATTCGGTTAATTCGGTTAATTTTTAACCAAAAATAAAAACCATACAATTTTCGGTTAATTCGGTTAACTGACCTAATTAACCGAAAAAATTTTGATTCGGTTAATTTTTTTTTTAAATTCGGTTTGGTTAACGGTTAAAAATTTTGGAAGGTCGGTTAATTCGGTTATAGCTATTTCCGGTCGGTTAACCGAATGCACACTCCTATTGCCACCTCATGCTTCACACGAACATCAATAACTTGTTGATCTTTATAACTCAACTATGACTAATCTTTTCTCACCCAAATCTTCTTTTGTTGTGGTTTTCTTGTTCCATTCATCATCCGAACAAGCTTTGCAATTGATATAAACGTCTTTCAATCTCGCATCATCTTAAAGAAGTAGGTATGATGTGCCCTTCTTTCCTATAATAAAAGCATACAAGTTTACCTTCCTTCTTGTTCCATATTTGTTGCTGCCCTAGGTGATGTTCTGTTCAATGTTACAGCATTAGATCGAATTGGCCTTATCTTTCTCAACCTTTGATCTTTCATTAGCTTGTAACAACGAAATCTAATATGTTCGACCTTTTCACAATTATAACAAATGTTTTTTTTATTCTTTTTATCTGTCTTAAAGGAAGAAGTAGCAACCATCTCTTTAGATTTTACAAAATTTGTAGGAGGTATAGGTTTCTTACCAAGTTCACTACGACCATGTTCGAATCTCCCAATTTGTAGGAGATATAGCTTTGGCATCATTTAACTCTTGCTCATTTTCTTTCAAAACAACTTTGCCTTTTCTTTAATAGTTTCACTAAGCATCTTGTTAGCCTTTTTGAGATCCACAATCCCATCAACTTTCTCTTTAACCACAATTTCAAGCACTTCTTTGCCTCCTTCGAGAATGATAACTTATTCCCTCAAGGACTCGTTCAATTCACACAACGCCTTCCATGTTCTTCAACATATGGTTGAACGCATCCTTTACGTTGTTGAAAGGAACACCATTGTCATTGTTTGAATGTGACGCTTTAATCACCGAAGGTGGACATGCGATAGTATATTTGTAGTCAAACTTTGATATCAACTTATAGATTTTCGGTTTGCTCTCTCTCTCTAGTTCAATGTTCAAGTAGATGTTTGAATAGAGGTGTGGCCAGAACAATGTAAACAAGGCAAGAAGCAAAGTAATGAGAAAAATAAAGACACGGGATTTATTAACGTAGTTTGAAAACAAATCCTACTCTGCAAAGCCTCGATAAGTGAATGATTCTTAATCAAGAGTAATTATAGCCCCAACAATGAACCCAATTGTTACAGATCATTCACCCAAAAACTTCACTTACAAATAAGAACAACTCTCCAATAAAAAAACCTAACATTAAAGCGTAAAAATATCAAGTAAAAGATACACAAATAACCGGCCAAAAGAACTCCAAAGACACACCTGTATATACGGCACAAATATTAATAATTGAAAGAAAAAGGTCCACAGTGTAGGCTATGAGCATTCAATTTTTCCCTTTTTAAGTAAGCTTTAATTTGGAGACAAATTGCAGAAAATTAAATAAGCTTGTGGTAAGTCTGCATCGTCTAAGTGGGAAGTAGGTAAGCACAATTACTAACGATAGAGGTCAATTTCAACAACTAGGGCCTATAATAAGAGCATTCATTTTTCTCGTCTGCGTATTTATATTCTCACCTGACATATCAACATATAAAATTATTCTTCCAAAAAACAATGGTTAAATTTTGTTATCAGTCCATGTACTTTATTTACGTTATGAATTTAGTATCTGTACTTTAATTTGATCAATTTTAGTCCTGATCAAATGTTAGTAGTTAAATTTGTTTGGTTAAATTATACTATTAGTCCTGTATAAATCGTAAAGTTATAGGGTTAGTCTATATTCTCCAATTGGATCATTTTAGTCACTATATATTTTTTTAAATTTCAAAATTTTAGTCTTAATGTAAATGACAGTCACGAATCCATTAATTGATTTATACAGACTCTTCTTGATTGAGACCACAGGTAAAAATAATATTGCCATAAATCGACAAAGTAATATTTCAACTTATTGATAAGAAGAGACGTATCCTTTGAGGCCAGAATTGACTTTCCTTAACACCTAATAAAATGTATGAAAGGGTCTTTGAACAACCATAGGTTGTTCTGAAAATCATTTTAAAAGACTTCGACAAGATACTTTATTTTTCCATAGAAAACTATTAGTAAATGAGAAGATTGATTATGGAGAAAAAGGAAAATAGATTCATATTCACACAAATAATTTCTCTTAAAATTTTAAAAAATTAGGGATAAAAAAAATATGTGAGTCATTTTACAATTTAAGTTATCATTGAGATTTTTTCATATTCTTTTGAAGGAAAGTAACAATGGCGTAGTCAAAGGCAAGCAGATCAAATTAAGGTAGTTAATATGGTTTAGGGCTATGATCATTGGAACTGATCAGCACTGTGGTGGTATGTCGGTAGGATGTCTTGGAGTATATAGCAATATGCCCTCCCCCATGTGATGCGGCGGGTAGGGATAATTGTTTTTGGCGACCACATAGAGCTGGGAAGTTTTCTGTTAAATATAATAGTTTAATACGAATGGATGATCAAGCAAGGGCCAGTAGTGTTTGGAGTGGAATTTGGAAGACCAATCTACCACCGAGAATCAAGCACTTCCTTTGGCTAGTTTTGCACCAGAAGCTCTTAACAAATTTTGAAAGGGCTAAGAGGAATTTGTCACTTACAACTCGGGCTGCACCTTGTATGGGGATAATTAGGAAACAATAATTCATGCTTTGTATGGCTGCACTGTTGTGGCTAAGGTATGGAAACGGTGATATCCCCGAATTCTTTGTCTCACTTCTTTAGTTTAGATCTTTTGGACTGGGTAGTAGTCAATTTGACTGGTGATTTTAGTGGTAATGGTACTCATCATGTGGAAATTTATGCTACCTTGTGCTAGTTGTTGTGGAAAAATAGAAATAATTTTATCTTTTAGCAAATAACAAATAGGCCTGAAGAGATTGTTTGTAGGGTAGATTGCTTTGTTTCTAATATTTGCAAGTCAAAAATAAATTCAGGGTCATTGGGAGTGAGTCAAGGTGTGAGGGTAAAATGGCGTCCGCTGAGTCTTGGATGGGTTAAGGTCAATGTTGATGGGTCTTCAAATGTGAATGGACACTGGTTGATGGTTGGTAGAATGGTGCGAGACTCGACGAGGAATTGGATGGAAGGTTTCGGGAAATGTATCGAGAAGGGATTTGTTCTTAAGTCCAAGTTATGGGATATTTTAAATGGACTAGAAGTGGCTCGATTAGGGAATTATAATAAGGTTATTATTGAAAGTGACTGCATAGATGCTGTTGAGATGATAATGGAAAGTTCTTTGAATACTCCTTCGATGGCCCTTGTATGAAAGATTAATGAGGTTAAAAGACAGTTACAAGAGGTTAAGTTCAAGTTTGTTCCAAGAGAGGGTAACATGGTAGCATATTGGTTTGCTAAATCAGGTTCGATTGATGGTGTTCAACTTACTATTTTTGAGTTTTCTAGCTTTCTTGTTAGGAAATTATTGTTAGAAGATAAACTTGGTGCATCACATGTAAGATTTATTTGATCTAAAGGCAGTTGGTTGCCTTCTTCCATTATCCGAAAAAAAAAAGGCAAGTCGTCATCCCCAGCTAAATGGAAAAATTCTTCTTTAGCTCTTTCTTAAGAATAAAAGATTTAATTTAGGTCTTTTTTACTTTTGATTAAATAGAAAATTTATAAGTTTAGTCATTTAAAAAATATATTATTAACTATATTTTTGGTTATTCATTACTTGGTTTAATAACATTTATCCATTGCTGTCCACTAAACTAACTAATAAATTGACTTAAGGAAAATGCATCTAATAAATTGCTGTCCACTATAGCTATGGTGAGCACAAATATCGTTCCCTTGAGGACTACGATTATTAGTAATGATCACATTTCTACTATTTAACCTAATAATTCAGTATCTTAACTAAAATTGAATCAACTATCTAAATTAACTAATGAATGCACCAAAGAATAAAATACAAAAACAGCCAAATATCAACCAAGTGACAAAAACAATACCTAGGTAAGAATCCACCTAGATTTCATCTATAATTCTCAATTTTTTCTTAGCAATTTCTTTTCTTAGCTCTTTGATCCGTAGAAATCCTTAATTTATACTAATATCTCTTTCAAGTATAAGAGCAACTAATTCTAGTTGATTAATTGAAATTTCTTTCTAATTAAAGCCCTTATTATTGCATTAATTCGCTCTATGGACCACCCTATTAGATTTGACTTTATTTTGGTAGATTTATGTCATCCTATTTTTAGGATTACATGCAACTCCATTCAATTATCCAAGATCTAATCATTATTCAACCTTAGACTTATGCACATCAAACATGGATTAACACTTTAGAATTATCAACCCAAGAATAATTAAGCATTCATAATTTAAAACAAATAAACTAAGATTTTATTGCATAAAACTAGAAATCAAACAATATAATCCATCCTAGGGTTCATCTTCCCTAAATATTAAGAGAATTAGTTTATAATTGCAAGAATAAACACTAAAAATACAATATACCACTAAAATAAAAGAAATCCATGATAACTCCATTGGAAATCGGCTTGGACTCTTGAATCTTGATGGAAATTTGCTTGGAAATCAACTTCAATGACGTTTGTTGGTTAATTTTCATGCTATCTCTTGACGTTGCTACTTTTCTTTTTTATTTCCTTATTTGTACCTTCTTAAAGTGCCAAAAACCTAAAAATCGTGACTTCCATCTGTTAGTGCACATGTAACAACTTGTTTTCAGTGGTACCGAAAAAGGTAGTTTTGGAGTCCTATTTACCAATGATGGAGTCAGTAAGTTTTAATATTTAATATCTATTAGTTTATTACAGTGTTATATGAAATTCTAGTTTGTTAATTTGATTAATCGGATAATTTATTTTAGTATAAGGATGAAATCATAAAGGTGGTAAAAGTTAACCATTATAGGTTTCTTTCACTACTGGTAATATGATAATTATTTAGGGACCAAATTGATAATTCAGCCATTTTCATAGTTAATGGCGAGACAAGTGTTGGTTTTTACTTTACTTGTAATAATGTTAATCCTAATTAATAAATTAGATTAGACATATATATATCGTAGCTTAGTGGATGGAAAGAAGCATTTTATTATTTTATTCTTGATCCTCTCCACCACCATTTTTCTTTTCTATTAGGCTAAGAAAACTTGGTCTAGCTTTGTGTTCTTGCATGGTAAGTTAATTCAAGTATGTTTTGCTTGAATTTGATGTTTCTGAATTTGTTGTGCTTCAATTTAGCTAATAGTGATGTTTATTTCCAGAACTTTTAAAGACTTCTTGAGATTACCATTGTTGAATGCTTGACCTTCATGATGTTAAATGTTTAAACTAGATGAAAAGCTATGATAAAGGGTCATTTGGTAGAATTAGAAATTTTTAGTTTCGAATAACAATTAAAATAGAGACATTTCAAAATCAACTTAAGTGTAACCCCTCAAACCGGGCCTAAACGTTACAATCCAATCTGAGCAATTACATTGGCCATGAAGATGGCCAAAATGTTTTCAGAAGAAAAGTCCATTTATTCTTGAAACATGTCATTTTGGAAATATCAAGTTCTTTTCAATAAAAATTATTTGGTCCTTTTTATTAAAATACTTGTGTTATAATTTAGTTTTGAAAACACATTTGCAACGAATACTAAATCTTAAAAACGTTTAATGATCATTTAAAATTGAAATCCAAAATAAGCAATCCATGCAATAAATCCAAAAAAATATCATAAATGAAAATTCCCATGCCACAATCCACAATTTAATATAAAGTCCCAAAAAGTTATTAAAACAAACCCAAATCAAAGTCCATAAAAAATTATATAAAATCCATAATTTATTAAAAAGTTCACATCCGATAGCATCACCGAAAATCTGCATCCGAGTCTTAATTACAAGGATTACCTGAAACATACACGTAAGATGGGTGAGCTTACAAGCCCAGTGTAAGATCATCAAAATATTGTAACATATATAACAACACATCAAATAAACACATACATTTCAATATATATCATATTTGTAGAAATCTCATATCATCACAAATACACATATATGAATATATCGAGGCATGCTTATGTAACAATTCACATTTTGAAGAATTTCCTATCCATCTCTACTACACACCAATATCGAGTTCCCTAAAACTCGTCCATCCAATAACACACCATTTGTGGACAAGCCATCACATTAATGCCGATAAACAGCCACGTAACACATTATGGACAAGCCACCACATAATTGCCGAAAACAACCACATAATCACAGATGAACTGCCACATAACTTCCACTTTTCACAAGATCCACCCCATGCATGTGATATGACCATTTTAACACATATAATCACTTTTTGAATTTTTCATATAATCATGCTCATAATATTACATAACACATATTTTTCAATTTTACACATTTGCATGTAAACATGCTCACATTTTCATATATCACATAATATTCACTTTTTATTCACTTTAGCATGCTTTAATATATATTATTTCATATTTAATCATGGATCTCATCACACACATATATACAACACATATTTAAATCAACATATCAATTAAGACATGTATCACATAACATAGAGATGAGATTTGCACACATGTCATCATCACATACATCAACACATCACAAATTATAGTTTTCATGAACTAATGATTTAGGATCACTTACTTAGGTTTCCTTTTAATGAGTTAATCAACTCTGCATTGAGTACTTAGTGTAAACTCAAATAATTATTTAATAGCATATTATTAAAAATGAAAGTGACATATTATACTCAGATTAAAGATTTAGATCCCACACTTTATATTGTAGATCCAATTGTCACGATCCTATTAGAAGAGATTTCCCTTGGATCTAAACTTAGTAGAGGAATCTAACGCACGAAATAAGTATTTTAGTTATAGATCCATCGGATATGGTTTATTACTTAAGGATTGTTTATTGAAATAAATCTCACCAACTACTTACCCTTAGATCAACACTTGGATTCGACACATTCATTATCACACTAAGGATTTCTTAGGTTGGCGTCATTTGGTCCTTCAAAGAACATAGGGACAAAATGTTAACACATGAAGGATGTAAATATTCTATCACTATTCTATTATGGGAAGAATATAACAGCCCATTTTCAGTGAAATCGGAATATTAGTTTCGGGACCACAAATTCAAAGTAAAAAATTTTATTTTAATATTTTTAATATCTACAGCATGATAGAATTATAGTATAAAAATTTCGTTAAGAAATTTTAACATTTACATGTTCAATTTGATGAAAAGGACTAAATTATGTAAAGTGTAAAAATTATGTTCTATTAGCTAAAGGTGTTAAATAGCTATAGAAATTTAAAGTGGATGTCATTATATGGTAATTAGACCATTAAAGGTGATAGTGGATGTGCATGGCTTGGTAATTGAGTAATTTTTAAAGTTAGATAAGGGTAAAATGGTAATTAGGTAAATTAATGATAATAAAATAAAATAAAACAAAAGGTCATCTTCTCCATTCATGCATGAACCAATTTTTACAGCAAAGAGGGGAGCTTGGAGAGTTTGAAACTTTTGGTTAAGAAATCTCTTGCATGTAAGTGAAAACCAATCCCACTTTTAATGATTTTTATGTTTTCAGGATCGTTGTAACTTAGCCTAACTAACTAGAGGGCTAATTTGCAAAACTATTGAATAGTTTGAGTTTTTCCATTGATGAATGTAATAGGGTTTTGAACTTTAATGTATGAAAATGAATCTTTGTTGTTAGTTAAACAACTTTTGTTAAGTGATTTTTAATGAAATTGTCAAATATGGATTAAATTAAGAAATATGAAAAGTATGTGTTAAATATGTGAAATTTTGAAATGTATGGGTTGCTACGAGCACATAGGATATCCGACTAGGCTTGGGTGTGGAGAAATTGCATAAATTTTATTTTTACGAGCCTAGGGACTAAATTGTAAAGAAGTTAAAAGTATAGGGGTACCATACTATCAAACGCTTATTTTGGTACTTTGGACTTATATAGTTTGGTTAAATGGCATGTATAGGTCATTTTTGCTAATTATAGCCTATATATTTTTTTGTGTATTTAGCCATTTTGAGTTGGCTTGAAAATGGTATATGTTTTGATATGTAAATAGGTGTAAATAACCTTATGATATGTGGGGTATAATTGCTATGTGAATGCCTTGTTTGTGAATTGGTATTTGGGATACCAAATTATTGAAATTGAAATGTGGTATGCATGCTAAGTTAGGCACAATGTCTCATATATAAGTTTAACGATTTAGGTATATTTTGGAAGTATATTTGACATGTTTTAAAGTCGTAAATTGATGTGCTTATAAATATCATGTTGTATGTGTGGATATTACATGTTATAAACTTGATATTGGTTGGATTTGAATGCCTATTATGCCAAGGTTGTATGCACATTATGGTGTCAAGGTTGGTACTTATTTGGGTGAGAAATGTGGCTTGGAAAATGGCCTATTTTTGTCCACATGTGGCTTGGAAAATTCTCCTCTTGTACTTACACTACTAAATAACACAATGAAATCAATGATGAATCTCGGCAAAGAAGCGAAGAGGTTTAACGATCTACAAAGATTATATGATCGATGAGTTTGAATATAAAAGATGGAAGAGACCGAAAGAGAAAGAAAAATAGAAAAATTGAATCCCAACGAAAAACGACGTTGGCGATGACGGCGACGAAAATGGTTCGGTGGTGGTCTAATGAAAAGAGAAAAAATATAAAAAGAGTGGGAGGGTTCGACCACAATATTGAAAGAAAAGAGAAAAGAAAAGGAGTGGTGGATGAAGGTTTTCCCATGATGGTTCGTGGCGGCTCACAGCGGCGACGGTGAATGCTGGTGATCGAAAGAAAAAAGGAGAAGAGAACCTTAGATGGTGGTGTGGAGGTGGTGAAGCTATAGCTCACGGTGGAGAAATTTTAGGTGGTGGTTGTTTTGTCAAAAAGAAGAGAAAATGGAGTGGAGATGAGAGGAAAAAGAAAAGAAAAGAGAGGGAATGAGAGGGTTGGACGACAATGAGGTTTTTTGGGATGGTCAACACTTGATTTTTGGCAAGGATGGAGTGAAAGGAAGGAAAAGGAACATAGGAGCATAAAGGGGGATCATGTTCCCCAACTTATGACAAGTTTGACCCATAAAAGGGGAAAAGAATCAAACTAGTTAAGGCAATAATTAGGGTTGGACGACAATGCTTTAATGCACATAGGAAAAGTGTGCAAAATTTTAATAAAAATAAAGTAGCAAGGGGATTCAAACTAAAGACCTCCTAAATAGCTTAGGGGCTTACTACCACTAGACTACACATTTCCTTGTTTTTACACTACAATTTTTAAAAAAAAAGGGATATGATATTAATAATTTCATAAAACATTGTTATAAAGGGCTTGATGGGTTAAGTGGTAGGTTTAAAGGAAGCTAGAGTGATGGAAATGAACTGACTAATGTGTTTTATAAGTTGATGAATGGTGTTGGTTAATAAAAATTGAATTAGAATTATGTTATAGATCAAGATTTGAATCTGCCATGAGAAGATCACGAGAAATGAAAAATTGTTGAGTAGACTCTAGTGTGGCGAGTGATCATTCTGCCAGGTAAGTTCATACAATATGAACATTATTTAACTTTCTTTCCATTTTGTTCTTACATTGTATAATTGAAATTCGATAAGTAGTTGGTTGCAAAATATAAATATATAAGAAATACTGAGTTATGGATGAAGAAATGTGAATAAAATTACAGAATGGCAGCATCCTGATGAACTGGTAAAAGACTCATACACATGGTTACATGTATTTCCTGATAATTTCGAGCTCTAGCATTTGTTGCGGACTTGAAGATACATATAGCACAGATTTAGCTTGGACTTGTAATCTAATGTTGTTTTAAAGGTTTAGCCTATACTGGTAACCTTACATTTATATATAGCCCTGGTCAGGCTTTCATTGTGTTAATAAAGGTTTAGCTCGGATGGGTAACCTAACACCTCTATACGTGATTAGCTCAAATGAGCCTACGACGTGAAGCATACTTGTGTTTTGAGTTCTTTTACAGTGTTTATCAAGTAATATAAAGCATGAAATATGAAATTTGTAAGTTAAGAAATGAGAGAATATGAAAGAAATAATTTCTATAATAGGAGTCCGCATCAACGACAGGTTTGAGATTTGATTAGATATGAAAAAGGGCATTGTATTGAGTTCCTTACTTAGGATATTATGTGTAATAAAATATGTGCACTCACCTTATTGGCGAATAGTGTTGACGAATAGATAAATTGTATTTGCATATTAAATTATCATAATATTGTTATGCCAAGTAAGTAACTATTGAATTTGTATGATCTTACTAAGTATTCTAAATACTTAAGTTTAGATTGCTTTTGTCTTGTAGATTTTTGGAAAATTTAGAGCTCGTTGATTGGATCAACAAGAAGTCCACACTATCCGTCAAACGTTGGGGTAGACTCCTAATTTGATTGAGTCAGTCTAAGTGGCATGTATATGAACGTTAGGTCATTTATAAATAATCTCGTTAAACCTTGTAAGGGATCTCGTTAAGTTCTGAGATGCATGATAATAAATTGAAGTTCAGTTCTATTATATTCCGTGTCTTAAATTCCATGAAATCTACCATAAATTGGGGTGTCCGCAGAATAGTCTACCATTTTTGTGTATCTGCAGTTTCGTCATTTGAATCTCTATACTTAGTTGAATAATTCGTTGGAGCGATTCGCCACCTATTAGTTCGCAACATGATCCATCATGTATGTTTAAAGTATGTAAATGTTTTGTGTTCGTATGGTAACCTCCTGTAGCGCAAGTCTGACGACCAAACCGGGTAAAGGGTGTTACAACACATGGTTCCGAAATCGACACGCCCTGGACGCACGACCATGTGGATCACATGGCCCTGTGGATTGCCCATGTGAAAGTCTGTTACATGTGTACAACTTTCGAAATGCTCTAATGTTCGAATTTCCATTGTTTTTCACTCCTATTGTTCCCAAGTGCCCTATTAAGCATCAAAACATGAATATAAAAGATTAGAAGTATATAATTCACCATTAATGTCACATAATCACCCAAAAATACACTAAGAATGAAGCTAGAATATGTGGGTGAATTACCCAAAAGTGCTAATTTTTTAGAAAAACTATTGGATTAGGTCAGTTTTTTCGAAATTTATCGGATTAAGCTGATTTAGGAGAGAGAGAAGGAAAATGGATGTGTTTTCAACAGATTTGGCAAGAAAAAGTTTCCAACTGGACGTGCTTTCTTGTTCAGTTAGTAAAGCGCGTCCAGTTGGATGAATTTTCCTTCTCTCTCCACAATTTAGGTTTTTTAGGGTTTTTAGGGTTAGGTTTTAGGATTCCTTTAAGTTATTTTGTTTAAGGTTTGTCATGATTTTTGAAGTTTAAGGTATAGGGTTTAGGTCCCCATAAATATTATTTTAGGAAATTTTTAATTTTTAACATTTTTTTATATACTCTTTAGAATTTTTTTTTATAATATTTACATTTAGTGGAAAATATAAATTTTAGAATTGTTATAAATATTTTGAGTTTTAAAAATATTATTATTTTTAAAATTTTGAAATTATTCTGAATTTTTTTGTCATTATTTTGAGACTAAGTTGGTAATTTTCAAAATTGACAAGTACCAAAAAGGTATTTACACTAACCTGTTATTCGAATAGTAAAATTTAACTCGATTCAAAATCGAAATTCGAATTACTCGATTCGATTAACTTGAAGTTCGTATATTTTTCAGTTTTTTCGAATCGAATCGAGTTTTGGTCACCCGTAATTTATTGTAGGTGGAGGTCAACCCACAATGTTAAGAAAATATTATCCTAAGAATCCCTAGATACCTGACGGGTGAGTGGCAACTTTGTAAAGGTTGAAATTGGGAGATTGAAAACGCTACCTACAAGGCGTGTTTTCAGTGACATGCCAGAAAAATGCACTGACAGGACACCTAGCTAAAGGCTTTTTCAGCTGACATGGCACAATAAAAAAGATAGGGGCCTATTTGGTACAATAAAGTTATAGAGACTTCTTTAACAAAGGTAAACTAACCGAAGGGCTTTTATAGTAGTTTAGCCAAAACTAAAAGATCTTATAGTGGAGGCTTTGAACTCCAGTAGTTTATATAGTTTTCTCCTTCCTATAGAGTTTGTCCAAACATATTGGTGAGGGGAAAGAAAACAAAGAAAATGATGAAGTTTGAAGCTCAGATTCTTTCAAAAGAAATCATCAAACCATCTTCCCCAGAAATTCATAAAAAAGAACCCTTCAAACTCTGTGTATTTGATCAGCTAACTCCCACCACTTACGCTCCAATCATAGTATTTTATGCCCCGAGTGATACCAACACCACCAATATTTTGACTCAGCTGAAGAAATCTCTTTCAGAAACCCTAAACATCTTATATCCCTTCTCTGGGAGAATCTTTAGTAACATGTTCATCCATGATTTCGACGCCGGTGTTCCCTTTTTATCGGCTCGAATCGGTTGTCGATTATCCGAGTTTCTCAGGCATCATCAAATTGAGACCTTGAACAACTTGCTCCCATGCCCTCCTTTCTACAAGGAATCAAATCATCAGGGTCCTCTCTTGGTTTGTCAAGTCACCATGTTTGCATGTGGGGGAGTAGCTTTAGGCATCTGCGCCTCACATAAAATCACTGACGCCAAAACAGGCTTCATTTTAACCTTTGTTTGGAGAACAATCTGCCAAGGATACCACCCTGAAATTAAATTTCCTGCCTTATCTAAGGCATCCTTGATCTTTCCACCTAAAAATCCAATGCCCAAGAATTACATATCCATGATGGAAAACTTATGGTTCACCAAAGGTAATTTTATTACACGGAAATTTGTGTTTAATGAGGAAGCAATAGCCATCCTAAAGGACATGGCAAAAGGGGAAGTCCAGACTACACCGACACGAACCGAAGCTGTCTCTGGTTTCATCTGGAAATGTTCAATGGCGGCATCCAGGGCGATACAAGGAACCTTGAAACCATCCATTGTTGTCCAAGCAGTGAACATGAGGTCAAAAGGGAAGCTTACGACATTAGATGGTTCGGTTGGGAATGTATTTTGGTGGGCGAGTGCACTCTCGAATCCAGCCGAGACAGGCACCGAGTTATCCACATTGGTCGAGTTGATGAGTCAATCCATTGCTGTTTTCGACGACGAATACATGAGATCAATCCAAGGTGAACAAGGGTTTGAAGCCATCGCTGAGCACTTGAACCAGCTGGAGCTGTTGTTTTCCTTTGAAAAACCTGATATTTTCGCCTTCACCAGCTGGATCAATACTGATTTTCACAAACTAGATTTCGGATGGGGGCAACCTTGTTCATTTGCAATACTGGGAAAAGCAGGGCCTGAATTTAGAAACTTCACTGTTCTCGTTGAAACCAAATATGGGAAAGGAATAGAAGCTTGGATAACCTTAGATGAAACCAAAATGTCTGCACTACAAAAAGATCATGAATTCCTAAACTTTGCTTCTCCAAGTCCCCAGATTTCAAGCTTGTAAGCGTCTCTGGAAACACTTTGATGATCAATAAAAGCTCCTCTACTATGAATAAGGTATTTTCAGTAGTATATGGCTTCTACTTTTATATTTTGTCTTTCAGGTATTTTTAAGCATTGCTGTTGGATTGCTATGTTGGCCGGATTATTAGTTTTTCTTTTCTTTTCAATTTTTTTTTATCAGTTAGTGTTTAATATATTATTTATTGGAAATCATTTTCATTAGAAATAATTACCTCATCATGTAACTATTTTTAATTATTTAATGATATTTCAGTAATGTTTTCATGTTATTAATGTTAAAAATATACTACTGTAAAATAAAAGTGTTTAGCGCTAATAGGAAATCAAGCTGTAAATAAATAGAGCAATCATTGTGCCGTGGAAGAATCACTGTTTTAAAAGTAAATTCGTCCTGATCGGTGTAATCGTATGGTAGATGTCACCCCAAGGTTAACACAGTATTTCAATATCTATATACCCAGATAAAGAATGTGGAACACAATTAATATTACTCTTTTCGAAAGGAATCAAAATCGAAAAAAAATAAAAGCAGTTGGTTGAAAATATGATCGGCAAATAAGCTAAAAGAAAACCAACAAAACTAGACTAGGTTCAATTTCCATGAAAAATTAGAGGATTTACAGACGATCCGACTTAAAACTCAATCTCCTAACAAAATTTCTCTCTTGTGTAATTCCGCAAAACACCAAGAGTTATTTAATTAAGTATAATAATAATAATTCAAAGAAAAAGCTAAGGCTATGAGCATTAAATTTTTCATTTTTGAAGTACGCTTTAATTAACACAAACTGCAGAAAATTAAATACACATAAATAAGTTGGTCGTAAGTCTGTCGTCCAAGTGGCAAGTAGATAAGCACAATTGCTACTGAGTGAACTCAATTTAAACAATCTGACCGTTCAGCGTTGAGTCACGTCGAGTCAAATCGACTAAAAAATTTTAAATTAATCGAGTTGACGAATCATATTTTAGTAATTAAATCAATTTGAATATTTTTCGAATCAAAAAAATTTCGAGTCGAGTTAACGAATCACATTATTTATACTCAATATTGCGTTTATATGGATTGATTATTTAACTAGTAGACGAAGTACAAGATTATTTAACTATATAAGTAAGACTAATTGGTAAACATTTATCGAAACAAAATAGTTTTACCTTTTAATTTAATGGTTTTGATTTTTAACTTTAGAAAAGATAGACATTTACTAAAACGACGTGGTTTTGTCTTTTTTTATTCAGATTTTCAGTTTACTCGAATTGTGTAATTCATATTCGAGTTAAACCAAAAATTTTAATTTTTTTATTCGAGTTGATCCGAATAACTCGAACTATTTAATTTAAAATTTTAATTTTTTATCGAGTTTTTCGAATCGAATAGAATCGGATTTTGTTCACCCCTCTTGCATTTATATTGTAACTCACCCTGACATATCAACATATAAAATTATTCTTTCAAAAAAGGACATTAAAATTGGTTACATTTTGTTATTAGTCCATGTACTTTTATATAAGTTATGAAATTAATATTTGAGCTTTAATTTGATTAATTTTAGTCCTAATCAAATGGTAACAGTGAAATTTGTTTAGTTAAATTATGCTGTTAATCATGTATGAATCGTAAAGTCGTAGATTTAGTTTATATTCTCCAATTGGATCAATTTTAGTCATTATATTCCTTTTAATTTGAAATTTTAGTCTTAATGTAAACAACACTTATTAAATCTATTAACTGAATTTTTGTGAGTAATATATGAGACTAACAAGTGACATAACATTACACATGCGATAATATATTTGACTTATCGATTTTGAAAATAAGAACTTAATGAATTTTATAATTACCGGACTGAAATTTTCAAATTCTAAAAGCATAGAGACTGAAAATAACAAAATTAAATTATAGATATTAAATTTACAACTTATGCAAAATATGAGGTCAATAGCAAAATTTGACCTATACAATTAATATTTATTAATAAAAATATTTTCATTTTAATTTAAATATCAAAAATACATTTTTAATATAATTTTTAAAATAATAAAACTGTCATATCAATCTAGTTGATTTAATTTTATCAGCAAATACATCTAAAACTAATTTCTTTTAAAGAATCTGTAACACCTTATACCCGACCTGATCGTCGGGTCCGAGTTACGGGATGTCACATTCATTGTCAAAGCAACTAGGAATACAATATCGATCCATTCAATAATTTATACAAGTTATTTCAGATAAAACATCAATAAAACATTATTTCAACTCATATCCGGGGTTATAAGAGCTTACGAAAGCTCCTATGATAATCTGAGATCACATGATGACCAAAATGTAAAGTTTTTAAATTTTATCGAGTTGGCGCCGCCACCATGAAGGTTTCACGTCACGACATCAATGGCAAAAACATGGTGTCGCGACTCTGATGGTGCAATGTCGCAATGAAAACAGGGAGTTGACATCGTGACCTTAAACAGGAGACGCCGTGACGTTGAAAGCTGGTGTCACGACCTTGTAGGCTGAATCCTACAAGCTCATAACTCTGTAATTTCAACTTGCCATTTAACGAAGTATAGCTGATCTTAAGACCTAAATGACAAACATCACACTATATAGGTCCAATTTCATGAACTATTCATTTCCATACATTATTCAATTACACTAATTTGACCATTTATAACCTAAAAATCGGTTCAATCTTAGGTACATGTCATCTATTGAAATGTGAGAATTGTGCAAACATTTCTGAGTCCAGAATCAACAATTTGGACATTGTTTCACCTCTCGAGGCTTCAAGATTTATGGATATCTGCACATGGAATAAACAAACCATACGCTAAGCGATAAAGCTCAACAATATTTTTATGATTCAAGTCAATTCATCATCATCATCATATATATATATATATCATGTATAACATATTCCACGAAACATCTACTTCAACCAAAACTATTAACATGCATATATCAAAACCGAGATTATGCACACTCAATTCCAATTTAGCCATTAGCCAATACACATGCATAATAGCTTTGTATATCAATTCATACAAATATTGCATTCAACAATTTAATATAACCAAATAATACCATAATTTCTACTACTAAGAACATATTCATTTCCTTTTCAATTCATACCATTACTCATACCCGTATCGAGTTTATTGATTCACTTAATACCATATCGGCCCTCCCATCATCTGTAAGACACTTGTCACCTTTGTGATTTGAACAATAACCAAGGCATGTTCAAGGCATTGAATGAGATTCAAGTTTATTTTTATTGAAAGGTATAAGGTTGCTTCCAAAGACCATTTCATGAGGAGTTCCTGTGATGAATAGCCTTTGAAGTAAGTATTTTGATTATAAAGGTTGTAGAATAAAACGCATCTTTCCAAAACATCAGAGGCACGAAGGCTTGTAGAAGAAAGGCATGTGTCCACTCCACCATGCCATTTTGGTGCAGCTGTGTGAGGACATTTTAAACTATGACTCCACATCGGAGAAAATGATGTTTCAAGGGTTTAAACTATACCTGCGTCGGGTCGGGTTCAAGTCGGTCCTAACAAAATTTTAGGTTCGTTTTATAGATGTTAAACCCGAATCTGATTCGGTCTATGTTAATTTTTTTTTTAAAAAAATACATGAAAGATACTAAAAACAGTAAAATAAATATTTCTCAACAAATTGAAAATAAATTTAAAAATGTTTTTATACTTAAATAACACTAAGATAGGTGTAACTTAACAAGCAAATGCCTCTAAAATAGTAATAAATTAACAATAAAACAAGAATTATACAATATGCAAACAATAACAACATAATAGTGAAATGGCAGCAAAATAACAGATTTTTTTTTTTGCAAATTAATTTTTATAATTACAATGTGATTTTATGTGTTTAATTTTTAATTAATTTTTTAAATATTTTTTTATAATTATCATAATGAGTTTAAAATAATGTTTTTTTTTTTTTGTAAATTACAATAGCAAGGTAAAGCCTAAACAACCAGCGCGACTTGAACTCAAGTCACACCTAGGACAATGAACACATTTGACTATCAAGCCATCACATGAGGTTCAATAATATGCTTTATTTGAATGGTTGAATATAATTAAAATACATTAACTTATTTAATCATTCAAATATTATAATAAAAAATTCAAATCATAATTAAAGCATTTTATCATGTTCAGTGTATAATACTGTTTTACTTTACGTGATTAATGTAAAGTGACATTATTTAAAATAATAATTAATTAAATAATAAATAGATATAAATTATTTTGATATTTGAAATATAGTGATAATAAAAAATTCTAATCATTATTAAAGAATTTGTAAAAATATATAAAAATTTGATATATTGTAAATTTTAATTTAAAAATAGTATCTTTTATCTTTTATTATTTTTATACAAAATTTTAAATAAAACAATTACAAAAATAGTATTTTTAAATAAAGATTGAAACCGAAATTGATAAGAATTTACATAAGTATTCATTTATTGAATACATCTTTTACAAAAAAAATTTATATAAATTTTATCATTTCTTAATAAATATTTAATTATAAATATGATTTATTTTTATCATTTTATTATGATTCATTTACTAAATTAAAGTATGATGGATGGTTCGAAAATTCTAAAAAGTTTGATTGAATTAAACTGATATCATCTTTGGAAATAATAGATTGAGGCGACATTACACATATGTGATAATGTATTTATCGTTTCAAATTTTAGAAATAACAAAAAACTAATTTATTTAACAGTTACGAATTGATCAGGACTAATAGTAGAATTTAACCTATTCTCTTAATAAGGTGAAAAAGTGATGCAAAGCAACTTTAAAATTTGAAAAAGTACCAAGTAAAGTATAGGGACTAAAAGCAAAATTTAACCTATTCTTTTAAATAAATTGTAAAAAAAAAGGCAATATCCGACCTGCCGGATTCGAACCAGCGACCTAAGGATGGCTGTTAGGATATTCTACTACAGTCCTCCGCTCTACCAACTGAGCTAAGGTCGGTTAATTGGTAATGGGGTTATAGAACATTTTAATTAATAAACAGATATGGAACTTATTTGGATAATAAATACTTACATGACGTATTTAACTTTTTTTTATTATCATATTAGTCCTTAAAGTTACTTATGTCAATTCTTACAATTAGCACAAGTAATTTTCTTTTGCCTTAAGGGTCAAAAAAAAATCTCAATAAAAAATAAAAAAATTTATTGGTTCCTTCCATTAACCGAAACTGTCACTTGACTGATTTGACCATTAGCATGGTTGACATGGTTGACAAAAACCACTAAAATTTGCCATCGGTAGTATGCTGCCTAGTGAGCAAAAAAATATATTTTTTTTTAAATTTTGAATAATTATTTTTGAAAATATAAAATCTTTTTAAAAAAATAAAATGTACATATAGAATGAATCTAAACAATAAGTTCTTCATATTCAAATAAATTTGTACAAACGGTTGTACAAATTCATTTTAGAAGAGTACAAAATTAAAAAAACTTCAAAAATTAAAAAATCTAAAATAAATAAAATTATCAAGTGTTAAAAACTTTAAAAATCTATAATTTTTTAATTCTTTTAAATCAATAAAGATTTTAACAATTTGCTACGTAGTTCCAAATCAACAACATAAAATTTTAATTTTAATTAATGTAATTAAAATGCACATTTTATTTCTTTTAAATTTAAAAATATGGATTTTTTATATTTGCCACGTGAGCATGAAATGTACATTTTCAATTATAACATTCAATTTAGCTATCATTATGATTATATCTCAAATACCAAAACATCAAATAACTATCAATCTAATCTATACATAGTATAATATTTATCAAAACTACATTCAGAACATCAATTAATGAATTTAAATCTTTATATGAACTTACCTCGACAAAAACAGTTATAAAAATGAAGTCGACGACTAATCCGACACTTTAGCTTTTTCTCAGTTTAGATTCGTTTGGTTTGTTTATTGATCTAAATAATAATTTTCATTCAATTAAACCATTCAAATAACTTAGAATAATTAATTCAACTTATAACCCTTATCAATGGGAAATTACAACTTTTAATTAATTGGTCAAGTTTAGAGGTCAGTGTTTAAGATTTAGGGTTGGGGTTCGAGTTGGGGTTTGGGGTTTTGGGTTCAAAATTCAAGGTTTAGGTTTAAAAAATTACCAAAATTATGGATCAATGACGTGAAAAGAATTGTTGAAGTGTCATTAAATAATTGGAAAGAAATACAGGATGAGGTGACGCCCCTGCTCATCTACTAAAAATTTTAATATGAATATGGAAAAATATATAGTTATATAAATCAAACACATGCATTCAACACTTATATTAAAATCCAACTAGATTTTAAATATGGGTGGGTCAGGCACAGGTTTACTTTTCTTAAATCGGATCGAGTTTGAACAAAAAAGTAAGTCCATTTTCTGGACTGAGTCGGTCCTGAACTTAGAGAATTGATTTAAATACGTTGCATGAGTTCGACCCAAATCCGACCCAGCCCAATTCATAAACATCACTAATTGCAATTAAGCTATCGAAAATTATTAAATTAAATAACTTCTTAAAATAGGTGACTAGACAATTTAAGCTAATAATAATTCAAAGAAAAGGGTGCAAAGTGTAGGCTATGAGCATTAATTTTTTCCTTCTTGAAGTAAGCACAATTACTAAAGAGTGAATTCAATGTAAACAACTAGGAGCTATAATAAGAGCATTCATTTTTCTTTTCTACCTCTTGCATTTATATTGTAACTCACCCTCCCATATCAACATACAAAATTGTTCTTTCAAAAAAGGACATTTGTTATATAAGTTATTTCAGATAAAACATCAATAAAACATTCTTCCAACTCATATTTGGGTTTATGCAAGCTTATGAAAGCTCCTATGATAACCCGAGACCATATGAGGACCAAAATGCAAAGTTATCAAGTTTTATCGAGTTGGCTTCGCCACCATGAAGGTTTCACGTCACGTCATCAATGGCAGAAACATGGTGTCATGACTTTGATGGTGCAATGTCACGACTTTGAAAACAATGAGTTAACGTTGCGACCTCAAACAAAGGACGTAGTAATGTTGAAAGCTAGTGTCGCGACCTTGTAGGCAGAATCCTACAAGCTCATACCTTTTTAGTTTCATCTTGTCATTTAACAAAGTACAGTTGATCTTAAGACCTAAGTGAAAACATCACAATATATAGGTCCAATTTCACATCTCAAACCAATAAGACTTTAACCATCTTTCCACCAACACGCTTACAAGTGCGAGTTCCAATTTGCACCCCTTACCCATACGGGCGATGTGCAAAAATCTCGCATCTCACAAGTATGGTTCGATTAAAAACGATAAAGGAGTAGACAGATTGCGAATGTACGTCTCCAAAATCCGATCTTCTAGCTAATTATAAAAAAAATACAAAATCTTAAATTTCAATATAACAACAAAATAATTAAATTAAATTAGATTAAAAGTAATAAAAAATTCTTACCATTTGCAATTGAACGGTCGAAATGTGCTTGTCATCTAAACGAATAAGAAAATTTGTCATTAATAATTTCAATAAATACGAATAAAAATTGTAATACAAAATAATTAAAAAACCTTAATACAATTTTAATAAAAATTGAGAGTGAACTGAGAGAATTGAGTGAGAATTAAGAGAGGATTGAGAATGAATTGAGAGAGTAGAGAGTGAATTGAAAAAGTGGGAAATTTGGGGTTTAAATAGGGGAAAAGAGTTACCGTTAGGGGGGAGCCATTAGAATTCGACCGCTGAGTGGGTAGCCATTAGGGAAAACGCGTCTAGCTAGATGTGCTTTGTTGACTGAGCAGGAAAGCACATCTAGCTAGAAGCACTTTCCTGCCAAATCCACTCTCTCTCCAAAATCAGCTTAATCCGATAAATTTAAAAAAAAAACCGGTCTAATCCGATATATTTTTTCGAAAAAAATAGCATTTTTGGGTAATTCACCAAAATATGTTACTATCTACACTTATTATCCATGTTTAATACAATTGTTTACTATTATTAACAATATTTTTGGCAGATTTATTGGAGATCTTATAGTGAAGGGCTTCAACAAAGGTAAACTAAGTAAAGGGCTTTTATAGTAGTTTAGCCAAAACTAGAAGATCTTATAGTGGAGGCTTTGATCTCCAATAGTTTATATATTTTTCTCCTTCCTATGGAGCTTGTGTAAACATATTGGTGAGGGAAAAAAAAACAAAGAAATGATGAAGTTTGAGGCTCAGATTCTTTCAAAAGAAATCATCAAACCATCTTCCCCAGAAATTCATCTAAAAGAACCCTTCAAACTCTGTGTATTTGATCAGCTAACTCCCACCACTTATGTTCCAATCATATTATTTTATGCCCCGAGTGATACCAACACCTCCAATATTTTGACTCAGCTGAAGAAATCTCTTTCAGAAACCCTAAACATCTTATATCCCTTTTCTGGGAGAATCTTTAGTAACATGTTCATCCATGATTTCGACGCTGGTGTTCCGTTTTTATCGGCTCGAATCGGTTGTCGATTATCCGAGTTTCTTAGGCATCATCAAATTGAGACCTTGAACAACTTGCTCCCTTGCACTCCTTTATCCAAGGAATCAAATCATCAGGGTCCTCTCTTGGTTTGTCAAGTCACCATGTTTGCATGTGGGGGAATAGCTTTAGGCATCTGCGCCTCACATAAAATCACTGACTCCGAAACAGCAGTCATTTTAGGCTTTGTTTGGAGCACAATCTGCCAAGGATACCACCCTGAAATTAGATTTCCTGCCTTATCTAAGGCATCCTTGATCTTTCCACCTAAAAATCCAATGCCCAAGAATTACGTATCCATGATGGAAAACTTATGGTTCACCAAAGGTAATTTTATTACAAGGAAATTTGTGTTTAATGAGGAAGCAGTAGCCATCCTAAAGGACATGGCAAAAGGGGAAGTCGTGACTACACCGACACGAACCGTAGCTATCTCGAGTTTCATCTGGAAATGTTCAATGGCGGCATCCAGGGCGATACAAGGAACCCTGAAACCATCCATTGTAGTCCAAGCGGTGAACATGAGGTCAAAAGGGAAGCTTACCACATTAGATGGTTCGATTGGGAATGTGTTTTGGCTGGCGAGTGCACTCTCGAATCCAGCCGAGACAGGCACCGAGTTATCCACATTGGTCGAGTTGATGAGTCAATCCATTGCTGTTATCGACGGCGAATACGTGAGATCCATCCAAGGTGAACAAGGGTTTGAAGCCATCGCTGAGCACTTGAACCAGCTGGAGCTGTTGTTTTCCTTTGAAAAACCTGACATTTTCGCCTTCACCAGCTGGATCAATACTGAGTTTCACAAACTAGATTTCGGACGGGGGCAACCTTGTTCATGGGCAATACTGGGAAAAATAGGGCAATTTGGAAACTTAACTATTCTCCTTGAAACCAAATGTGGGAAAGGAATAGAAGCTTGGATAACCTTAGATGAAACCAGAATGTCTGCACTACAAAAAGATCATGAATTCCTAAACTTTGCTTCTCCAAATCTCCAGATTTCAAGCTTGTGAGTGTCTTTGGATGATCAATAAAATCTCCTCTACTATGAGTAAGGTATTTTTCAGTAGTATATGGTTTCTACTTTAATATTTTGTCTTTCAGGTATTTTTTAAGCATTGCTGTTGAACTGCTATGTTGACCGGATTATTAGTTTCTTTTTTCTTTTCAAAATATATATATATGAGAGTGGCTGAGTGGGTGTGAAAGTCTTTGAAATTATTTTATCAGTTAGTGTTTAATATATTATTTATTGGAAATCATTTTTCATTCGCTTCCCGCATCTTATTAATACATAATTTTAGTAATCTTTTAACTTGAACCCTGAACATAAACCTCGAACTCAAATTTTAAACCTTGAATCTGGAACTCTAAACTTTAAACCAAAAAGTCAAATTTAGGGTTCAGGGTTGGGGTTCGAATTTAGGTTTGGGATTTGAGGTTTAAGGTTCAAGGTTTTCATATATTATTTGTAACACCGCTAACCCATCTCCGTCATTGGATTAGGGTTACAGAGCATTACGATATAAATCAGAACATTTAGTTTTAAACATAAACAATTAAGAAATTTAATTGATATCAATCAATAGTACTTTATTTTAATTAAAGTAAAAATGCACTTCCAGGCCTTAAACCGAGCCTACGGGGCCCTAAAAATAATTTAAAAACATTCAAAGATCATTTTGAAACAAAATAGAAAAGTTTTTAAATTTTGAAAAATTTTAGAAACAGGGGTCACACGATCGTGTGGCCAGGCCGTGTGACATAACCCAAACCGTGCGAGTATTCAAAGTATGGGACACACAGTCGTGTTTCAACCCATGTGTCTGCCTATGTGGTATTCGAAATAGGGTTGCATGGTCGTGTTGCAGGCCGTGTGCCAAACTGTGTGTATATTTGAAATATGGTTACACAGTCGCGTCATAGGCCCTATAAAATCTGCAACTAAAATAATATTTACACACGGCCTTGTGGGGTGACCATGTGTGGCACACAGCCGTATGGTAGCCCGTTTCTCAGGTCATGTGCTTTATAAGTTGCCCCTTAAATAAGTCAAATCAAGCACCAATTCTTGCACACTAAAATACACTATTTCCACATGCATTCATATGACCAAAACACATTCAAACACACTTCAAAACATACCAAATCAACCATCCCATAAATCTAACCAATATGTCATCACAAGGCACCACAATTAATACATCAAAATGAATCCAACCAACATCTCAAGTTCATTCATTAAGCACAAGTAACCAGACCAAAACCATTTCACACATACATATCATTTAGCCATGATTTACCCATCATCACATGGGCATGCATAAGTGTTTAACAACACACCTATTTGCACCATTATTTACAATTCATCAATCAAAAACGTTAAGGCATACATAAGTTTGGCACTACTCAAACATACCAAATTGTCAAGTTAACATTCAAGCCCTATTACATGTCATTTTTAACCCTAAATTAAAGTAACCAAAAACTACAAAAATGATAATTGGATAGTGTGATCATGCTTCGATCTGATTCCAACCAATCAAGCTTTCTGATGATCTACAAGACAAAGAAAAACAATTACGTAAGCAACTAATGCTTAGTAAACTCATATAAAGGAAACTTAAACTTACCAAACATAAAACGATTAAACCATTCAAACATTGCTCATTAGATCATATGGATATTTTTCTTTCCTATCCACAACACATCACATAGCTAGCAGATATATTTAAAAATATATCAACCTATGAAACATAGCACATATCATGAAAAGGATTCCAATATATAAACCACCCATCACATATTCCATTTGTTACCTTTTCAATCCAATTACACATGTTACATTTTTCATTCCATATTCTCATTAACATAGCTCATTTCATATACGTACATTTTCGTTTCAAAGCTAAATTACACGTAGAACCAAATTGAATAACATCGGATACTCGGGAAATGCTCACACAAAGTTTGCCTTACATGTAACTGTAACCGTATCTATAATCTCACTTGAGCTGTGAAACGAATCTGCTCACATGAACTGTGGAGAATCCACAACAAATGCAGGAACTCGGTCATTGGTAGGACATCCAAGACCAGCACCCGAAACCATTTAATCCTTAATGAGATGTCATTTGTATCCTAAGTATTCACAAGGTTCAAACGGGACCAATGTACATATTCAAATCCTTTAATTTCATTGCACTATACCAATTCAAACGTACTTACATGAAATGTACATTTTTCAATTATAACATTCAATTTAACTATCATTACGATTTAATCCAAAATACCAAAACATCAAATAACTATCAATCTAATCTATACATAGTATAATATTTATCAACACTTATATTAAAATCCAACTAGATTTTAAAAATGGTACCATGTAAAACAGATCTCTCTTTATTTGTGTCAGATTGTTAATGTTTTAAAGGAAAACAATTATGTGAAATAATTACACTTCATCCCCTCTCACGTAATATTGGAAGAACAAAAGGTTGGGTGATGGGCCTTTCGGAGCAACCCCGGTATTAGGGGACTGCTTCAACGAGACAAGGATGTAGGGAAAACAGGGATTGGGGCCACTCATGTTTACCATACTTAGGTTCTTATGGATCTCCTGGACAACACACTCTCAAACAATTAGCTATGGTTCTTCTTTTAACTTATTAACCTTATTTATGTGGTTCACTACGTAACATATTTATCTCTTCAAAAAACAACTATAACAAAAAAAAAAATTTAATTATTATTGTTTATATTGTCGATTGAGTCTTAGCTCGATTAATATCGACATTATTATCAGTGCAATAGATTATGGTTTTGAGTGCGTTGAAGCGCATTATCCTCCTATTTAAGAGTTAGGGATGTGTTATGGATGGTTCTGGGCATTGTATGAAAAAGATACAATAATTTGAGAAAAAAATATCTATTCATAAGACATTGACCGGACATTATTACATGAATATTGTCACACATCATGTTAATTTTTTTTTTAAATATTAGTATCAATATTCATATCCAACACCAACTATGAAGTTAAAATATTAATATAAATATTAATTATATATGTTAAATAATAATTATTTATATTTATATTAAATCAATAATAATTAAATTCATTTCTCAAAACTTAAAAAGAAGAAGATACTTACCCAACTAAATAACTCAACCTAAAATATAAAATTTTAAAATTATATTTAATACAATAAAATATTTATTATATTTATTTCTGTTATTTAATATAATAAAACATTTATTATATTTATGGTAGTGCTTTCTAATATAAATACTTTTTAATATATTTTTAATGTGTTAGAAAATTTTATTTTAGTATATCTTTAAAAAATATTTTTACATAAAAAGTAATCTAAAAATGGGTGAGTCAGGCCCAAGTTTACTTTTCTTAAATTGAGTCGAATTTAAAAAAAATAAGCCCATTTTTCGGACTGAGCCAGCCCAGAACTTAAAAAACTGATCTAAATACGTTACATGAATTCAACCTAAATCCGACCCACCCAATTTATGAACATCACTAATTACAATTAAGCTAAGGAAAATTATTAAATTAAATAACTCCTAATAATAATTCAAAGAAAAAGGAGCGTGTAGGTTATGAGCATTAAATTTAGTTATCAGTCCATGTAATTTATATATGTTATAAATTTAGTATTTGTACTTTAATTTGATTAATTTTAGTCTGATCAAATGCTAGCAGTTAAAATTTGTTTGGTTAAAGTATGCTATTAGTCTTGTATTTATTGTAAAGTTATAGAGTTAGTCAGTATTCTCCAATTGGATCATTTTCAGTCGTTATATTTTTTTTTTGAATTTTGAAATTTTAGTCTTAATATAAACGACAGTCATTAAAATCCATTTACTTGATTTTTTTGTGTGAGTAATATATGAAAATAACAAGTCAAGTAACATTACACATGCGATAATATGTTTGACACCTCAAATTTTGAAAATCACAGAACTTAATGAATTTTATAATTACTGTACTGAAAATAAGCAAATAAAACAATTACAAATCACTAATTTAAAAAATAAAGATCTAAAGATTGAAACTGAAATTGATAAGAATTTATACATAAGTATTCATTTATTGCATACATCTTTTATAAATAATCAAAAATTCAATTGAATTAAACCTACTATCGTTTTAATAAGGTGAAAAGGTGATGCAAAGCAATTTTAAAATTTGAAAATACTAAAGAAAGCATAGGGATTAAACTCACAACTTATGGCATAAAACAGGGACTAATAGCAGAATTTAACCTATTCTGTTAGAGAAGTGTAAAAGACAGTAGATCCGACCTGCCGGATTCGAACCAGCGACCTAAGGATAGCTATTAAGCTGTCCAACTACAGTCCTCCGCTCTACCAACTGAGCTAAGGTCGGCTAACTGACAATGATATTATAAATTATTATAATTAATAAAATGATATGGAAATTATTTGAAAGAAAAGATTTAATTGTTGAGAAAGAATTGTACATGTTTTGGTGGATAATAAATACTTACATGACGTAACTTTTAAGGGTGAATCAAAGCAAAGCTCTCCTTTAATTTGATAAATTTTTTAGCATCGGTTTTTAACTCCTTTTTTTTTTATCATATTACTCCTAGTCAAAAAAATTAAAAAAATTAATTAGTTCCTTCCATTAACGAGAACTATTAGTTAATCGGTTTAACCATTAACATCGTTAACATGATTGACAAAAACCATAAAAAAATGTCACGTGGTAGTATGCAACCTAGCATGCCATGTCAAAAAAATAAAAAAATTAGTTTTTAAATTTTAAATAATTATTTTTGAAAATATAAAATCTTTTTAAAAAATTTAAAATGTGCATATAGAATGAATCTGGACAAAGGTTGTCCAGATTCAAATGAATTTGTACACATGGTTGTATAGATTCATTTTGGATGAGTACAAAACCAAAAAAACTTCAAAATTTTTTTAAAAATCTAATATATATATATATATATATATATATATATATATATATATAAATTTTGAATGTTCAAAACTCAAAAACAAAATCTAAAATATTTTATTTTTAAATCAACAAATATTTTAATATGGAGACTTGTAGGATGTGGGAGATGTCGCTACATAGTTCCAAATCAACAAGATAAAACTGAAGCATGTAATAAAATTTTAATTTATGTAATGAAAAGGCTATCAAGATGTTTAGATTTATTATATATGCACATTTTATTTTATTTTTTATTTAAAAAATTTTAAATTTTGTTTATATTTGCCACGTCAGCATGCTTATTTCAGCATACTGTCACATGGCAATTTTTGGTGGCTTTCGTCAATCATGTCAGCAATATTAATGGTCCAATTAATCAACTGACGATTTTGTTAGCAAAATGAGCAAATTGGTTTTTTTAAGGTCAGTGAGGGCTCGATTAGAAGTTTAAATGAAATTGCTTAGAAGGTTTAAACTTCTAATTGGCTCAATGTTATCTCTTGATCACCATTTCATCAAATTAGACGTTTTAGTCTAGTCTATCTCTAAACCTCACCAAACTAACTCGGGCTAAATAAATTGATACTCAACAGGATCTCCTATTGGTCTCCCCTATCTATATGTTCCCTTAGAGGCGTCAATTCTAAGTTTTGAAGTTTATTCAATTTAGTCTAGTTTTTACAATTTAGTCCCTATACCAAAAACTAACCAAACAACATTTCCATCAGCCAACCACCATAGATTTGGCTACTCATCATCATTCCAATACAAGCGACAATCCAAAATACATCCAAGTCATACATTAACATAAGCACAAAGATAGGGTTAAAGAAAGCTTAGTGTTTTCTTAATGATTGCTTGAGGAGAATGAATATGGCAACAATGGAGGTGCAAAATATCATGAAAGTTCATATTTTTAACTAAGAAAAAGGAAATAAAGCTTAACTATATTAAATGCTATGGATTAAAATGAAAATACAAAGAAAGTTTAGAGTGCTAAATAGCAATTAAGGCAAAGTTACAGTAAAAACTCATTGATTACCAACTAACACAACTTAAAACTAGAAAAGTTTGAAACTATGTAATGGCCCAAATTCAAGGCTATCGGAATAGTGGTTTCGTAACCACAAATCTGATTTAAAGAGAAATTTATTTTAATATTTTTGCATGAATATTGGTATGATAGGAAAATCGTATGAAAATATTGATAGAAAAATTTTACCGATTTAGTGGTTAGTTAGAAAAGAAATTATTGAAGAAATTGGGTAAAACAAGGTATCGAGACTTGATCTCAGAAACCGAGTCAAAAATATTTTTATAAATATTTATGAAGTGTTAGTAATATGGTATTAAAATTTCGTTAGAAAATTTTAATGTTTGGGTAGTCAATTAAGTGAAAAGGACTAAATTGAAAAAGGTGTAAAAGTTACTAGAAGGATTAAATAGCTCAATTGTTAAATGAAGAGGGACATAAATTGAAAATAACCCCAAAAGGAGATATTTTGGGCGGCATACGCTGAGAAAAATCAGGAGAATTGAAGAATTAAGGGTAAAATTGGAATATTGCAAAAATTGCTTTAAAAGTTAGGACTAAAGTGGAATTATCTAGATTCCTCTTTATTTTTCTGCATTCTCAGCAGCCAAAACGTCCTAAGGGTTTCTTCAAGCTGTTTTTTCATAATTTTTGCACCACGTGAGTTAATCCTTTCCTTTTTCTTGTAATTTTTGTGTTTCTAAGACTTTTCAACTAGGTCCTATTACTAAATTCATTAGTTCTTAATTTCATGGATGAAATTGAAAGTTACTATGGTTGAGTGCTGTAAGTTCATGATGAAATAGCATGAAAGTGAAGCTTTAATTTGTTTATGAGATGATTTTATTAGGTAATTTCAATAGAAATTGTTTTGTAGGACCTAATTGTGAAAAAGTTTGGAATTAAAGTCTAGTACTAAAATTCTGATTTCCAAAGCTTATAAAGTGGTTTAAAGTGATGGGATAAAGTGTTAATTTAGAAAAATCAGCTCAATTGAGAGGTTAATTGAGAAGGGATGAAATTATCATTTATTGAAAGTTTAGGGGGAAATGGTAATTAACATCATACACTAAAACAGTTTTGGACAGCAGCAGTACTCTAACTTTGAAAATTCACCAAAAATTGTAGAGATCGAATTTGAGGATGAATAAAATATGAAATTAAAGCTTGTTGAGTCTAGTTTCTCATAGAAGAAATGGTTTAATCAATGGAATTGTAAATCATGAGATATAATAGATTTTGTGAGATAAGGTCAGAATGAATTCGGGTTCCCCTGTTCTGACTTTGGAAAATCATTAAAAATTGTACAAAAATGATTGAGTTATAATTTATATGGCTAGAATCCTTAATGAGTCTATTTTCAGAAGAAACAAATGGAAACATCATCCTAATTCTGTACTATGAGATAACAATTTTTTTGTGAAGAGAGGTCGGAACTGTCGAACAGTGAAATAGGGGAAACTTTAAAGAATAAGCTGTACTTATTGGATAAACCAAAAATTCTGAAAATTTTATGATAAGAAGATATGTGAGTCTAGTTTCAGGGAAAATTAACGGATCTTGATTTGGAGTTCCGTAGCTCAAGATATAAATAATTTAGTGATTGTGACTCAGTGAGACAGCTTTGAATGCACTACAAATAATAATGGAATTATAGAGAATGTTACATATGAACATGAAAAGTATTAGATTAATGATTAAATTTATTTATTTAGATCCGGAAAATTCAAATACTAAGCAAGATCGAGGAAAAGAAAAAGTTCGTGATTAGTAGATTTTTGGTTACGAACAAGTGTCGAAGTAAGTTCGTGTAACTTGAATTATATTCATAAATGCTTGAAATGTTTGTTATTGATGTGAATATGATTTGGATGTTTATTGTATGATAACTAATGAAGTATTGATATTCTGGATGAAAAGAGGAAATAAATCCTGGTTGAATGAAAGGAAAATTCGATGGATCTTTGAAAAGGAATTGACGGTAAAAAGGATCTAGCCCGGACTGGTGATCCTATTCTGATATAGCCCTCCCGAAGAATATGTGGAAAATGGATTTAGCCCGGACGGTAATCAATTAGGTGCAATTTAGCTTCGACTGTAATTGGATCCAAGCTCATTAGAGTAATTGTCGTTGTGGATTTAGCCTCGACCGGTAATCCCGACAATACTCTATGAGTTTATATTAAAGGGGATTTAGCCTGGACTGGTAATCCCGCTGTAAGGATGAGGTTCGCGGGAGTGTGCTCTCTGAAATGGAAATGTGCGCACATGAATATGAATTGACGGACCCGGATTTGTACACTAAAGTGTACCTCTGAAAATCCATCGAACTTCCAAGTAGTTCAATGGGATAAATATGGAAAAATAACAAGGAAATGGAAATCATGGAATTGATGAGCTCATCAATCATGGTATAAATTATTGATACATGGAAATTATTGGACTAATTTGAATGTTGAGTTTGTGCATGATAGGGGAATAATGTATGGAATGGGTGTATGAATGTTTATTACATTGTATGGAAAATATTAGGTAAGTATAATTCTTGTTACAAGAGCTTACTAAGCACAAAGTGCTTATCCTATTTCTTTTTCCCCTGTTTTGTAGTGTTAAGGGCTCGGAGGTCGGATTTGGTCGGAGACGCATCACACTATCAACCTCAAATTCTCGGTATATAAAGAAACTTTATTTTGGAAATCAATGGCATGTATAAGCTAGTAAAGTAGATGTTAATGTGGAATAAATGTATGGTTAGCCATTGGTATGGCTGACAAATTTTGGTTTTGGCATGTGATGAGATTATCTTATGAATACAATAAATCTATCTTGAAAATATGTTGAAATGGATTGGTTGTGTTGGCTTGGTCTCGGTTTAAAATTTGCAGGGAGGATTAGATATTTATAAACGGGTTATATTGAGAAAAAAAAATTTATTCAGTAAAATCTGGTAATACCTCGTATCCTATTCTGGCGACGGATACGGGTAGGGGGTGTTACAAACTAAACCCTAGAAAAATGAAGATGACAAGAAAGTAAAAAGTGAACAACCTCTTTAGTTCTCAGTTAAAAGTGACTTTTAACATCTAATTACAATCCAAAATTTTTAACCAAAATGCCATTAGATGTTGTATTTTAATTGTTGTTGGAAAAAAACTACCCCTACAGTCAATTGTCTTCTTGTCAAACAACAGTATAGCAATGCTCAAGTTTTGGTGTCACGATACCCAAAAAAAATTAAAATTGGGAGTCTTGGGGGACTCGGTGTCGCAATACCCATATTTGGTATCACGATATCACTAGAGTTTATCTCAATTTTCTTCACTTTAGCACTGTCAGAGATATCACGACTTCCATGGCCTCAGTGTCGTGATACCCCCTCTGAATGATGATTTCTTTGAGTTCGACCCATTATCAACTTCCTTCATCAACTATATCATATCGTTAAGTACCTCATAGCACCATTTGACCAATTTGGTTCTCAAAAAAAGCATAAAACTAATAAAAACCGTTTATTAATAACAAAACCTAAAAATCGACAAAAATAAATAAAAAGACACCTAAATTGCTTGAGAATAAGCTCTTCGAGTGTAATGGAGCGCCTAATTTGATGTATCAAATTACAGCAAATCACGTGTCGCTATTAGAATGCGCCATGTTAGTCTTCTTTTATTTTTTTTAATATTATATATATTATTTGATTAAAAATTAAAAATCATATATATAATAAAAATAATTCAAAAAATAAAAAATTATAAAATATGTAAATATAGATTTAAAAATCATAATATAAAAATATTTTAGAATTTTATAAAAATAAAAAGTATTTAAATTTTAAAAATGAAAAAAACTTAAAATTTTTAAAATATATATTCCATAAAATTTGTAATAAATTTTAATTTTTGAGAAAATTTTAAATTCTAAAATTCAAAACAATGAATAAAAATTAGAAAAAATTAACTAAAAATATGAAGTCTAGAAATTGAAAAAGTTAACATATGAAATTGAAAAATCAAAATATATACATTTTAGAAAAATTTTATTAAGTTTATTAAAAATGGGAAAAAAGTATATATTTTAAGAAATTATGAAAATTTGAAAATATTTAAAATTCGGTCAATAATCAATCAACACTAGTCAACATAGTGATCAACGGCCAATCAACATTGATCAACGATAAGTTAAGTTAAAGGTATTTTTTAAAAATATTTATTTTTTTAATATTCTTATTTTTCTATTTTTAAATTTAAATTTTTTTAACGCTATTAAAAAAATTGAACTGAACCATGGCCTCAGTGTCGTGATATCCCCTCTGAATGATGATTTCTTCAACTTCAGCCCATTATCAACTTCCTACATCAACTCAATATATCGTTAAGTCCCTCATGGCACCATTTGACCAATTTGGTTCTTAAAAGAGCATAAAACTAATAAAAACCATTTATTAATAACAAAAGCTAAAAATTGACAAAAATAAATAATAAAAAAACTCCTAAATTGCTTGAGAATAAGCTTCTCGAGTGTAATGGAGCGCCTAATTTGATGTATCAAATTACAGCAAATCACGTGTCGCTATTAGAATGCACCATTTTAGTCTTTTTTTTATTTTTTAATATTATATATATTATTTGATTAAAAATTAAAAATCATATATACAATAAAAATAATTCAAAAATAAAAAATTATAAAATTATAAAATATATAAATATAAATTTTAAAAATCATAAGATATAAAAATTGTAGAATTTTATAAAATAAAAAGTATTTAAATTTTAAAAATTGCAAATAAAAACTTAAAATTTTTAAAAATATATTCTAGAAAATTTGTAATAAATTTTAATTTTGAGAAAATTTTAAATTCTAAAATTAAAAAATGAATAAAAATTAGAAAAATTAGAAAAAAAAGTTTTAACTAAAAATATGAAGTCTAGAAATTGAAAAGTTAACATATGAAATCGAAAAATCAAAATATATAAATTTTAGAAAAATTTTATTAAGTTTTTTAAAAAGTGGAAAAAATTTATATTTTAAGAAATTATGAAAATTTGAAAATATTTAAAATTCGGTCAATAATCAATCAACACTAGTTAACATAGTGATCAACGGCCAATCAACATTGATCAACGGTAAGTTAAGTTAAAGGCATTTTTTAAAAATATTTATTTTTTAATATTCTTATTTTTCTATTTTTAAATTTAAATGTTTTTAACGCTATTAAAAAAATTGAACTGAACCATGGAACAAAATGACAGTTTATGTACTAAAATGAGACGAGAAAAAGTTTAGGTACCAAAATGAAAAACTGGTATAGTTTGGGGACAAAGTGAGCATTAAGCCAAAATTTTGTGGAGGAAAGTCTAAAGCAGTTTACATACGACGTCGCTGTCTTGTGCTCACTGTGTACTCTCTTGTCCCTGAAAAGTGCAGAAGTAAGGCAAATAAAAGATTCCGGGGAAACAAATGCCGATGAGAAAATTAGGAATAAACTGATATACAAAGAGACTAGCAAAAGATGGATAAATTTAAGAACATGTTGAAACCCAAGCCGAACCCACAGCAATTACTAAGAGATTGGCAAAGAAAGCTTCGTCAAGAGTGTCGTAACATTGAACGCCAAATCAGAGGCAAGTTACTTCATTTTCTTTTTTCTCTTAGTTTTTAGGTGAATCGTAAAAATTAGTTTTCTGGTGCTAATGTGATTTTTGAGCTAATTGGTTAAATTCGGAGTTTAATATTGCTTGGTTTTTGGTTGTTGAATTTTCAGATAAGAAAATTGATTATGGGTTTTTCTTTTTCATATGGATTTTGTTTTAGATGTTCAGAGAGAGGAGAAAAGTGTACAAAAAGCAATTAGAGAAGCTGCCAAGAGAAATGACATGGGGTCTGCTAAGGTAATTTCTTAGTGTTCCTGTTTATATTTTGTTTTCAATGGAATTTTAGTTAAGTAGATTGGTTGTGCCATAGTTGTTAGGGAATTGAACTCTTTTTCTTTTCTTGTTTACTAGAATGGAATGATTAGGTAGATGTTATATAATTACATCAAAGATCATTATGGAATAAGGGTTATCTAATTGATTTTGTTGCCATCCGGATACTGGCCTTATTGTTGGAGATATCTGAACTAATTTTTCTTTTCCCTAGTGTGAATTTTTCTACTTGTTCTTTTTTGTCTTTTTGGCTTGTTTTTCAAGAAATCAATTGTGGCTAGTAGTAACTATTTGTTATGTTACTTGGACTCGGATGTGAGTGTATGTTTGAGGGTTCTTTGAGACTCATATCCCTATACCCATGTCCGAATATGTGTAGGACATGGGTGTTGGACATGGATATTCAAGAAAAATGATTGGGGCAACATAGACTATCTCTTATCTTTTGTTGATAGCTGATCTATTCTTTTATTTTATTCTGTTCTATCATGTAGATTGGAGTTCACTTTAAAAGGATATGGCCCTAATATGATGAATAATATAGGTATTTAATTTTTTTCTATCATGTAGATTGGAGTTTACTTTAAAAGGGTTTGGCCTATATGATGAATACTATAAATATTTAAATTTTCTTCTATCATGTAGATTGAAGTTTACCTTAAAAGGATTTGGTCCTAATATGATGTATAATTTAGGTATTTAAATTTCCAAAGCAGATTGGAATTTATTCTTGTTTGAATGACATAATGAGGCATGCACGCAAGGGATGCTAATTGAATATAGAAATATTAAAGATCTTAGATATTCATCCAGTAAGCTTTCGAAAGTTTAGAAACTAAACTTAAGATTAGAAAGCTGGCCTAACTGTGACTGGCTATTAGTGAGAAACACAAATTGTTAACTGAAAACAGGGAAATGTAGATTTTGGGATCAAGAAATGATCATGTTTTAGTTAAGTGGTTTGACCCTATGTTACTACTGGTACTCCGGTATGAGTGTTGGATTTGAGTATGTGTGACATGAGCTTGTTCAATTCTTTCTTTAAGTTTTTCCATGTATTTGGAGAGTCATATTCCATATCCATGTTCGTCTATATATCAAACACAGGTACTTGACAAAAAATGAATAGGTTTGATAAATTAAAACCTGTGTACCCATAACTGTTATATGAGAATGTTTATCTATTTCCGTCATCCGCATGCTTGAATGCCCATAATTTAATTTTCAATCTGCTTTCTTGTTGTTGATGAATTGTCTCTTAATTACATTCACGTTGTGATCCCTATATATTTCCAGGCACTTGCAAAAGAAATTGTAATGTCAAGAAAAGCTGTGAACCGTCTATATGAGAATAAGGCACAGCTTAATTCAATATCCATGCACCTCGGAGAAAGTGTTGGTATGACAACTTATGCTTTTATGCGTTATGTTTATTCCAAGACACTATTATATCCCTATGCCTAAAACTTTTTAATTCATAAGAATCAGAATGCATGCTGAGAATGTTCATGGCATGTTGTTACTTCCATGAATAATTTGGTATTTTCACTATTAAACTAACACACCTAAGTACATATTCTTCTAACTTTGGAGAATGTGCAAGTCGAATAATGTTTTATGGGAATAGCAATTTTGGTGGTTGAAAGATGTGATTTTGACTTTTGATTATTATCAATAATCATTATTATCATCTTTTACGGGATATTGACGATTACTGAAGTACCTATTCTTATTTTTTTTCTATTTACAGAAGCTATGCCTCTACAATTTTTATACATAGAAAGATAAGAACACTCATGCTTTATCATGTCGATATGTCTGGAAAATTGTTTTGCTTTCGCTACTAGAGAAGCCTACTCCTTTCTGTGTTGGTGGATTCAGCCTTAAAAGTGTACAAGGATTTATTCATGTGGTTATTTTGGAGCTTTTTTTCTGTTTCTGGGAGGTGATGTTTACAGGAGGACAAGAATGACTGATTGCAGAATCTTTTTTAATAAAAGATTTATACTATGTCGAGCTATTTATGAACTTCCAATGTAAAATCACTTTCATTGTAGTATTTAAGAAGACCTTCACTTTCAACTTCTTTCTGGAGCAACAAAACCTTGTTTGTTGCTGGAGTTGAGGTTATCAATTTTTTTCCCATCTGCCTTAGATATTAACTCAGCTTTAGGAATGGCATGTTTGGGGAGCCCTTGCTGAAAATAAAAGGGTATTGTAGGGAATTTTTTTTTCCTTTTCTTTTTCCTCCTTTTTCTTTCTTTAATGTTTTTTGTATTCTTTTGGAAGAAATGCTTGACATAGATCTCTTCTGCTCCTCTCTAACCTTTATTTATAAATGTTTCTTTTCTGGGAATGGATTTGAAGCAATTGCTCGTACTGTCGGTCATCTTTCCAAGAGTGCTGAAGTCATGAAACTTGTAAACAACCTCATGAAAGCTCCACAAATGGCTACCACAATGCAAGAATTTAGCAAAGAAATGACCAAGGTAATTTTAAAGTTTGTAATTGTGTTATGTTTATGTTGCCAGTTTTTGTTTCATAATATTCATCATCCTTGTTGGCAATATTCCTGTCTCAGTTGTTCTAAATCTCTGTTTTCTCAACTCATCGGAAATTAATGCAAGTAACATATTAACACTGGGTATTTGGCTTTTTTTTTTTTTTGAGTTAGTTGATTTTCTCCTGGTGCTCGAGTAAACTGTCAGGTTGTTTATTTTCTTACATGTCCAATTGAAATTTCAAATTTTGATCCAGTATGGTTTCGTCTAAAGGTTATTTAAGATTCATTTACGAGTTTGAAGTTTTCTTTCATTTTATTTAAATATTAGATATAGTCACATAAACTTTCTTCGGAAAAAGATTATGGATAATTGGATAAAAAATCCACCGTTATTAGTGGGAGTGGAGGAGGTGCATTTGGTGTTATTTAACAGATGGGGATGCCAGATTCCCTGTTTTTCAGCTCAGTCAAGTGGGATATGGATTCAGACTTAAGAGGATTGAAAGAACCAGATTGGTGTACTATTTAGTAACGTAACTAAATCAATGAACGTCCCTTTTAAAACTGATAAGAGACCTAAGTGGCATGTAAGAAGTACCGTCATGCAGCATATTTGGCGAGTACATCTCTTTTTTTCTTTAAATTCTCTTAAGCTGCAGTTGCAAGTTGGTTTATAGGCTGGGGTGATTGAAGAAATAGTAAATGATGCTGTTGACACGGCATTGGATTCAGAAGATATAGAAGAAGAGACAGAAGAAGAAGTCAATAAGGTTCTTTCGGAAATAGCTGGGGAAACTGCTGCACAGCTTCCTGAAGCTGTTCGGAAGGAAAGAGCGAGGGTACCTACCCAAAGAGAAACCACTTCACATCAAGTATGTTCCCTTGGCCATTGTTTTTATGTTCTTTTACTTGTTATTACAAAACGCTAAAGGAACTATACTGCTTCAAAATATTACAGGAAGAAGCGATTGCAGAGGGTGCAGATGATGAGGAAGAGTTGGAAGAGATAAGGGCGCGACTCGCTCGAGTTAGATCGTAAACCTTTAACTTCCATTTTGGTGTTCTTTTGCTATCTATCAACTAAAAGTGTGTGTTTTGTGTTAGTATTAAATAGCTTCTTTTGTGCTCACCGTGAACCTACCAACCATGCCAGCCATTTAAAAGAGCTTTGAGTTCACTAGCCATTAACGAGAGGGACTTACAATTGTGGCAATAGCCTCACTGAAAATTCTATTTTTGTTGTAATATTATTATGTAAATATAATGTTTAAAATAGATTTGGTAATTTTGGAATGTAACCCCCCCCCCCAAAAAAAAAAAAACATGGGCTGGTATGCATGAAAATATCAAAATTTATATAATTAGATAATTAATTTATCAAAATTATAATAAAATTGTTGCACGATTAAATTAGGTTATGTTTGGAAAGTACAAAGTAATAATAGTTACTATGTTATAAATAGTAATTATGTCGTAATTAGACAGTTACGTAATTAATATTTTAAAATATTAATTACTATAAAAATCATATGTATTGTGCCAGTCTAAAAATAATTGATAATATGATTACTAACAAAATAACAAGAAAATAAACATGTGTAATTTTATCTAATTGATTTAGTGCATATTTGTTGGATTATTCCTCCTTAATATTTAACATATGCTCCTTATCATCATCATCGGTTTGTCCTTGACTGAGTTCATTACCATTGGAATTTGTATATCATTAAGATTCTTAATATATCATTTTCCACGTACTCTTTGAAGTATGAATTATTTCAATTCCACCTATGATCGAAGTTATAAAATATGCAATATCCTAGTATGATCTAACTTTTTTTATGCTATGCTAAGATAATTTTGTTAATATGGAAAATATTTTCTAGAACAACAAATATATTCTCAAATTAAAGAGTTTGTGAGTTGTATATGGTGATTGTGCCTAGCACTATTCTTTCAAATGGTACCATACCCAACGATATGGTGCAAGAAAATATTTTCTATTTACATATTTAGCATCGACCTTAGAATATTTGAATTCATAGTCCAAATAGTCTGTAAATTTAATTATAATAACTTATATAAACTTAATTTGGAGAAAGATTTATGTTAAGTTATATCCCTATTTATAATATAAAATTAATATAAAACTATAATATATAACTTCTATTAAAAAAGTTATATAAATTGTCCAAAATTTTATGACTTTTCTTATAAATAATTTTTTTATAACTTTATAAAGTTATTTTTTATAAATAAATTATGATAAAAATTATAACATTTTATGAATAAGTATATTATTTTCATAATATATAGCATAGACACATAAATAAGTTATGTCCATACTTCTAGTCATGTAAATTATTTTTATAATAATTTTTTTGCTATAATTTTAGAAATTTTAGGGTTTAATATTTTTATTAATATGAGAAATTTTTATCATGTCCATCTCAAACACTCATACATATTCATGTGTATAATATATTGTTTATAACTTGTATAAAACTATTTTTAAAATTATATTTTTTATAATTACACCAAAATCTAATTGCTAGGCGGCTCTCTAAGCACTACATTAGTTGAAATTGGATAAATTTATAACTATTTGTTTTATATAAAAATAATTTAATCGTTAGGTATATATATTAATATAGATAATATTTTAGATCGATCGATAGAGATATCTTAACTATTTGTTTTATATAAAAGAATTTAGTCATTAAATATATATTTATATAGATAATATTGTAAATCGATATGATAGAGGTATTAGATCCGTTCGGAATTTTACATGTATAACAAGTACAATTATTTTAATATATTAAAACAATTGATTGACTTATGGAGCAAGTTGTAAAGTAGTGGTGCAGAAAAAAGATTACTTACCAAGGACATGCCAACATTAGTTGTGATGATTTTAGGACTTTGCAGTTTATTTTTTCAAATTAAGTAGAATTCTATCAATTGACTCTCTATACACGATAGAGTTTGGTCATAAATTCTACAACTAAATAATTAGGTTTACAGGAAATTATTTTTGATATTTTTTTGCTATTTTTATGAGCTTAAATAATCCTTAAAGAAATTGCAAGTTTGTTGAATTTTGCAAAATAATAGTTTGGGAATTTTGGGAAAACACTTAACTGGTCAAAAGAGGTTACAGTTTTTCTTGAGAATATGTTTTTATCAATCTTCAAGCTTATACGAGTGTTCATGTTTGGTTCAGTATCCACATATCGAGCAATCTATGAATTACATAATAGTCAAAAGAACGAATGTGAGTTTGAATATGCAAAGAAGAAATTGATTAAAGCCCCTGAACCTTTCTTGGAAATTAGTTTTAGGCTTCCTCAGACCTTTAGGTTCAGATAGAAAACTCACACATGTACAAGATTATTGATGATTTATTATATTTAGCTATACAAGGTTATCTAGGATTGTAAAAGATGTTTAAGAAATCTGTAGCACACCTTCACCATTTTATCAACATTTCAGATAAAGAAATTTGATGTGAGGGTATGAGTGATAGGCAAGAAAAGGAGGGATTTGTTGTATAACAAGATGAATTCCTCCTCATTTTATCATTCTCTTTTATGAAGATATGACTATGGAAAGAAAGAGAACAATCACAATGTTTGGTTAGTAGAGAGTGAAATTACCAACATATATGGGAGTCCAGCTCCTACAAAATCAACAAACCAATGGCTCTTTTAGTGTTCAATGAAATTGGCTCATCAGTACATGATTTTAATTTTTCAGCTCATTGTTCAATAAATTTCAAAAGGTCATTAATCACTATAGCTTTGTTGAACTTGGTTTCATTGAGTAGAAATATACTTGGGAGACTAATTAAAAATGGGGGATAACAAATGTTTATGAGAGGGTTGATAATTTTCTCTGTAATGAGAAATGGAAGCTTATTTATCCTGAAACAATGGTGTATCACCTCTCTTTGGGCACTTTGGGGTTGAGTCCTCTATAGCCACACTTGAAACCTTTTAAGATTTACAGCCCTTTTCTAAATGGAATAAATTAGATGAGTAGCAAAATTTTTAGACAAAAAAATTAAAAAATCCTTACTACAATCTAAAAAGTGTTGGAATCTCATTTCGTTCTTGTACAAGCTTGAAAAAGAAAGAGTATCTCAAATTCTGAAAGAGGAAGAGCTCCATTGGTTCTCTTCTCACAGTTGAGATTGTCAAAGAAACATTGAAACAACTCAAAAAATGCTCAGGACAGACTATTAGCTTCTCCAAGTAAAAACTTTCTATTTCCAACAACAGTCTTGAAAGGGCAACCAGAGAGCTCACAAGACATAATAGCATTCCCAAAACAACATAATTGTACTACATTTAGTGGAAAAAGTTCAAAACAGGTCAGCAATTTGGAAGATTAATCAATTATCTCTTGTTGGTACAGTTGTTCTCATCCAAGTTGCTATTGCTTCTATCACGAACTATACCATGCAACCCACTAGGCATATTAGGCAAGTACTTCCGGAAAGAGGAAAAAAACCCTCATATTAACTGGAACTTTGTTTTGCTTAAATTGGAAGGGAATTGGGTCTCAAAAACAAAAGATATGAACCTTTCTTGCTAAAATGGGTTTGGAGCTTCATGATGATACTAGGAGACTGTGGAAAGATGTTATATGTACAAAATTTCTTCACAAAATTTCTTTTTCCAAGTTTCAAGCAAACAATGTTTTATGCTCTATACTTGAAGAAGCATCCTTGATGGGAAGCATGTTCTTGTGACTGGAGTAAGGTGGAGTTTGGGTATTGGGTGATGGTTATTATACTAGCTTTTGGAAGGATAACTGGTGGGATAGTGATGTATCATCCCTTGATTTGAATAAAAATTGGGATAAGGTCATGGTTAATGAATTTATTGATGAAAAAAAGGTTGGAATAAGGAGAAACTACTTCAGAAGTTGCTAAGCTTCCAGTGAACGTTCTATTGATAGAAAAAATTTAGGGATTCGCTAAGGAAGTATCTTTAGAGAGCCTATCAACACATTCCCTTGTTATAAAAGTTATATAGAAGCTAGTAGTAAACCCAAAATTCAGACCTTTTCGTGGAGTGTGATTAATAACAAAATTCTCTGTAATTCTTAACAGAAAGAGCAAGAACCTCAACGAGTGGTGTTTACATATCTCCTCCTCGCCAAGTCAGCCACCCAGTCAAGGCTTAGCTCGCTCGTGTTCAACACCTCGCATGAGTATCACCCCTTGGACCTGGAGTATATAACTAATACAAGCATGCTTAATTTTTCATAATTTATATCATGTCTGAATATATATATATAAACATACTTATCAAAATGAAGATTCATGGTAAGGGTAACACAGCATTTCCAAGCCCCAGACTCATTCCTGTGACATACTTGCACTAACCTTTCCAACAACCACCAGCAAGCCCTTGTCACCAAAGCCAACAAGCCTAACCATTCACCAACCCACCCTCTCCACATTTTAATACCTACACACCTCCTTTTAACCCTTCTCTTTATTTGTTATCCGCTTTATTTGTTTACTCATCTCTTACCATCTATCTTACCAAAACTTTTCATGAAGTATCCATCTTCATAAATTCTTGTACATGGTATAGAATATAATCTTCCAAGGACCCTCTAAATACATAAAAAAAATAACACCCATGTGGGACATATTTTTGTGTTTGACACTCTAAATACGAAGCAAACCATCTCCTTCTAACCCCCTTTCTTACGCACAACGTATTCCTCAATTGATGCCCCGTCCCCTTTTCCAATCTCCATATTGCTACCTCCCCTCCAGACTCTTCTCACGAACTCTGTTTAACTTTATAAAACCAAGCGAACCCCCCCTGAATAGATCAGTGTAAACCCCGTTACAGTAAACCAACCACCAAAAAAGAGGCCATTTTGAATCTCAACGGTGGATAAAAAGACAGTCCCAGCATCAAAGTCTTGAATCATTGCTTAATGTCTTTTATAAATGAGAATGGAATCAATAATTCAAGATTTTCAGTAACATGTTCCCCTACTATCCTCTACCAACAGCTAATTGGGATACTGGCCTTGTGAAGGGTTTAAATATTAGTCACACCACAATGTTGTGACCATTGTTTTGGGGCTTCTGACTTTTTCCGCCGCAGATGTTCACCTCAGTCCACAACTTAAATCCTTGGGTCGTCTATCTCACTATTCCCATTGTGTCTAACACACTGTTTGATAGAAGAGAAAAACAGGGGATAGGACGAAAAGAAGTTCTAATCTAATGTTAGAAGTGCATGCTAACATATCCTATCCTGTAACTCAACCATTAAATTCAAACATTTACCTTCCAATTCTTTCTTGCCTACCAAAAAGAGGCTAAAACTAGCACTCCAAAATTATGTCAGACAAAATTCGCTTATTTATGCATCGTAAACAAACAGAATATTCATCATGCATATTAGAAAACAGAGTTATGAATTGAAGCATACCTTCAGTTCTGATGCTGGAATTCTTGGATAAATTTAACTAAGAAGCAAGTAGAGAAAAGAAATGATAAGAAAACAATCTCTCAAGACATCCTCAAAAATTAATTTAGATCATAAGTAAATTAGGGTTTAAATTCATCTTTAGCTATCAAAAGTTAATTAATCATATCAGTTCTATGCGTTATTAGTTAAAACGAAATCGATATAAACGTTTGTTCATTGCATCCAAAAACCAAATCGATATAAAGGTCCAAACAAATTACATGAAATCAATACTATAGAATTTCATGAAAGTCGGTTCGGTGCATCCAAAACAAAGTTTTAGAGAAACAGATTGGAAACAGAATCAGGCGCTGGAGCTGGAGCTGGAGCTGCTGCTGGGCCTGCAGCCATCCTTGGAGGAATCATGTCCGTTGGACGGATGATGGTGATGATGATGATCATGTCCGTCGTCATCACTGTCGTCTTCGTCGAAGGGCTTTTCTTTATGGTAAATACAACAGATCTTGGAACTCTTCTTGTTCATGAATTCGTTGTCCACGGTGCCTTCTTTCCACGTAACTTTCTTCTTCCTAGGGCGGAGTTCGAGGACGAGGGCTTCTTGAGGCTGCGACGACGAGGAGGACGCGCCCGAGGTGTTCTCGATCGTCACGGTGGTTGTCATGGAGGACATCGCTGATGACGATCTGTTCGTGGTGCCTATCGCCGTCGGTCGAACCATCGCCAGAGATTATCGCCGTTCGATTTTTTATTTTCTTTTTGTTGATGAAATAATAGGCTTTCAGCTCCCCAATCAGCCGTTCAGTTTCATTTAATTGCGTTGTGAGGGCTTTGTTTTTTTCATAAACATCAATCACACGTGTGCATTACATGTCTCTCCACTTTATTTTAATTAGAGTCCGTAAACCGATTTTTCGGGTTTTATAGGGTAAATTCCATGGTTGATCCTCCAACTTTCATAAATTTTAATTTTAGGTATCAAAAATGTTTGTAATATGAGCACTACCGTTATTTATTTTTATTATTTTAGTGACTCATCCTTAATTTTCAATTACATATTATTTAATTAATTTAATTTTAATTTTTTATTTTTAACTCATTTTATCTTTTCAAATTTTTAATTTTTTTTCTTTTTAGTACTAATTTTAGTTTTTATTAGTAAAAGAGAAGGGGAAATTTGGAATTTTACAAGAATTATAATATTTATCTTTTAATTTATTTTTTAAAATTAATTTTAGTTTTTCAATAAAAGGAAAAGCACGAGAGTTTATAAGAAATTGTATTAGTTTTCATAGGAAAATTTGTATTTTTTTAAATTCAGCTTATCTTTTTAATTTATTTTAATTTTTTAGGTTTGATTTTATTTTTTAATAAAAAAGGGTTTCATCTCATTAGATGAACTGACGACCAAAATAAAAAAGTACTAAAGTTGGGTGACTAAAATGATTGAATGTGATGATAAATTAACAAAAATATCTAAAGCGATAAAAATATCTAACGGGAATAATTTTCGATACCCAAAATGAAAATTTGTGAAAATTGAATGATTATCTATATAGAAGGCATTGAATTTCATGGGGCTAATTGGGTTTATTTTAATAGATTTAAGTTAGTTTGGGCTTTTCATTCTTAGTTGAGCCTTGGTTAATTTTTAAATAAATAAATATGGGTATTTGGAGCCCACTTTTGTTTTAACAACCCAATTGGGTTTATGGCCCAATTTTATTTATATAATATTTCAATAAAAATGGAAAATTATAAGATGGATTCCCTAATTTTAAACTTTATAAATTAGTCCTCAAAATTGTTTTAGGCGAATGGTGGCCTCTAAGTGGCTAGCCATCCCTACTAAAATGTGTACTTTGTAACATCTTTCACCCGTCTCGATATACGGTTCATGATCTTACATTCTAGAATGAGGTTATGGTGTTTGGATTTCAACATTCCTGCCATCCTATAATCTCACGTTACGGTCATCCTGTAATATACATTCTTAAATAATCTAATATTACAATAGAATCTGAAATTTAAGACAAAATTATCTTCTATTTTTATTATATTTATCGGTATAATTCATTTTATTATTTTTAAGACAAAAATCAAAATATCTCTTATTTTCTTCTTCTCTTTTTCTGTCATAAATTGAAAACCCAAACTCCTAGTCTTCTCCTCCTAATTTTAACTCCACACTCTCTTGGACATTCATTATCGTCTACAGTTAGGTAAGTTTAATATTTTTAATTTCTAGTTGTGTCTTCATATTGCTTTGTGATTTATCGCATTGAAAGATTTTTTTAATTTTTTTTTCTCAATATATGTTTTAGGCTTCATGTTTGTTGATTGTTGTAGATTTTTTTTTCAATTTATGTTATAGGCTTGATGCTTGTCGAGTTCTTTGTTGTTGATTGTTATGAATTCTTTCGTTTATTTTTTTGGTTCTCTTGACTATTATGAATCATTGTTTAATTAATTAAGGAGAGTATATAAAGAGAGAGGTAGAAAGAAGAGACCTTGTATGATAACCACCGTCGCCATCTCTTCCTCTATATAGTATTGTTTGTAAGTTTTAACTAACTTCCAATTTTCAAATCCAAAATTTCTTTTTGCTATGAGTTTATTTTATTTTATTAAGAACAATTGCTAACTTTTATTCGATTAATTTAATATTAAGGATATAGATTGAAGTTTGAAGCTTATTTGTTTAGCCATGCCGTTCGGATAGAGAATTTCACCAATGTCATAGCTTTCAATCAAATTCTTTTTTATTTTTTTCATATATTAGATTGTAGAATGATTGACAATTTGGTGGATTAATTTGTTCTTTAATTCAATGGTTGAATTAATTATTTGATTAATGGGTCCATATTTTATAACAAGGACAATATAATAAAATTTACTTTTAAATAATTTTACATCCAATCAATTAAATACTTGAATCTTACATTCCAACAAAATGAACCAAACAATATAATCTCACATTCCATTCACAATCTTACGTTTCCATAATCTGATTAAGTATAATCTAAAATTCGACAAATCAAACACCTTAAAAAGGTTATTTTGTGTCAATGAGTGATGATCTCTAAACAATGCATAGTACAATTACAACATAAGGTAAGATTAAAACCTAAACATCGTGACATCTAAAGCATTAATTCTTTTTAATTCAACTAAAACTTCATTTATCTTTAACATAATTTTTATAAAGATATTTGTTATTAATTTTTTCCCACCACCATTATAGTTGGCCATTACCTAATCTATGTTACAAATGTGTAAATCTATACTCTCATCAAACATGCTAACATCTTATTTAAAATACTCTTAAAAACAAATACAAATAATTAAATATTCACCCATTAAATTTGTTAACATGTAACATCACATAATTTGCCTAAATTTATACTTAACTACATTATATAAATTGACAAAAAATATTTCACAAACAGTCTTAAATAATTATAATGTCTCTTTTTTTTAATATTTTACTATACCCTATAAGATACTTGTCAATTCCTAACCATATTTCTACTCTATATCAAATATTAAATAATATAGATATAAAAGAACACATAATTAACTACATAAAAAAGTAAACAACAAAAAGTTCAAATCACTTCATTATTTTTAGTAGGTTATATTCAAAACACCAAGATAACCAGGATCCTATGGCATCCACATACATATATATACAGGTATTCAAAGTTACTTTGTTTTGTTGTTCCCACTCTAAGAGCAGCGGGTAACTAACACTGATTGCAAGCAGTGAAAAGTGAAAAAAAAAAAATCACATTTCAGCAAACAGTTTCTCTGCCTTACCACCTTCAGCTAGTGAACCCTTGGTCCATCTTTTCAGCATTTCTAAGGCTGCCTTGGGCTGGTCCATAGGCACCATGTGACCAGCATCATGAACCTGTTAAAGATCATCATGCAGCTATATCAACAACCAGCCAGCTGCAACTAGATTTAAAGACACAGGTAAATGTTGGTATAGAGAAGGACCAGACCTTAAGAAAACCAAGAGGTTCATGAGTTTTCAAGACTCCTGCTTCCGAGCCATCAACCACAAATGGAACCTCTGGCGATGCTACAAATTCTTTTCGACCAGACCATTGCATTGCATGAACCCATCTTGAATTGCCTGTTCCAAATATTATATTGTGATCCGTAATTCGCTAGATGTATCTGGTATAATTTGCCCCTCCCCCCATCCATAAACGAAACAGAACATGCTTACCGAGCCAGTTGCAGATAAGATCATATTCACCAGCATAGACAAGAAGCTTGATTCCGTCCTCAAGGAGAGCAGGAATGCCAACTTCAAGATTCCGCATCCAGTCAACCAGCATGGCCTGATACACTGTAGGGCTGCAGGAAACGAATTCTATATTCCCAACACCAAGAGCATCCCTAACAGATTTCTTGTTCAGAAATGTCTCCATGTTTGAGAAGTCATAGCAAAGACTCCCCTCACATTTCTTTCTAATATCATAGTACTGCAACAAGAAAACATTGGAGCATTTCAAATTTTATTCAAAGAATCATAAGATATCAGACCACAGATGACTCCTCTCAATAGCTTTTTTTTTTTCCCTTTGAAGTGTCATGTCTGACCTCTATGACCTTCTAAATACACGAAAAAACTTCTAAAAGAATCGAATATAACTATGTCAAACACATACCCATATCAGACACTCACAGTTGGATCTGAGTAATTTAAGTTATAAGTGGTTTAACAATAGGAAAAAAATTCTAGGTATCCTTTGCTCATATTGCTCATAAAATATCTTAAGAAAGAATGTCAATGATATTAAGACCAATTTCAGGCCCTACTCCATCATTCATAAACTATATTCATTTTCTTTTCTAATCAGGCAAATTACATTATTTGCACAAAAACTTTTCTCCAGATATTTTAGAAGAAGATAGTTTCGTAATGCTAGGAAAAGAAACACATTCTACATCACAGGATATTACAGCAGAAACAAGAACAACTAGAACCAATTAAGCAAAAAATTCATCAAATCTGTTTCTAAGCATTAAAAGATAACTGATCCCACGTAGTAAGCAAATAATTTATGTCTCTTACATTTATACCACCAGCACGTGCTATGATGCTAGCGAATATGGTATTGCAGACAAAATAGGAAGCCATGCAAGAGACTGTACCATCAGTGCCTGGAAAAATGGTTTTCCAAAAAGAAAGAAAAAGAATCAAGGAGATAAGCAACACTGATTCAATCTGTGATATAACTTTTTCTAAAGAAAATCTTATAATATAAAATGCAGAATTGGGGGGGAAAATCAATTCTTTGAAGTTTGAAAATTCGAGGTAAATATGTAGAGAATGATCATACAAAAGAGATGAAGCCATTTCAGATGCAAAATTACCACAAAGCTTTATTGCAAATTCACAAACTGGAACCAGCTTGTTGATTAAACTATAGTCAGTCTTCTTAATTAACCCCATGTCTAAAGCATAATCGGGGTAAGCTTTATACTGGATTGCAGGGTCAGTCAGGCCATTTCCAATAGCAAATCCCTGTAAAACACATTGTAGTTGAAGTAAGCAAACAAATGAATTGATTCAGACGAGTTAAAACTTCGGGAAATTAGTAAATAAAATCTAGAAGCTTTACGTCACATAATTAGTAACACACCTTCAGGTTTATATGAATTCCATCTTTAGCTTTGTTTCCTCGGTGGAGTCGGGCAGCAAAAGCTGGAATGTAGTGCCCAGCATACGATTCTCCAGTTATATAAAAGTCATTCTTGGCAAACTCAGGGTGTTCAGCAAAGAATGCCTAACATAATAAAAAGAGCACAGTCAAAACAAACAAATTTATTCGTTTTTCTCTAACATATTGAATGAAGTTTATTCACTTCCACAATATTGACAATAATAGTTCAGTGGAGAGTAAATAATTATGCTAAACTCCTTTTCTTCCAGAATAAGATCCAATGATAAACAGACTAACCTGTAAAAAGTCATAAAGGTCATTGCTAACTTCGTCTTCATTATGACGAATGTCCCTTCGGTCAGAGCTATAACTAAAGCCAGTACCAACAGGCTGGTCTACATATAGAAGGTTTGACACCTAAACACAAAACCGAGAAAGAGGAAAGATGAAAACATGTCCATCATCATTTATATAAAGAACTTAAAACTTTTTAATATTACATGGTTTCAAAACGATACAAAATTATAATTATTCAATGTGATACCTAATTTGGAAAACACCAAATACCAAAGAACGGAGAATATTAAGAAAAATACCTTGTCCCAACCAAACTCATTCCAGACAAGAGACATGTTATCAGAAATGGAGAAAGGGCCATTTTCATAAAATAAAGCCAGTTCACTACTGCAACCTGGACCTCCAGTCAACCAGATTACAACAGGGTCCTCTTTGTTACTGCGTGATTCAAAGAAGAAATAGAACATTCTGCCAAAAAACAGGAAGAGTGAAACCAAATTGAAAAGGAAAATATTAGTAACATTTAAAGGGCGAAAAGCAGGGGAGAGATATAGCAAGTAAGCTGTTTGTAAATTTCGATAAACCCACCATAGAGGTAATTAATCACCTCTATCCATTTCAGGGGGGGGGGAGTGAAAACTGAGAGATTGACTATATAAACTGATAATCAAGCATGAAATGAAGATTACATGTAAAGTTTATAAAGTTTAATTAACCTAATAGCGGAACAAGAAAGCTGCAATCTGGAAAATATGTTATTCTGTGACTGGATTATTTTAGGCTTGAGTATCAAGAAAGCATTTAGTCTGCAATTCATTTCAAAAGACTTTAATAGATATGGGCAAAAGATGAGCTCGCTCAGCTTCGTTTGTTTAATATATATTTTTTCCTTGGAGTCCAATTCTCATCGGTATGAGTCAAGGGAATGAAAGGCCCTGTAGCCTCTAATTTCTTGAAGAGGCAGATGATAACCATTCAAGCATTAACATTTACAAAACAAGTAAGATCATCATGAACTGCACAGACATTTATGCAAGACCAAATTGTTTGAGACAAACCTGTTAGGCTGTTACATATCTAGAGACTAAATTTAAGAAAATTTTAAAAGAAAAAAGATTCTGAATTTACAAGGCAACGGGAGAACTTACATATAGAAATTCACCCAGAAACCAAATAAATTTCAGGGATTTAGAGATTAAGCCCGAGAGGCAACTTAAGATTAATGAAAAACTACACACTGAAAATTACAAAAATAAGATTTATTTTAAAACCATGAATAACAAGAATCAAGCAAAAAAAAATAGAGTCATCGCCTTTTAATAACTAGAATTTGAAATTCCTATTCCAAATTTAAACATCGAAAATATTCCTTAACAAATGAAATACTGATTTTCTTTAACTAAAAATTATTTTAAGATTAAAAGAAAAAACCCTAATTCCAATTAAATCCAAACTTTCAGCTATAAAAAACCAGAGAAAAATCACCTCAATATCCAATTCATGGGGCTTTAATTATTAAACCCCCAAATCTACAATGTTAACCCCCTTCACCGATTAAGTTACAATAACTATAATTTAAGGGCTTGTAAAACCCCCCAACGAAGCCGAGCATTTAGCTCAGTGCTTGGAGCGTGATTCCTGCTCAAGAGCATGGTTCTCGAATCAAATTTTTTAAAAAAAAAATCCTCCAACATAATGAAAATTGAAAAAAAAAAAACCATCAAATGAATATCCCAGTTAAAAAAAATTACCTGGCATCATAAGAATTAGGAAGCTTGTAATAGCCAGCATGATGACTCAAATCGTCAACAGAAACCCCACCAAGGGCTTCCAAACCGGGGAACTTGAACCGCTTTTCCACCAGCTTCGAATCCTGGGGTAACGAAACTCGGCCTCGATCGACCAGGTTAACTTCCTCTTTAGGAAACAAATTCAACTCCCTTATCAATTTCTTTGCTTGCACCGACGGAAAACTCGACCCGGCAAAACGTAGGTCGTCTAAGACAGGGAATACGGCGGCGGAAGAGGAAACCAGAAAGAGATGGGAAAAGAATATTAGACTTAGAGATTTCAGTTTCGCCATCTGTTTTTTCATCTGTTTTTTCTAGGGGGAAACGAAAATGGCAAGAGAAACGAGTATTTATAGTTAAAATGAGTGAAAGAATTACTGACAGTATGATGTTTGGCTATCTAATTATAAAATTTTTATTTTGACCTCCAGGTTTGGATCCGCTATGCCTCCCGCCTATACAAACTCACCTTTAGTCATCAGTTTTATTTTTATCACCCACATCTTATATCGTTTCTTTATGGTCACTAGTAGAGGTGCTCATGGGCCGAGCAGCCCGGTCTGGGCCGACGGCTCACCTGTAATATGAGAGGGTTCGGATAAAAATATAAACCCGAAATATAAGTTTGGAAAAAAAAAGACTCGTCTAGAAAATGGGCCGGGCTTCGAGCACCACTTTTTTGGCCCGGGTCTGGCCCGAATATAATAAATATTTATTTTTTTATTTTTTTTATTTTAAAATATTTTTAAAATACTTTTTTTAAAATTTTTTTATTTTTAAAATAAATTTTTGGTGTTTATTAAAAAATGGACCGGGCCAGACTCAAGATTAGGAATTTTTTCTCGGGCAGGGCCTAGACAAAATTTCAGACCCATATTTCGGGTCGGGCCGGGCCTAGGACGCAGGCCAAATTTTTTTGAGCCCAGCCCGGCCCATGAGCACCTCTAGTCACTAGTGATGATGTTGTCTTTTTCTAATTGATATAATAACACATTTAGTCTTCAGTACTTACACAATTTATTAATTTGCTCTTAATTTTAAATAATTCAATAAATTTAATCCGCCAATTTCATAAATTCTATCAACTTATCCTCAAACACACATAATTAAATGATGGTTATATAGTATTGTTTATATGTGTTTATATTTAATTATAATTATAAGGCTCAATTGTTCATTTAGTCCTTTGAACTTACACTTTCTCTCAAATTGGTACTTATATCTTTTTTTGTCTCACGTTGGTACCCGAGTTTCCATTCCGTCAAGGGCTTGAGTACTTTTTTTTTGTAACGAAGTTAAATACATGACACATGATACTCTCAGGTTTTAACACATGGCAATGATAATGCTATAATCTATTTTTTTAATAAAAGTGTTTAAAAATTCAAAAGAAAATATAAATTATAAAATGTATGTATCTAAAATATTAAAATATATATAAAATTCAAAATAGAAAAATCAAAATTCATAAAACTTACATCTTTTCTAAATAAATTGAAAATAAATTAAATGAAGATAAAATTTAAAATAAATTTTATATTTAGAGATGGATGCAAATTATTACACGATTCAAGTTAACAAGAATGTAAAAGATTATGATTTGAAAATGGCTTATAGGAAGCTTTTTCTTTTTATTTGTTAATTATTTGTTAGGTCTCATAGAAAAAATTGGATTCCTTCGTTGAAAATGTTATTAGCACGATCATAAATGAAGTTTATCAAGATTTTTAGGTTTCTTTTAGCTCTCAGTTCATCTTTTCGCTTGGAAATTTCAAGGTTTCAAACAATTTCTTGAAATTTCTCCTTAAAATTAAAAGTAGCAAACTTTTTTAGTTTTCATCGCCCTCGAATGGATGGTAGGAATCGAATATGGAAGAGACGCACGATTGGAAGTTAGATCGGGAGAGGTCGGAGACCCTTTTCCACAATTAAATGTGTTTAAATATAACTATACTTATATTTAATTATATGTCTTTGAGGATCAAATTGATAAAATTTGTAAGTATTAATGACTAAATATGTTATTATATCAATTAGAAAAAATATCAAATTATCACTCCTGTTTACTATTTAATAGGAAGTGACCAAAATAGAAACGATCTAAAATATGAGTGATCAAAATAAGAATGATATATAATATTGTTAACTAATTTAAAATTTTTCATAGTTCAATGACCAAAACTCAGAATTTATTTCTCACAACATACGGGCCTTTTCAATTATTCGTAGATTCTATGTTCACCCTCCACTAACACAGATAATTTTTATTTTATTACCTTTTTAAATCCTAACATATTTACTATCGATCCCCGACTTGGGTTCTGGGGATGTTACATTTACATTTTATAAAAGTGGTTAATTTTCAGTTTTGGTCTTTTTAATATGCTTAAATTTGAGATTTAATCATTATACTTTAATTTCTAACATTATTTGGTCTTTATATTACAAAATGCTATTAATTAGTTTAATATTTTATTATAATGTAATCAATTAAAATGTTACGTGATTATATATAATTTGAAAGTAAATTTCTAAACCCAAAACGTAGAAGAACTAAATTCTTGAAAATAAAAGTAGGAGGACTAAATTTTAAATGTACAAATTGTAGAAATTTAGAGTCATTGTTGTTTGGATAAGTCGGGTATCAGTCTAGTGAGAGTAGGGGTGAGCAGAATTGATTCGATTAAAAAATCGAAAAAAATTTAAATTTCAAGTTAATCGAATCGAATTAGTTCGAGTTGAGTTGAACTTCACAATTCAAATAATTCGAATAACATATTGGTGTAAGTACTCTTTTGGTCCTTAATCAATTTTGAAAATAAACAAATTGGTCTCTCTCATAATAAAAATTAGGGTAAACTACACCCATGGTCACTTTTGTCTACCTTAGGTTACGTTTTAGTCATTTACGTTATCATGTTGTAACATTTTAGTCACTGAGCCATTAATCGTCGTTAATGGTGTAACGATAAGCTGACGTAACACGTTAAATCATCATTTCAAATAAATTTTTAGGTTAAATTATACAATTGATCCCCATATTTTTTTCGTTTTAAGTAATTTAATTTTTTTTTCTTTTATGTTCTTTAAACTTTCATCTTTTTTTTTCCATTCTCTTTTGTTTCTCCCTCTGGTTTCAAACATTTCCTATTTCTTTTAACATATTAGGAAGTCGAATTGGCAATGAAAAAAGAAGTAGGAAGTCGACTGTCATCATTTGCGTATAACCAAAACCCATAAACCCATACCATGCTTCTTTCTTCACTACCAATTCGACTTCCTGATATGTTAAAAGAAATAAAGAAGGTAGAAAAACAGAGGGAGAAGCAGAAGAGAATGAAAAAAAAAAAAAAGAAAGAAAGAAAGTTAAATGAACATAAAAGAATTAAATTGCTCAAAACGAATAATTATGGGGACCAATTGTATAATTTAACCTAAAGTTTTTGTTTGAAATGATGATTTAACGTGCTACGTCAGCTTACCATTACACCATTAATGATAATTAATGGCTCAGTGACTAAAACGTTACAACACGATAACGTAAGTGACTAAAACGTAACATTTCAAACATAAGTGACTGAAATGTAACCTAAGGTAAACAAAAGTGACCATGGGTGTAGTTTACCCTAAAAATTACAAAATGATTTTCAAAAATTCAAAATAAATTTTATAATCCAAAATATTTATAGAAATTCCAATTTTTAAATTATAAAAAATTAAAAAATTTAGAAATATATCAAAAAAGTTAAAATTTTAAAATATTCTAAAATAGTAATTTTAGAACCTAATTAATGATTCAAATTTATCATACTCAAGAAATTTTTTCTTATTTTGCTTTGAATTTTTTAAAATATATATGATTTCAAATTTATGTTCTCTAATATAGAATTAATTATACTATAACAATATTTTTATTTGACATGTTTAATTTTTTAATTTAACTCGAACAATTTCATTTGATTCGACTCGACTTGAATTTCATTTCACTTGACTCAATTCGAAAAAATTTAAAATTGAGTTAGGATGATAAAATAAGACTTGTGAACTCTACTAATTCAAAATATTTTCACTTGATTTAATCGAGCGCTCACCCTTAGATGGTAGATGCTTTCTAATGATTTATTCAATTGAACCATACAAACCAATGGTCTGACCAATTTGACTATTGGTCCGGTTTTGAAAATCTTGCTTAAAATATATTTTAATTTTCAAAATTCTACCATATAATTTTATATAAACTAATAATCAAATATTAATAATATTTAAATTTTAATAAAAATATATAATGTAATATGACGACATAATTTGTTTTTGACCAAAAATAAATAATTAAACGTATGAAAGCAAGCCAACAAGACCCCCACCCACAGGAACAGTGAGAACAGAAACAAAAGAAAAACCCTGTTCCGAAAAACACTGTGGATTTTGTTTTGTCAGAAAAAGGAAAATTAATTAAGAGGTATAGAAAAGAAAACGGTGGCTGCAGTGAGAGAGAGTGGAGCCTACCAACCCTTGCGGTCATACCTCGTCAGATCCGTCCTTTTGGGCCCCACTTTTTCACTCCTTCTTCAACGCTGCTGCTGCTTCTTCTGCTGCTGCTTCTGTTGGGTTTAAAAGGGAAAAGAACTACAGACAAAAGCCACACATTCAAAAACAAAATCTTCTTATACAGACCCAAAAAGGGTTGAGCTTTAGTGGTGTGTGTTTTTCCTGCCATTGCTGGATTCATTCTTTCTTTGAACTTTAAATAATAATAAGGTATGGGGGTGTTGATAAAAATATTTACTTTGTTCAATCTGTTCTTGTGAAACGAGCCTTCAATGTTAAATGGTGAATCAATTCTACACTGTGAGTGAGTGTTTCTTTCATTTTCAATATATATGATCAACTTTGCTATCGAAACTACCTTCTTTTATATGTTTTTGGCTACTTTTGTATTGATAAAAATGCCCTTTTCCCCATTGTTTTGCGGTCTTGTAAAGTTGAGTTTGTTTTTGACTGGTTGGCACCAATACATAGATCTGAATTACATTGGAAATGTTATTTTATTCTACTAAATTGAGAAGTGGGTCTTTATATCTCAACTTTCTTTGTATTTTAAATAGCTTCTTTAGATCTGTCGTGCTTTAGAGTTCAAGCTTTACTTATTGCCTTTATGCCTTTTTAAAGAAAATTGAGAAGTTGGGTCCTCTTTGTTCTTTGTGTATCATATGCTGGAATTTAGCTTTAATGGAGTATTGTATTTTTCACTTTTAGTTTTTAAATTGTATTGTAGATTTCTGTTAATTAGAATTCGTGGATTCTTTTTATTTTTAGTGATTCAAAGATTTGAAGTTTGATTTCTTAGTTTTGCTTTGGAAATGTATGCTTTATTTTCTACAATTGTTCTTCCATGGTTGTTTGTTTGAGTGGCATTGATGTTTTCTTAATTAAAACATCATATCTGATATGAATGTGGCATTCAGTTTTGGATAAACTATGAACTACATGTCCTTTTTTGGTATTGACATTCTTTATTGTTGTTGATTAATTTCATTTCTTTGATCACAGCGTGGCTTGTCGTGACGTGATCGCATTTATGAGATCGTTTTAATAATAGGAAGTATCATAAATATGGATCTCCGAGAAGATAGCGTAAGGTTGGAGTCCCTGCAAGCAACCTCTAGAAATATGTCATCATCGTCAGCATTCTTTTCTGCGAATCAATCACCATTCTTCTCTCCAAGATCATCAACGTGTCAATTGTCCGAATCGACAAGGTCTGATGCTCAATGTAACAGTATTAATTTCAGTGCTGATCCTCCAAGTTCCAGTTCTGGAATCCAGGTTCCAGAATGCCTTGCAGATGTCGGATTTTCTGGCTTCCAGAAATTTGATCACGTGCCATCTACAACTCTTGTTGCAAGTGGCATACGATCTAGTTATGATCATATGGGTGACAATGGTTATAACGTCCCTATAGCGAAGCACAGAAAGCATATGAGAAACCATGATATGTCATTTTCCCCTGTTCCGATATCATTGTCTTCTAACCGACGGAGGAGCTATGACGTATACATAGGTTTGCATGGCCGCAAGCCTTCCTTAATAAGGTTCACGAATTGGCTCCGTGCTGAGCTGGAAGTTCAAGGGATGACTTGCTTTGTATCTGACAGAGCTCGATTCAGGAATTCTCGTAAGCATGAACTTAGGGAAAGGGCAATGGATGTTTCTTCCTTTGGGGTTGTAATTCTAACAAGGAAGTCTTTGAGGAATCCGTATACTATTGAAGAGCTTAGATTTTTTTCAAGCAAGAAAAATTTGGTCCCTATCTATTTTGATTTGAGGCCTGGTGATTGTCTTGTCCGAGATATAGTCGAGAAAAGGGGAGAGCTGTGGGAAAAACATGGTGGTGACTTATGGGTTCTTTATGGAGGATTGGAGAAAGAGTGGAAGGAAGCTGTTAATGGCCTGGTTCGAGTGGATGAATGGAAACTAGAAGCGCAGGACGGTAACTGGAGAGACTGCATATTACAAGCTGTTACTGTTTTGGCGATGAAGTTAGGAAGGCGAAGCGTTTTAGAGCGATTGACAAAGTGGAGAGACATGGTGGACAAAGAGGAATTCCCGTTTCCTCAAAATGAAAACTTTATTGGCAGGAAGAAAGAATTGTCGGAGCTGGAATTTATACTTTTTGGTGATATTACTGGAGAATCAGAAAGGGATTATTTTGAGCTCAAGGCTCGATCAAAGAGAAAGAATTTGACTGTTGGGTGGAGTAACAGCAGTTCGGCGGAGGAAAGGCACCGGGCGAGTGGCAGCCAGAAGGGTAAAGAACCAGTCATTTGGAAGGAGTCTGAAAAGGAGATTGAGATGCAAAGTTTTGAAAGGCAACACTATCAAAGACCAAAAGGTGGACAGAGTTCACGGAGAAAGAGATCAAAGAAAACTGTATATGGAAAGGGCGTTGCCTGTGTAACTGGGGACTCAGGAATAGGGAAGACTGAGCTTCTTCTGGAATTTGCCTACAGATTTCACCAGAGGTATAAGATGGTTCTATGGATAGGAGGGGAAAGCCAGTATATTAGGCAGAATTATTTAAATCTCCGGTCGTTTCTAGAGGTCGATGTCGGGGTTGGAAATTCCATTGATAAAAGCAGGATTAACAGCTTCGAAGAGCAAGAAGAGGCTGCTATTTCTAGAGTCCGGAAAGAGCTAATGCGAAACATACCTTTTCTGGTGGTGATTGATAATTTAGAGAGTGAAAAGGATTGGTGGGATCAGAAGCTTGTAATGGATCTTCTTCCTCGTTTTGGCGGTGAGACCCACATTTTGATATCCACTCGCCTTCCATGTGTGATGAACTTAGAACCGTTAAAACTCTCGTACTTGTCTGGAGTGGAGGCAATGTCATTAATGCAGGGAAGTATTAAAGACTATCCTATTGCAGACATTGATGCACTTAGGATCATCGAGGAGAAAGTTGGAAGGCTAACTTTGGCCTTGGCAATTGTAGGCTCAATGCTGTCCGAGCTACCCATAAATCCAAGCAGGCTACTAGATACCATCAATAGGATGCCCTCGAGAGACATTTTATGGAGTGGTAGGGAAGTTCATTTATTGAGGAAAAACACTTTCCTGCTGCAACTCTTTGAGGTGTGTTTTTCGATATTCGATCATGCAGATGGACCAGGGAGCCTGGCAACGAGAATGGTCCTGGTGAGTGGTTGGTTTGCACCTGCTGCCATTCCAATTTCCCTGTTATCCTTAGCTGCTCACAAGGTACCCAAGAAACATAACGGAACCCAGTTTTGGAGAAAGTTATTGCATTCCTTGACGTGTGGTTTTTCTTCATCATACTCAAAGAGATCCGAAGTAGAAGCATCGTCCATGTTATTAAGGTTCAATCTTGCAAGAAGTAGCACCAAGGAAGGTTATTTCCATTTCAATGAGCTCATCAAGGTTTACGCTCGGAAGAGAGGAGTTACCGGAGCTGCTAATGCCATGGTACAAGCTGTTGCTAGTCGCGGATCATTATCCCTCCATTCGGAACATGTATGGGCAGCATGTTTCTTGCTATTTGGATTCGGTAATAACCCTAAGGTCGTTGAGCTCAGGGTGTCAGAACTGTTATGCCTTGTAAAACAAGTGATTTTGCCTCTTGCGATTTGGACATTTGTAACATTCTCTAGGTGTGGTGCTGCTCTCGAACTCCTCCGGGTATGCACCGATGCTTTGGAGGCAGCAGACCAGGCATTCCTTACCCCGGTTGAGAAATGGTTGGACAAATCACTATGTTGGAAGCCCATCCAAACTAATGCTCAATTGAATCCATATCTGTGGGAGGAGTTGGCATTATCAAGAGCCACCGTGCTAGAAACCAGAGCCAAGTTAATGTTAAGAGGGGGACAATTCGACATCGGAGATGACCTGATTCGGAAAGCTATTTTTATTAGAACTTCAATCTGCGGTGAGGATCATCCGGATACCATAGCTGCTCGTGAAACACTGAGCAAACTTACCCGGCTTCTTGCAAATGTTGAGACTCATACTTCATCATAGATTCTATATTTTCTTGTTAGCAATTTTAACCTTAGATTATACAAAGTTTACAAATGACAACTCCTGTAAACAGTTCACAGAATTTCTTCTTCTTCTTAATTTTGCATTCTATTCGATTCAATGCAGAAACCAACTATTTTAACCATGGATTCCAATGACATTTTAACTAGGTTTGACCACTCCCTAAAACTTTGCACCATCTTAGTTTTCATCTTTAACTTAAGCATCAGAGAGTGCTTCTGAGAAAAGCTTCTGACACCCTTTGACTAGTTTTTGTCTTAAAGCACTTGTTTAACTCGCCTCAAGCTAACCCACAAATTTGACATCAACAATAATAATAATTTATTTTTATAAAAATTTAATAATTTAGTAAAAATTAAAATTTTACGTAAATAATTAAAACAAATTCAATGTTAAAAGTGTATAATTATGTTATTAAAATTCTTATATTCTTTTATACATGAGATCAAAGTTTATATATAACCATAATATTTATCCGTTATGAATAATAGTTCTCTAAGGAAGAGTTTGGTTCAAGTAATCTTATGTTTCTAAGAGTAATGTAAGATTTCAAAATAATATTTCATTGTTGGATTTCAAAGATTAACTTGAGCCGGTAATCTTATAGTGCTCATGGATCCGGCTGAGCCTCGCTCCAAAATATTTTTAACTCTAGGCTCGTTTTCAGGTTGTCCCAACCTACTCAAAAAGTCCATTTTATTATTTAAAAAATTAATAAAATAATAAAAATTTACTTTTAGTTGCTATTTTATGTATTTTATAATCAAATTTTAATTTAAAAACACTTTTTATTATTTAAATTGATATCAAACTAGGCTAGATAAAGTGCAAAAAATTTTATCCAAGCCCGACCCTCACGAGCTACCTGACCTTTAGATAGGTCTAATAAAAATTAATGAATTAAATTTTCTTATTTTTTGATATATTTTTCAAGTAACTTTTCAACAATTATTATATGATATTTTGTCTATTTTATTATGGCTCAAATATTACATTATAATAATTTTATCATTTCTTTATTTTTGTCAAATTTGCCCTAAATCATAAGAAATATATATTTAAAAATGTTTTTTTCTTTCCTTTTCTTTCACTTTAATTTAAAAAGCCCTAATTAATTATTGTTGTTTCTAAATTTCAATTTATTTATTTGAAAAATGAGCCATATTAAAATAATTTATTAGAGAAATGCATTTATTAAAAAAACTAAAATACTATAAACTTCAATTATTGTGTATTACAAAATATATATATAAAAGAGAAATATGTTTTTAGATAATCTTACGTCTTGGCAATCAAACACCAAAGTTACATTTCAATCAAATGATCCAAACAGAATAATGTAATATACTCGGTAATGTGCTAAACAACTTATATTCAAACAATCCTATTATCAAAATGAATCTTACATTCCACAAACTAAATGCAACTAAGTGCTGAATATCAAAACCAACCCATTTCAACCATAAGGGTTAGGTGAGATGGTAAGAGTTTTTTCCTACTTTAACCAATGGTTCGATCTTTAACTTAGGTATGAAGCAGCTTTAAAACTCATAGTCAGCGTCTAACCCCTTAATGAACCTATAAAAACTCTAAAATTCATGGCTAATGGCTATCCCTTGATATGCTTGTTTTGATTATATTACAAAGAAAATAACACAATATAATACAAATACACAAATAATTAGATATAATTGGCGTTAAAAACTCGGCGTGGACCCCAAGTTTCTTTCCACCACTTTAATCTCATCCCTCCACTACATGCAAGCGTGCTTCACAATGATGTAGAAACAGAAACCCGAAATGTACTAATTATATAACAGAAACGAAATAATTCACGAGGCTTCATGTCGAACATCTTACTGCCAACTCACCCTGAAACATTGTGTTCGATTTCAGCATCTTCTTAGCCAAGTTGCGAATATCTTCTCGGCTGGATTCCATTGATATCCGTTGAAGCTCTTTTAATCCTCCTCTGTATGTAAAATCCTTGGCATTCTCCTCTGCAACAGGCGTACATTATATTCTAAATACAAGTATCAATGATGAAAAAGTTGGTTTATGATCCAACTCCAAGAACTATAAAGGCTTGACTTTTGGTAGCAGATTTCACATTGGCTGGTTTCATGTTAGATAATTGACAAAACACGACATTCAGGAAATTTATATGTGTCAGAGGTCTGGAAAGAAAGAGAATTGTGATGTTCTCAAGCAACCTAATCCAAAGTATCCAATACGCATTTCCGTAGTATCACAGAGTTTAGGGTTTCTGTAGTTAGTTCAAAGTTTTTGAATAGATATCAGAATCAAAATGCTGCAAATGCATAGAAATCTCAATCCCAGAACTTTGTTTACCGTTTTGTGCTAAATGACAAAGGGCCAACTCAACATGACGTCTGGTTGAAGCTGATGCATTGTTACAGTTTCCGATCAACCATTCAAGTGCACCTTCTTCCATTAGAAGTGATTGGCCTTTACGATATCCTGCAGCAACCAAAGTTCATTAGGATCATGAAGAGACATAATGACCTACATAGAATATATATACTTCATAAAAGGACGCTGATAAACCTTGAACAATTGCTCGGGATTCGCATTTAGCAAAGTTAGCCATTCCTCTAGCAACCTGGGCAACAACATCACTGTTCGTGCATCTAACCATTCCCAACAATGCCTTGATGCCTCCGTCTTCTTTTAGCATCATATGTAATTTCTCTGTTGAGCAATAAAAACATGAACATAAACCCACCTGATGATTAACTTCCCCTTTCCGATAAGATCTACTTTAACTTAATTCAGATATCAAGTATGTTGTGAAACATCCAAATCATGAAGCAGCTACTAATGCTTAAGAAATAAAAGCATTTCATGATCAAAGCAGATGGATTCCACAGTCAAAGTAACTAAAATTCAAACAAATGGATACTAAACCAGGTGGTACTGACCAACCAGTTAAACCCTCGGCACAATACGCCACCCCAATCCTTTGCCACCCTCTTAGATGCCCTGAAAATGAAGTCTACAGGACCTGGAGAAAGTCTTACCATTTCCACATAAATTTGCAAGTGCACCAGCTACCATTCTTAGAGTTTGTGGATCATCAGTTTTGGAAGCAGTCTTTGCTAGTAACTGAGCACCTCCTCTGCTCATTATTAGGCTTTGATTCATCTCTGAGAACGATTTGAGAATTAATTAATATAGTGAGTTTCGGATACAGTATAGTCAAATATGTTGTACTAGTTTTGGAAAACCTCACCTTCCAATTATATTGACATATTCTGATAATCGGGAATACATGTAACATCAAATTAATTCCATTTTCTACGAAATGGAAATTTATACCCAGCCTTTGTTTAACCTAATCTCATAATCCGTGTAGTATATGTGGACAACCTCACTTAAACGACAGAACACACCTGGGCTCTAGTACCATGTCTAGTATTTGACCTAAAACCAATAGGTAGTGGGTGCAGAGACTCAACCAGAATATATGATCATAGGAACGCACTACTTCATAGATGTGGAGGTTTGCATGTACTAAATATGTATGTGTACTAATTATTCATACAACAATGTCTTGTCATTTATAATTAGAAAAAATGTTAATTACCATTCATTGCTAAATTCGCCATGGCCCCCGAAGCTACTCTAAGTATAGTAGCATTTTGTGATGATCTCAACATAGTAAGCAGAGCATCTAAACCACCTTCTTTGACAATATTCTCCTGGTTAACTTCTGCAGAGTATAAAACTTTAATCAAAACCTATTGTTCAACCTGAGGGAGATACTGCAAACTTTCAAAGCAAAGGAGTGAAGGGTGTAGAGATGGAAAAAGAGATGGGGAATTTTGCAGTTAAATTAATCTGGAAACACAAAATTTCAATCCCAAACATAGCGGAGAAGAAAGCAACAATTTATTGAAATCCAATCAGAAGCCAAATTGCTCCCACCTTCAGCAGCAAGATTGGCTATCACTTTCACAGCATGGATTTGTACGTCCAAGTCTTCAGAAGTTAACAATCGTATTATCTTTTGGATCCCAACTGAATTGAAGAACCAAAATCATTTAAATCAAAGTTTCTTATTGATTAGGAGAAATATTTTGATAATATATGTTCTTAAAGCAAAGTCTTGCCTTCTTCACAGATCTTAGCAACTATAACCCTCTGAGCTGCAGATTTTGTAACCCTTAATGGACCAGCCTTCTTGAGACTCGCTGAGGTTCCTAACACAGAATTTCCTCTGATCTTTTCCTTCATATATGATTCCTCATCCTGTGAAACATGATATGATAAGACCATAAAACAATAATAATCAATGTCAAGTAGAAAACATACAAGCAACTTACCTCAAAATCTGTATCACCTTCAGGTGCACATTTTTTAAGCTTTTCCAGCTCATTTTCTATAGTCTTCCTCCGCTTCTCTTCTGCTGACAGTTTTTCTTGCATGGCATAAAGCTTTACGGTAATTGATTCCTGTACATACCAATTTATTTTGAGAAAAAAAGCATTAAGGGTCAAACTTCAGGTAGCAATCAACATCGACATTTCTCTTGTTCAGAACTGTCAGAAGCCTGTAATTACTAATACATACAAACTTGAACTAAAAACATTGCGTGTGCAGGCATACACAAGCATGCATAACGATCATACCTTCTCTTCAATCTGATCTTTAAATTCTGCTTTCAGGGATTGTAGTTCATTTATAGTAGATTCATGAAGTTGATACATTTCTTGTAACTCCGACCTCAGTTCACTCATTTCTTCCTGCTTCTGGATAACACAACAAAACAAGAGATGAAGTGAATAATGCATAGAAGAGTTGAGTAAGTGGATTACTTATAACAAAGCCAGTAAATTGTCTGCAGCAGGCCAACGGAAGGAAAAGGTATTTCGGGATAACTGCTCAAAAACACTGTTTTGCAATGACTAATAATATGTAACAACGACAATGAGATAAATCCCTGCAATTAACACAATTGGATGAAGTCTGATCCTCTCGCAGGACTAAAAATTTAAATTGGTATGGGAATCGACGTTGTCTAATTTTCACGTAAACACGGCTGACCAAACTGGTAACATATACAATATTTGGCAGTCTTCACTCTTTCAGCTTGACATCCTGGGATTCTCAATCTATAACATCCTAAAGATGGAAAATTTTCAGATCTAAACATGAGGGCCCTTATTGAAGTGTTCTAAAGTGGGGATGAAAAATAAGTTACTCTAAACAGATTGGAGATTTAAGAACGGGAGCAAATGAACAAAAAAACTGCCAGCTGTCTTTCTTGAGATTTCATATATTCAGAAACTGAGATGCTTATATCCATATATGTCAAATAGTTAAGATGCCACAGTTTTCCTAAATATATTTATAGCTAGCTCAGAGACATCAAATTCATTATGTGACCATTTGCATGTTACAAGGCAACTTCATGTCTTCATCAAATTGGCCCTTTCTTCTAAAATTTCAGAAAAAAATTTAAATTATTTTCAAGAAGATGTTGTGTGGAAAACGCTCATTCACATGGGAACTCAAGAATATCCCCTTAAATAATCCCCATTCCCCAAACATGCTCCCAAGGCCCAATATTTTAGCTAGTCTGAAGGAAAGAGGAAGAAACATACCAATATAAAGGATACCTAGCATCAAACATACACTCAACTTTCACTTCCTATGCAAAGCACTCTGGGTTCCCTTAAGTTCTTATGGATCATCAGATTGACTAAAGTAATTGTTAAAAGGACCCCAATGACAATAAAATAAAATAAAATGAAACATAACCAGGCCTAGCAAGTGAAGAGAATAGAAAGAATTTCTTTTTTGGTTTTAGCAATTAACCGTAAGGCTTTGTAGGAGAAAGTTACCTGCATTGAATTTTGATAATCTGTTTGACGCTTGTTTGCCAAATGCAGTTGTTCTTGTATATCTTCAAACCTGGTATGCTCATCTTCTAATTGCTTAGTTAACTCCATTATTTTCTTTTCATAAATCCAAGTAGTGTCAACAAGAGCCTTCTGATGTTTAGAATTCTCCATCTCGTGTTGCTATTAGCAATAAAAATATATAACTAAGATTCACATATAATCTTACAAAATAGAAATCCCAAGGAATCAGAGAAAAAATAATAATTATTAACATGAAGAAGAGATGAAACAGATGCAAGAACCAGGGACATTTTCAAATAACCAGACGACAACTACTAACCTGAGTTAACTTTTGATGGTCACCTGATAGCTTTTTCATAGAATTTAACTGTTCTTCAGCAGTTTTGGACCGGCCACGTTCAACTTCTAGCTGCTTGATCAACTCAGCTATCTTTTTCTCATACATCTCAGTGGTATCAGCCAGTAGTTTGTGATAGGTAGAGTTTTCAAGCTGGTGTTGCTACTAACAATCAAAAGAACAGCATAAGCACTCTTGTTTTTTAATAATTATTTTGTTTTTAAGAAACAACATAGAAACCCATGTAGAGAGAACATAATGGGGATTGGGGGGGGGGGCGGCGGGGAGTTATACAGTTTTTTGGATTTTTATTTTAAAAGAACCATTCATACATATAGAGAGGATAAAATGGAGGTGAGGGTTCTATAGTTTTAAATAATAAAAATGAAATAAGATTCTAGAACTATATTAGAAATTTTGTGAGAAGCCTTTATTTAATTGCACATTAGGATCCTTAAAAGTGATATAGAGCTAAAGGTTTGTCCATTTAAAAGGTTTCCAAATTCAGTCAACCATATTCCTCTATGGCTGAAGCGATTGCCTAAAGTACTTCAAAGGTATAAAGCATAAATGTAGCTGTAACTTTATATTCTCATAGAGTTGGATTATCTTACAGACATGATAATTCGATCATATCTATAGTCTAAAAATGGAATAGATTTAAAAGTGGCATAAACCCCTTAATTCAGTTTCCTAGATAACCTACACCTTGTTATCTTTAAGAATACTAGGACAATTTTTTTTTCCCTGTAATCTTCTAATCTTCTTCTGGAAAGCATTTTATCTAACAAGAAAGAGATACAGTGAAACCTATTTAGCAAGATTTTGATTTTTAGATAAATGCACAAAAGGTTCCTATAATATCCCAAATTTCCAAAAGTTCACTAGGAACACCGGTGATTTAAAAAACATGTGACAAACCTCACAACTATCTTGTGTATGCCCAAAGTGCCCACACTTCAAATCGTTAGTAACCCCTCATACTCAATCCTCTGAAGGATCCCATCAATACGAACACAAGGGATGAACAGTTTCTTCAGATCAACTATCACAACCACTCTTGCAAACCAACCCCTTCCTCTATCGTATTATTAAAATCCACCTTAACCACTTCCCCAATAACTGAAGCAATAGCCCTCATTGCCTGTTTAGTGTAGTAGCGGTATGACAATCCTGGTAAATGTATCCAAGCAACGATCTTTGATGCATGGGTTTCCTTGGTCATAAAATCCCTACTCTAAGGTTGCACAACTAGGTAAGGATCATAAATCATCCGTGGTCCACCTAACAAAACCATTCGTAGTCCTTTAAAACGGGAAAATTTAATAAAAAAATACTCATTATCCAGATCAACTACCTGAATATCACCTGATATTTCCCACATGTTCTTGATACAATTAACAAGTGCTCCATAACCGATAGAGCGCCCAAGCAGCCAGGCAATAATTGTCTGACTCATGCTTCTATCAATCAACTCATGAACACGTTTAGAGAAACTTATTTCAGGATATTGCCCCTCCATTGAGATCCTAACATCATCTTCTAGGAGAGAAATCTCACCATTCTCAACCCGACCCTCTTCAACATCAGCTTTCTTTGTATTGCTCATAAGCATCTCCTTAAACGTAGCTTTCAAGTCATTCTCATTATTAACCTTCCCCGTCTCCTCAACCTTCATTCCATCCTCTTTATTTTGCACCCTTTTCGTAGCTCTTTTGAGATCCACCAGCAACAGCGATCCATTAGTTCAAGGCTACCGAGAGAATCCACGTTAACCTCCATTTCAACCCTTTAGTTTTGCTTTTTACTATGATCAGAAAGGTATTTAAGACTTAGAGATTCACCAGAATGTTATCAGCATGAAAACTTTTAGTTTATCAACCACGGTGGATGCTTAAATCATATAACCAAGAATACATACAAAACAACCACAGAAATTTTTTATTAAAGAGAATTACCTTGCTCTGCTTTAACCTCATTTCTAAGTCTGCAATTTTATCTTGCATCAAAGAGTTGTGGTCTTTCTGGCAGTTCAATTCAGCTAAAACGTCTTCCATATCCAATTCCAAGCGAGTATTTTCCTTCTCTAGAAACTGCAAAAGAATATTAAATATTAGAAGATTAGAAGGAAAAGAAAATCTACTTCAACATTAGGATGTATATTGAATGCAAACTGGATGGCATGATAATGTGACTTTAGAAGATAGAGTTAGAAAAGGCCAAGGAAACAAATTTCAGAGCAAGTATTAATTATGATTAGAAACCAAAAGCAGGAGCAAATTACCTCAGACCTTGTGACTAGAGTCTTTCTTGTCTCCTGAAAACAATCTTGACACTCTCGAAGTTGCTTTTCCAAACCAGACTTTTCACTCTGTCCCAGCTTCTGTTGCCTATCGATTTCAGCAGTAAGAAGGTCTACTTGAGCCTCAAGCTTCCGGCATAAACTTTCATAATCAAACTCTTCTTTAAGCTTTACCACATTCACAATTTTCATTGCCTACAAAACAAGGTATTAGGCTGCCTCACGAAAAAGATAATATAATGTAATATAAACACAGTAATTCCTCAATATTGCATGTAACTTTACAGGATAATGTAATGTAATATAAAGAGAGAGGTTTGTTGATAATTAAACAACAATATTGCATGTAATTTTACAGGAGAATTTCTCAATTTTCGAATGTAATATTCTTCATAAACTCACCCTCTGCCCAAACATTATTGTGCTAGTGGTCTCCGCATGATGTCGTGAAGATGGCCCAATTGTTATTATAAGTGAAGTCCTAGCAGAGCCTAGTCATTTACCGATGAATCTCATAAGAATTAGAAGATCAAACCAATAAGCATATAAAAGTAAAATGCCATGTGCTTACTTAGTCTAAACATAAGTGTCCTTTTGCTATGCACATTAGAAGACATAAATTAGAATACAAAGGAACACATCAAGGCATAAGCATATTAATTAAGAAAAGGTATATATACATATATACATATATGTGTGTGTAGACAATCAAAGAATTGTAGAAAATCATAGGAACCATGAATTTAGTGTGACAAATAGATATCACTGATAGAGTGTATTCCAAAAAATTCCTGTTCTGATAAAGGTATTATGAGAAACAAAAAGAAAAACCATAAAGGGAAGAGTTCCATACCTCCAAAAGAATCTCGAAGCAATCTTGTAAGTTTAGAATCCCTTGTAGGTATATGCGGACAGTTCTCAGCTAATGCATTTATGCATTTTCCCAGAGAAGTAAGAGATAGATTAATAAACTTAGCCTCTTCAAGCAATAGACCTTCACTGCCTACAATATTGGGAAACAGTTATGCAAGTTTTTGAAGGGTAATTTGATAAAACAATGCTCCTGTTTCATTTGTTAACACTCAAAGAAACAAGAATACTTAGGAAACCAGTTAAATGAAACTTTTAGTTAATTAAGAAAGCATACACAAGACAAAGCATAGGACACTGTGCAAAATAAAACAAAAAAGTTAAGGTAAGAAGCATTTTAAGTATGCACTTAGTCCTCCTAAGTTAAAATATCAACCACCAAGAACATACCAGATTTGTCTAATCTCTCAGACCCCGCAAGATCAACAATCAGCAACTTGCTTTTCCTAACGATGGGGAAGTTGCCTTTTGTTATCTTATCTTGATAGCTAATATCATCTTCCACTTTTCCAGGGACAGACCTCCGGATATTAACCTACCAAATAAATGAGCTCAAGGTCCTTTTAATACTTTTTTTAATCATTTTTCCACTATTTTTGTTATTCACGCTAAAAACATCATTTAAATAGTAACTGAAAAATTAAAGGCAAGAATTAATCAAGAGAGTACCAACTTCTAGGGCACGCCTACCACTAGAATTGCATGGCTACGTGAAGATTCTGTATTAAGCTTTGTGTTAGCTGCATGACGATTAGCCTCACCAATCTGCAATAGCTCTAGGAAATGATGTAAATCTCGAAGTTTAACCGTAATAGCACCAGGCAATGACACTTCTCCAGTCTTGGGGTCCTCATTAATAGGGATATTTGTCTTTTTGGGTGCAAGCAAATCTTGTATGGATTCCATATACAACTGAATTTAAAAAAAAGAAAAAGAAAATAAAAAAGGGCGATCATCCATCCAATAAATGATATTGGTATAACAGGAATGAACACTCATTAAACAATAGTTCAAAGATTGGTCACCAATGAAAAAACCTAATGAATCACCATTCGGTAACATTATGATCTACAGTTAACATTTAGCCTGGGTAAAAGCTATGGAAGTATGCATACCCATGTCAGACTACTAAATGAAAGTAAGCATTTGTGTGTGTCTCTGTGATTGAGTGCTAAAAGATAACAGGAAAATAAGAGCTAATGCAGATACAAGCTTTTGATCCAAATGACATTAATCTGCAGTGCCATCCTCCAAAACTCCCAAGGAGAAGCATATTTTTCCACAAGCTTTGTCACTATAAATATGCCATTGTAGTATAACCATAAAGGTGAATAAGGTATGATAGGATTTTCATCCAATTAGTTCTATTTTGAATGCCCAAGTTTTTCTGAGTTGAATTTTGGTAAACTTCACAAGCTTTTTACTATACACTGAATTGTGTTTTGTAATGTAGATATTGATCAACTTGCACACTCAATCTACCAACTATATGCTGTTTGGATCAACAAAAGGCACTTGAATGCAGTGGTTTTAAGTTTGTGGAAATTTTATTGATATACAGAAAGAAATTAACAGAACTTTTAGAGTTCTAACCATTGACATTTAAGAGCCATATGGGGTTCAAATTTTCTATTCCCATAAACTTAATAAGACATTTTTTATTACATATTAGGGTTTCAATTTTGAAGCTTGGTAGACAATTCTCAGTTAATGAGATCATGTTTCTCTCTATATTACTAGTATTTGTTTGATTCATTCTGCATAACTTCCAACGGGCTAAATTCAACTCAAAAGTCAAAGCAACAAAACTGAACCATGGTCAAGGAGATAATAAAGCATCCAGTGATAAATTTAGCTCAAACCAATATACAAGTAAAGGTTGAGGAAGAAAAAACGCATCAATGGTAAATACAACCTATAACCATGACATAAGTGCCTATGAACAAACAAAACAAAGTCACAAAAGAATGTAATATCAAATATTACCTGTAAATATGAGACTTCCACAGTGTCAAAAGCAATGGATATATTATCCATTATGTCCTCTAGAGCTCTAACCATAATACCGCGTTCAGATGCATCATTTTTACCAAGTCTGCCAAGTGTAAAGGTTTTGCCAGTTCCTGTTTGACCATAAGCCATAACCGTCCCATTATAACCATTCAGTACACTCTGCAAAAACATATAAAAGTCAACCGAAAAGACTAAATATAAAGTCGTACTTGAAAGCAAACAAATGATGGCTTTGAAATGACCAATTATAAACTGAAAATGCATGCATATACATACATAATAGACGGCTTAAGTCATATGCATGGAGCATTTAACAATGAACGTGCAACTAATATCAGTCAACATGATTTATATCTTGTCAGGTCTCATAAGATATTTCTCAATCACCTCGACTACAGGCTTTGCTACCACTTCATAGACACGCTTCTGAGAGGCAGTTTCTGTGAAAACTTCGTCGAATCTGTAAGATTCAGAACTCCAGTTGTTTTTTCGCAACTTTAACCGCTTCAACTACATTGCAAAAAAAAAAAAAAAAAAGAAGTAAAAAAAAAGGAACAATTTAGATTCCAGTGAACTCCAGAACATTGCAAAAACAAGATAAATGTGTCAGGGTATTCCAACTTAATTATGATAAAACCGTGAAGTCAAGCTACGAACCAGAAGAAAACATGCTTTGATAATTTACAACACCAATCAAAGAAGCCACTCGAATTTGTTAATAGACCAATAAGTTACCTCTGGCTGCAATTCAACACAGTCAGCAAAATCAGCATCTGAAAGAAGATCCTCAGCATTTCTTGGTCTAAGTCTAACAGCAACTCTCACCCTTCCAGAATCTGTAAACCAAGTTGAGAATCAAGGATATTTAGAAGATTTCGATAAAAAAGATTTAAAAGATTTTTAAAATGTATACTTCGATCAAATGAAAGTAAGAAACCAGAAAGAAGATAGCAGGATTCACTATACAATAAAAAAGAATTTTTTCTATAAAGCACGTATCTTAAGCACCTCTTTGCTAATAATTTATCATGCCTCAACAAATAATCATCTACAGATAATGCAATAAAAAAGGAAAATGAATATTTTCCTATAATTCCAAGCCAATACCCGTAAAGGCGTTTTGAGAACTTGATTTTCAAGATCTTTTCCTGACATATGCTAATTAAATCTCAAACTAAAATCATTAATTTTTTTCCCTTATTAAAGTCTCCAAACTCTAACCCCCCCCCCACCCAAAAAGAAAAATCCTTGAATTGTTTGAACGAAACTGCATCTCTCCTTAAACTGAAACAAAATTTCTAAAATGGAGCATGATAATTAAGCATTAAGTTGAAAACAAAAGTGGATAGTCAAATTTCACATTTTAGCCATGATAGCCTTTAAAATTCCATGTTGACATATAATGCAGGCCAAGAGAGAGAAAAGAAGTAGCCCAATAGCTCTGTGCATCATGATTTGACACTGAAACTTCGGTTATAAGACAAAGATCAAGATCAAGCAAGCATAAGAGCAACATATTCAGTAAACACTAAACAATCATTATTATCACTCCACAATAGTCAAAATGAAACTCGATAATAAACCCATTTTAAGCAATCCAAAAACAAACCTTTATACAAAACCAAGTAAAATAATACCAAGAAATGGAATTTTATTATACAAAAGAGAAGCAAAAATGAACAAAAAAGAAAGAGGGGAAGAAACCGTTGTCATCATCAAAGTCCCTGTAGAAAGAACGAGAAGTTGGAGTAACTGAACGTCTAGAAGAAGGAACAGGTTTCGTGTCCTTTGAGCGAAGAGACTGTTGTCCATTGTTTAAACTTCTCGTTAATGAATTCCAGCCATGGCTAAGACCTTGTTGCTGTTGCATAATCCTCTGCTTTTCAGCCCTTTGTGCTGGTCTCAAACCAGAACTCGTTGTAGCCATTTTCAGACTGACAAAAAAATCTGACACTGGGTTTGGATTTAAAGGAGTTTGTTTTTTAAAGAAAGTAAGTAAATGGAACAAATTCCAAAGCAGAAAAGAGAGAGAGAGAGAGAAGACAGGGAAGCAGCAGTTGAGGGAGGCACGAAGAGAAATGGGGGGTTCCCGCGTTTGGTGGGCAGCTAAGCTTACAAAGGTTGTAGAGTTAGTTGTGAAAGGGTGTATGGAATAGGAGCCGGCAACGAAGGAAAAGCAAAGCACTCAGCAGATTCAAATGGCTTTTAAGGAAATGAAATCTCCCATCTGTTCAAAAGTGTGTCTCATTGTCAGTTGTCACCATTGTTGTTCCCTTTTGAATATTAAAAAGCTTTTCCATTCCCTTTTAGTAAAAACATATATAATAAAAAGGACAGGAATAAGATTATTATTTATTTTTTAAGTGAAATAAAAATATTTATAAAAAATAAATTACCAGCATACTAAATATTATATTTTTATTATTTAAGCAAATAGGAAAAAATAGTATATATAGTATTTTTAATCACAGCACATAAATATTTAAGCAATATTTCTTAAAAGAAAATGCATTTGTGTTATTTAATAATAGAATTACACATCACAATAACATAAATGTATGTGATATATTTAAATAATTATTATAAAACATAATGATTTATTTGATGCTTTAATTTTATAAAAATTATTTTAGCTTTCATTTAAGATTTTTTAACTCTTAAACGAAATGAACAAAAATTTAATATTTTTAATTCTGCATTAGCTATTAATTAAATTTAAAAATGAAAATCCCAAAAATTCAAAAATATAAAAATTATTAAAAATAAAAGTTATCAACTTTATTTAATAATAAAATTATAATAATATTCTATAATTTTAAAATTTTTAAAAATTAATTAATTGTTGATGTGGCATACATGTGAGCTACAACATCAACAAAGTTAATAAAATTAATTTTTTCATTCATTTCGGGTACTTTGATAAAATGCATTATTTTAAAGGCTAAACGAGATGAAAAATTAAATAAAAAGCTAAAATAACTTTTATTTTTTATATAAAATTGAAGAGTCGAAAAAGTCATTTTGCCTTATTGTAATTAATAGGTCTCATACAATTCGCCGCCAACTTTTTAAGAAGGCGATGAGAATAGAGGAAGTACATGAATATAAGCAATTACACCATCTTATCTCTTGAGTATCAAATTTATATAAATATGAATATTTTAAATATTATTATAATATAATATAACAAAATAATTGAATTATTAAAATTAATATTTCTTTTTACAGCAAGCTTACTTCTATTCATAATTTCTTTCACTCTTAAATTGAAGCGAAAAGTCGTACTTGAATGCACATATTCTTAATTATTAACAATGATACTATCGACTTACGATTCAATTGACAAAAATAATATCGATAAAAATATATATTTTTGGTTTATTCTAAATATTCCAACGAATTATTAATCTAAATCATTAAAAATAATTAGATGGAAATGTGATAATAGCTATGATTTTGGTAACATCGATAAGTTATTGTAATTCTCATGTGTAAGTTGTATAAAGCATGAAAACAATATAAAATGTATATTATTAAACATATTAAAATATTAAATATGTATTAAATTTATCATATTTAAAAGCACAACTTTGTTTTCAACAATGAAATTGTTGGCACTATTGTCTGCTGGATAGATTTATTACATAAATTTATGGGTAAATAAGGAATAATTCGAGATTTATCATATGTAATTGTCGTATAGGTTTTTAAGTTTTCGTTTAGGTTGTAATAGTTTGATACTTACGATTACTTGGACTTGTATTTAAAATTATATTGTACTTGTTACAATTCAAAAAAAAAATTATGGGACTAATGAAACGTAAAAGTCTGATACAGGTTATTGTATTATTGTGTGCAAAGGTGATACCGATTCGATTCGATCAGATTTTTTGAACCGTTAATCATAATTTAGTTCGATTCTCGATTTTTTCCTATTAATTTTTGTTATGGTTTTTAGACTTATTCGGCTTTTAAATATTTCTAAAAAAATATTTTTTTTCTAGAAATTTTAAATTATTTTCACTATTTAAAATATAAAATATTTATTTTATATTATAAAATTAAAATTAATTATATATTAAATAAAAATAGAATTCGTTTGGTTTCGATAATCGCGGTTTTTGAACTTAGATTCTATAAACGGTCCTAATTGCATGGATTATATTTTACTAAAGAATAGTTTTTATGCTATGTAAAATATTTATTTAATTATTTTATTTTTAATAAAAATTTTAATTGTATATAATTAATGTAAGTAATCATTATTAATAGATAAGCAAAATATCTAAAATATACTAAAATTTATATTTGTATAATATTTAAAAGATAAACATGTTGTAGATGTCTTAACTTGTATGGAGCAGTGGTTAAAACTCTTATCAGACACTTGTTTAATACAGGTTTGAATCATGTTACTCTCATCCCCTACCCCCAATATTGTATAAAAAAATTTGTTGATGATTGCCCCGGATGGGGTAGTGAGTGCCTCTTCTTCTGGCATTAGCTTTTCCTTCGAAGATTATATCTGTGCAGCCAATAGGACTTTGATAAGTAAAAGACAATTATTTGCTTATTTTTTTGTTACACCTTTGAGATAACTTATTTTCTATATTGTTTTACAAATTTCAAGTCCAACGAAAGGGAGAGACAAGCTGGCACATTTCGATTAGGGTCAAAAAGACTAGTAGAAGAAGTCATTAATCTTGTCAAGAGGCAAAGGATAGCAATGCTAGAAACTAAATGCACCTTGCGAAAGTACGGAGGAATTACTATTCGAGACACTACTTCTCGTCCTACATATAAGAGCCCCCCTCCGAAGAGTATTTCCAAGGATATCTTAGCCGCCACTCTAAGAGGCACTCTATATGTTACTCCTACCCCTCAGAAACACAATCCTTCCAGAAAGAATCCTTTTAACGTCTCATCTCAAAATGTTCCTTCCAGAGGGGCTCATACTTTCACACTTCTTCCCACTATGAAGTCTCACTCTTATATTGTTGAATGTGGTAGTAAGACTGAGACCCTGGATGGTGGGCACAATTCAACTTCTTTTCTTTTAAAAGTCTCCATCGGGAGAGAAATGAGATGCAGCTCTCCTGAGGTTGTTGGTAATTTTTCTATCTTTTGTGCATCTAATTCTCAAACTTGTTTTGATGAATTGACCAATTAACTTAAAACAAGATATAGCTTAGCAATTTTGCCTTATCTTGACACTAATCAAGCTACTGAGACCTCCTATGCATCATCAAACGACTTTCAAGAGGGTGATCATTTGGTTCAAAAGGGCTTGATTAATATGATTCAACAGTATCATGATTTGATGGAAACCTTATGGAGGGTTCAAGGTGAGAACGCGCGATTGAAAAAAGAGAATGGTAGACTTCGACTGTGCGCTGAGTTGGATGAAAATGTCAAAGCTTAGCTGCATGAGGATAATCTAAGTCTACGGGAAGCTTTTGAAAAATGGGATCTCGAAATGAAATATCTAAGCCTTCAATTACAACATATGTGTGCGGCAAGAGAGAAAGATCAAAGGAGGCTGAAGGATGTTCAAGTAATTGTTCCGACCATTACCATAGATGGGACCATGTTGCCCATGCAAGTGACATTTGGTCCCATGTACACCTACAGGATGAACCCTATGTTTTTTTCTTCGATATGATTAGGTGTGGTCGTCGTTTGAACTTCAACATTTATTGTCCATTTGCGGACAACTCGCGTTATTTTCTTCAGGAGATAAGACCCCTCGTTTGTACTAGGGAATCTTCAAGGAACAACCCCTTTGATGATGAAACTTGGAGGCCAACATCTACTCTAGACGAGTCACAAGAAGAAGAAGAAAATGATCCTGCAGGTGAAGGGTCACGTTCTCGAGCTTCTTAGCCCGAGCACTCACCATCCGAAGAAAAAAGTAATACTTCATTTTAAATACTATTGTAACTTGTAATCTTTGAAGATACTAATTGCATCTTGTTTTTATAACTTTTCCTTTATTTTCATGACATATCTTACGTTATCATCGCACACTCTTTGCTTCTATCATTTAACCATAGCCAATGTCTTTTTTGCAAAAATTCCTGGGTGGTAATGTAATGTCTCTATGTGTGGTCGTGCTTTGACCGTGCCCCACCGTGAGTGTACCAGGGCTATGAATCAACAAAAAAATAGTTATAATCTAGCAGTGTACTACAAGTGTGACAGGTCAAGTTGTAACATTTATAGTGTTACAATAGATCACCCAGGTATTCCAATGATTGAACCCAAGAGAGTTCGGGGACTAAGTGATTCCTAAGCAACAAGCATGTAACCAATAAGTCTAGCTAACTAGTCGCTAAGTCTTATATTACGACAATTCATAATCGGGGTTAATTATGCTAATTAATTACCTAACATTAAAAAAGACCAAATTGTAAAATAATAAATTAAGCAATTAACAATTCAATAAGCAAAGCGGTTGGTTGACTTCCATGTTGCTGATTAGTCTTTGGATTAGGGATCTAAAAAGCCTAAACTTCCAAATGGCTCAATTTCACCTCTTAGTCTCCATTTTACCTAATTAGACGATTTAGTCAGGTTTATCTCTCGACCTCACCAAACTAACTCAGAACAACCAAATTAGTGCTCAATAGGATCTCCTCTCAGTCTCACCTATCTATGTTTTCACCTAGAGACGTTAATTTTAAGTTTTGAATTTTATTCAATTTAGTCCAGTTTTTATAATTTAGTCCATGTACCAAAAACTAACCAAGCAACACTTGTATCAACCAACCACCATAAATTTAGCTACTTAACATCATTTCCATACAAGCAACAACCCAACATACATTCAAAGCATACATTAAAATAAGCACAAAAATAAGGTTAAAAAATCTTAGAGTTTTTTTTATAATTACTTGAAGAAGATGAAGGTGGCAACAATAGAGGTGAAAAATAACACTAAAGTTTATATTTTTATCTAAGAAAAGAAAAATAGAACATGTGAGTTGTCTTCATCACCTCCTCTGCCTTCGCGAACCTGTGAGCCCTCTTATAGAGGTCTACCAAACTCTGTGGCTTGTTATCCGTGGAAGAATATCAAACATGCCAATTTATTACCCCGTGATAAAGGCATCAATGGCCCACTGGTCCTCCAAGTTCTTCGTGTTTAAAGTGACTGCATGAAAATGCTTGATGTACTCATGCAATGACTCTCCCTCCCTTTACTTAACTGACATCAGACCCATCGGAGTGCTCATTATCGCTTTCTGGGCATGAAACCTTTCCAAGAAAATCTGATTAAGCTATGTAAAACTTCGAATAAATCCCTACAATAGAGAAAAGTACCAATCCTTTGCACTTCCCCTCAAACTCATGGAGAAGGTATTACAATTTGCTGCATTCGAAGCCTCTTAGACATTCATGTAATAGTTGTACTGCATCAGGTGTGCTTGCGAGTCTCTTCTTCCTCAAAAACCTCATTTGGCACTTTGAACTCTAGAGGAAAACCCACAACCACGATTTTGAGGCTAAAGGATTATTAAAATAGAAAATCCAATCCATATCCTGCACATCTAGGTGTAATGCTTGTCATCCCGACAAAAGGCATACACTTCCTACTGCAATGGCCTTGCATACACACCATAGCCCTCCTCCTACAAGGGCACGATGTTGTTGTAGTGGTCAAAATAGTCTGATTGCATTTCCCGCATCATTTCCTCATTTTGCCTAAGTTGCTCTCGATGAAAAAGTCGTTGTTGCTCGTACCTCACGTTCTGTTGCAACATTTGTTCCTTTAACATGCATACCTGGTCCTGCAAATTTGAAACCTACTATTGGGAGGTCCCTTGGTCAAAACGGTTAGGAGTTCCTTAATCTGAGGGGAAATTTAGGTTGAAAGCTCGGTGGGTGTCCTCTTAACTCAAGTTGCCAAGGTTTTCCGGTCGGTTAGCAAACCAGTCTGCAAAAAAATCAAACTCTTGCGGATAATCATCGATCTCATCTCTCGTGTTTTGGCGCGATGATGGTTGGGTCAAAAATCTCTCATTCGAGCAAGTCATGTCGACTTTTTTCTTACTTTGATGGTCGAAAAATGTCGTCATATTTATTAGGCACGGTTCCTTGATGGGACGTGCTAGGGGATAACTAGGTGACATACACAACGACACGTTACCCCTCTAGGTTTGACACGTAACCTCAGAGGTATCTCTGAAAGGGCCACCCTGTGAATAAGAGAGTGACAAATTGACTAACCGGTGAACATGGAAGCGGTGAACTGCAAATCAGCTACTTGGCAAACTGGCGAGCTAGGGAATGTGGCAAGATAATGAAGTGGCAAGCTAGAGATACGGTACAAATAAGGAGATGGCGAGTTATGGCCATCAGGCGAATAGGGGAGCGGCAAGCTGTGGACACGATGAGAGGCAAGTTGTTATGGTTTCCAAGCCGGGTCGCCATGTTCAGGTAATCGGGTTGCCGCTTGGATAGGGTTGCAATACACGTAGTGGTAACAAAACTCATTGCATGACCATACATAAAACCAATAAATAAATCTAGAACATTTCTCCTCCCTTTTCTCCCTATTTATATTTCTCACTTTTCTTAAAATTCCAAGTAGCACCACCTTTACACGAGGCACCATAAAAGAATCAAATCAGGTAAAAAATGACAATAACTCCTAATATCATTCCCATAAATTTGGTACTAGAAAAATCTCCTACTTAGATTATCACCAAAGAATCTTTTACTAATCTAAGTTCTAATAGTAGCATACAAGTATGACATTGGATGCCTCCATGTTTGCTTTCTTCTTATATTCTTTTCTTTTTCGTCTAATTACATGAAAGAATGTTTCCCTCTTACTTTAGGATTTTAAATGCTAAAAAAGCAAAGTAAACATTATAAAATTACAAATGTTAAAGTAAAAAAAAATTAAATTACTTGTGTGGCAAAGACCAGGGGCGAAGTCAGGGGTTGGCAAGGGCCAAGGCCTCCCCTAAAAATGGAAATTTTCACTTTGGCTCTTTAATTTTTACAAGATTTTAATTTAGTAAAAGGTAAAATTACACTTTGGTCTCCCCCTTAAAATAATAAAAGTTTGATTTAATCCTTTAAAATTTATAAAGATATAAGATATTAAAATTGTGAAATTGCATTTTAGCTAGACCTGTCCATGGGCCAGGTGGCCCGGCCCGGCCCCACGGCCCGCCCGAAATATAGGAGGGTTTGGGTAAAAATATAGGCCCGAAATATAGGCTTGGGCAAAAAAATGGGGCCCGTTTAAAAAATGGGCCGGGCTCGGGCTCAACTTTTTTGGCCCAGGCCCGGCCCGAATATAATAAATATATATTTTTTATTTTTATTTTTAAATTTTAAAATACTTTAAAAATATTTTTTTATTTTTTATTTTTAAAATATTTTTTGTGTTTATTAAAAATCGGGCCGGGCCGGGCTTATTATTTTTTTCCCGGCCCGGCCCGGCCCATGGACAGGTCTAATTTTAGCTATCATAAGAATATACTACTTAATTTCGGCCCAAATTATTATTATTATTTTTACTTTTCCCCTTGCAATAGCATGGATTACACGTTGACATTTAATGACAATCTTTTTACCATGTGAGATTTCTATCATGCCTTTAATCGATGATAACAACTTAATAACTAAAATATAACAAATCAGTAATGTTAATTATCATTTTTGTAACAAATTGAAGTTTTGATAAACAAAATGTAATTAAAGCCATACATAAGTAAATACCTCTATAGTTTATCTTATATGCAATTATTTTAGTAAATTTGTGGTTGAATATAATCCCACGATATCTTAGAATTCAACATTTTATTTTGAAAATTAATATACTCAACTCAACAGAAAAACCCTTTTAAAATGTTAGTATTGTAAAAATAATTATATTAAAGTTTCATGAGTTAAAAAATAATTATATTAAAAATAAATAAATATAAAATATGTAATTAAATTAAATAAAAATAATATTTAAATTTTAGGCTTTTATATTTTTTTAACATTAATCTCATTATAAGTTTTTATCATATTTGTTTTTTTGATATAATACTTAAAACTACCTATAGCCTCGCCCTAACCCTTAAATAGGAGAATAATGCACTGCAGCGCACTCAAACCCACGTCCTCTTGCACTGGCAATAATATTGATGCCAGTCGAGCTAAGACTCAGTCGGCTAAGCTTTTATATCTTTAAATAAAATAGGATTATCATAAATTTTGAAAAACAGCCTCTTTAAATGGAATTTTAGAAAAGATTACGAGGTGCTCAAATCCCCTTTAAAATTCTTTACAAAATTTAAAATTATTCATATATTTTATCCAAATAAATAAATTTAATTTTGAAATTTTAAAAACCTTCACAAAAATGGAAAATTTCTTCCAAAACCCTTGTTTAAGGATTATGGACTCTGCATTCTTTTTTCTATAATCTAACAATCAAATTATGAATAAACTTTCACCAAAAAAAGAAGAAATTTATGGACTAAAATAAAAGGCAACAAAGACAAAATAGTGGGTGACCCCATTATTCCTTTGTGAACAAACCCCATGTGCTCTTTGCCATCATTTTTTGGAACCCTCCATGTTATGTTTTTCAATCTAATCAATATATATGCTCTTAGTGGGTTCAGCTTATTTTGGAAAATGAAAATCTAATGTCACCATTAAAATAATTTATATCATTATTTAAAAAAAAGAAGCTAAAATGTGCCCCAAGCCTTATGCTTTTTTTAATTTAAAATTAATCCTTATATTTTTACTTTTAAAAATTTGGTCATTCTGCTTTTCAAATTTCATATTCAATTGTTAATATTATTAAAATTATTTTATTAAATTTAAGTTTATTACAATGTTTTTTTAGTACATGATTATCAAGTGAGTATTTTTTAAAAAAAATTTAAAACGTCACATCAATATATTTAACAAAAAAAAAAGATTTAAAAATGTTAACAATTGGACCTAAATTTTGAAATCTAAAAGCTAGAGGGACTAAATTCTTAAAAATAAAAGTACAGAAACTAAAACCCAAATTTTTAACGATCATTCTCACACCCATCAAACATGTCACCTTGGGGTCCCATGATTAACTATCAAGAACATGGATTACATCTAATCAGTTTGTAAATCTGAATTCTCAAGACTCCACACGAACCAACGACTGTTTAACATTTGAGCATCATCTCTAGTTTAAATATCGTTTCTTGGGAAACTATTTAATAAGAGACGATCTTTAGTGTGTAACCATTAACTCAACACTCATCATGAACATGCTTTCATTTGTGAGGTATCTTGGGACAATCTCATTGAGAGTCATGCATGACTAATTGTCCTTAAAAGGAAACTCATCCAGTGAACCCACATGATAAAGTTTACCTTGGGGTGCGGCTAGGGTAGGAACAAGCACGAAACTTTATCATACAATCATTTCAGGACCATCAATAGAGGCCATAGCTCTTGTTCAATGATCTTCTCCCAGTCAATATTTAAGAAAAAAACAAAACATGCAATGTTTTTATCCTAGATTTCAAGAATGATCATACAATAGTCCTAGTGACATTCTGACATAATCGATATGGCATCCAATATATGCATGGCATGCTATGACAATTTTTTAATATTCACAAGAATCAATCAATCATGAAACAGACAATTTTGATTCTCCATCGTTTTTCTTTTAACAGGAAAATCAAAGAAGTGAATTTGAATCGTGCACAAAGTAGAGTCCCATGAAAGGGAGGTGATTCATATTTTACCACTTAAAACCAAGTTTTTCCTTACTAGAGTTAATCCTAAACATGCACCTTTCTCATTATCACACTTCTCACAACAATCGAATAACCTAAAGAAGTGAATGAAACAATACAACACATGTATTTTCTCATTACCACACTTCTTATTTTTTAATCAATTAATTGTGGATCATCTCATACATATATATATATCACAATTATAACATTACATAATATAAATATTATAAAACAAATATATAATGAGATGAGTAATTAAAATAAAATTGTCAACCAAGGTTTCCATGGTTCTATTTCTAGAAAATAAATGAAAAACAAAAATGATACAGTTTTTCACCACATTGCATTCATTGGGTCTTCAATCTCCATCACTCCATTTTCTTCTCGTCATGAACTCCTTTTGAAAAAAATTACATTTAAGTCCTATGTTTGTTTCCGACTCACAAGAGTTTTATGAATGTTTTAAAAAAAAAAGTCCTACGTGGAGATGATAGTCCATAGTCTATTTCCTAAGAACCACAACGTTAGCAAAAATAACAATTATATAACAAATTTATAATATCACATCTATTCCCATATATAACTCAAAGCATGCATAAGATCTAGAGAATGCCACTTTCTATGTAATCGAATCATTCAAGAGGAGAAATTTATTTTAATTACCTGTTTATACTTATAGATAAATCAAAACTTAACTCTGATACCAATTTTGGAAAAACGGATTTGGAAAATGCAACGAAAAATAAGTTTAAGGAAAAAACCAGAGTTTTAAAAAATTTCCAAAACTAGAACTTGGTTGTGATATCTAAAGTAATAAACACTTAATCAAAATTATACATTTTTTATTCATCTAGGATGAATGCTTCAACCGAGTAGTCTTTTTCGCTATCCTCAAACTCACATCTGTCGAGTGTGGACTTATTTCGAATCAGAAAATTTTCCACAAAATTATCAATGGGGTAATTTTGCAATTTCTCTAAACTTCTGGGTCAAGTTGTAAATAAGAAAAATATCTTTAGAAATTTTCTAAAATAATTTCTTTAAATAATTTTCTCTCTAAAACTTTCTCTTAAATTTAAGTGTTTGTAAAATAATAACCCAATGCTCTCTTTATATAGGGAGAGTTTAAAGAGTTTAACTATAATTAAACTTAATCACTTTAATGTTAAATTAATACAATACTATCACAATAAATATTAAATTAAATTTAATATTAAATCTTTTAAAATAATATTATTTTTGGAATAATTAATTTTAAATCAAATTCTCTAATAGAGTCCCAATAGGAGTGTACTTCTTCCACTGCTCAACCACCGAAGAACCATCGTCGTTGACCATCTGTCATTCACTGGAATATCATTGTCAGCACCGTTGTGTCCAGTAGTGCCATCACAGGTGCGACACCCTCATGACAGCGGTTGGACCGTTGGTCCGGTTTCACATACCAAGCCCGGTTTGACCATTTTTTTATTTCGATTTTGGGGTTCTTGGGCCCAATTTTTTATCTTAGGTCCAATTTTCAAAATCAATTACCCATTGTGCCAATTGTCTGACTTGAAAATTAATTTTCGAAAATATTATATTAATTTTAATTAATTTGATTTATTTCATTTTATTTTATCAAAATTAATTTTCCCAAAAATCACTAAGATTTTCCAAATTAATTTTTCAAGAAAATTCTTTAATCAATTTTTTTAGTTGAACAATTCTCACGACTACCTAATTTAATTCCACATCGAATAAATTGACTCAATTAAATTATTTCCAAAGTCATCGAATTTTCTTTTGATTCAAATGCAATTTGATCGAGCTTTTGTTGAGCTAGCGGAGGGACCAATTGAACATATACAATTAGGCTCGAGTAATTGCAATTATATCTAGAAGCATCGTTCTAATAATTCGTAATTTACTTAATCATGGAGTCAGTCCACAAGAAGTACCATGATTGAAAACTCCTTAGTGTATACTCTTTAAGAAATCAATTCATCCAACTGTTTTGTTCAATGACCTCGTCATGTGTGTGTTACTCTTATATAATATCCTTGATTCCTTTGAGTTAAATCCGTACACTCAATACAATCATATTTTATCTCATTGTCATCATTGTGTCTTATTAATGATTAATATGATCACTGTCAACAAATGACAATGATAAATTGCTTGTTCGAGAACAAGCAACTCGTGACCACATTCCATATTTATCAATCCACACAATGCCAACGAGAAGATATCGTTAAATCTTTAATTGAGCTATGAATTCCATTGTTGCTAATAAGTCATGCCATACACAAGTCATGTACCTAACATACCGACTATGGGCTCAATCATCTTTAGAGCATAAGCCCCTATTTATGTCAAAGCACATGAGTTACATACGCATGGTCAGTGACTAACTCAGGATTTAGGTAAATTACACCATGAATGTCACAAGTGAATTAATTCACAAATGGATTCAGAATTAATTCATCTTGGGTCTAGTACAATGTATCATTCTTCCAATGAATACATTTATGTCTCTACCCATTGAGTCAACTGCTCCGATAGCCAAGACAAGCATCTCCCCAATTGGAATTGTAGACGACATAATAATCCTTCTATGTATTTGAATCAAATGCTCACTTTGATTCTTTTACAGGATTATGGAAGCATTTAGATTATATATTGAAATAAGTTGTCTTTCTGGCATTGTAAACATTCTTACAGTGTCACTTATCATCAGTTTGAACTTAGACAATCAATGAACTAATATTTGGTTGTCATAATTTTGCTATACATGCAAAACATGAAAAAATAGAAACAAAAAAGGCATAATAGTGAATGTGAAATTAACTTTTATTTATTTATTCATTGTTCAAATATATAGAAAACAATTACATATTTACTATAATATGGGCACATTTCCCAACAATCTCCTACTTCCCAACACAATAGTAATTACAAATGAAGGAGGAGGCATCTATTTATAGTTGAGCTCCCCCAGAACAAACGATACAGATTGAGATTGATGGTCAATATTAGAGTCTATCTACAATTGAGAGTCCTAAGGGATTTAAACTCTATACAATATTATCCCTTTATGATTTACACTATTTACCCTGGTAACTCTAGTTTTTTACTGGAGTGTTTCACTGGGCCACCAAGATTTCAAGTAGATGGACTTCTTCACGGGTTCCATGAATCGGGCCAGTTCATGTGGGTCAAATCAGGCTTATTTCATCAATTGACCTCTATGGGACATTCTTTGCACAGAATGTGAAGAATGGGCAGAATGGGCCACTAATATAAGTTAGGATATTATAAGATAAAGAAATATGAAGAATGTGCAGAATGAGTACAAATAAAGTAAACAAAATAATAAAATGTTATTTTGAATATTCAACTTCAATTCGCTAATGCAATGGTTAACGATCGTATTCAATTAATGACAATTAATAACCTATGTTTGATTAATCTTAATCTAGAATCAATGCCACAAATGCACCACTAGATTTAGGCCGAGTGCTAAAAAGCAGAAGTGCCACTGTCTCACCTTTCCCAACACCACTAATTAGTTTAACAATTTATCTAATCTCGTACTAAGTGCAATGTGATCTTGAGTTGGTTGTTTTCTTTGAAACCAATCTTAGGTAACCTCCTAATTAAGTCACTAATGGAGAATGGGTGGCTGGCTTTCAACCTACTTTTCCTTAGAATTTATGCTAACATATTTGTCACCTAAAATTAACGACATGGGCACAAAGAAAAGGAATTAAACCGCATCCATCTTTTTTAAATAAGATTTTAATCCTATTTCAACCGCTAAGTCATTAACCTATTGTAGAGACCCAATTTCGTCCGGTCCAACAAAAAATAAACAAATAAATAAAAAGCCCATTAATATCAAAGTCCATTTACAAAGATAATAGCCCAATGACCCTAATCCATTACCTAAACCCTAAAGCCCAATATTACACCAACCCAAGCCCAAAACCTTAAAAAAAATTTCAGAAACTCTAGTTTCCCTTTAGGCTTTTAGGGCTGCAGCCTTCACCATGTTAGTAAGCGTGTCGCCCGAGGTCTGACACCTCCTCTTGCCACCACCACCTGCAAAGACAAAAAAGAGGGGCAGAGAATAACAGAGAGCGGTAGAAACAAGAAAAGAGAAAAGAAAAAGACAAAAAAATATTTTGTAATATATTTCTACTATAAAAGCCGAAAATGGATTGTAACGAAAGGAGGGGAATGAAATAGAAAAAAAAGAAACATAATAGAAGTTTGAAAAAAGATAGTTCTTTTATTTACTTTTGAAGCAAACATAAAAAAAAGGAAAAAAAACAAAGAAGGTTTTTACTTATTTATCGGTCACCATTGTCGCGGTGGCCCTCGCCGATTCGAAAGGTCTTCGAATCCAGTGGGATTCGATGAGGACCTCGTCGGAAAAGGTTGAAACCGAAAGGTTTCATTGTTTTTTTTTCTTTTTGAAGGACGACGTTTCAGGGGTTTTTGACCCCAGATCCGTGTTTTACTCGTCGAAGGGTCCTAAAGGGGGAATTTTTGGGTACTCCGACCACCAATGGTCGTGGCGGAGGCTCACCGGACCTCATGTCCGACCTAAGGATGGCTTGAGAGAAAAAAAAAAAGAAAGGTTTTTTTTAAATAGGTTACAAATGAAATTTTTTTAAATATTTTTACTTATATAGCCCACTTGAAACGACGTCGTTTTGGGCTTAGCTTCAAATGTCCAAAATAACGTTGTTTTAAGTACCGATCCGGATCCATCCAGGATCCGTGTGTTTTCAAGGGGAGGGTCTAATTGCCATTTTGGTCATTCCGTGGTTTTGATCTTTTTTAATTTAGTCCTATTTCCTTTTTATTTTATTTTCTTTTTACCCCTTTTATTTTGTTATTGTACAATTTCGTACCTTGACCCACAAAGGGAATGGCGCATGTAATATAGTCGGGATAATTTCCCTTTTGGTCCTTGTTTATTTTTGAATTTTCTAATTTAGTTCTTTATTTGCTTTATTTGGTTTTTTTGCAATTCATACTTTAAATTTTGTTTGAATTTCAATTTAATCCCTGTTTATTTAATTCCACCCTTTACTTTCTATTATTTAATTTCCATCATTTTAATTTCCTATTTATATTTTTACCCTTTAATTTGCGTAACTTACATTTTTATCCTTAATTTTCTTGATCTTTTCATTTTAGTTCATTTTTTTAAATGTCGATGTTATTGTTAAATGATTATTATTGCTAATTAATATTTTATGCTTAACATTTTGTCATTGCTAATATCCCACTTATTATTTTACTACTATTACCATTATTAAAAATAGTATTATTAATTGATTAAAATTATTCTTATTACTACTTTTTATTATTTTATTATCATTTTTTACCCATGTAAACTATTTTATTCCATTTTTGTCACAACCATATTATATAATATGTTTCAATATTCATTCATTTTCGTACCAACACTCGAATAAATTAATCGCAATTGCATTAAATGTTGTGTTCGTTTTTATATGACCTATATTTAGTAATTTGAATCGAGGCAATGTTCTTTATTTTGGGGATTCAAGAAATTGTGCCTCTAACTTACCGGGTACAACTTTCTCCTTGAACCAAAATAATCGAACGTCCTTTTAAAATAAATAAAAAAACATAAGACTTAGATAATAATTAAACGACGAGTATCTTATTCTTGGGGATTTGAAATATCATGCTCTAACTTACGAGACATGACCATTTCCTCTCGATTAGCCCGAAATAAGAAAACCTCCTCCGTGAAACTTAATTTAGATAGTAATATTTTCAAATGCCATTAAATAACATCATGTAAAAGGGGATCGCATTTTAATTTCCCTTCGAATTCTCAGTTTTTGACACTAAGACTTCAAGTAATCAGCTAGGTACCAATTTTTGAGCGTTATGAGTGTGCTAATTCTTCCTCATACGTAACCGACTTCCGAACCCACTTCTTAGATTTCGTAGACTGAAAATTATCGTTTTAGTTAACATTTTTATTAAAATGACTAAATTTCGAGGTAATCCAAACACACCGAATAAAAGGATTGGTGGCAACTTCATTCTCATTTTAAATTAAAAAGTCGATTTCTAAAAAGATTTCGACACCTAAGGCTCTCCCTACCACATAAACAATTTAACTCATTGTTAAAGCATAAGAAAAGATAACTAAATAAAACCAATATAATTGTTGAAAAGATCACAACGACCTTTCTAAAAAATCAGAGGAGAATTAATGTGCAAAATTGTGCCAAGGCTGCGACGCAGGACGACCAAGCCACAGCCTTCTTCCCTCAAACTTGTTCAATATCTTAGAAAATACATTGAAAAAGCTTATTAAATAAAAAAAAACATACAAAAAGTACTAAAAATAACCTAAAAACATTAAAATAAACTAATACTTATTCTACAACAACTAGTTGTAAAATTAACTAAAAAACTCAAAACTAACGAAAATCACTTAGAAACATTGTGTATGAGAGAGTGAGTAGAGCCTAAAATATGTAACAAATAATTTCTCGTCACACATCGTCATTCCTTAATAAAATCCAAATTTAGGGACCAAATTAAGAAAAATTGTCAAGTTTTGGTACTAATTTGGATAAAAAAAAGTTTAGGGACCAATGTGAGAAAAGTTGTCAAGTTTAAGAACTACATGTATGAGAAAATATATGGTACACTGCCAGTGGAGTTTTTAAATTCTACAAGTAGGGTCAAAGGGTTGATAAGTATCCTATAGGGATATAGTAAATTATTAAAAAATATATATATTAAAAAAAAAGAAGAGATTCGTGTCAATTTTTTAAGGCAACTTGTGAAATAAAAAAAGTACACTACTAGTGTACCAAATACTCACCATTTTTATCTATATATTTATTGAGTGTTTTACTGAGTTGATGTCACCCTCAACCGGGTCACCAACTTGATTTGAAAAATTATGAAATTAAAATAATTTATATTATTCGGGGGTATTCTAGTCTTTCCATTTTAATAAAAATCAATAAAAATGTGCATATTGTAGTATTTTAACCCGCACCAATTAGATTAGTAAAACCTTAAATTTACCACTCAACCAAAGCTTTATTTTGATTTATTTTATACATTTTGTTCTAATAGACACAATATATTATCTCCATCAATTGTATATATTAATAATATTGTTAATTGAGTTGGTGTCTCAAATTAACTCGACTCTAACTCGCAATTAATGGCAAAACTATGATAAATAATTGAAGTGCATTTAATATTGTTTATCTAATGTATTTATGTTTTAAGCTTCCTTTTACTTATAAATTAATCTAATTTTTTTATTTTAATATCTTATATATTTCATGTGTTATTATGATTAATTCGTTTCAAGCCATACGTTTCCTTGTTTATTGTACTTTATTTTTAAACACACATTTATGTTTTAAATCAGTGGTTTTACACGCATATCGTGTAATAAGATCTGTAGTAATGTTTTAAGCAGGTTATTTAAAATTTTCCGAAACTTAGAACTATTTTTTTGAATTATTATAATTTTCATAAATATTAATTTTTTTGTTAATTTTTAAAATTCAACCCATAGTATACATTTATACATTACCATGTTGTTCTCAATTGCATTTATATATTTTTTCTCTCTTAACAACAGTATTTTTATTAATGGAAATGATTAAAATTGTTTCAATTCTTTTTATTTGTTATTTTTAATACTATAGGGGCATCACTACTTACCCTATAGATTATTAACAAAGTGGTTAATTGTTTGCTTACTTTCTAATAGGACAGAGATTAAATTACTCTATTTGCTTTGAGAGGGACTAAATTGTTTATGAATCTATACTGTAGGGATTTTCTAGGTATTTTTCCTTTCTAAAAAATAATGATACATGTCTACTTAAAAACATAATGAGACAAGTCAACTACATCATTGTCACGTGCTAGCCACATGACATCCATGTGTTGCACAGGTATCAATTTTTCAATAAAAATAGTAGTAAAATATAGGGATAATTATTTATTTGGCCCTTCGACTTCAAAATAAATATTTTAGCTCTCAAACTTGAGTCGTTCATCAAATCATCCCAGAATGGATGAAAAAGTTAATGTCTGTTAACTTTCTTGACGTGGCATACACGTAAACTGCCACGTGGATGTCACATTAGCAATTAATTTCTTAATTTTAAAAAATTCAAAAACATTATAAAAATATTTTTTAAAATAAAAAATTTTTAATTGCTAAGGTGGCATGCACGTTAGAAAAGTTAACTTTACTATCCATTTTGGAGTGATTTGACAAACAATACAAGTTCAAGGGGTATAAGAGATAAAAAAAATTAAATGGAGAGCTAGAATAATTTTTTTTGTAAAGTTGGAAAGCCAAATAAATTATTATGCCTAAAATATATTACGAGAAAATGTAGTAAAGAATATATCAGCACGGGGTTCTATGATATGTAATAATGCAAAATTAATGGATCCAACTATATTTATCCTACCATTAACAACAATACAAAAATTAAACCCCAAAATGTTTTTCTTTTAACATATTTATTGTCGATTGAGTTTTAACTCGATTGACATGAGTATTGTTGCTAACGCAGGAGGACGTGTGTTCGAGTACGTTGAAGCGTATTATTCTCCTATTTATGAGGGTTGAGGAAGTGCTATAAATAACTCTAAACATTGTATCAAAAATATATGAGGGTTGAGGAAGTGCTATAAATAACTCTAAACATTGTATCAAAAATATATTTATTTTCGAGCTTTATTATTAACATTTCTGTGAGAAACAGAGAATGTGTCAAACGAATGTCTTCTTACAAACTAAATCATTATTAGTTTGAAATTTAAAAGAACATAATAGTTTAAAGATAAATAAAAATCTTGATAGATTATTTCAAATCGACTAATACCACTTTTTAAAATAATGTTAAATTTAATCTTTAACGTTACAATTTTTGTCAATTTGGTCCTTACTCTTTTGTTGAGTTAAATTTGACCTCAACTTTTTTAAAAAGAGCCAATTTGCTTCTTCTTCTTTTTATGAAAATATTGACTAAAACATTAAAATATTGTCAATTTAGTCCCTTTTTTAAGTTAAAAATTTGAAAATAAAATTTAACTCAAAATAATAATAATCATCGAATTGATAAAATATAAATTTGATATTATGCCAAATAATTATACAAATGAATTGAAATTATTTTTATAAAAATCGACTTCATTAATTAAAATAAATAAATAAACAATGCTTTTGATTTGATTTGCTTTTTTTGTCTTATTTTGTTGTATTCATTTTGGTCCCCGATGAAAATAATGGAACTCTACTATCATTTTGCTAACTATTTTAGTAATTTCGATATGTTAGATCAAATTAATCACTCTATCATTACTATTTAAAAAAAATTCATTGGTTATTTTTTTCTTTCTTTCTTTTTATTGAATACTTTCTGTTAAGGGAGGTTAGACTCGGGCTCTCAATAGTATTATTCCATTCAGGGGAGCACCTCGATTGATAGTTGATATAGATACAACCTGCAAGCTCATGGGAAATGTGTTAGTATTGTTAGAAATATTAATTATATATAATGTGCCTACAAGAGATCGAACCGTCGATTATAATCTAAACTTATGCTTGTAGCTGCACAGTAAAAAGGGGGAAAGTGAAATTTTGAGTGTTCTATATTTTATTTTAGTGAGATAAATTAAATCACAAATTTAGGGTTTAAATTCATTCAATTTGATTTAAGGGCTAAATACATCTTGATTCTTGTGATTTTCATTTTAAAATATAATGATTTTAAAATTAAAGAAAAAATTGAAAGTAGGCCTGTTTTAATTTTTCTTAAAACATTTAAAAAGTAAATTATTTAAATTTACACATTTAAAACAATATTTTATAAATATTTTATCATTAAGTGAATGTACATCAAGATAAAAATAAATTTGATGTACTTTAAAACTCTAATTAGTTAGAAGTGGAGCTTTATTTCATTTATCGTCTTATGTCTATAAATATAGACTTTGGAGAAGTATCGTAAATATATCTATTGATTAATAAAATACCTACTTCTCTTTTGCTCTCTTATTTCTTGTTCTTTTACTTTCTTTAAACATGTTATCGGAGCGATAACACGATATTTAGATAAGTATGAGGCTTCAACCATTCAGTCACATCAATTTTTATATATACTTTTACATCATATGAGTAATATATTAATCGATTTATAGCATGTTTCTAATTTTCTTAAAATTTTCTTCTTGAGATTATATTTTATTGAAAATATTGGATCGAATCAAATCGATCCGCCCATAATGGGGTAGAACTTAAACCCATTAAGGTTATTAAAAAGTAGTTACCTAAAACTATCATGGGTAGTTTATATATATAAAGAAGTTTTCTTCCTATAAAAATAATTGCTTGAAGTTACAAAAGTTTAGAATAACATTCTACCATTAAAAGCTATTTATTTATTTTAAGTGATTTTCATACTTGAGGATATTTCGTAATTGATGAAATCAAAGGCACTCGGATCTAAAAAGAAATAAGTTTCTTTTAAATAACTTTTAAAGAGAACAATGAAAGTTCTTAAGATAACCCTTCAACTGGGAGATATAACTTATCGTAGCGATGTGATATAAAAGATCATAGTCACATACTTCTTGTATGTTCAAATATTTTATTTCTATTGATATTTTTAGAGGAAAATACATATATACATTTACAGAAAATATATATAGGGATGTATGTTCAAATATTTTATTTCTATTAATATTTTGAAAGGAAAATACATATATATTTAAAGAAAAAATATATAGGGATGTTCAAACTTCAGTTAAAACTGAATTAACCTACCAAATCAGTCTATTTTGGTTAATCGGTCAATTAACCGATCTAGTTTGGTCGAAAGTCGGTTAAAGGTTTTTTGAAATTTCAGTTAACGATTAATTCGGTTCGAAATTGTGTAATTAACCAAATTAACCGAACTTAATAAATAATATTATATATTATATGTATTAGGCTATTACTAATTCGGTAATTTGGTCAAATGAACATTATCAAATTTTTTTTATATGTTTTATATTTGTTTTAACAAAAAATAAAAAAAATAAAAATTTCGGTTAACCAATCCAATTAACCGAAATATTTTGCTTTGGTTAAAGGATTAAAAAGTTCAGTTAATGCTAGTTCGATTCGGTTAACTATTTGGTTAACCATTTGAACACCCTAAATATATATACCTCATTAACAAGTGTAGCAATGAATACTATCCTTACAGATAGAAAGTATTTATCTTATTCAAGATTGAAACAAACCAATATTATTGCAATATTTGGTTGTAAAAATTAGTTAAAAACTCAAGAAGAGTTAATATATCAATACCTAGAAGAATAAAATTTGTGATGGTTAATGCTAAAAGATAATCAAAGTTTGCTATAATTAGTATTGAAACTCCTAAAGTGATCAAAATATATTTCTTGAAATCTTTCTCACTCGTGACTTCTAGAAGAATGATGACATGAGCGTTTATCAAATTCCTTTAAGTGATTATTTGAAAGCTAGTATTCAAGATTGAATCGTAGAATATGAGATATTATGTTATATCGTCATGAGGGAAATAAATACGCGTTGTACTATTTTTCCTTTAATTGAGGTTTTGTCTCACTAAGTTTTCTTGATAAGGTTTTTAATAAGGCGAATTAGATAAGTATACTCTTTTACTTCACTAGATTTTTTTCCTCATAAGATTTTAACGAGGTATGCTATCTACCAATAGACATCTAAGAGAAATATTATAAATATTTTATTATTAAGTGGATGTCCATCAAGATCAAGATAAGTTTAATATACTCTAATATTAATTAGATGTAAAGTTTTATTTTATTTATAGTTTTGTGTCTATAAATATAGACTTTAAAAAGCATTGTAAGCATCCATATTAGTCAATAAAATACCTACTTCTATTTTGCTCTCCAAGTTTTTGTTCTAAAATAAATTTAATAAGTATTTAAATATTTAACTCAAAATTATTTTAAATTAAACCTTTTAAAATTACTCGTTACAATAATTATAATATTTGAGTTTATTTTGAAAATATAAAATGACAAGAAATGAAAATATGATTGTTACTTATTTTAATAAAAATAAATATAGATAAATATATTTTATTTATTATTTTCTAATTTTTAACAAGTAATTTAAATTTTATGTTTAAAAATATAATTACATTTTCTATTATTTCTTAAAATTACATGTTTTTAAATGTTATTTTAATTTTTTGGTAAAAAGACGTCTTCAATCCCTCCCAATTTTGAAATTGAACAAATTGATCCCTTTCAAAAAAATTAAAACAATTTAATACCCATCAATTTCGAAAGTGAGCAACTAGAACAACGAGGGACAATTAATCACAACGATAATATCTTTTATTAAGTGTACATAATTTTGATTTGGTATAACAATAAATTTAGCCTTCAAGTTCACATATTTTGCCATTTTGGCTTAATTTTAAAACATTCAACAAATTCAACCTCAACTTTTGTACATTTACACAAAAATTGCAAGATAAAATTGCTAAATTAGAACCAAATTGGTAGAATGTGTAGACTTTGAAAACTAAATTTGTTATTATATCAATCAAATACACTTGGTGAAAAACATTAACATTGTGATTAATTGTCCTAGTTGCTCATTTCAAAATCGACAAAAATTAAATTGCTCTGTTTTCTGCAAATGGACCAATTTGCTCAATTTTAAAATTGAGATAGATTGAAGAAGTCGTTTACCAAGTTTTTATATTTTAAAAATAATTATATTATCGTTTTATATATATATAAATTTTTAATGAAATTAACGGATGCCATGTGTCTAACAGGAAACATGTGAAACACATACTAATATATCCAATGCTCAGGCTATGAGATAAGTAACTTAGGAGTAATCGATACTCACGCTCCTATTTGAGCTAAGCAAAACGGCAGACAATTCAAAGTCTTTCCATGATCAAGAAAGGAAACGGTATGGTGCCCATGAAAATTGATAGACATCAAAACAAATGATTTAAATTTTGTATGAATCGGACAGCAACAGTTTGTAAGCATGAACCCAGATATGTTAGAAATGCAGGGAAAAATAACTTTCATTACTTTAAGATAAAATGATTTACCAATGTGAACCAGGAACAGGGGAACATGTTGCTACAAGTGTCCTGGGATCCAGCAATCTTTATTAACGATGTAGAGCAAGCTTGACAAAATCAATCCCGCTTGGTCTGCTGAATGAAGAAGTAGATGTATGCGCCTGTATAAAGACAAGAAAGAAAAAAACAACACATTGGAAATCCGAGACCCTTAAACTCCGAAAATCGCTTTGGTTCATTTCAAGACCTAAAACAAAAGTTAACAGCCACATCTCAGTAATATGGTACCTAAAACTTGTGAGAGTCTTTTATCGGATTGATGAATAGAATATAAAAAACTTATTACTGATGCTTCCCATCATGGAAATGTGCATTCTTAGAAGACTTGAAAGTTTCCAAAAATTCTTTAGCCTTCTGTATTTCTTCCTTCTGCCTTGACTTGTCCCAATTGTGCTCTGTAGCAAGTATTTCGATAATGCGTGGCAACGCATGGCTTGCTGCATCGGTGTCAAGGAAAGCAAGGCGAGATCTCCTGGCAATGAAATCAACAGCAGATTCGCAGTACTCATTTCGAGCACAGTATGCAACCTCTGCCTCCAGATAGGGGTATCCATGAGCAAGCCTCTTGCCCAAATTTTCATTCTAACAGTTGAAAGGCAGATGTGAAATTGTTAACCAACCATAAAGGAACTACAAATTGCATGTTCAGAGACATTAATTTTGACATTCAAATGATATAATACTTAAATATTCCCAAATCATTCAATGCTAGGTCACTAGATTAGATGGTGGCACTTGGGACAAAAATTCAAGAGCATTATACTAAAACCATGTCCTAGAACCGGTTCTATTAAAGCTAACAAAGCTATTGCAGCTTTTGATTGATTACAAGGTTTTTATATCTATGCTGGCTCCAACTCTTCATTTCCCTTGAAGTATTTGTGTTTGACAACCATGTCTAACACATATATGGATACGAGTGTGGGGATATCACCTTTCAAAGATCCTCCAAATACATGAAAAACCTAGAAAAAAGATTAAACATATCCGTGCTGGATGCATACCGTATTTGGGATTCTTACCAAAGACCAAGTGACATAGTCTTACATGACTACGAGGTCAATAATTAGTGCATATATTTATTATGCCGAGAAAAACTGAAGAACCAAGAATTGCTTGTCCAGTCCCTAGTAGCACCCAAGCTGGTCATTTAAATTTTAAACAGGCGTGGAGACCTGATGATCGGGAGTATTTTGACAAGCCAGCTCCCACTGATAAGAAACATAATCTCATTTGATATTTCACAATATCATAAGTCAAATATATTCAGTACACAAATAAAACTAATGCACGACTCCTAGAACTATCACCAGAAATAAATTATGAGAAGCTCATGACATTCTAAGTTAAATTTGCATTTCTTTACTCTCTCATCGAGTAATGTCATAAAAATGCCTAAGATTATACTTCCAAGCCTATTCCCAGTTATTATTATCCCTCTCAGAAGAACAAACCAGTATCAGAATGAAGATCTCTGAAAGCTATTCAATTCACTAATTCTTAATACATTTGATTAATGAGGTGTTGCTAGATAATTATACACTAAAATCCCCTAAATTTGTCTCCACTCGAAGTTCAATGTGCAATAGACAGATGCACAATTACCTAATTACTACAGCCATTAAGACCCATTATTAACAGTTATATAATTATGAGAGCACCGAAAACCAACCTGAGCTATGGTGGCTACTCGTTCTGCTAAGGTGCCATATGCACGAGACAAATGCTTTGCAGCAGCGGTGTCCATCACCCCAGGAACAACTTTACCACCATCAGACTTCTTCATCCGTACATACTGTTGAGCAAGAACAGTAAAAAGTGAGGGTTCCCATCCATCTCCACCAATCAGCCGCAGGTTGCTTGTTATACATTCATTGCTTGGGCTCAGTTTACCAGACTTGATAGCAGCATTAACTGCATCTTCTGCCATACTGAAACTAGTTCTAGTAAGCGGAACAACTCATGCCGAAAAGAACAAAGTGAGGGAAACAGAGGAGCAAAAAAGAACAAGATACCATGCTCCAAAATCTAGGAGTATGTTTATCACTAGATCTGTAATTCAATGGTTGAACCTACACTCCAAATTTTCACTTGATAGTATAAGTTCAACAGTAGCCCATCAAGATAAACTCAGCTCTTGCAGTACAACTAATACTTGCAACCATGCATTGGAAAAAAACCCAGAATATATTGCCACTCCAAAAGAAAATTTAGCAAAAACAAAGTAAATATTACCTACGATAAGTAGTCCACTTCCCACCAGTGATTGTCACCAAACCAGGATACTCCTCAGACACAACATGATCTCTAGAGATGCTTTCAGTGTTCTTTGCATTAGGATCCACCGCCAATGGGCGGATACCGCTCCAGGCAGAAAGAACATCTGTACGTCGCACCTAAAGTTTTCCACCATAAATTTAATAAAAAGTTTAGACTGAACCATTTGCCAAAAAACGTGATTGAAATGAGAAATAAAGTGAAAGAAAAAGTCAAAACATTGAACATTGATAAATCCATGCTATACCTTGATGTTAAGGTAATCGCAGATTGCGTCAAGTATAAATTGAATTTCATTCTCATTCGGTTCTGGGAGTGGAGTGATGGAAGTACTAGAATCTGTAGTGCCAGCTATAGTTCTCCCCAACCATGGTAGCATGAAGACAACACGTCCATCCTTAGTTTTAGGGACAATCAAACCCATTCCATCTGGAGAATAATAATCTGGGAGAACAATATGTACACCACTGCTAGGACATATCATAGGCAGTGCATCTTTGTTAGCCATTTTCCTTACAGAGTCACAAAATGGTCCAGCCGCATTCACAACAACTTTTGCATAGGCGTCAAACTCTTGGCCTGTTTATATGATAATGAGCAAAAGGATCAAATAGAAAACCAAGTAAGCTACCTAATTCCACCAATATTCATATGCAGAAACAAAGTTAATGAAGGAAGAAAAGTAGAAAGCACATATTTAGTCCTTATGTGCTAACCCTTGTCCCTGCATGTAAACAAAAAAAAAATTCCTCTTTTCTTCTTGATTGATAACAGCACAACAATAACAATAACAGTGACAACAACAATGACATTAATAATAAGAATAAGAATAATAAAAAATGCTTCGATCTTGCAGGGCATGAAATAAGCCAAAAATAAATAATAAAATGTAGAAATGTTTAACTAGGATTGCAACGTATTTGAAATGTAAGGATTGAATAACATAAGGTCTAAACTGAAAAAAGAAAAACTAATTATTTCCATCCGAGCACCCTCATCTAAAGAAAGTTTGATGTTTTAATACCAAAGCTCCGTGACAAACAAGACTGCTAATTACGGTACACAATTTCAATGGAAAGCCCTCAAGTTTGATAAAAAAGGAAAGAAAAATATCCTTTTAGGGGGCATTTAAGCCACTATCACGCACCTGCATTATATTGGCAGTTGATTCTAAGAATAAGGATAAATTGAATTTTCACAATTTTCTGTCTCATTTTTGTCTAATTTTAGAACTTAGATCTTAGTCTTACCATTGTATGAACAAGGAGATAGCCTAGTGCAACACATTCAAGTGTTTAAAAGGTAATTAATGCATTAAAGGCAAAACTAACTACAGCAAGTTAAACTACATAGAGTTCAAATGGTGATAAAAACTAACTAGTACAGTCAACTACAAAGAATTCAAATGGTAGTCTCATTCAACTGCTTGGACAGAAAGCTGATTCATATTTACAAACAATAGATATCAAATGCGTCTCAATTCATTGCTAGAATGTCACTAACAAGTACTTCAATAATCTATAGTCATTTGACTTCTCTTCTTCTTCTCTTTCTTTTTTAAAATTTAAAACTTAAGGTTTCATGAAAAGCTATAGAACAGAAAATAAACAAATCAAGACAGATATGCAAATTGTCTTATGGTTGAATTGGTTAATCATTTATGTGAACATTTTGCTGAAAGGACATGCCTTCTGTACCTGACAGATTGTCACGAATTCTTGCACCGACTATCCGCTGAGTACCTTCATCTTTAAGAAAGGAAACAACTTCTGCATGATTAAGCACAGCTGCCCCAGCAAGCGCAGCAGTGCAAGCTAATCCAACGTTTAGGCGCGAGTCATTCATCTGACCATCATAGTACACAACTGTGCCCCTCAAGCTTCTACCTTTGCCCTTCCTTGCAAGTGTAGGGAAGAGTTCAACAGACTCTTGTGCAGAATAATATCTGGAAAAATGTAAAAGACGTCTTCCAGCGACCAAATCGTACATTTTCAAGCCCATCCAGTAATATACTACCTCAAACCAGTCAAAACAGGGTGTCATGCAGGGCAAGGCATGGCAGAGATGAGGAGCATTCTCAATAACTTGTTTACGCTCCTCGAGTGCATGGAAAACCAGTTTCAATTGCCCGTAGTCAAGGCCAAAGACAGCTTTTTCCAAGTAGCGGACTCCTAGCATAATTGAACAAATGGATTTGCCGAAAAAACAAAACCAGCTTATGAAGAAGAAAAGGAATTGGCCTCGTGTACATATTTTATGGATTATAATTAAATTTCAATCCTAAAGGCAACAATAAAACTGACACATGACATCATAAATTGCTATCCATCCAAAACATTTTATATAATTCAACTGAAAGGAAGACTTCTGACCTTAGTAAGATAGACTAGGCAAGAAAACTACTTCAAATTTCAAAAGAAAAAAGAAAAGTTTGCTAATAAATTAATACAAGTGTAATTGATACTTGTTGAGAGGAGGCCACCTCCTTCCGGAGAAGTCCGTCAGTCCAGAGTCGACTGATCTGCTGAAAGGAGTCGGCTTCCCTCAACAATGCTTAAATGGAGAATATGATATACTGAAGAAAAAATTTTAACAGAACTAATCGATGTTCATATATGTACTTAAAATCCACGCTCCCTCGGCAAAAATTAGAAATTTCAATATCTAATATCTTCTACACATAGAGTGAATTCCCAAGAATTTCCCCTTTTCTCTTTTCAAAATTTCGAATCCTATGCGATCATCATGGTGGATTTGGCGTCGTCGTCAACGATCAATGTTGAAAATCAGCAATTTTGAAACATTTGATATGTCATATGTATAGCGAAGAGAAGGCATCTATGACCGTGCAAGTCAGCTTGAAGTTTCTTCGTTTTTTAATTTATTTACTAAAGCACATTTTCAAATAAATGGTGGAAATTACAGAAGACTTGAAGAAGAAAAAAAGAAAACAGTGATTCATTTTTTTTATTAAGAAAAGGTTGAAATAACCGTTCATATACGCGTATACATACACATTTACATAAGAAGATTTATCCTTACCTCCATGAATTAGCTTCGTGGACCGCGAAGACGTTCCACAGGAAAAATCCTCTCGCTCGACGAGGCCGACTCGGAGGCCTCTAGTAGCGGCATCCAGTGCAACGCCGCAGCCAGTGGCACCACCGCCGACGACTAGGATGTCGAGTGGACCAGATTTAGAACTAATCAGAGCCGATTCCTGAAGAGTGCGGGACGGGACGACGGCGCTTGGGTCATTAATTATCTGCCTCAGGGACTCTACTGTAGGGTGGCCACTAGCGCGGTCATTGGAAGATACAGAAGGAGTTAAAAGGACTGCGCCACCGCATGCGGTAACTGCTACAGCCGCGGAGGCAAGGCGTCGGAGGCGAGTGGCACTTGCGGCCATGGTGGGAGATACAGAGAGAAGTTAGAGAGTTGGTTGTTGGGAATCGAGATGAAGAGGAAGATGTAGGAATTCTTATACCTCCTTAACCATTCTTTTCCCTCATAAAATATATATTATTAAATTATAAAATTCAAATAAATAAATTTATCTATTCACATGCATGTATTACGTACCATTTTGAAGATCCAAATATTTGTCATTACAAATGCTTTTTGGTTGTCAGTTAATTATGGTAAGTAGCATTTATCATATATGGTATTCACTAAATATTAAAATTTTACCCTTATTGTCAGTGTAGAAAGATACGAGTTTAAGTATACCGAAACGTATTATCCTTCAATTTAAGAGTTAAGGAGAAACTATGGATAATTCTAAATTATTGTATCAAAAAAAGAGCAGATGTGTTAAAAACTAATTTATGATGAGATTAATGTAAAAATTAACATAATGTATTGCCAATAACAATATCACTACTCAACTTCTTTTAGCCTTTTATTTTGGGCACCAGAAATAAAAAATCGTTAACAATCGTTTTCAGTTTGGCCATTTCGTTAATTCAACGTTATTGTATACTCATTTAGCTCACCCAACTTTAATAAGTATTCATTTTAGTCTCTCGTTTTATCTTTTAAAAATCAATTTTTAACCTTTTCTAATAAAACCCTTGGTTTTTCAAAAAAAACTAAAATTAACTCTAAAAGTATTAACTTAATTTTTCAAAAGATAAAATGAGGATTAAAATGAAAAGTTGTTAATATTGGATAACTAAGATGAGTGTATAATAATATTGAAAATGATTATTATCGAGAAGTGCTTAATTTGTATTTTTTTATTTTTGATACCCAAAATAAAAATTTATAAAAGTTAGCAACTACTATTATTACAAATATTTTTGGTACATTGTGTTATGGAAATTATAAATTATTTTATGAAATTTATTATGTGTTTTTTATTATATCTATTTTTTTGTTTTACATAATGTTTAGAACTAGACATAGCTCCCCTCAACTAATAAATAAGAGGATAATCTGTTTCAACGCACTCGAACCTATGCCTTCTTGTATTGATAGGAATGTTGATTCCAATCGAGTTAAGTAAAATAATTTACTTAAATGTAAAATAAAACTAAAGATACTAAAGCCCCTGAAAAAAATAAAACATTACACTAATCGATCTATACTCGTTACCAAAAAACCAAAAACAAAAGGAAAGGACACTGAAGTAATTTGGAAGGCAAAAGGGCAATGGGTGGGTCCTTGAAAAAGACACGTACCAAAAAGAATGCACGGGTGGCTTGTGAGTCACCACTTAAGTGGTAAAAGTTAAACAAAACCCCTTATACTATACTCAATATTACATTTTAGCCCCTTTATTGAAAAAATTGAGTAAATTAGCCCCTATATGTTAGATGAGTGAGCAAAATAGCTCCTTTGTTAAAATTGCACCGTTAAATGTTTGTTTTGGTTTTTGGTGCTTTTCCATGTTATAATATTCCAGTAGAATGTGATTCCTTAGGTACAACGTTTGGTATATATTGGAAGTTATTGATTAAAATATCATGAAGGTTGCATTATCACGTTTGGTTCACGAAGTACTTTCCAAAGAATATAATGGTAATTTACAAATTTATCCTTATTAAATAAAATATAATATTCATGTATTTAATTTTTTATAATAAATTTTATTCTTAACAAATATTTGTATTAAATATTTAATATTAAATTTTAATCGATAATTTTACATTATTTTTTCAAAGCCCGATGATTTACTTTGGATATTGAAAAAATATAATTTACTTGAATATAATGCATTACTGCTTTGAAATTTGATTAATCACTTGTCTTATCGATTCTACTTCTAAATGGGTTGCCAATCATTTGCTCATTCTCGAAAATCATTCCAATAGAATTCCTAATCAATGAATGTCTCTAAGAGGTCCCTCTATCATAGGGATCTAATCAAATCAGTCTCTCTATTATTAAATAGATCAAATTAATCCTTATACTATTAAAAATCAAATAATGCCAAATTGGAATAGAGTTAACATTTAATGTTAAACATAATTAATTATTTTAAAGTTTTTGTGGTTTTGTAAATGAAATCTTTTGCTTTGGAATTGAATTGCAATTGAAAATAATAAATTTTGTTAGAAGTTGTGTAACCCAAATTCTTGTTAAAATAAAATACAAGTGGCAAGATAGGAGGATTTACGAGAGTGAAGGTCGATGGTCGCAGCCCATTGTAGATCCCCAATAAGCAAAATACTAGACCGGGGTCGCAATCGGGGGTGCGAGGGCCAAGAAAAAACTGCACAAGTGAAATCCGTATAGAAGTTTACTTCATTTATTTGATGTTAATTAGAATAAGGTGTTTTAACCTTACTGCATTACTTCTATTTGACTTTGAATAGAATAAGGTTTTAAACCTATAAATAGACATAATCGTCTCTCATCTTGTATCATTCGAATTCAACATAGTTAATTTTCTTCTCATCTACTCGTGGTTTTTTTCCCAAAAGGATTTCCACTTAAAATTCTGTGCATTCTATTTTTCTTTCTTTTCTTTACGATACATTGTCATCATCAATGTTCTATTTTTACAATTTTAAATACATTTTTTATATAGTAAATGGTAACTTTGATACAATTTAGACTTATTTGATTCTTTTTAATAATATAAAAACTAAATTGTTCCATTTAATAATAGATGGACTAATTTGATCCAATCCCTATAATACAAGAGCCTCCGAGGTACTTTAACCGTTCTCAACCGCATACAACAAATCATAATTCAAAGGTAAATCATACAAAAAAGTTATAATCAAATCAGTCTTACAAGTAAACCAAAACCTTAATTTTTTTTCTTTTGCTCATAAAGATTCATAAAAACTAGAATAAAATTGAATTTTCAATTAATATACCAAAAAGAAAAGAAAAAAACAATAGATAATAAATATAAAATGTAAATGATGTAATATATTGAAGTAGCAGTGAAAATCAAGTAGGAGGAATGAGGCAAAAGCTTCTTTTCTTCTTTTAGATCTATTAATAGATTAAATACCCTAAACTAATATAAATTTGGGTTAACTTTGTCTTTATTTTTTTACTTTCCAACTTACATGGAAAAGTAACTAATTTTCTCACATTTTATCGTAAGAATCACATTGTCATGTTTATAGAAAAGTAACTCTCAATGGAAAGTTGAATTCGGGTAAGTAAATAAAAATTAACATAATAAACGTTGGAATCACTTTTCAACTGATTAAATTCTCAAGAAAGTAACCATTTTCCATCATGCCAAACGTTATCATAAGGTATAATAACAAATTTAACCCTAAACATTTACCGCTTTAGTTAAATTGACTCATACTCTTTTATTGGAAGCAAATTGGAAATCTTTAAAACTAATACAACTAATGGGGCAAAAGACTTTAATAACAATTTTTTAAAAAATCAATTAAACCCTTTTAAATTTTAAAAATTATAAAATTATAGACAAAATTTATAAGAAAAATTTATTAAAAAGTTAAAATTATAATCTTTTATTAGAAAATAACAATGTTAACCTAATAAAGGAGTAGGGTTTTTTTTTAATCTTTAATCATTATATTTTAATGGATCATATTCTTATTTTTAATAAGAATTTCATAATCTTTATAACTTATTTTTATAAATTTTGTTTATAATTTTTAATAATTTTAAAATTTCAAAATGACTCAATTGATTTTTTCATTTGTTACTAAGACTTTTATTATTATTTAGCTTTATTAGTTTCAAAAATTTTAATTTACTTCCAATAAAAGATTAGGGTCAAGTTGAATAAATGTGTAAAGGTTGAGGACTAAATTTCTTATTATACCTTATATATAAATACAAAACAAACATTTAATGGTGCAATTTTAATAGATGGGTTGTTTTGCTCACTTATTTAACATACAAAACTTTTTCATTAATCATTTGAACTAAAGCAATTTTTAGTTTTTTTTTGAAACTTTAATAAGTTATATATGTGTTCTAAATTTGTATATATTTGTGTATATGAATAATGATATTGATTGAGTCGGTACCACAAGTCAACTTGACACTAAACGTAAGATTACTAACAACACCATAATAAACCATTATAGTGCATTTAGTATTTTTAATATGATGTATTTTCATATTTAAATTTCATTTTACTCATAATTTAAATTTTTTTATTTTAAGATTATAAATATTTCATGTTATATTATTATTAATTAATTTCAAATCATACATTTCATTATTTATATGTTATTTTCAAATACAAATCTGTGTTTGAAATATATGATTTTCACGCACATACAAGTATGATAGAATTTTTAGTATTAATTAAAATAGATTAAATAAAAGGTAGTGAGGCGAATTGAACGAACTCTCCGAACCATTCCATGAAGTATGTAACTTTTTTTTCACTTTGTTGGCGTTTGATTAAGGTTAAATTCTATTATTAGCATCTGTACTTTGTAAAAATTGTGAATTTAGTGCTTGTACTTTAATTTGATTAATTTTAGTCTTTGTATTTTTCGAAATTCAAAATTTTAGTCCTGACAAAATGGTGGCAATTAATTCTGTTTGGTTGAATTATGCTATTAGTCTTGTATTTTGAGTAAAGTTATAGATTTAGTCTATGTTTTCCAACTGGATCATTCTTAGTTGTTATATTTTTGAATTTCAAATTTTAATCTTAATGCAAACCACCGTTTTTAAATCTATTAACTATTTTTTTGTGAGTGATATATAGAAATAATAAACTAACATAGCATTACACATGCGCTAATATGTTTGACTATCAAATTTTGAAAATAATGAATTTAATAAATTTAATAGTTACCATTAGATTGGAACTAAAATTTTCAAATTCTAAAAATATAGAGACTGAAAATGACCAAAATATAATATAAATGTTAAATCCATAACTTATACAATGTGTAGAGTCTAATAACAAAATTCGAACTTTAATTAATTAATTATTGAGTCAAAATGAAACTTCCAACCAACTTCCAAAGTGCTTGTTCTTTTCCAATAATGGAAAGTTATCTTTATCATGGGTTCACTTAGATGACATATATAAATAATTAATTATTTATTTAATTCCCATTTTAAAACTATATAATTTTTGAGGATTTTAAAACTATTAAAATCTTAATACATGAATGTTGAAATTATGAATTTAAAATAAATAAATATATTTAAAATAACATTATTAATATATATAAATATATAACAATTTTATATAACAAACATATTTATTAAAGTTTCATACAAAATTAAAAATTTTAAATGATAAAAAAATTATATGTACAATTCCATTTGTTCAAATTTCATTATAGACAAGTTTTTAGTTTTTTTTTTATAAAAAAATAATAAAAAAAAGAGGATAATCGTTGTTTCAACACACTTGAACTCACAAACTCATGCATTAGCAATAATGCCTATGCCACTCGAGCTAAAACTCAATCAACAATAATATAGATATTTTTAAACATTAATTAACGTTTTTTATTGAATTTAAAAATATATTAATCATACGTGTCTTCAAACATTTAATACCATTTTTTATTAATTGGTATTTGATAAAACAATAATGGGTAATTATTTGATATACTTGCAGAGTTTTTAGATTCTACAAATGGGTTAAAGGTGTGATAAGTGTCACATTTATTTATATGTTTAATTTTATGGGAAAATATTTGATATATTGCCAATGAAGATTTTAAACTCCATAAGCAAGGTTGGGGTAATGACAAGTATCCTGTAATGTATAGTAAAATATTAAAAAATTAAATATATAAAAGAAATAGGAAACATGACAAATTTTTTGTTTAAAAAATGATGTATGATTTACAAAATGTTGGACTTGAAACCAATGTTGTTTGAACTCGACCAGACTGATAGGTTGGATTGAGAATCGACTGGGGTACCGATCCGAATAGTGGCTTTGAACTGGTTATATGGAGTCATACGGGCCGGTTGAACTGAGATTTTTAAAATTTTTAATATTTTTTTATTGAACCGGTTGGACCGACGAACTAGTGGCTTGATCGGTTCGACCACCGGTCCAGTTTAAAAAATATTGCTTGAAACAACTATAACCGAAAATTTTTTAACTCTATTTGTGAAGTTAAGAAAGTACACTATAAGTATACCAAATAGTAACTCTTTTATATATTTTTATATATATATATATATATATATATATATAATAAAAGAATAAAACAAGCAAGCCTAAATTGGGATCAGTCTTCCCAATCTAGTTCCATTTTCATCCTCATGTAGCAGCCGTATTACTTCCATAGGAATCTTCTACATGACGCACACCCTATAAAACACTTGCCACACTTTAAACCTGCTTGTAGAGTTTAATTTTTCAACAAATGATGTATGAGATAATTTTCTAACAATACTTTATAAAATATATAATTAATATTTTATAAATGATAAGGAAATTATCTTGCCTATAATATTGAACTAGAGTTAGCTCAAATTTTATAATAGATTATCATACATGCATTTATTCAAAAGGCTTAATATAATATTTGGTTTTTGAACTTGACACTTTTTCCTAATTTGGTATCTAAACTTTTTTAATCCAATTTAGTACCTAAACTTGACAAATTTTTCTAATTTGGTATACATTAGGGACCAAATTGAATAAAATGAAAAAATTTCAAGAATTTTTTGTAGGGATAGAAAACAGAGGGTCCCTAATAAGTATTGGTGAAATCAGGTTTTAATCTGAGACCCTGAATTGGAAGTTATGCTTGTCTAGGTTTTAGGGGCTAAATTGAATAATTTGTAAAATGTGTGAGATTTAGTATTTAATTCTGATTTGATTGGAATTTGATATTGTATTATTATTGAATTATTATTTTTAACTAAATACGATGCATGATAGTCGAGAGGGAAAGGAAAGGCGAGAGCCTACGACAAGTGACGCTAGCTTTGATGATAGAGCCTTAGGGGTTGAAACGAATCTGACCGAGCCGATAGACTCCAGAAATAGATTGACCGGAAAGTATAAGGTAAGTAATGAAATAGGTCATGACTAGTTGATTAAAGTAATGCCTTTGTTATGTATGAAATTGAAAGGTGTGTAGCAAAAGTATAACTTTGATGATAATGTTGAAATGTTAAGCAAATTGGCTTTCCTAATGGGATATGCACACTTTTATATGTATATATATGAACTTATACAAGTTACAATTTGATTTCACATACTTATTGTCATGCTTTTATACTAATTTTAAATCTTTTGAATCATAAAGGTACCATTGAGCCTTGTTGCTCAGTGTACGGTTTATTTTTCTTTGTACATAGGTTCAGGTGATTTTCGAAACCCTAAAACTTGAAGCCAACATCTTGACTATCATTTCTGACCCAACAATGTTTTTATAAGATGGTTCATTTTGGTTCTTTAGCATGTACCTAAATATATTTTGGTTTAATGTCTCAAATGATTAGGTTGTCAAATTGTGATCTTATGTAAATGTTTATAAATCATATTTGAACATGTTTTCTAAAGTTGCTTTGGAGCCTTAGAGTTAAAGGCTATGAACGTTTATATGTGTTTGGCTGGTTTTTAGAAATATGAATGATAAAAGTTAGATTAATTAATTGATGTTAGAAATTGGTAGTTTGGTGGTACTTGGAAGTACCAATTTTTATACAAATTGTCTTAAATGCTTTGGTATGTGATTAATATGGTAGTATGAAATGTGTTTAAATATGATTTCAGGTCTTCCAAACTTGTATCAAGTTGGCTATTGTGAAAACAATGACTCACGTCGCGACGACGAACCTTTGACATTGCAACGAGAAATAGATAAACATTCATGTGGCGACATCATTGCTTCAAGGTCACAACAAGCACCAAATAGAGAGTTGCGCCGCGACGAGTAACCTCCATTGCCGCGACGTCAATCCAAAATTTTAGATTTCTTACAATTTAGTCCTATTTCGATCTCGGGTTAACAAAAGTTTCGTTAGCTCGTATAAGACCCGAAAAAGATTATGTATCGTTTTATACACTTGTTTTAGTTACATTTGAATGTTTAATAGTTTGTAATTGAATGTAATTTGACCATAGTTGCTTCGACAATGAATACGACACCTTGTAACTCGAGCCCGATGATTGGACTGGGTAACAGGGTATTTCACAACAATTGTAGTTCTAGCCTCGTGACAATAAAATTTCCATCCTGGAAAATCGGTAAACTACACCATATGTCACTCAATTATGGGTTCGTTTTTTTTGTCACCCAACCATGAATTCTTTTAAACTGGTCACCCAATTAATCGAGTTTTTTTTTTGTCCTGGGAGAGTGAGATGGTAGCTTAAAAATTAATATAATAATAAATTTAGCTCTCAGCTTTTACAGATCGAGTCAATTTAGTCATAGTTTTGAAAAATTAACCCTCAACATTGTAAATTATTTCAAATTGGTCTTAATTCTAAAAATATATATATTTGAAAATTTTAGAAGTTGTTAAACATAGTCACTTGGATGACACAACATTAAATTTATTGTCACACAAATCTAAAACACAAATCTAAATGAACATCTGTTTCAAATCTTCATCTTAAATTTTGAAGGACTTCAGGTTCATATCATCAACTCCACATGAAGGCATCTTTAGGATATAAATTTCAAAGTTGTGAAATAAGCAAATCAAAGTAATTAACAATTTTATCTTCCCAGAGGATTCCAGTACTGGAAGAAAATTTTAATGTTGAGGATTAAATTGAGATAATTTTTAATGCTGAGGGTTAATTTTTTTGAAATTATAACTAAATTGAAACAAAATGTAAAAGTTGAGGACTCAATTATCATTATACCAATTTTTATGGAACCTTATTTAACGGAAAAGGATTAGTTGGGAGAGTCACTCTCCCATCAAACCTCATTTAACCAAATTAATAAATCATAGTTTCTGCTGCTTGTAAAGTAACACTCCCCTAACCCTCTAGAAACCTCAAGTGAATACGTGGGATTAAATTTAAATTTCGAAAGAGTATAGGGACCTTGGTCATATTTGAACCATAAATTTAACTATCTTTTTACGAACTTATTTTCTGATTTTCTCCTCTGCAGAGAAAAGCAAGATAGTTTTTTTTTTTTTTTTCTGAACTGAAAATGGCTCAGATTCCAAATTTAGACAACTCTCCTCTGAATCTCAAGTCTCTCAGGTATAATATTCAATCGCTTAATCTCCTTATTTCCTTCAATTTCGTTTGAATTTGTAGTTACTGATTCTGATTTATTATTATAATTATTATTTTTCAGGGAACAGTCGCAGAAAGATCTTGTTAAAATCCTCAAAGATGTAATTCGTCATTTAAATTTGATTAGCATTTAATCTTTTTTTCCCCAACTGACTACTGTTTGGTTGCCGAGAAAGCTCGGGAAAATTAAAATGATTTTGTTGCATGAAGCTTAGTTTAGCGGACATTTCGTTTGGATTTTATTGATTATTATTTTTGATGAAATTAGATTCGAGGAAAGAAGTGTTTGGTTATTGAACCGAAACTTGGTGGCTCCCTCTCTTTGATTATCCAAACATCTCTTCTCAAGGTAATTCACTTGTTTTTTCTTCTTGAAACTGTAAATGCTTAAGGATGCCACTGTTTCAGTTAAGTTCTATAAGAAAGTTGTACTCTTCTACTAAAGTTCTGCCATTGCAACATCTATTGAAGCAGTAAAGGTTGTTGTGTTGAAAAAGTTCTATTTTCAGCTTGTTTCCATGCATACCTAAATTTGAAAAGAAGATGATATGCCTGGATGTTTCAGTTATATGGTTGGAAACAATGTACTGGTGTTACTAAGTTTATGATTATGGATGTCTTGTTGACTACGTTCAGGAATATGGGATTGAATTGCGACATCTTTCAGCCGAGCCAGTTCAGACTGATTGCACCAAAGTGGTTTATCTCGTTCCTTCTCAGCGTGACTTGATGAAATCCATATCTTCTCATGTGCACGATGATATCTCGAAAGGACTTCAAAGAGAGTACTATATCTATTTTGTTCCTCGCCGTGAAATTCAATGCGAGAGAGTAAGCATCCCTATTAAGCTCCTAATGTGTGTGTATTGTTTACCCAAACACCATAAATAATTTTGATCACTCTGCAGATCCTTGAGGAGGAAAAAGTCCATCACTTGATAACCATAGGGGAGTATCCGTTGTATGTAGTTCCCGTGGATGAAGACATTTTGTCATTTGAACTGGATCTTGCTTACAAAGTATGGAAAATATGCCTTCCTTTTCCACCCACTATATTCATCTTGTGGTTCTAAAGAATTTGAACCAATTCTTTATGTGTGTGTTTCTTCGTTGTAGCAATGTCAGGTTGATGGTGATACAGGCTCACTTTGGCATATTGCTAAAGCCATTCACAAGCTTGAGGTTAGGGCTACTCTAGTTATTCATTTGGGATAGATAAGGATGATGAGATATCTTTAATTTATAAAAATAAGTTAATTAGCTTATCACATGATTAAGGATTTGCTAATTTCATAAAGCTCTATTGTTCTAAATTAAATTTTTTTTCCTGAATTAATCTTAAAATTTATACATATTGCAGTCTACTTTTGGAGTTATACCAAATGTGCGTGCAAAAGGCAAAGCATCTGTTCTTGTCTCAGATATTTTGGATCGCATGCACACAGAGGAGCCCATGAATTCATCTGATGTAATTATGAACCCCTTTAAAACCTTTTCTCCATCCAAATTAGCATTAATGCTTTTGCTTTCATGTATTTATGAATGACTTGTGGCCTCCTATTTCTTTTGGTTCTTCAGATGGCTTTATCAGAGATTAACACTCTCATCCTCATAGATAGGGAGGTGAGTTTTGCTTTTCAGTGCACTTAGTAATTTTGTTTTCTAGATTATTGTCATCAAGATGATGCAAGACGGTTACTAAGGCTGTTTTAAGGAGGGCTACAAATTTATTATTTGATTAAAACCTAAATGCTCAGCATACCGCTAATAATTTACTAAATCAAATTGTGAAATTCTTCATGTCAGCTCAAAGTATACATGGTTTCTTGCCTTTTTCTCTCTCATTTGATAATGAAGTTGACTGCAAAAATAAACAATAGTTGTTATAACTTTAAATTTTGTACTGCTTACTTACAGGTGGATATGGTTACTCCTATGTGTTCACAGCTAACATATGAAGGGCTACTCGATGAGGTAAGCTGATGCAAGCAGTGGCAGTATTACAGTTAAATATTGTTATGTATTTTCTTTGCAAAGCATCTTTTTCGTGTTTATCAGGTAGACCAGTCTATGTGTGGAGATTAAATTTGAAATTGAGTTGCTTTATGAAGTATCTATCCAAAGTGCCATCTTCATTATAATATTTTTTGCTAACTGCTAACTAGTTCAGTTAGTTTTTTCAAATAAAATATTCTAATGAGGTGGCTTATTGGCGGCATAAATTGCCGGGAAAAGCAGGAATGCCACTTATGCGACTAACAACTGGTCCTGGAAATGTAACTACAAAATTCAAGCTCTCATGGTCTTTGCTAAAACCTCTTCTACTTCCCATTCTGTTGGCTGTTTTTGACTCTGTTTAGTATTAAACGTCATGAGAGCTTGAACGGTCCCTGGGTATCTGAATAGGTTGGATAGATAGGAATATAACTAACAAAAGAGGTTTTCTAATCGAAATTGTAATACTGAACTCTTTTAAGGCAATCAACATTTCTATTTTTCTTAGAGGAAAAGAACCATTTTAAGATTTTTTTTTCTCTTAGTTGTATTTGGTAATGCTGTCTCTTAATTTTTTCATTGCAGTTCTTGCGCATCAATAATGGTTCTGTGGAGCTGGATTCATCTATAATGGGTGTTCAACAAGAGGGAAAAAAGATGAAGGTCCCACTTAATTCAAGGTAAAGTTAGCCTCCACTTGATCTATTTAACTGATTAGTTATAATAGTACTCTGATTCTTATAAACATTGTGGTTTTGCCTGTTTTGATGTATGATCATGGTTGGATATGGCTTTTACTGTAAGGTTCTTATATCTGTGCCTTTGTTGCATTGACAAGTAATTTATGCCTTTGAGTGGGTAAAACAAACATGAATATTTTAATTTGGTGGCTATTTGATTAAGGTTTCTATTGTCCTTTGTATTTATCTTGAAGCATAATGAGAAAATTGACTTTTATTGGCCTCAGTCAAAATTCTGATCTGTCTTCACAAATAAAAGGAAAAACCCTTTGAGCCGAATGTTAAGCATCCTTTTGTTTACTGCCTTCTCCCTTGTTTTCCTCTTTCTGATGCTTATTTTAACTTTTAGTGACAAGCTGTTCAAGGAGATACGAGATCTCAATTTTGAAGTTGTTGTCCAGGTTGACCCATCTTAATCATTTTCACATTCTTGTTTTCCAATTCTCGTTACCCCAAAGTTAACGTCACTTCCAAGTTTCTCTGCTTAGTTGCCATCTGACTGCAGGTTCTTAGGCAGAAAGCAACATCCATGAAACAGGATTACACTGAGATGACTACTACTGTAAGTGAATAAGGACCTGAACATTTCTCATGCCTCATATGTAATGCATAATGTCAAAACCTGATTATGCATCATAGTCAAAAGCCTAGTGAAAACAGTTTTTAGCTCACTATTTAAGTTTCCTGTGGTGATTTTAGAAAAGTCATATGTGCATGGAAAGACTATTTAAATGGTTTGTGGATGAGTAACTTATACATTGTCCTCACTTCTAATGTATCGTATTTTGTGGATGACTGAGTGGTTGAAATGGTTCCCTTCTCAGACAGTTGAACATTCTTAAGTTTGTATAATTCCTTTTTTAATTTGTTAAATGTGTACAGAACCAAACAGTTTCTGAGCTAAAGGATTTCGTCAAGAAGCTGAACTCATTACCTGAAATGACCGTAAGTAGGGTTCTTTGGTTTTTCCTTATTAGGATTTGCACTGGCTTCCTGGAAAGTGGTCTGGATGAGTTTTAGGTTGTAATTTACTGCTGATTATTGCTTCAGAGACACATAAATCTTGCACAACATCTGCAAACATTCACATCAAAGCCATCTTTTCTTGCAAAACTTGACATGGAGCACACAATTATTGAGACCTCAAGCTATGACATGTAAGTCTAGCATGCTTCACCTACTAATCTCATGAACTTAAAGTGTCCTTGCAGTTTTTTGTTATGTAATGCAACTATTACTGCTTGCTCATAGCATTTTGAGGCGAATAAAGCTATTCTCCATTATTCTTAGCAAATTGCAGCTGCCTGATTCATTCTCTTGAAAAACAGTATTAAACTTCGAGTCCCCCCCCCCCCAGTTTCTAAGCATTTGTTTCTGGTCTATTAATGCAGTTGCTTTGATTACATTGAAGAAATGATCCATAAGCAGGAGCCTCTTGTCAACGTCTTGCGTCTTCTCATCCTATTTTCTGTTACAAATTCAGGGCTGCCCAAAAAGCATTTTGACTATTTGAGGCAAGCAGTGTTTACTCCGTAGAAGTATCTTTTAGTGTTGTTTTTCTTCTTTTATGTTGATTCTGTATGCTAGTTTTTGACTCTTGACTTTTTACAAATTAACAGCTAATTTTTTTTCTGACATATTGATTTGGTTATTTAATATTTTTTGAATTCATGGTTTAGGAGGGAGCTTCTCCACAGTTATGGATTTGAGCATATGGCTACATTAAATAATTTAGAAAAGGCTGGATTGTTGAAGAAGCAGGTATAAAACAAGAGTGCATAATCAGTCATTTCCTTCAGTTTGTGTACTAGTCTATGACTACAAGTTCTGTTGACACTTAGTTTAGTCAATTGTTTTACATTTGACTCTTGCAGGAGTCAAAAAGCAATTGGCTGACAGTCAAACGTGCTTTGCAACTTGTAGTTGAGGATACTGACACTGCAAAGTATTTTCTTCTCACTGATGCAACCTTTTCTCATAATTGAACTGTATAATAATTGCTATGTACTCATTTCAATGTTAGAGGTTAGGTACTGCACCTAGTGAGCCTTGGTTGATATTAGTCACCTTATCATCTGTATGTTTTGGAACCCCCCCCCCCCAGAAAAAGAAAAACAAAAGAAAAGAGAGATGGATGAAACTTCATTTTTATCAAGAAATTCTGTGTTGTTGTTGTTAGTATTTTCTTGTTTTCACGATTCATTTTTTCTCTATAATGTTTGCTGTATATTTATTTCAGTGTTAGAGGTTAGTTGTTGCTCGTGTCTAGCTGAGCCTTGATTGTTATCTGTCACCATATCATCTGTATGTTAATTATGGTCAATTTTTAATTCTAGAACCCTCACCCTCACCCTCCTCCCCCAACCCCCTCAAGAAAAGGAGATGGATGAGTTTGTATCTTTTATAAAGAAATTCTGTCTTCTTTTCCCTTTTCTTTCTTTGTACAATTGCCTCCATATCTTTCTCTTTTCCTTCTGTCCGAACAAACTTTGCAAGAGCGACTTGTAGCATGATATGATGATAGATTTTATTGTATGTCCCATATCAACATTTTAATCTGAAGCATACTGTTGTACTTTGAAGCAGTTAATCATTCTCTTTTGCTTCCTAATTAAGAAGTTATTTTTTGATGCAACAGTCCTAATGACATAGCCTATGTCTTTTCTGGATATGCACCTCTTAGTATTCGCCTTGTGCAGCATGCAGTTCGATCTGGATGGTGAGTTAAATCTATTGAGTTTCATTCTAATTATTATATGTGATCTAGATATGGAATGCTGCCCGTTTGCTTTCTGAGTGAGAACAAATTTGATTTTAGTTCTTTCCTGTTGGCTATAGCTTGTTCTAAATGGAAAAGGTTGACTTTAATTAGCAGGCTCAAGGTCAATTTCTTTTTGAGTTCCCGGCCCAAGTCAAGGCGATGCAATAGTCGGGCGATAAGGAAGAAGCAGTCCCAGGCCTTAGGTCCAGATCTGAGAACTTTAATGAGATTGAATCGTTGGCCTTAGGATCCGAGTTTGAATTGGCTAGGGGCATGTATAGTTGTCAGTGTCAATGCTTTTACTCTTACATATGATAGTCCTTTTTGTGTTTATGCAAACATATGCCAGTCCTTTTTGTGTTTATGCAAAAGAATTTTATCCTTACTCTTTCATCTGCAAAGATGTGGTAGTCTCTTTGAAGTGGTCTCCCTATCTTCTATCTTTAAGCTCTAGTTAATTTTATGACTTTCTCAAGCATTCTCTCACTTTACAAATAGAGCAGTTTTGTCTACCTTTTTTTTGGTGTGCAATGGTGTACTAAGATTTTACACAATCCTGCTCTGCACTTTGTAATCATTAGGAAGTTGTAATGCAGAGCAAATTTATATAAATTAGGCCTTAAATCAATAGCAGATAAGTTGATAAGTTTATAAAAAGTAGGCCATAAATCCAATAGCAGACTAAATAGGTCCTAAGCGATAGCCAGACTAATTAGTGAAACAGCCCCGAGGGAAAGAAGGTTTTTATTGTTTATTGCCTGAATTTCTTTTGTTATATTCATACTCTAGATGTTTCATTGGTCATTATATGAAATTTCAATGAATGAGCAGCTAAAAAGTAACTACCAGTGAGGGGGCTATTGGAGATAGCACCCGAGCGTAACTGCTGTATAGTAAGTTTACCAGCCAAGTGGTTTAACTAGGCAGGAATGTTAATCAAACCCCGGCTGCCTTCTATTTCTGAATTTATATATGTATATATATTAATAATATGGCCTTACAGGCGTGCTATGGAAGAAATTTTGAAGCTGTTGCCTGGGCCGCATACAGAAACAAAAAGGGTCAGTAGACTTCTGGGAGTAGTTTATTTTACTTTCTACTTTTTTGTTTGTTTCTTTTATCTGATGTTTTGCTGTTTCAAATATGGGACGACATTTCTCTGGAATTCTCTTAAGAGTCACCCTTGACTTCTGTGCATCAAAACTTGACTCTCTGTATTGTTCTTTGGATATATTTTTACTTACTATGATAGCATGTTTATTTTTATAGCTTGGCTTTGCTAGCAGTCCCTCATTTGCCACATTGCAGGGTGCTTCAAATGGCTTAGACAAGTAAGTCATTTTTCTCCTTTTGTATGTCTCATAATTTGAGTGCTATACAAACCATTAAATAATTTCACTCAGATGTTTGTGTTGGAATTTATTTTGGTAAAGAGACTTCTTCCTCAGTTAATTGTCCAAACAACCAGAATAACCAGGTAAAACAATGATAGAAGACAATGACAGTGGCTAGGGCAGTAAACTTGTGACTTTTTCTTTTTAGTTTAGAAAATTGCTGTAATGATAGGCAGAGATGGTCGTTTCTGTAGTTACTGAAAGCTCCACTGCACGGACTTTTCAGTTTTAACATTTATGCTGTATTTCTTTATTGACCCCTATAAATAGAGAACAACAATCTTATTCTTTTTGTTTACAGAAAAGCTTATGCTTCTTGGCTGACTCCTTGAGTTATTGCAGAATAGCAGACGGGAGGCGCTCCCTGGTACTTGTTGTCTTTGTTGGAGGGGTAACATTTGCAGAAATTGCTGCTCTCAGATTTCTCAGTGCCCAGGTATGTTGCTTCTTTTGTGTATATGGTATGTTCACTGTTGTACAGGTTTTGCTAATATATCGTGCAATTAAATGGTCATTACCTACTCCACCAGGATTGTATGTGTTCGACTGGGTATGTTCAAAATTTTAAGCTTTTTCATGGATTTGGAGTCTTTGGTCATATCTTCATACCCATGTCCTACTTTGTATCAAACATGGGTATCGGACTCATACTTAAATAAAGCTAAAGAATCTGATCAACATAGGTTGTTACTTCGTTGAAAGGAATAATTTTCAGGTGCAGTGGGAAGCTGTTTAGTGTAATTTTGGATTTGTGGCATGGGAGTCTCTGGGGATATCTGCTCATTTTTCTTTTCTTCTGCATAGGATTGGGAGATAGCGTTTCTAAGGAATTTAAGAAAAAAACAACATTGATCAACCGTATTTCATTATTTGTTATTTGCTGACATTAGTTATTTTTTTTAAAATATTCATCTTTCGGATTTCTATCTTGTTAAAGTAGGTTTATTGATTCAACCAGTTCTCTGATATTGTCCGTTTCACCTTTTTGTAAGTTACTTACTTCATATCGCTACCTCTCTGCTGCAGGAAGGAATGGCATATGATCTGATTATTGGGACGACAAAAATGGTCAATGGTCATTCATTGGTTGAAACATTCTTAGAGACAATCGGTTAACTCGTTCGAATGTGTGTTGGCTTTTATGAGGTTTTTGTTTCCCAATATTTCTCTCCAACAACCACTGAAAATCATAATTATGGCGTACTGGGCAGTGAGGCTGAAAATGTGAAGTGTTTGGTCAGACGAAAATTGTTGTGCACTGCCAGTGTATCTATCCATCTATATTGTATTTATTTGATTTTACAGCTGGGACCATTCAATGGAGATGATTGTTTTTGGTGTCATGAGAGTGATTTGGGGATAGTATGACTGTAATGTGATGAAGATGAGCAAACATTTCAGATCTGTCGATGAGGTAAGTATGTACCCTAAACAAACTTAAGCTGAAAATTGAAGACTATGCTTTAATCTGTCAGGGATTATTTCAAAGAGAAAAATGTGATGGAAGATCATATTGTTGAGTGTTGAGGCTTAGTGTTTCTGTTCAAACGTCTTAGACTAATGGAAGTTTGTTTATATTTGATTCATAAAACTGAATCTTAGTGAATCAGCTTTATATTTGTTTGGTTTTGAGATCATTCTCCCCTGGCAGAACAGACCCAAGCCGGAGTCGATAACTCACCTGTATCGATTCAAGCTTGTAATGATCTGAATCTGAGAAAATTTGTGCTCTAAAAAATCTGAGCTTGAGAAAGCTCGAGTACAAAAATAATTTGAGTTCGAGACCGATGTGAGCCTCAGCTCATAAAGATCTGAGTTTGAGATTAGTCGAAAATCTGAAAAACTCAAGTTTATAACTAAAAATATATTAATAATAAATATAACTATATGATAATGTTTTATATAAAAATAAAGGGAAAAATATCAAATATATATGTAATTTTGGTTTAATATGTAATTTGATACATGAACTTTGATTTGGTGTAATTATACACATGAAAATTGAATTGTGATTTATATGTATACATGAAATTTTGATTTAATTTTACACATTTAAGTAGTGTTTGAAAAGCTATTTAGTAATAGGATTTGAGTGTAATTGTTTGTAAATACATAAGGGAGGTATGTTTAGGTAACAATTGAAATTGGTGGATTTTACTAAATTGGGTGTAATTGTTGCATTCGGATTACACTTTTTAATTCTTAGGGAAGGTGAGAATTAGAGTAATTACATGTGTATTTACACTCAAATCCAATTACACTAACTTTTGAGCACTTGTACATGATTTAACTTTAACAATTGTTTTTTTTATACTGAGTTTAAGTTATGAAAATCATATTATAAGTATAAATACGTCACGAGTGTTTGAGATGATTAGGACAAAAATTTCTAAAATTACATTATAAATCTTAAAAGAATATACTATAAAAATATTAATTTATGTATATTTTATAAAGTTATAAGAAAAAATAATATTATTTAACTCTTAAAAATTTCTAAAATTATGGTCAAAAGTATATTATAAAAACAATTTATTTCTTATAGTGTTATAATATGCTTATTTATAAAAGTTATAACAAAAAAAAACATATGAACTTTAACTTATTTACATGTTCATATTATTGGTCGCACTTATTCAATAGTATTTTTTTATTTTAATTTAGTTTATGGTATCGTGATTTTTGTCCATATTTTCATAGTTTTATTTTGTTCATTTTGTTTTTCCTCAAAGCAGTAGTGGTTTAAGTTTAATTTTAGTGTTTATAAATAAAGTTTTTTTATAACGTTCTTAGATGGCCTTATCATAGTGATAGTGTTTATAAAATTGGAATCCGAGCTGATGAGGGGAGGATAGATCATCTGATATTAGGCTTTTTATGCATCATTGATGGAGTGGGTCTCTTGGGGCTCTTAGCAGTGGTTTCTTGATTAATTAGAATTCATGGTTAGGTTAATCTAATGATAGAAAGATTAAGATACAATTTTCAACGGTTTAATTAGAGTGATACAACTCTAGTTAGATTATGAATATTTTCAGTATTGCGGTTACTGTTAGTTTCTCTTTCTCCTCTCTATTAGGATTATTTTACAAACATGACATTTGGATATTAATTTATAATATCTTATTTATAGTTTGTATTATGTGTCATATTTTTGTATTATTATTATTGATAGTTCCTATTAACAATAATATTTAAAAAAAAGAAATATAAACAAATAATAGATTCAAATTCAAAATCCATTGTTCAATTTACAAATAAAATTATGTTATCCGCACCCAAATATTATCAATCAAGCCCTCCCAGTGATGGAGCCATTACAAGACCCAAGAGGCCATAACCCCCTAAAATGGTAAATCTTTAATTTAGATTTTTCATAATTTATAAAATTTTAAATTAATAATGATAAAATTACACTTTAACACCAAAAAATTGATAAAAAATTAATTCAACCCTTTAAAATTATAAATATATAAACTATTAAAATGATAAAATTACATTTTAGTATTGTAAAAATATACAATTTAATTTGTTGCTATCTTCATCAATCATGTCCAAATAAAGCTTATTGGTTGATATATTCTTCTCTTCCTTATCTTACAATTTTAAAACAGTTAATTATAGGAATAGAATTAATATCATAAATAATTAGTAATTTTGATTGAATTGAGTCATAAATAAATAAATAATTAGTAATATTACACAATAGATTCCAAAACCATCTCTCTGGATCTAGAAAGGAAAAAGTCCTCTAACAAGCCTTTAAAACAAGTCATGATTCCTCTTCACTTGCCTCAGCAGCAGCAATCTCAGAATCCAACTTGTTTATTAGCTGTTCACTTACATGTTTTGCTACAGAAATCATGTCAAGAATAATACTCGGGTCTAGGCCGACACCCCCACGTTTCATAAGCCCACAAATGTGTCCTTTTCGGTTAACAGAAATCGAAACAGCCGAGCTCATTTGTGATTCCTCTTCCGATGTAGCATCAACGATATAGTGCCTCCCCACCTAATCAATGCAATGAGATAGTATAATAGTTTTAAACAGTTTGTCGATAATTATGAGTTTGGAATTACCTTTGTTAGAGTAACAATGACAGGGATTCCAGATGTGTCAAACTGTAGAAACTCTTCATCACTAATGTTGACTTCAGGTTGTTCATCACTTGTTGCATCTGCTGCAACATCGACCTTAGGGATGCCAGTATTGCTTAAAGCAGCCTTTGCAAAAAAAAAAAACAAAACATTTTGACTAATTCATTTCAAGTTTCGAGAACCAGTTCAATCACAGTATGTTTCAAAGTACACTAACCAAAAGTGCAAAAGAACTTTCCTTAGTTTCGAGGCAAAAGGCTATTTTACTTCAACATATAACTTAAATGAAGCACTTATGTAAACCCAACACGTCTTGAGTACATGGCTCATGGAAATTTTACATGAAACCATGAATTGATGCAAAAATGGGCACCCCAGCATGCCATATGCCAATAAATATAGGAGTTGATTATCAAGCAGATTTTTACTGTATTTGACAACATAACTAGAGAAGACAGACTCAAATTGAGCATGAATGATTCCGAACCCATTTACTCTAATACTAGCAGTTAATTTGATAATTAAACCCAAGTCACAACCAAATCAAGAGAAGAGAAGAGAAGAATACAATGCCTAATAAGTAAAATACCTTAATGGCAGCAGCAAGGGCATCTAGCAAATTCCCATCTGAACTAATAACGAGACCATCAATATAGAGATCCCAACACACTTTTCCTTCCACAACCACCAGAGATGTGGGATCAATTCCAGCTCCTGGAATTTATGGATTTAGATAATTACTTTCTCAAACTAAAGAGAAATAATAATCAAGTACAGGAAATTAACCATTTGTGAGAATGTCTACCTGCTCCACTTTTACCACCCAAGAGGCACCGTTGCAAGGCAACCGATAGCTCAGTTGACAACTCCTCACCCCCTCTACCCTGTGCAAAATGAAATATGAGATTTAACACATAAAATGAAGTGAGTAATGGATTATGAATAACATAATGGAGAATTAAAGACGGACAAACACGGCTAAGTCACGACTACATAGTAGCTTGTACATAGAGGAAAAGGAAGAACATAAAGACTAGAATAATGTTAGTCCTTCTACATTACAGATACCCATTATTCTTTTAACCAAAGACAATAGGGAAACTCACTCACCCACATACCAAAAGTGAAATTCATATTTCATAAGTCAAACTGTCCAACAAAGAGAGAGTAGCATTTAACATATAACCACTCCAAAAGTGCATGCAACTAGCCATTTACAACTCTTCATAAAGATCATGTTCTCCAAGGAAGACAGTTAATAATTAAAGACATGGATGTTTAAGCATGCATGGTCATGAAACTAGAAATTGTTTTCACCCTTCTACCCATTATTACTGTGTAAACAAATCCACAATAATATCTTAACTAACATTAGCAAGGAAACTCTTTAAAAAAAATACATTATTAATAAGGAAATCAAATGAAGAATTTTGAAAGTATTATTGTGAATTCAACCAATAGAATCAACAAAAGGAAGGATTTCGAGGGTAAAGCAAAAACCACCTCAAACATTGGTGCCGCAGTTGGACTACAATCAACATATATAGCAATGTTCCCTTTGTCAGGTTGCAATGCACTTGGTTTTCCAAGTTCAGCCTGCAAAAACATAAATTAGTAAAATTATATTACCATACATCTAAGACAAGAAGGAAAGAAGGAAAAAAAAAATTCAGCATTTAATGAAATACCTTGACACTGGCAATAACATCAGTTGCACCAAGCCTAACTCTAGCCGACCCATGTGCCTGTCACAATACCCTTCAATGAGAATTCAAATAAAAGCAGAAATATTGTTGATGGGGTTGAAAGTAATTAGAAGAAGATTCCACACCTGAGGAATAACTCCAGTTTCAACATATATGGGTCGGTAAGTTAGCCTTTTTCGACCATCTGAACGAAGGTCTTGAGCAATTCCACCTTGTATGAAATGCTTTTCTCCAACAGAAAGTCCCACCATTGCTGTAAATCCACAGAGGAATACAAAGCTAATCAAATGGAAGGAAAAGCCAAAAGGAGCATAACAACACACACAAAAACAACAAATACTTTGAACTCACTCACTCGGTTTCACTTCCACAGCGAAGGATTCGATAGAAATATAATTTTCTCTTCAAGAGGGATTGCCAATTAGAGAATTTATTTTCTGGGTTTTAGCCACTTGCGAGAAGAACCAAAAGCTTGTTTCTTATTAGGGTTTTAGGATTTATTATTATTGAGGCTTAAACAATAAAATGGACCTAAACTATATTCATTTTTTTAAATTGGTCCCTGAATTTATTTTGACACAATCATTTTGTTGTATGCGATAATTTAATTAAAAAAAAATTAAAAAAAAAAAAACTTATGAACATATCTCTTTTATTCTTCACCCAAAAGCTCGGATGACGAAAAATTCAACAACATATTAAAAACTCAGTTAAATCCAATTTTCAGCTATAAAATTCATAGTCCAACAATCATTATGTAATTATATATAATTTGAGTACCTAACCATTTTGAAACTAACATATGACTTCCTTTTCTTTGTAGCTTGCATTGCGGGGTTTTTTTTTTTTACGCTATAAGATAAATTATCAAATTTCAATTTTGTCCTCCAAATTATGCTGAAATTTACAAGTCAGTTCACATCAATTCTTTTTAAAACATTATTGTAACAAAACGAAAGATTATCATGACGATTTCGAATAATTATTTAAAAAGAACCTTAATTAGTATTTTTATCGATACTTTTATTGCTACATGATTACCAAATTAAGTTTTTAATTTCAAAATATCACGTCAAAAATTTAATAATGGTAACAGTTAAATCTAAAATTTTAAATTAAAAAATAAAGAGACTAAAATCTAAATGTACGAAATGGATAATGACTTGCAACATATTTTTACTCTATAATTTGATATAAATAAATAATCAACCCAACCTGAAGCATGAACTGAAAAACATTCTAGTAGTAGTAGTAACAAGAAGAATAAAAGAGAAAAAAAATTCTGAATCATCTACCGTAAACCAAAAAGTTCCCAAAGCCTAAATATTATGGAAATCTGACGGCCAAAATCACCCAACTGTCCCAGCAATAGAAAGACTTGCTATGAGTCACCCCTGAAATGAACCTTATGAAATATACGGTTCAACAAAGGCTTCAGAATCAGAAATAATCTCCACATTCATCTCAACTAAGTTTTAACATATATTATGTCACAATGTGAATCAACTGAACATGGAGAATCACAATGCTAAGAAGAGTTCATATAAAAATTAGCCATCGTACTCCCTCTCTGCAAACTTGCTCTCCGGATAGTAGACAGCAATAACTTGATTCCCACCAAATTTCCGACCATTCATAGCCACTTGGGCTTTTTTGGAACCTTCGACATCTGAGTACTCCAGAAATACCTAATAACACCAGAGAACTACAGTCAGGAACATTGGGGGCCCGAATATAAGTGCGAAATAGTCACTTGCAACTACAAAATACATAGGATGAAAACAAGACAATGGATAACAAATAAGAAGTAAGAATACGGGTTAAAAGGTCAACACAGACCTTCCCTACGCCTGGGGATGGTTCTCCATTTGGATTTGGGCGTGGAATGACAACATTCACTAATTCACCTGCATATAAACTTATGTGTAAAAATTGGGAATCCACCAAAAAATATTATTTAAAAAATCCCTGAAAAGAATAAAGATGTAAGTAAAATTAGGTAGAGGGTTAGCAAGTCCTTTTTCTGTATGTTGGGCTTGATTTTATAGCAGAATGCGGAACAATAAAGGGATGTAAAACAAGAGACATAAAACTAAAAGGGAAAACAAACAAAATTAGCAAAAGTATATGAGACTTGTGTTTAAAAAGAGGGCAAGATAAGGGAGGAAAAATGCACTTGGTAGTTTAAGAAGAATTTTACCATATTTTCCACCCTCTTGCCTCATGTCTTCCACAATGTCTTCATACTCCTCATCATCCATGAGATCATCCACATTAAGTGCTTGAGTCAAGCAAACAACCTTCGTAGGCACCCCTTGTGGTTGCAAAATAAGCCTCTGAAAGGAAATGCAAATTTAGCCTAAAAACCGTTCTAAAATCCACTGGACACGAATAATATATAAAACGGATGTGTAAAAGACGTATAGATATGTATATTTAATCTCACCTGCAAAGCAATCTGCTGTTGTGCGTGCTGGAGTATACTCTCTTGCTCAGGTTTAGGCTGGGTAGCACCCTGGTTTGCTCGCCTAACGGTGAGAGTTTTATCACCCATTTTAATTCCATTTAGAGCAGCACAAGCTATATCTGTAACTGACAAGTCTTGATAAACACAAAAGGCATAGCCTTTCGAGTTTCCAGTTTCTCTATCTTTTACCAGATCAAACCCTCGAAGAGGCCCAAAGGACTCCAATAGCTCGCGGATCTGTGCTTCTGTGAAGTAGTAAGGAAGCCCACCAACAAATATGCGGTCTGGACCCTCAAGTCCACCAGAAGTGCCCTGAGTTAGACCCACAGCAGCTAGATTAAGATTGGGACTGGGCTGGCTTGGGCCAAGAGTTGCAGCAAGCGAGGGATTGTAGTCACTAGGTCTCCTCACCTTCACAGGTGCTCCCTGAAAGTGCAAACAGGTCAATTCAACTTATTGCATTTAAATGATCTCAGCATAAAATCCCAAAGAAAATATAAGCACCTCGAATATTATCCCATCCAAAGCCATTGCATTACTGGCCTCCTCGACAGATCTCATCTCTACAAAAGCAAACTTCTTTTCATGGTTTATGTAGACGTTAACAACAGCATCACCTGAATAAACATAAAAGGATGAGCAACTACAGAAGAACTAAGGTGGGCAGTTCAGCCATAGAACATAATATATATTAAATAAAAGAAGAAAACTCAGTATACCTGGACCAGCAGTGTTTCCACCAATTGCAGCCATGACTTGGCTGAAGAATGTCGCAACAGACTGTCATATATTAAGGGTCAGTACTGGATTCGTATGCAAGCATAACAACAATAATGATGAAATAGTGGAGAGTAGAACCTGTTCATTGGCTGTAGGAGAAAGCCCTCCAACATAGACCCGACGAGCATGCCTAGTAGCCTGGAATCACAAAATATATTCCATTAACTTCTGCAATATAAGAAAATAGTTTTCTAAAAAAAAACATATAGACTACATCGTATGCATGATCCTCCCAACCTGCTGAGTCATTGCCTGAACTGGCATAACAGGCAGAGCACCAAAAGGCTGCAGCAAACCAAAATTAAACAATGTTATAGCACATACAGCAAGCTCAAAAATCATCAGGTGCTAAGAGAAACGTATACCTGAGTGGTTGCAAGAGGAAAGATGCTAGGGAATACTCCAGGTAAGGTCGGGCTAGTCCCAGGAATCTGACCTGAAAGGAAATTAGATTTCATATGAGACATGATTAAAAATCAAAGTCATATGTTTATAGCATTTGATTTAGCATAAGGACTTTTATCCCCCATTTCCTGTATATCCAAACCTCTGATGATTAAAAAAACCTTCATCACATGCTACTTCTGGAGGAAATATTTAGCAAGACTATCGAAACAGGCTATAGTTCCCAGTTTAAGACGTACAATACCATCAAAACTGGTGCATCGATTCCTCCTTGTACATAAAAGCTACAGAAGTCGGCTCACGCCATTGCCTTCTTACAACAAAGACAAGACATAGAAACAAACAAAACAAACACCAAACACAAGACAAAACCAATTTTCTCAGTTCCAGAATTATTTCACCAAGTAAAAAAATTAAATAATATTATAGCCCTTCCACAAAATCGCTCAAAGGTGATATATACAATATAGAAGAAATAATATAGCTTACCAAAACCACACCAGTATTTTGATACGAACTTTCCGCACTAAATCATCCAAAAACAAAAATGGCAGTTAACAAAGTATAACAATCTTAATTTTTGGGGGGAAGGCATATTATACCTGCAGTAGCAGCTGCTGCAGCACCAGCAGCTAACATTGCTGAAGTTGGAGGGGCCATGTCAAAGCCACTAACTCTTTTACTGCAAAAGAAGATTAAGTTAGCATCCCAGGAACTAGAATATATAGTTGATGCCATCATATTCTCACCAGTGATCTAGTTCTTTATGATCTACCTCTTTGAGCGTGAGCGTGAGCGAGAACGAGATCTTGACTTTGATCTGCGTTCAGATCTACCCCTTGAATGGGATTGGGAGCTGCGCCCAGGCCTGTCCTTCCTGTCTCTGTCATAGTCCCTTCTTCTATAAATGACATCACACCAAATATAAGTCATTAGCAAGTATCACTAGCAACAATAAGAGAGACATTTGAAATGATTAATTTACCTGTCATAGTCTCGACTACGGTAATAATCATCATCATCCCTGTCTCTTCCCCGATCCCTCCTCTCACTACGCTCCCTACTACGATCCCTATGACGATCTCTGTGATGGCGGTCCCGATCACGATCCTTTTCTCGGTCCCTATCCCTATCCCTATGGCGATCACGATCCTTTTCCCTTTCCTTGTCATGCACTCTCTCTCTCTCCTTTTCCCTACTTCTAGAGGACTCTCTCTCATAATCCCGAGATCCATGCTGCAAATTGTAAAGTCGCATTTTATTTATACAACTAAAAATCGAATACAAAGCACAAACAAAAACTCACATTTAAGAAAAACATTTTGCAACAAAAAAAATCTTCCCATGATAAAGAATAAACATGGACGGTACTATAACTTTGGTTCACCAATTTTTTTCCATTGAATCAGAACTCAATCAAGTAGAATCAATTAATTTATTCACATTTACTATAATTAAGTCGATTGAAAAGAATACTTCTCAAACTAGCCATATTTTGTGAGACAAAATATAACTTAACACCTAAACAAGTGCGCATATCAAAACCTGGGTTCTAAACCCCCCCCCCAACCTTTTTTCTAAGATTTTCTCATGCTTAGTGTAAATTAAAACCAAGCACTAAAAATAATTAAAAAGGCTACTTGTTAAATTAGACGAGTTTCGAGATGCAAGATCTAAATCAAAGAAAAAATTATAGGGCTCCAATTTATTGTTATCTTGCTGCAATTTTTATTTTCTATGTGCATCTTCAAAAGTTGTGTAAAAGTAAACAGCCAATAATATAAACTAAAATCATAAAGCATTTAAAACGAACACAAAAAAAAGAACAAAAGACTAACATGTATCACTACTATAAAATTATACATTCTTTGCTTAATTCTTCAACAATAATATATTTCCTTCTTAAACAATTACAATTCTTTCCTCTAGGTTTCCGCTCACAACCAAGCAATACCTTAGACATTTCAACAGAAAAAATCCAAAAAAAAAAAAAAAGAAGACTATTTCTTCAAATTTCTTCCGAACAAAAACTAAAAGAGAGGAAATTAAGCTGAACTTTAAGTGATATAACCTGAGATTTAGAATCTTTTTGATTGTCAGAACGAGGCTGAGGAGAAGACCCTCCGCCGTAACTGTTTTCGAGGTTATCGCCGTTTCCTTGATGCCGCGTTTCTTCGCAATCAGTCATTTAAAAAAAATAAAAAGAAGGTTCCCTGTTTTCAAGCTTTGAATGTAAATTTTGAAACTTCGAATCTCAATCGCGAAAATCCCAAACCCCAAAATCTGTCGACAAGAATAAGAAAATGAAGAGGAAGACGAAGCAGCAGCAGCAGCAGCCCACAGGAATTTTATTAGGGAAATTTTTGTTTTTATTATTTAATACTAAAATGTTTTTTTATAAGGGTTAATATATTAAAAAGCCCTTAGACTATTACACTTTGGTTAAACAAGTCCTTATATTATTTTGTAGATAAACAATCCCTAACCTTTTGAACTATTTTACATCTAATACTTACGTGAATTTGATGATTATTGTTTATTAAATAAAAATAAAATATTTTTATTTTTTTTGAAAGTGCTAATATCAAAATTAATCACATTCTCGAAAATTCTAGTTACTCTTTTAAATTTTAAATTAATATTAAAGTGTATATAATTTTTATTGCGTCAATAAAAAATTAAAATAAAAGCTTGAAATTCAAAATATTTTTACTTTAGCATTAAAATCAAGGATCAAGGACTTTAATATAATAAGAACGATTCTATCATGACAACGCCTTTTTTTTGTAAATTATATAAATAGTCACCGAATTATTAGTTATTTAAGTTAAAACTTTTTAATTCAGTCATTAATATGATCAAAATTTAATATTTTGGTCACTCATATTAACGAAGTGCTGAAGTAACCTTTTTATTAGTATAATAACAAATCTAACCTTCCAATATTCACATATTCTAAAAATTTGGTCCTAATTCTAAAAATCCAATAAATTTAACCTCAACTTTACACATTATGTCAATTTAATCTTGATTCTTAAAAATTCAAAAATAATATTTTAAAACAATAAATTATTTAAACGTTCATTTTTCGATAAAAATACATACAAAATTATCAGAATATTTATAAATAAATATTTTTTTTCTCATTTTCTACTATGACATTATCTATTAAACTAATAATTTTGTGAATAAAACACTTTAAGGAAAAAAAATTAAAGATGACTTAAGCAAATTCAATTTTTTCCTCTTTTCAACATTGACAACCACCATGTTCAGATTGGATCAAAAATTATAACTTGAGGTCAAAAAGAGAGAATTGATGTCTTTAGGTTGTTGCCCGAAATGTGTTTGTTGTGTTTAAGGTTGTGCTTGGGAGTAGGTTTGATTGGGGATATATAGGTGAGGATGAAGTTATTGAGACCCAGAAGGTAAAAGCTCATGTTAGCAGCTCTACAATTGATTCCTAATTTGAAAGCACGACGATAGAGGATGAGAAAATCGAGGAGATCGAAGTAAGGGTTATTAGTGCCAGTGGTTGTAGGTAAAGTAGGTGCCCAACGCTCGACAACTTTGGCGAGAACTAAGGAACAAGGCTAGAGGTGTAATAAATAAACTATTATTTATAAAATAAAATAAAAATAAAGAAAATTTTGAATATGGTTTAAGTATTGATTGTGGATTTTTTTTAAAATTTGTTTTATTTATAAAATTTTATTTTAATAAATAAATTAAATGGGTATTCATTTATTTTATAATTTTGTACTTGTTTTTATCGAAGAATAAAACTTTAAAAAACTATGTTTAAAGTTTTTATTTATTTTTGAATTTTAAAATCAAGACTAAAATAGAAAATTTTAAACTTGCGTGACCAAAATAGAAACACGATAATAGTTGGGTGACTATTTATACAGTTTACCCTTTTGCCACTATAAGATAAGGGTATAATTTCAGTATTGATCACTCTACTATGGTAACATTTAGGATTTAGTCTTGATATTTTAATTTCAATTTGATCATCTATTTTATCAGCGATATTAGTTGGTCCAAATAGTTAACATCCTTACCTATTTCAGTCAAAATGTTGTCATGATTTTTCTCAAAACATTTATTCAACGCGTAAAAATTTATTTGGGTATGATAAATTTGGAATGAGTACTTTTAAAAAAACTACAACCTAAGAATTTTAATTGAAATAATTAAGAGTGTCAACTGTTTGGACTAACTAAAATAGAAGAATTGAATTATGTCAAATTAAAGTATATTTATTAAATCCTAAATTCGAACATAGTAGAGGGACCGTAATCATAATTGACATAAAACAATCTATACAAAACACAATCATTTGACATTTTATCTACAATATATATACAAGCACAAGTTTAGAAAAACTTTTGAACTTACGAGAGTATCATTTATTTTCACCATATTAATAAATTCACATTTAAAAATAATTATAATTTAAGAGAATTTGTGATAATTAGAATTTTAAAGACAATTAAAATGTAAATTACAATTATTAATTAAAAATTTGTGCTAATTTTTTAATAGAACTTTAAGTATAAAATGTAAAGAAAAAGGTTGTATAATTATAATTTACCATAATTAGTTTTTAAAAATTTGGCATAAACAAAAATTGTGTTAATTTTATTGAAATAAAGTAGAGTTATTAATTATCCTTAATTAATATTAGAGTTAATTATGTTAATTAGTTATTATTTTGAATAATTTTACTTTGCATTTATTACAAAGTAAAATATATTGTTTGTTGAATATGTTAAAAATATTATTATTATTTGAATTTTTTATTATAATATTTGAATTGATAAAGTTAATATATTTCAATTATATTCAATAATTTAAATAAGTAATATTATTTTATGTTAATTACTGTAATTAAAAGTATTAAAAGATTAATTAAATATTAAATGTGTAAAATCACTTGTAATGCACGTGATACTAGAAATTAGCTCAATAAAAGTTTGATATTTTAAAAATACTTTTAATTGATTTTTAATTAATAAAAATAATTTAGGTCATAGTGATTTTAATAAATACATATTACAATTTTAATAAACACTTAATAAATAATTATAAGGCAAAGCATTCTAGTACTGTTAAAAGTTGGGGACACCCAAAATGGATGGTTTTAATAAAAATATAAAAATATAAGAAATGGAACATTAATAAAATTGTTTAAATTAATAGATAAAGAGATGTTTTTATGGCAATTATAAAATTATGGATAAGTTTTAAAATAAATTTATTTTAAAATTTAAAATTAGTAATTAGAGATTGGTTCTAGTTCTTAATCTTTCTCTCATTCTCACTCTTTTCTCGTGCTTTCGCTAACATATGTTATTTCTGCGCTAATTATGCTATCGTGATTACTGTCACATCTACCTCCTCACATATTGATTTTCCACTCCCCCTTTTCATCTGCAGTGTTATATTCTCTCTTTGGTTCTTCCTCTACTACTTCTTTTAGGAGGATCCATTCGTGCTTTGGGCCATAACGTCAGTGATTGCTTCATACTCCTCGCTTTACTTTCCTTTTGATGTTTGACTGTTTGTGTTTGCAATGTATTTCAAAATTTATCTTTGGGTATAGGGATTGGAGTTATTATTTGTTCCTCCATGCCTTTTTTAGGAACGCTGATAGACTTTTCCTTGATGAAAACGATACCATTTCCACCAAATTGGTCCACCCTACATCATCTTCAACTACTCCGAATTTGTAGAAATTTCAATTTTCTTATATTTTCTAAAGATTTTTAATTTAGAAGTGTGGGTCAGAGGGTTGGAATTGACAGGTTTGCTCTAATTTTTCATGTTTTTTCATTGGTTTGAAATTTCAAAAGGTCCAACATAAAAAAAATAAAAAAAGTTTCTTTTAATCTCCAACAAGGCATGTTACTTCATAAGGGTGGTCACAAACTTCAAACTCCCCCAATATATGTTTCGCTACTAACTGCAAATGTCACGGGGCTAGACCTTTCGTCTCGCAATTAGTGTGGACTTGGACAATTTCTTCGCTTCAAATCCGCCTAAGTCAATCTAACTCTTACAAATTGAGAATTCTCATAAAAATTCTCTAAGGCACTAAAAATATAACAGAAACAACTCAAAGACAAAAGAAAGCTCGAAAGAACAGAATAGCCACTAAAAAGCAACACACACAAGGTGTTTGAGTAATTGTTCACAATATATTATTTAACTTAAAGAATATGATACAATGGATGAATAGAAATGAAAGAGGAAACCTCTATTTATAGTTAAGCTCCCTCAAAACCAACGGTATAGATTGAGTTACATTGACGGTCAATTTTAGAGCCTATCTACCATTGAGAGTACTAAGAGATTGAGTTACTTTACATATATTACATAAAGTAAAACTATATTGTTTGTTGAATATGTTAAAAATATTATTATTATTATTTGAAATTTTTATTATAATATTTGACTAATAAGTTAATATATTTTAATTATATTCAATAATTCAAATAAGAAATATTATTTTATATTAATTACTACAATTAAAAGTACTAAAAACTAATTAAATATTAAGCATGTAAAATCACTTGCAACGCATATAACAATAAAAATTAGTTTAATAAAAGTTTGACATTTTAAAAATACTTTTAATTAAAATTTTAATTAATAAAAAATAATTTAGGTCATAATGATTTTAATAAATACATATTAATTTTTAATAAATAAATATTATTATATAAAGTATTGAAGCCCACGAGATCAAGCAAAACATTCTAATACCGCTAAAAGTTTGGACACGAGAATGGATGAAAATAATAATAAATAAAAATATAAGAAAGGAATACTAATAAAATTAAACAATAATATATATAAGAGATGTTTTTATGGTAAAAAGAAATAAATTGGAAAAATATAAGTAGATTTTAAAATAAATTTATTTTAAATTTTAAAACTAGTAATTAGAGATTGGATTACATACGGTTCTTAAACTTTCTCTCGTTCGCACTCTTTTCTCTTTCACACTTCTGCTAACATACGTTATTTTCTTGCAAACTATGCCATCGTAATCATCGCCACATCCACCTTCTTGTGCATCAATTCTCCGGTCTCCCTCTTCCTCTACTATGTTATCTTTGCTATTTGGCTCTTCCTCTCTGGGAGGATCTATTCATGCTTTGGGGCCATAACGTCAACGATCGCTTCATGCTTCGTGCATTGACTTTCCTTTCGATGTTGATTGTCTGGATTTGTACGTCTTTCAAAATTTGTCCTTAAGTTTAGGGATTGGAGTTCTTGTATGTGTCCTCCACGCCTTTCTTAGGAACTCTGATGGACTCTTCTTTTATGAAAACGATATTGTGTCCACCAGATTGATCCACCCTACATAATCTTCAACTACTCTGAATTTGTAGAAATTTCAATTTTCTTCTCTTTTCTAAAGATTTTTAATTCAATAATGTGGATCAAAGGGTTGGAATTGACAAAATTGCTCTAATTTTTCATGTTTTTTTTTCATTGATTTGAAATTTAAAAAGGTTTAACATAAAAAAAAATAAAGAATGTTTCTTCTAATCTCCAACCAAGGCATGTTACTTCACGAGGGTGGGGCCATGAACTTCATACTCTCCCAATATATGTTTCATATTTCACCATTTCCCACAAAGCCATCCACATATTTATTCCAAACTTTTTCCATAACTGTCACTAATTGTTCACTAAACCGAGCTCTCTATTCTATAAATTTACCCTGAATGACTTCGCTCGAAACGACAGAAGTGACAAACTTCTCAATTGTAAACTCGTCAGAAAATGTGCACTTAACAATGAATTCCTCTAGTATTTGTGCCTTAACCACTCTCCTTGGCAAGAAATCTAACCCAAATTCACCAAGTTCAATACTATATTTCACCATTTGTCTTGATCAGTCCATGTGATTCAGAATATCTTTTAGTGGATGATCAAAAAAAAATTAATAGGGTAAGCTTAAAAGTATTGTTGCGGCTTTCTAGTAGCCATTACCAGAGCAAAGACAAGTTTCTCAATCTTATAATATCCTAACTCACTACCCTAGAGTACCTTACTGATGTAGTATACCGGGTTCTGGCGAGCCATATCTTTTTTTACCAATATCGCTACTATTGTCTCATTTGAGGATTAATATATAAGCACAAATGGTCTCCTAGTGAAGATGACGTTAGGAGAAGAGGGCTAGTTAGATATTCTTTCAACTATTTAAAAGACTTTTGACATTCTTCTGTCCATTTAAACAGGGCTTTCAATGCCTTGAAAAATGGTAGACACTTATCTGCCATCTTGAAGACAAACCTATTCAATGCCACAATTTTACCATTTAATTTTTGTATTTCCTTTATATTTCTAGGCGAACTGAGGCTTTTATCTTTTTAGGATTCACCTCTATTCCTCTACTAGAAATCATGAAACCCAAAAACTTGCTTTCACGTACTCCAAAGGCACACTTCGTTGGATCCAATTTCGTACCATATTTTCTTAGCACGTTGAAAGCTTCCTACAAATATATTATATGTTGCTCTATGGAGGGACTTTTAGTCTTCATATCATCCACATACACCTCAATATTCCTTCCAATTTAATTCCTAAAAATCTTGTTGACTAATCTTTGATATGTTGCACCTGCATTTTTTAAGCCAAAAGGCATTACCTTGTAGCAATACATCCCATCCTCTGTTATGAAAATTGTCATTTCTTGGTCTTCATTGGATATTGGGATTTGATTAAAGCCTAAAAAGGAATCCATGAAGCTCTTGTACTTATGCCTAGTAGAATAATTAACTAGCCTGTTGATGGAACAAAGAGGGAAGATATCTTTTGGACATGCCTTGTTCATGTGTGTGAAATCTACACACATTCTCTATTTACAGTTGGGTTTCTTAACTAACTACATTTAACACCCAATCTAGATAGGACACCTCCCTAATAAAGTTCGCAAGCTTCAACTTCTTTGTCTCCTGTCTAATTGTATCAACTATGACTTCTATAAAGCTTCTCTTCTTTTGTTTTACTAATTTAGCCCCTGGGTTCACATTTAAAAAATGTTTTATTACCGAAGGATGAATGCTTGGCATGTATTATTTTGTCCAGATAAATGCATCCACATTATTCCTTAGCAAGTTTATCAACATTCTTTACTCAAGCTTAAGCAATGTTGAAGCTATTTTAATTGTTCTCTTTGAGTCGTTATGGAAAAGCTCAATAAGCTTAGTCTACTCTGTTGGTTTAGCCTTACTAAGCCTATCTTTCAATCTCACATCCAAGCATTCTAAACTCATCATAGACTAGTTAATGATATTCACACTGGACTTGCTTTCAAAAGAACTTGCTCCGATGGAGGTAAGATAATGACCTCTATCCTTTTTTGTTAACTTCAAGGGAAGTACATGGCATTGTTGTGATAGTTGGTTGTCAAAACTCATAACCCCTCACATATTGAAGTTGGAAACTTAACTTTCAAGTGGAATGTGGCCACAACCATCTTCGTCATTTTCATTAACAACCTACCAAAGATAGTGTTATAGGCAGTCAAATAATCTATCATAGAAAATTGTACCAGTCTTTGGAAGTGAAGAATTTACTCCTGATGCTCATCGATACAATTGGCACCTAGTGCCTCATCAGGCAAATCGAAGTAATCCAATTGCGCCCAACGCTCATCAATTTAATTGGCACTCAGTGCCTCATCAGGTAAACCGAAGCATTACTTGTACATTCACTAAGTAATGAATTTTTCCATAGAATTTTCAATTATATCCCAACAACCAAAATTCATAACCCAATTCAACAAGTCATCTCATAACATAACATTTTTCAATCCAATACAGTTTAGTCCTTCATCACGAGAATCAACATTTCACAACAATTTGATTCCATCAATTATTTTCAACTTAATTTTACTTTTGATCATGTTAAGCAATAAAAGTATATAGATATTTAAATGAATTGATTTATGAAGTTACAAACCATAAACTCCAAGCTACGCATATACATTTAAACTATGCAATATCATTATATACATATCAATTTTATAATCAAGTTCAACATCCACTAATTTTCGTTCAATTAAACCAATATACCTCAATATGGTACCCAAATTATATCAATTCAATTTGTACAAATATAACCTATATTATATAACATTTACCCTTTCATAATCCATTCAATTCCATAGTATTTACTTCATACAATTAATCAATTGCCACCTAGTCAATATCTATTTCACATGAAGATATTATATATTTTTCGATTTAATCTTTTGATACCAAAACATTATATAATAACAATTCAACTATAAAGAAAAACAATATAATACAAAAATATCATCAATTAATAAAGTAAGTCTCATATGAATTTATCTAACCAACCATTCAACAAATACAACACCAAGGACTATTTCATAATTTTTTCCTCTTTCTACGATTAAGCTCAGATTGGTTCAATTTATCAATTTAAATTCTTTACAACACTAAAATACATGCATATGACCTATTCATTTCATTTTATAAAAATTTTCAGAACTTTTATATCTTATTCAATTTAGTCCCTAAAACCAAATCTAGCATAACTTTCGCATTTGAGCTCGCTTTTAAACCCATTTCAAATTCATCTATCTAAAGCCCTCTATTATCAATAATTATAGAAATTTCATTCCAATTTTAAATTATTTACACTTCAATCTCTATATTCAAAATTTAACAAATATTTTACAAATTAGTCCATAATCAAATCTAAGCTTATAATCAAGCTATTTAACAACAAAAACATTAAAAATCATAAATTACAACATTCAAAACTTTAACAGCTTTTATGATTTAGTACTCGAGCTAACTAGATTAAGTTACAACGATATCAAAAACATAAAATTTACGAAGAATGGGTTTAGAATTAATTACCATGCAAGGAGAAGTAGATGACCGAATGTTTCCTTAGTTAATCAATGGTGAATTCGGTTGGTAGAAGAAAAATGAAATAAGATGATGGCTTATTTGTTTTTCTTTTATGTTTTATCTTATAGTCAATTATATTTTTAGTCCATTTTTTATAGACGTTAAAAGAATTTTATAGTCAATCATAAAGCGCTATGTATGCCTTTATGTAAAAAATAAATATTTTCTTTTATTAAATGTATATGCACATTAAAAAATAAAATCAATGGAAATAAAAATATAACAAATTAAAATATATATAATCTAGAAAAAACATATAAATTATAATAAATTATTAAAATAAAATTTATAAAAATTACGATAAGTTAAAAGAAATTAGATGGAATTAATAATATTATTAAAATTAAAAATTGTAAAAATTATAAAATAATAATAACAATAAAGTTTAAAATATATTTTTATAAAATTCTAAAATTGTAAGAAGGTATTTAAATTTCAAGTTTCAATTTGTATATATTATTTTAAAATTTTAAATTTTAGAATTATATATTTTAGAATTTTATGAAAATATAATTATTTTTAAACTTTTTAAATTATTTTTTATATTTTTAATCAATATAATATATATAATATTTTAAAAAAATACATATGGCGTGTTTTAATAGCGCCATGTGGCCGGCCAACGTTGATAAATGGCTAGTCAACGTCGATCAGCGATCAATCAACACTGATCAACAATCTATCAAAGTTTAAGTGTTTTTTAATATTTAAATATTTAATATTATAATATTCTATTTTCTAATTTAAATTTAATGTTTTATTTTACTGAACCTAATTTCCACTCGGTAATTTTTATTAGCCAAAACATGCCACGTGGCGCTTTTCCATTAGCTAAAATTTAAAACTGTTTTTTAGGCTCGAGCCTGACTTGGTCCGAAAAATGAGTTTATAATTCATCCAAAACCTGACCCAGATTAAAAATGCTAAATGGGTTTAAAATTCATCCCAAACAATTGATTCTGACTGGGTCAGGTCGGTCTCGAGCTATAAAATCCTACCTGAGGCTCGACCCGTTTAGAAAACAAGTCTTAATTTTTTTTGTCCAAGCCTATTTTTCGAGCCTATATTTTCTTCCAAACCCTCTCAATTTTCGAACGGACCTTCAAACCTGGACAGATGGTTTGACCTGTGATCAAAACTATACATGAATTGTTGGTTCTGTTTGGATTTATCCATATTTCAATCCATTTGTTCTTTGTACTAAGCTGTTGTTTGAATTTATTTCAATTTCGATCCAATTATATTTTGTACTAAATTGATTCTAATTATTATTGTGGAAACATACATTATTTATATTTTATATTTTTATCCTCAACTCAAACTGCAATCCAATCCTGAGGGTGGTAGCTATAAAGAAAGTGACTAAGGCTTTCTTTGGATGCAACTGGGTCTCAGTGCATTGGCTTTTTTAGGTTAAAAAAAAATTGCAACTGAAATGTTAGTAAATACAAAACTGTTTGGAAAGCATTCTTCAGTACGTTGAAAAAGCATTTCACCTCACTGGAGGCTTAATTCCAGACTGGAGCTAAGTTCCATTAAATGTAGAAAATTAAAAAGAAAAGGAGGGAACTGTGACTAGAGGTGCTTATGGGCCGGGCCGGGTTCGGGTCGGGCCCAGAAAATTTTTTTGGCCCGGCCCGAAATATGGGCTTAGAATTTTGCCCAGGCCTGGCCCGGGAAAAAATTCATAAGTCCGGGCCCGGCCCGGCCCGGCCCGTTTTTTAAATAAATACCAAAAATTTATTTTAAAAATTAAAACAAAAATTAAAAAAATATTTTAAAATTAAAAAAATTAAAAAAAATTAAAAAAGTATTTTAAAAAAATTTAAAAATTTAAAAAATTTTAAAAAAGTATTTTAAAAGTATTTTAAAATTAAAAAAATTTAAAAAAATAAAAATATTTATTATATTCGGGTCGGGCCGGGCCCGGGCTCGGGCCAAAAAAGTGGTGCCCGAGACCCGGCCCGTTTTTTAATCGGGTCTTATTTTTTTGCCCAAGCCCATATTTCGGGCCTATATTTTTACCCAAACCCTTCCATATTTCGGGCGGACCGTCGGGCCGGGCCGCCCCGGCCCATGAGCACCTCTAACTGTGACATGTTTGGGTGGTATTTAGAGGTGTTGATTGGACTAACCAACCTCTTGGGAGACAGTATCAGGTGAAGTAAAGAGATAATTGGGGTCCCTATTTTTTTTTGGCATTTATCATTGTTTAGTCATCCAACATCATTTGTCTCCCCTGACTAATAAAAAAGATATTTATAACAATCCAAACTAAAACTTAACTTAAGTAAATAGGAAACAAAGACTTTTGTTGTAGGTATCTTTACTATTTTTATAAGTTGTGATAGACAAACGATAGTGCCTGTCATCGTTGAAATTTTACTGGCCACCAACAGTTTCTCTTGGAATGTTGACTTTTTAATTTATTTATGTTTTGAGAGTTTTTCAGAATAATAAATGATTTCACGAATCGGTCTGGACCCGTGTTGTCTTAAGTTTTGTATATTTTTTTGTTTGTTTTCCATTGTTTAATAAGTCTTCACTTTTAGAAGTTTTTATCTGCTCTTGTTGCACGTTTTTTAGTCTTATTTATGCATGTAGTCTTGCTTTTGCAAGTGATTTTAGGGATGATTTTGTTGTCGTCCTCTCCAGTTTGGTAGATACTCAATTCTTTTACCTATTTTTATTCATCGCTTTGGACCATCTGGGGTTGACTTTCTTATCATATATTAAGTGCTTGCAATCACTCCAAATATGTTGTGCTTGAGTTGTGACAGAGCCAATTGTCAACGTGTCATAATGTTTTATTGATGTTGAGGCTGAAGCTTTTGTTGTGTTGATGGAGCTTGTCTGTCACCACCTATGACAGTTTATTTTTTTCCCCCAAATTGTATGGTCTCATTTAGGGGTGTGCAAATTTCGGGTAAAACTGAATTTGGTTAATCGATTGGTTAACTGAATTAATTCGGTAAGGGGTTGGTTAATAATTTTTTAAAAGTTCGGTTAACGATTAATTCGGTTCAAAATCGGTCGGTTAATCAAATTAACCGAACTTAATAAATAATATTATAATATATAAGTATTCAGTCGGGGGTCGATCGGTTCGGTTGATTTTTTGGAAGTATAAATTAATTAGTCGGTTAATTTTTTATATGTTTTATACTTGTTTTAACCAAAAAAAAAACATGTAAATTTCGGCTAATTTGGTTAACCGACTGAATTAACCGAAAAAGTTCAGTTCGATTAATTGTTTTTGAAAAAATTTCAATTCGGTTAACGACTAAAGGTTTAAAAGAGTCGATTAATTTAGTTAATGATAGTTCGGGTCAGTTAACCGATTGAACACCCCCTAGTCTCATTCATAGAATGAATTAATGAATTTTTCATTTAAAAAAAATAATTTCCATTTCTTCTCCCTCTACTAAAACGGAATAAAACTCAAATTTGGTTATCTAATTAAACTTGTTTCAAACCAAAACTCTTGCGGGAGTAGAATTTTTTTTTTAACATTAATTTCATTATAGGTTTTTATCATATCTGCTCTTTATGATATAATACTTAGAACTATTCATAGCTCCTTCCCAACCATTAAATAGGAGGATAATACACTTCAGCGCACTAGAACTCACGTCCTCCTATATCGACAATTATACAGATGCCAATCAAACTAAGATTCAATCGACTTGTAGATAGAATCTTTCACATTAGGAGATCTGTCTAAAACAATTGAATTACCTTAACCAATTGGGGGCCACAATTAAAACAAATAACTTGAACTAAGAATAAGGACAAACCACACAAAAAGTAGGAATTTAATTATTGTACCATCCATTTAGAAAATGGGCACCATGCTTTCAATCGGTAAGGTTTGAGATGACGGAAATTAAGAACAAATATAGCACATAATTTGTAGATATAAATATTTAAATATATAATTTATATTAGTTTATTGTACGTGATTGATTTATAAATTATTAATAAATTATAACTTCCTAAAATTTGAGTTTTTTTTTTAAATGCACTTAATTGAGTGTTTAAGTGAAAAAAATCATTACACTACTTCGTTAACGGAAATTATTATTTGATCAATTTGACCATTAACGACGTTGATAGAGTTGACACATTGCATGTCATGTAGACATATTGTTGTCATAGCATGTCATGTTTGCAAATATTTAAAAATAAAAATAAAAATTCAAAAAATTATTAAAAACACACTAAAACATTTACTCTAGAATGAACAATTTTTATATTTATATTTTAAAATATTTATTCCAATCTTAATATAGTGATAAACAATTTTAAAATTTGCCGTGATTTATTATGTAAAACTGTAAATTAAATTATTGAATAGAAGTAAAATAAAAGGACTTATTATGAAAATATAACTTACAGAACACTATTAAAAATTATAGAAAAAAAAAGATAAAGGGGTTTATATTGCAATTTTCCCTCCACTTGAACTTGATCTAGCAAAGGTTCATGAACACATCTATTCTCAATCAAATGGGTTGATGGATTGGACTAACCCATGTTTGCTTTGGGACATACCTTTGCTGAAATTTTAAGGATATAAAGGTGGGTCTATTTTTGCTTATAACTACATTATTTTATAAAGATATGTTTCCTTATTTATTGATTGATTTTATATAAAAAGATAAAATTATCCTCGGAATAATATTTATTGTTTTGTAAAAATTAGGAAATTATTATAATAAATGTCGATAATAACAATAGAATGATCGTAAAGTAATAAGAAAGAAAAATAAGAATTTATAGATTTTACGTGAAAAATTCTTATCAAGAAAAATCACGGGCAGAGAAGGAGAAATTCACTATTTTGAAAAACACACAATACAAGGGGAGCTCGACTACATCTATTCAAGGGTTAAACAACTCTGTTACAATCAATGTCTAGTAGAATAAGTGTAGTCCTATACGGGCCGCGGGAGCGAATTTGATCAAGTAAGTTCACGTAGTATAATTATATTTAAATTGTTTTATATTTGATCTGTGAATTTGTAATTATTTGATAATAGTTTGAATTGTGCACAAATTGGTACAAACGGGTGAGTTATGAACGAAAACGTATAAAAATGATATCTTTCGCCCCCAAAGATCTCCTATTTTACCTTTCTATTTTATTTCTTTAAAAAATGATGGGATCACACAACTATATTAGAATCTGATTGAAATGTGACACAAATTTAATAAAAATATAAGATATTAGTATAAATTTATAAAATGAAAACCATATTTTAACATATTTATATATTTATATGGCATTTGTATTTTTATATTATATATATATATATATGAATAATTTCATCAAATATTCTGTTCATATATATTTTTTGACACAATGCCTAGAATTACTTATAGCCCTTCCTCAACCCATAAATAGAATGATAATGCACTTTAGCGCACTCAAACTCGCATTCTCTTGCATTGACAACAACACTCCTGCATTAAAATGAAAACCATATTTTAACATATCTATATATTTATATGGCATTCGTATTTTTAAATTTTATAATTTTTTTAAATAATTTCATTAAAAATTTGGGTCATATCTGCTCTTTTTGACACAAAGCCTAAAACCCATAAATAAGAAGATAATGTACTTCAGTGCACTCAAACTCACATCCTTCTATATTGACAATAGTACTCGTATTAATTAAATTAAGACTCAATCGGTTATATTTTATAATATTTAACTCTAAGCACGTGATGTGCTTGCAAGAAATTGATTGAATGGAAATTTAGATATGAGTTGATTAATTGTTAACAGTAAAACGTAACCTTCCAAAATTGGATGTGATATAACGCTCTTTCAAAGGTTCACGTGTCTAAGCTCTAAATTGGTCCCATTCCCACCTCCATGGAGGCCTCATTCACGTGTCCTCCAAAATTGTCTTTAAATTTTCCCCTTTTTTTTCTTTTTGTTTTTTGTTTTTATATAGATAAAACAACTATTTTAAATCGTGCATCAACTTAATTATGAAAATTACAAAAATATATTTTGTATTTTAAAATTAATTAAATTATTTAAAAGTACTTTAATATATATTTTTTAAATGCCGATAAAAAAATCAAATTAAGGCCTTTGCATGAAAATAAAAGGGTTTATTTGGTTAATATATATATATATATATATATATACTATTATTTAAGTTATTGATTAAGTTGATGTCATGAGTCAATCAGACACTAATTTAATTATGAAAATTATAAAATATCCTTTCAAACTTAAAATAAATTATATTATTTGAAGGTTCTTTTTCCTTTTATTTTTAAAAATGTCAAAAAAAATTAAATTAAGGCCTTTCATGAAAAAAAAATTAAATAAGGGCTTATTTGGTTAATATATATTATATAAATTATTTAAGTACCCGACTGAGTTGGTATGACGAGTCAATTTGCACCAACTCGGTTAGGAAAATTACGAAAATATCATTTCATATTTAAAATAAATTATATTATTTGAATGTATTTTAGTCTTTTATTCAAAAAAACTAATAAAAAATTTACATGTGATGGACTTTTAACCATACCATTTGCATCGGTTCATTATAGGTTCTGATCATATCTGCTCTTTTTGAAACAATAAATACATAGAACTATCCATATACCCTCCCCAACCCATGAATAGGAGGGTAATGCGTTTCAACACACTCGAACCCACATTCTCTTGCAATGACAACAATGCCTATGTCAATTGAGTTAAGACTCAATCGGCTAATTTAATAACTTTTTAAATATATTAATCATTCGTAATACTAAATTTGTATTTAATTAATAAAATGTAATTATCATGATAATATAAATTGTAATTATATAATTTTAAATTCTAAAAATAATATTAGTTATTATAAAAATTATCAAGTGAAAAATTCTCTAAACAAATAATAAAACCTAAAATCAAATCATTATATATAATATAAAATTTAAGAAAGTATTTACCAATACAATTATTAATAAAATTAAAACAAAAACAAACATCCTAAGTAAATTTATCTAATCGCTCTAACACTCTATATTTATTGACTATTCCGATGTAACATTAAATATATACTCTTGTCATCATTGACCGATACTTGATCAAGTATAAACAATTAATAATAAACACTATATAATTTAATTAAAATTATTGTAAATAGTTTATAATAATTTTTTAATTTAAAAAATACTTAAAATAATTTTATTTATTAAATGATTTTAATGATTTTTAAAAATAAATTTCATAACTTTTTTGAATTTTAAAAAATTTAAAAATTAAATATTTGCGTGTCATTCACGTGGTAATCCATACATATGCCATGTCAGCGAAGTTTTAAAAACGTCAACCTTTTCAACCATTTTGGGGTTATTTGACAAAAAATATAAGTTTAAGGGTTAAAAAAGACAACAAATTAAATAGAGAGTTAAAATGACTTTTGTTGTAAAGTTGGAGGGTTGAAAGGGTGATTATACCAAATTTAAAGAAAAACTTATAAGACACGTGAATGACGCCTCCATAAACGTGGTAGTGGGACCAATTTAAAGCTTGGAGCTTTTTGAAATTGAGAGTTCCATCTATCAATTTTGCTTCGAAATTTTCCTTCAATCAATTCTTCCTTTTCCAGCATTAGTAACTCATTACTGGGAATAGTATGTGACGATGTCTCGCTTAAGATGACCCACATGAATTTTTTTTGTATGTTACCTTAATCAGCTTAGAGACGATTTGCTGCATATTCCTGTGAGGACTATTAAGGGACCGCATTTATCATGAGTACCATTGAGACGCAATAATCTCATACAACATTAGAAAGGAGAATGTTAGAGTAGGATCATAGAATACACCACTGTATGACGATAATTGACTTGTAAAGGTCTTGCTACTTGACTGACCACACGGTCATACTTATCCTTCATATTGTCAACTACGTGACATTATAGGACAATGGTTAACCACTACATATATATATATATATATCTCAAAACACAAGAAACTGGTCTGACCAATTCGATTAAATAAATTATTAACAATTCATAAAAAATAAAAATATATTAAAAAATTTGGTTCATTTGATTCAACTAATTTTTACTAGATTCAACTGGTCTAATGTTTTTCTTCGGACTGAGTTACTGATCAGGCAATTCAATCCGATTCAAATAACCATGAATGAGTATGGAGATTCTTTATGTACTCTTTTCAATAAGTCAAAACACATGAAATTTACGAGGAATTATATATCAATGAATCTCGATATTCATAAGTGTCAAAAACATGACGTAAAAAAACACATTTTATAAATAATTATTTATTATAAATATTTTGAGAAAGAATAAAACCGCAAAAAATAGATAATAAACTCAATAATGGATATGATATTTTCTATGTTTTATAATTTTTATAATAAATCCATGAAATGTGCCTTATTGACTTATGAATGTTTAAAGGGTAGGAGAGAGTGTGAAACGACGTTGCACGTGTGGGTGAAAGCGAGAAGTCGGAGCGTCCACTTCACTCTCTTGCAACAATTCTCCCCGTCGTAAGTTCACGTCTCTCTAGAGTTCTTTATTTATTTATTTTTTAACGTTAATTTCATTATAAATTTTTATTTTATTTATTTTTTAGGAAAATATAAATATCAATAACAAAGATAAATCAGTTTCACTACAAACAAGCTACCTATCTATTCAAAATTGCTCAATGATTTCTGTCGAAACCTCATTGAACATTTTCGTATCATACGAGAGATTTTGCATTACACCAACCAGAGTATGAGCTGTAGCATTAGCTTCTCTTGAAAACAAAAATATATAAATATAAATAAATATATATTTATATAAATTAAATTGAATAATTTATATTTAATCAAATTGGAGGAATTTTGGAAGCGAACAAAAATATTCGCAGGCCCTTGATCGGTCTGAACATTTTGCGTGGGCGCCCTCAACCCCCACGGGTTTGGACCTACAACCCCTATGCGCAAGGCAAGGTTCCAAGCTTAATTATTCAATCACCTTTCAGTGAGTTGTCATATATATACACATCTCACACTTGGTATTTAACCAATGTGAGATCTAAAATTTTCTTTTACTCAACAAATATTTCCAAGTAGCTTACTTTAAGCATCAATTTCTCATTCATCACTCAATCATTTTGAGCATATGATATACCGTTGTAAAAGTCTCAACCTTTACCAATTAAGAATATGCCTCAAAGTTCCCATAAATTACAATTTTTCCAACACTTATAACCAAGCCCTATTCGATTTTCCACAAGTCTTGTTTGAAATTTCCGTAAGAGTTTGAGCACAATCCGTTTCAACAATAATATTATCCCATTTCGCATCCCAAGTCAGAGTATAGCCATTATATCTGCTATTTTTAATACAATGCTTAGAACTATCCATAACCCCTCCCCAATCCTTAAATAGGAGGATAATACGCTTTAGTGTACTCGAACCCACGTCCTTTTATACTGGCAACAATACCGATACCAATCAAGTTAAGACTTAATGGAAAAAAAAAGTTTAAATTTAAAATAGTTTAACTGAAACTAAGTGGTAAATGCATATGAATTTTCTTTTGGTATATTACAATTTAGGGCAGAGAATGATAACAATAAGACTATAAATACATATAATGGGCAAATTACCAATAATTTTTTTTTTAAATTACTAAAATGGGCTAGGTCCTAAATTAATTACCGGAATAAGCCAATTTCCACCAAAACGCGTCCACGTCAGCGCGTTGTCAGGTGATAAAGCATGAAAACACATCCTCAAGGAAGCACTTTGTCCACGTAGACATAAAGCGCGCCCTCAAGGACGCATTTTCAGTCCACGTGGATAAAGCGCTTCCTTGAGGAAGCGTTTTCGCCGTGGGTCTGTGTTAGGGTTTTGGGTTTAAGGTTTAGGGTTAGGGTTTTGAGGTTTTGGGTTTTTAAAAAAAATTCAAATAAATAAGGGATTATGGTTTAGGGTTTCTTAATTAAATTAATTATAAATTTTTAAAATTAGATAAGGGTTTTATGTTTATAGTTTTTAAGGAAAAAAATCAAATAAATTAGGGTTTAAGGTTGATTAAATTAAATATAAAATTTTAAAATATTAGATTAGGGTTTAGTGTTTAAGGTTTTTAAGGAAAAAACTCAAATAAATTAGGGTTTGGGGTTTAGGGTTACTTAATTAAATTATTTGATAATTTAAAAAAGCTCCCACGTGGACGCTCTTTTGCTACAGTTGTTCCTGAAAAAATAATTTTGAGAAGACGTTTCTGAGCAAATAGTGGCAAAAACGCTTTAAGTAGGATGCATTATCAGCAAAAGTACTAAAAAAAGCTCCCACGTGGACGCTCTTTTGCTACAGTAGTTCCTAAAACGATAATTTTGAGAAGACGTTTCTCAGCAAATAGTGGCAAAAACGCTTTAAGCAGGATGCATTGTCAGCAAAATTACTGAAAGAAGCTCCCATGTGGATGCTCTTTTGCTGTAGTAGTTTCTATTTGGCCTGAAGCTGTAAATGAGCCAAATTTTTTTCTCAGGTTGCATAAGTTACAGCAAAAAAATTGGAGAGGCTAAAAAGGATAGAAATTGAAGATGAGTGAACGTATTAGTACTGTTATTTACTATGATGGTGAGGTTCGTCACACCGAGAACGGTGTTGTTTTTTTATCGGAGAATACAGTGCGACTGGTTTTTAACCAGAACATAGATTGGACAGAACTTCGTAAAAGAATTAGGAGTAAAATATTCGAAACGACGCCAATGAAAGTTTTGTCTATTACGTATCGATTTTGTGCTTCTGTTGATCCGATGACATATGACTCGTTCGACATTAAAGGTGCTCGTAGCTTGGAGGCAATAGTGCAGATTCATCTCGCTAGTGGATCACCCTATATTGAGTTATATGTACAATTTACATCGCCAAATGATGCACCTGCGACTGATGTTCGAGAGGTATACACGACCCTGCCCGACACTCCATTAGTGGGTTACAAAACACGAAACCGCCCATATTTGGTAGCGGTATGAAATACACAACCCCTGCACATCACTCCGTTAGTGGATGGGACATGCACCTCGGTGGGTCGATTTTTGATGCTGAAAATACGTACTGGGGAACGACATCAACTTGTAGTGGTTGACAATCTACATCTAATTAGGGACGTTATGAAGCGCCCAGAAGAAGGGATGATGTACTCCCTACGACGTCCACCGATAAGGGGACCTCGTACGTTACAGATGATGGTGAGTTAGAAGATGACTCCGATGTGGATCCACCTCGAAAGCCCGGGCCCGATGGTGCAGAAGTTGCATTATTTTCTGAACCGGAGCCTATTCCAACCGAACCTGAAGATGTTGAAGGGGCAAAAAGGGATCTTTTTCGACAAAAAGTGCGGCAAACCGCCTTCGGCTGTTTGTCAGCGCATAGATCTCGAAAATTTATTCGAAATAAAAAAAAATCGTCTCAATCGGACAACCGAGCGAAAAGTTATGGCCTTTCAAAGTTTTCCAAGCTAAAAATGAGAAATTGTTCATCCACGTCAGCAAATCGCGTCCTAGAGGGCGCGATTTGTGTCCACGTAAGCAAATCGCGCTGACGTGGACGCGATTTCTTGGCGCGTACCCTGACATCGCGCTAACATGGACGCGATTTCGCGGAAAATGGACTATTCCGGTAAATAATTAAATAATTGGCCCATTTCGGTAATTTTTTTTAAAAAAGGGCTTTTTTTGGTCATTTGCCCCAACTTCCCCACTCAGGGGATTTATATTTTTTTCAAAAAATTATTTTTGTTAAATACTTATTAATTTTAAATCAAAATATACTTAATTTAAGTAATTATTTACTTTTATATACTTAATCTTTTAAGTAGTCATAATAACATTAATATATTATGATTTTTAATTATGGAAATTAAATTTACTTATAATAATAAATTAGGATTGAATAAGTATATTAAATAGATTTGTGAGTCAAATTTAAAAGAATATTTTAAATAAATAATTTGAAGTAAAACGTAAAATAAAACTTTAATGGTGTAAAAGTCCTTAATTTTTTCAAAAAAGTAATTAAGCCCTTGGTCTTTTTTTTTTGGGCTCAATTGAGAACTTAAACTTTTAAAATGTATAAAAAAGACCCTCAAACTTTAAAAAATATAAAATTAAACCCCTGCTTCTTTTTTTTTTTTTTTGCACTCAATTGGCTACTTGAACTGCCAAAATGTATTAAAAAAGCCTTTTGACCGCTAACTTTAATAGTTGATCGTCAAAGTTAATTACCCATAATTTTTTTAGTTAAAACCACCACGTGCCACAACCATGGCGTGACATGTGGTAAAAAATGATAAAAAATAAAAAAATTAAAAAATTAAATATTAATAAAAAAATTAAAAAATATTTAAATTTTATTAAAAATTAGAAAAAATTGTAAAATATATAGAAATATAGAAAAAATTATAAACTTTTATAAAGGCGTAAGAAAATTATAAAAATATAAATAAATATAAAATTCGTAAAAAAATTATAAAATTTATCATACAAAAATAAGTATTTTATAATTTTTTTATAACTTTTATAGATTTTTATTTTTTTATCATTTTTTGCTGCATGTCACGTTGTGTTGCGACACGTGATGGCTTTAATTGAAAAAAATTGAGAGTTGTTAACCTTAACGACCAATGGTTAAAGGGCATTTTTGATGTATTTTGTAATTTTTTATGTTTTTTTTATAGAATTTTACAATTTTTTGTAATTTTATATTTTTGGTTAAAGAGCTTAATTGCTTGTAAGGAATTTAAGTTTAATAATATGTTGAATGGTCTTATTGGTTGATTGATTGTTTGTTCAAATGTATTGAATTGCATATTACACTAGAATTGACACATCTAGTGGAAGATTTAGATAGACGAGATTGAGAGAATACTTTATTATGTAGAACTCTGATACACTTGTGTCTTATAGTGAGACCGAGAGGAAATCTATATGACTAAGTAAGACCGAGAGGAGATTCCTAACTAAGAGTGGAAAACAATATAATCATCGTAGGTTTATTAGCTTAATTAGTAATCCATGATTCATTCAACTATCATTTCAACTCATTTACATTGTTTCTAGTAAAATGAAGAAAATTAATTTGATATTTTTATTTGGTAATTTAGATATAGCTCAAATCTTTTTTTATTTGGTCGCATTAATAATTTTTGACTCAACTAAATTAATGTCTCAACAAGAGATCCGTACTCCCTGTTTCCTGAATTTCTTTAACTAAAATATTGGAATTTGTTTTAGATAATTTAAATAAGCTGAAATATAAAATTGATACATAAATTTATCAAGTTCTCCTAAATTACTACTTATGATTTTTTTTCTATCCTAGATTGATACCTAATTTTTTTCCCTCCACTATTTTGATACCTAAAATTAACGGTGTTAATTTTTTCTAAAGTGGCAGCGTTGACCAATTGCACGCCACCATGTGGCATTATCTTATACCTCACTTTCCTTTTCCATCCTGATGTATAAGAGGATGTCACATGACAATGCGTGATTGATCAGCATTACCATATTAGTAAAAACTTAACACTATTCGTCTCAAGTACTAATATAATGAACAGCAAAAATTTTGAACACCAATTTGAGATAAAAATTATAAATACCAATCTAAAAAAATTGAACAAATTTAAGTACCAATTTTATATTTATGAATTTTCTTGAGGTTGGAAATCCTCCAAATTAATTCTTATTGTATCATTGGCATAATTAATTGAAACCCATTTAGAAAACATGTTTTGTTTTTGTTTTTACAGAAAAAATACTTTATTTTAGTACTATTAATTCTTTTTAGATATAAATACTATTAAAATTTGTCAAATCATTCTTTTCCATAATTCAATTTCCAACAGGAGGAAATTGGTATTGTTTGTTGGCCAAACAAATTAAATCTGGAATAGGAAATATATATGTAATTATAATTCATGAATCAGCCATAAAAGTTATGTTTCTACGTATTCTTGTATTGACAATAATTTTAAATTAATCGAGGTAAAAACTCATCCCATCATAATTTTATCATTAAAACTTGATTTTAACATAAAATACAACAGCAGAAAAGAAGAAGAAGAAGAATTAACCTAAAAATAAAGAAGAGAAGAAGAAGAAGAGAACCCTTCCTTTTGATGTGTATTAATTCTAATATATATGTTAACATATAAACTTTCTTCTAACATAATAGGGTTCTTCAAGTGTCGCCACATTCATGCCAGCAAACAAGCATGGTGACACACCGGCGGAGAATGTAGAACTTTGCTCTTTGCTCCTCCACCAACCGGGTACACCGCTGTCCGAACCGGGTGCACCGACGTCCGAATGCCTTACATGGATCCGCCACGTGCCGGCAGCAGAAGCTTGTGTTAATCTCAGCTTGCTTCATTTCTAGAAATAGAGGGATTGGTTTTCCCTACTATCACTTTGTTTTGTGGACAAGAAGGGAACTCTTCTTATATAATAATTTGATGTGAATCAATTGAACGGCTAAAAGACGATAATGCCCATGTTAATTATGATGTTTATATCAATGTAGTTGGGTAAAAGGGTGATTTGGTTTGACCCAGACAGATGGTCTGGCATCCATTTACAAACAAAATGGGTTAATATGATTAATCAAATTTGGTAAAGATGAATAAATTTATTGGGTTTCTAAATTAATTTATTAGAATTAAAGGACAAACCTAAGATTTTGGGAAGAGTTCCACTATATCTTTTTTGGGTTTTTCATTGTTTGACCGATGACTGATTGTGAATTGAGTCTTAGCTTAATTGATATTGGTACTGTTGTTAACGTAGGAGTGTGTGGGTTCGAGTGCGCTGAAGTGTATTATCCTCCTATTTAAGTGTTGGGAAGATGTTATGAGTAATTCTGGGCATTGTATCAAAATGAACAGATATGATAATAAAAGTATCATATAATAAGAAAAATAATATACTCTATATTATATTTTTGAATTTTATCTCCCTAGAAATTGAGTTTTTGTTTTATTTTCATTTTTCAAAATGAAAGTTAAGAAGTTATCATCTTTTGAGAAAATGCGAAGAGTATCCATTGGGATTAGGTGCCTTCTCATTGTCCAGCCAAATAGAGGTGATTATGGGTTGGGCTAGGTTGTAACAAAATTTCAAGCCCATTTGATAGGTCTAGGCTTGGTTCAAACCAGATAAAAAAACTAAAACTCGAGTCCGGCCTGACCCATTCGTATTAATTTTTTATAAAAAAAAATTTAAAAAATATAATATATCAAATACACTAAAAACATTAAAATAAATGTTTCCCGATAAATTAAAAATAAATTTAAAAAAATCTTTGTACTTAAATAACACTAAGACAGATGCAACTTAACAAGCAAATGCCTTTAAAATAGTAGTAAAATTAACAATAAAACAAGAGTTACACAATATAATAGTGTAATGACAATAAAACAATGTAAAAACAAAAACAATTTTTTTTTTGCAAATTCGAGTTGAACCCTGAAAAAAAAAACTTTACTCAAGACTCAATCAGTTTCTAAACGAGCCTTATTTTTTACTCGGATCTATATTTTTACCCATACCCCATTTTTTTTGGCCCATGATTAGTTGTAAGCGGAAACATAGACTCCTTAATTTCCTCTCTTGTAATATCTCTAATCATGTGCATCAGCTGGTAAAGTAACATTCAGTAATTCCCTAAGAAATTGGATTGAACAACCCTTTTACTCCCTTATCAGCAGTGCCAATAAGTCCACTATAAAATCTTATGCTCTCCATTGAAATTTGCTCATATGTTTCTAACCTGTTATCATCATCATAAGTCAACAGTTTGATAGGTTGTCTACTCTGTTTCATAAGTCTAGACATAGGATCACCATCAACAGGTTCTTTCCAAGATTGTTCAACAGTCTTCATAAAATCAGGATGTTTTGCCCAGAAATTAAAGAACCTAAAAGGTTTAGCTCCTGGAGCTTGAGGAAAACAGCTCAACCAGACATCATTTGCCAAGACTCTGTCCAGTTTTCTGGGAAGAAAAGAATCCTTCTGATGATTTGACCAGGTAAATTGTGGACCATTGAACACATGATCAGTTAAGCACTCCTGAAAATCCCTCATATCAGCTCTCTTGAGGATGGACAATTACCAACACTTTCCTTAACATCTTTCAAATGCTCCCAAAGTCTTTTTCTTTCACCCCCAATATTACTTCCATAAACTGCAGCAAAAGAGATATCCGGGCCATTTAGATTAACACAGCTAGACAAACACTGACCAGTAGAAGAAACTTTGATAATCTGTAAACTTTCTCTCCACAAAACCCAAATTCTCCCATTTACAGCTTCATTGTAGTTGTAAAACCATGAAAAGTACACCCCATTATTTGCTGCATTTTATCTACTTTCACTCTAGTTTCTAATAAGCAAACTACATCAATCCTCCACTGCCTAATCCTATCAAAAACAAATTTCTGCTTTAGAGGGTCTAACATTCCAAAAAAGAATTTTCATCGCACAGAGTTTAACAGTCAAACCTCCATTGGTAGGTAGAACTACCATACTCCTACTGCTTTCAATTTTCCCCTTCTTCTTAGTTTTCATGGCCTGCATCAAAGTAACAATTCCCATAGAAGCAGCTCTTGAATCAGAATCATATTTGAATCAGAATCATTTTCTACATTAGAAGTCACACTAGTTGAGGGCAATCCAACATCCTCCATAGAGCTTAGCACCTCAAAACGATTACTATAACCAGTAAGAACGTTTTTCCCTTTTCTGGAACCTACTTTCCTAGTTGAATCAGGTGAATTAGAGCTAGTAGCAATAGTTTTAATTGAGTCGTCGTCATATCCCCCTCATTAGTTATAGTAACAATAACAACATTTCTGAGGCATCCAGGGAACTTCAACTGCAACCGAAGCTATTAAGCCATCCTTAAGAACCACATTAATAAAACGAAACGAGGTAACACTTGATCCACTGATAACTCCGCACACACCTTAGCATAAGGTAGGCGTTGCTTAGAAGCAGTAATCCCGTCCATATACAGAGGATTTCCTAGAGCACTAGCAATATAGCTCAAGCCACCTCCCGTGAACAATTCAAGAGGAACATGCTTGAGATGAATCCAAACAGGTAAGCGATCCATATTAAATTCCAAACTCTTCAAATTTGGCTCCCACTTCCGTAAAATGACAGGTTGATTTTGAATATGCTAGGGACCCTGCTCAAGAACACAACTCCCTAGCTTCAGAATTAGAAAACTGAAAAATGAAAAGATTATTCCCTGCCAATTTAACCACCACAACACTTTTCTTACCCCAAAGAAGATTCACAGTCCTCTGAAGTGAACTAAAGTTTGGAGGCCTTCCCAAAATTGAGCAAAAAGTGAAATTTGCCTTCATAAAAAATTGAGCTTGTTAGGGGTTATGGTAAGAGGACTTCATCATCAAGGTGTGCACTAAAAAATTATCATTGCTGTTCTATCAGCCTTGGGATTCCCAGAGCAGGTTGTAAAATGGATCAATGTTTGTGGTACTATTTCCAGGTTCTCCATCTCTTTAAATGGTGGATTGGTGGGCTACTTTAAAGGGGCAAGAGGCGTAAGGCAGGGAGCTCCCTTTCTCCCTACCTTTTTTTGGTATGAATGTTTTCTCCAGACTTTTGGGTATAGCTACTTAGTATGGTCAGTTCAAGTATCATCCAAAATGCAATAGGATTAAATTGACTCACATATGCTTTGCAGATGATCTGTTGATTTTTGCTAAAGGCTCTCTTGACTCTGTACTTGGTATTTGGAGTGTGCTCGAGTGTTTTTATGAAATTTCTGGCCAAAAGTGAGATTTTTTCTACTAGGATGTTAGAAGATGACCTGAAGGAAATTAGTGGAATTACTGGGTTTAAGATTGGGAAACTCCCTGTTCGTCACTCAGGAGTTCCCCTTATGACAAGGAGGTTGAATGAAGGATGTTAGCTGGAATGTGATTTGTTCTCCAAAAGCTGAAGGGGGTTTAGGAATGAAGGACCTGGAGAATTGGAATAAGGCCTGCATGATTCAACATATTAGATCTATTCTTGCTGGTGAGGGATCTTTATGGATTGCTTATGTACAAGCATATATCCTGAAGAATGATTCTTTTTAGCAGGTTGAGGTTGAAAGAAATTATTGAAGTTGAGGGATGTTGCTTCTCAAGTTCTTAAAAATATAGAAGAAACTAGTAAGGTATCTGTGTCCAAAATATGGAAAGAAATCAGAACAAGGAAGGAGAGGGTTGCTTGGAGCAAACTCCTTTGGTTTCCTTTACATATTCCAAAGTTGTCTTTTGTTGCTTAGATGGCTATCCTTAACAGGCTTCCTACAAAAGACAGACTCATTTCATGGGGTTTGATATTGAAGGATGTTGCAATATTTGTCATGATGGAATGGCAACTCTAAATCATCTAGTTTTTGAATGGGAGTGCTCTAAATAGATTTGGCAAGATGTACTAAAACTGTGTCTTATTCATAGAAGGGCTATGTCTTGGATTCAAGAACTTCATTGGGTTGTTACAAGATTAAAAGGAAAGTCATTCCTTATATTGATTTTGAAGATTGATCGTAGACCTGCACATAGCCCGGGTTACCCGTCTAGGCATGAAAGCTTGTTTGAATTTTAGGTGAGTTTGAGTAAAAATATTAGGCTTGAAAAATGAGCTTGGAAAAAAAAAAAGGCCCATTTAATATATAGGCTGAGCTCGAATTTAAACATTCAAAGTTCGGCCCGACTCGACTCGACTCGACCCGACCCATTTTTAAGTTTATAATATTTTATTTTTATTATTATGTAATTTAGGACACATTAAATAAATAACTATACTAAATACATAATATTACTCTATCGTAAACATTATAATAATGTTAAGATGACTATATAAAAAATTTCAATAAATAAAAAATATATAAAATTATTAAAAAAATTTTAAAAATAATATGGGCGGAACTAAAATGTGTTTGGGTTAATCTTCTGCAAATATGGGAGGGTCTGGACAAAATTTTAGGCTCATATTTCGAGTCGGGTTAGGCTTGAACAAATATAAAGTATGTTAATATTATGCTTAAACTCGACCTGAACCTAGCCTGACTTAGTCCATAAACACCTCTAATTGTTTGGGAGCATTTATCTACTTGATTTGGAAAAAAGAAAGAAACAATAGAGAGGTCATGAAATTTTAATCAACATTATGACATATATCAACACGCATTAGCTATCTTTTAATTTACTTGAGCTTCGGTTTCAATTTTTTTTTTTAAATATCTATCAGAGTGAACTTAGTAACTAATCATCTGTATTCTATAAACTTATTAAAATGAAATTTACCATATGATGAGTGAGAATTCGTAAGGGAGTTCCACTCAGGGGCATAAAAATGGAAGTCAATACCATGTCCACGATTAAAAAAGGAGCATGCAATCACCAATTTTAACTTTATCCAGTATCATCACTCAACACATTTCTTAGTACAATGTCGCTAGCACCGTTGATCCTCAACAAAGTCATCTCAATTCTTTCAAGTTGGCTAGTAGTAGTAGCCACCTTAAATGTACCAAATTGCGAGATTTATCTAGCATTAGCAGACCCCTATCAACCTCAAGATGAATGCGCGCGCGAATTGTTCCTTTTCAACATCACTCGCAGAAGCCTCAATAGTTTGGAAATTGTCCTCTAACCATTTCATCTTAATCTGGTTGCCCTTAATCTTGTTCGGCACCTTCCCTAATAGTTGTTCGCATGTTGCACTCTAGTTGACACTAATAATTGGACCTGTAATGACTTCCTCATCGGCAGGTAGATCGAGTTGTAGATTAACACCCTTGAGTGTAATTGTACACTCGCTGAAAGGAAGATTGAATATGTGTGTCTTCAGCCTCCATCTTTCAACCAAAGCACTGATAAGTGAGAGATCCAATTTAGTCCCCCGAGCATGCGAGTCATGTATAAAAATATTGCATCTCGCAAGTGTGCATGAATGACATCTGGTACGCCTTCGCTTAAATTGTTTATGCATGTCTCCAAAATTCGACCTTCGAGTTGAGTATATAAACATGAAAAAATTAATAATCTAGGCAACATAATAATTAACTATTTAAAATTAGATAATTTAATAAATTTTTTACCATTTGTAATTGAATACGAGAGATATGCTTGTCATCCAAACAACTAAATTGATTTTCATTTAAAAATTATAATGAATAAAATAAAATTAAAAAACTAAAAAATAATTGAGGATTAAAATTCAAAATTAAATATTGAAGATTGAAATTAAAAAATTAGAAATCGAGGATTGAAAATTGAGTATTTGATTGAAAAGAATGAAGTTTGGAGAGGTTTATATAAGAAAAATTATAATTATTGGACTCCTTGTAGCCGTTGAAAATTATAATTATTGCCGTTGAAAGAAAAATGCATCCTATAGAGCACCTTTTATCTCCAAAAATATCATAAATGGATAAATTTTTAAAATTTCTAACCTAATTTCTCAACAAAAAATTTCAGCATATTCACATAAATTAACCTATCCTCCATGTTAGTTTAGCAATAAAAAAAACGGGGGTAAAATACAAATAAAATAAACTACTTCTTACATAGCAATTAACGTCCATGCACGTAATCACCGTTCATCACCGTCCATTGTTTATCCAACGTCTGAAATCACATTTTTCTGGTCCTACTTCCCCCTCTATCTCTGATTTCCTTTTTCTTCTTTTTGCTACTTTAATTTACAACTTCATTGATAATTTGAAAAAAAAAAACGGCCGTTTCGGAAGAATCTCAGAGAAGACATTACGCTCTCTCCTTCTCTTCCTCCTTACCTCGCCTCCGTCTTTGCCTGTACATTTTTTATCCTTTTTTTTTCAATTTTTAAATAATATTTGTTGCTTCTGATTATAGTTTTAATTTTTTTTTTCTGTATTCTAAAATTTTATAATTTTCTTACAAGGAAAGAGGAAACGGAGTATTGATCTTCAGGCAACGTAAGTTTCTCATTATCGACGTTGATTTAATCGCAATTTAGTTTTAGGATTACATTTCTTTTGGGTTGGGGGGGGGGTTGGGTTTCAGGGAGATTACTTTTTGGTGCTTGGTAGTTAATTGATGCGGGAATTTGTTTTTAGATTTTTAAGTTCCTTGTTGAATTTTAATGTTTAATTAACCTATGTCGTGATGAAAAAAATACGATGTGAGTTTTTGTTCTTTTTTCTTTTCTATTTTGGTTGAATTTAGCGTCCAGTTATATGGTTTGTTGCTGAGAATATTATGAAATTTTTAAAATGAAAACTTGCTTTTTTGTATAAGTCTAATGGTCGATTGTGCTCTATTTGGTTGCTGAAGATTTCATCTAAAAATTTGTTTCTTTTCTTTTCTCTTCGTTTTTTAATGAAGATGGGACTTTTTTGAAATATAAAAAGTTGTAAAGTTGTTTCTGGTATCTTTTAAACACAAAACCCATTATTAATTGTAGTAAATGAAGAGGAGGAACTAAATAACATTTAGACATTGAAAGATGGGTTTTTATTTTCTTGTCTTATTGATATAGTTTTATTGATTGATTTTTTTTCTATGGATGTAGGGTTTTGAGGATGGTTACCGGCAGTAACATAGATATGCTACCAACGATGGATAATGGTTTTGAAATACCTAGTGGGAGTTTGGAAGAGAGTTTGACTGAACTAGAATTGCTTTTGCGAGCTCGTCATAACCAACAATCTGTGGGTCATGACAGGGATCTTAACATATATAGAAGTGGCAGTGCGCCACCCACGGTTGAGGGATCCTTGAGTGCTGTTGGTAGTCTTTTTGCTTATCCTGATTTTGGAGACAATAATGGTGTCAGTGGTGTTGGTGATAGTACTACTGGCAATAATGGAATGCTGTCTGAAGATGAGATACGTTCGCATCCTGCATATCTTTCATACTATTACTCCCACGAAAACATAAATCCAAGGCTGCCTCCACCATTGTTATCAAAAGAGGATTGGCGAGTTGCACAAAGGTTCCAGGCTAGTGGCTCTTCCATTGGGAACATTGGGGACTGGAGAAAGAAGAAGTTGGTTGATGGTGGTGATAGTTCATCATTATTTTCGATGCAACCTGGTCTTTATGTGCAACAAGGACAAAATGATTTGATGGAACTGAGGAATGCCAATGCAAGGAATATGTCCAGGAAGATGTCTGCTGAGTGGCTTGATAGAGGCCCAGATGGTTTGGCTCCGCTGTCTGCTACTGGGATTGGTGCAAGGAGGAAGAGTTTTGCTGACATTCTTCAGGTGATGTAGCCCCCAGGTCAATTGATAAATTCTAGGTTTTGTAAATTATTTTTATCCTCATTGTAACATGATATGTTTTAATATTTCTTTACTGATATGGGTTGTTTTGTCCTGTTTTCTTGTGATATTCCTAACCCCACGTCAAAAATATATTGATCTTTAGGTGATTTCCAGTTTACGTCCCTTTTTAATTCCTTTTTTTTCCTTGTTGGACTTATCTTTGAAGTTACTAAACTATTTTCACAATACAATTTCTAGATCAGACAACTTGTAGGATTCCGTGAATTTATGGGAACTTAACCATATATTTTGAACAAGTTAGGGATGCTAGTTCCTTTTTTCTCTTTTGTTCTTGTCTTTCATGCTAGAAGGATTATCTGAAAACTGAATAATACAATAATGTGATAACTTACTTTAACCTTCATATGATGATCAAAATAATCTGTGCAAAGAAAAGGATGGTATCAAATTTCAGCTTCTAGATCCTACATTACTTTGTTCTGCCCTTTAAAATAGTTTTCCAACATTTATGATGGAATGTATTCAATTATTTAATAATGTATGGTTATTTTTCACTTTGATGTTTTGTTTAGTAATGGTGTAGTCTTTTCTTATTCCTATTGTTTTTCATATATAAATTGTTTTTTTATGCTTGAAACATCTTGATATTGCTTAACATTAAACAACCTAATTTAAGTTAATTGAAAATGGATCATTAAGTGAAATACTATTTATTTAATTTAACTTGTTTTGTGGCACAACTGATATGATAAATCCTGCAGGGTGGACTTGATCGACCTGCCATCTTAACTGGCCACCTGTCAAGGCCAGCAAGTCGAAATACTTTCAGTGATATGTTGGATGTGGCTAGCATTGCTGATCCCAGCCCTCCTGGTTTTGGTAGTGGAGCAGAGTCCTTGGAGGGCTTGCCTGCTGGTGTAGCTCATCTTAAGAGCCATGGTAAAACTACTTCTCACTCTTTTGCCTCCGCTGTGGGTTCTTCGCTATCAAGGAGTACAACTCCTGAACAACATTTAGTTGGGAGGTCTCCTGGTTCTGGACTTCCTCCTGTTGGGAGCAAGGTCAGCCTAGTAGATAAAAAGAATATTGTTGGATCAAATGCTCAAAATGGGCATCCGTCTGCTGCGCCTGAGCTTGCTGAACTTGCAGCTACAATATCTGGGTTGAACTTATCGAAAACTAGACATGCAGATGAGAATAGCCACATGCGATCTCATCTTCAGGCTGATCTGGGTAATCAGCAGAATTTTCCATTAAACTTGCCAAATGGTCATAGTCATAGTGTGCAGCAGCAATTCATTGACAAGTCCAGTGCTGAAAAGCTCTTATTTTCTCCAAACTATATTGACTTCGCAAGGGAAAAGGGGATTGCACCTAATATTAATGCTTCTAAGATTAGTTCCAATGGGGAAGTCAGGATTCCCAAAAGAACTTCCTCTTCTGCAGATCTTTATGCAAAAGTGCATCCTTCTGGATTTGGAAGTTTGGAAGGATCTGATGTTGCACATCCCAATGTGAATCTTTTGAACACAGATTTCATTGGCCGTCTACCTGGTGCTTATTCGGTTAACCAGAAGCTAAATTCTGCAGTTAAGAACAATTTAAGTGCGGGTATGGTATTTTCTCAAATCTTGTACTTTGCTTTTGGTATTTTTCACTTTCTACATTTTTCTCTTTAACATCTTTTTCTTCTGGTTTTTATTTTAGGTTTCTCCTTGACTGGTACTGGTGATAGGCAAAGTTCAAATAGAGCAGGAAATCAAGGGTCTGACCTCCTTTCTCCACTTGTAGATCCTCGTTTTATGCAATACTTACAAAGAACTTCTTATGGGACACATACTGCGGCTAGTCCTGATTCTTTGCTTGCCGGGAACCATGGTGGTACTTTGCATGGGGATTTGGATGGCCTTCAAAAGGCATACATTGAGGCAATACTAGCTCAGCAGAAGCAGCAGTATGAATTGTCGCTTTTAGGTAAAGCTGGTGGTCTAAATCAGGGCTATTATGGGAATTCTTCATATGGCCTCGGCATGCCATATGCTGGAAATCCACTGGCAAATTCTGTACTTGCGAACATTGGTTCTGGGAGCATACAGAATGATAGAACTGCACGTTTTAATTCAATGATGAGAAGCTCATCAGGGTCATGGCACTCAGATATCAGTAGTAGTATGGATGGAAGATATGTATCATCTTTATTGGATGAATTTAAGAACAACAAGACTAGGTCTTTTGAACTCTTAGACATTGCTGACCATGTTGTTGAATTCAGGTTGGTGTCTCGGTGCCTTCCTTTACCTTATAATGCATTCGTGCGTGTAATGTCCTGACCCTAATTTGTATTATGATGCAGTACGGATCAGTACGGTAGTCGCTTTATTCAGCAGAAATTAGAAACTGCCACAGAGGAAGAGAAGATCAAAATATTTCCTAAGATTATTCCCCATGCTTGTGCTTTGATGACTGATGTCTTTGGAAATTATGTCATACAGAAAGTATATGCTTCATGATGTACTCATTTAAATCTTCCAACCACCTTGTTTATCCAGATATAATTGGTTAGTCTAACTGTTAAGCTGGATTTGCAGTTTTTTGAGCATGGTACAGAAAGTCAAAGAGCGGACTTAGCCACTCAGCTTACAGGTCATGTGTTGCCTCTTAGCCTTCAAATGTACGGTTGCAGAGTGATTCAAAAGGTCCATCAACTGTGTTTCCCTTTCTTTTTATTCTTCCTATAAAAAAAAATTCTCTTGCTTTCTTGGAGTCATTGACTACCAATAGTCTCCATGGCACTGAATTCATTTTCTATTAAATCCAGGCATATTGGTATTTTTACTGTTTTACATGCTGCTGGAGACCAGTGTAATCATTTAAATTATAATAGCTATTGTTTTGTTGTTCGGAGCACTTGAGTGCATCCAAGAATCTTTGAGTGTAACCGGATATATTAGCATTGTAATGAGTTTGGAGCTTTTCATGCACGTGCCTTATGAGAATGTTTTACAAGGTTAAAGTAAATTGCTTGTATATCTTTGGGGTTATGGAAGCCTCTGATTGCTACAAATCTGGTGACTGCAGGCTTTAGAAGTGGTTGATGTGGACCAGCAAACCAGAATGGTGGCAGAGCTTGATGGTTCAATCATGAAATGTGTTCATGATCAGAACGGTAATCATGTTATTCAAAAGTGTATAGAGTGTGTCCCTCAGGATCGAATTCAATTTATCATTTCAGCTTTCTATGGCCAAGTCGTGGCGCTTTCTACCCACCCTTATGGTTGTCGTGTCATTCAGGTTTGAAACATCCCAATCCTACCCTTTCATTGCTGGAGATTTGTCATTTACTTTTATTGATTTTACTCACTATTAATGCTGATAGAGGGTGCTGGAACATTGCAATGATGCAAAAACCCAACAAATCATTATGGATGAGGTCATGCAATCTGTATGCACTCTAGCACAAGATCAATATGGGAATTATGTTATTCAGGTATCCGAGCATCCCTTTTGAATCTAGCCTATTTACTTTTCATTTGGGAAACTGATCTACTTTATCTGCTTTATTGTTTTTGCATATCCATTGCTAATTGTAATATGTTTTGTCTTGGTTTCTAGATCAATCTTATTATTGAACTATTTTGAACAGTGTCTTGAACCTGTTTCTGTGTATGTTTTGTTTTATGCTTAAATGACTCATTAGTTGTCCCATTTGACTCATTATTTCTTCCCTTCTTTCCTGTTGCTTGTTCCTCTAGCCACCTTCTGCGAATATGTCCTATGTCGAGCATCAATGTTGTGGTATTATGTGTCACTGACACGTTTATCTCTGTGTGGTAGCATGTTCTTGAACACGGTAAGCCACATGAGCGGTCCACGATCATCAGCAAGCTTGCTGGACAAATTGTGAAGATGAGTCAGCAGAAATTTGCTTCTAATGTCGTTGAAAAGTGCTTGACTTTTGGTGGGCCAGAGGAACGACAAATTCTGGTCAACGAGATGCTTGGTTCAACTGATGAAAATGAGCCATTACAGGTATGTTGCAATAGTAATTTCTTTTTCCACATGTAAATAGTGATTCATCATTCATATATTTACTTGTGTATGCCATTACTTGTGTATGTTTTATCTTCTAGTACTATTCCTTCTTTTTCCTTTTTACAACAAGTTCTATAAAAACCTTTGAGTTTTGTTACAATATATGTTGAAGCATCATCTCTCTTTGTTTCCTAATCAAATGAGTACAATAAATAAATTTAGCAAGAAACTTGCAAAAATATAGGAAATTTGGTATTATTCAATGTCATCCTAAAAAATATGGCGTGTTTGTAGAATACTTCACATCTATGTTGCTTGGACTCTTCATTTTTCATGAAATACCTGTATCCAACACATGGATATGGGGGTTATGACCTCCAAGGATCCTTCAAATACATGGAAAAACCTTGAAAATTAACCATATCCGTATCCGATACTCACACCCAAGTCCGAGAAACATAGCTTTGCATCAGGATTTAAATAGTAGCTGCACTGTGACATTGCGGCCACTATTTTCCGATTTCAGATTTCTCTACCATGGATATTCACTGCTTATATTTACCATAATTGCCAACAATAGCATCCATTATATCCGCAACTACAATAGATGCTACATGACCAAAAACACATCCGTGACCATATTTTAATCCTTTCTTAGCATCCCCTAGACCAGTCCAAGTGCATTTTAGGCCCCCTTTTCTTTGTTGTTTTACCTTTGGTTTTTCCTGCACTCCAAATTTTTCCTTGTATATATGTTGATGCAAAATTCCCAGGTACCATGGGATGCTTTTGTAAGCAGTATAACTGTGCATCAGGATTTAAATAGTAGCTGCACTGTGACATTGCGGCCACTATTTTCCGATTTCAGATTTCTCTACCATGGATATTCACTGCTTATATTTACCATAATTGCCAACAATAGCATCCGAGAAACATAGCTTTGCATCAGGATTTAAATAGTAGCTGCACTGTGACATTGCGGCCACTATTTTCCGATTTCAGATTTCTCTACCATGGATATTCACTGCTTATATTTACCATAATTGCCAACAATAGCATCCATTATATCCGCAACTACAATAGATGCTACATGACCAAAAACACATCCGTGACCATATTTTAATCCTTTCTTAGCATCCCCTAGACCAGTCCAAGTGCATTTTAGGCCCCCTTTTCTTTGTTGTTTTACCTTTGGTTTTTCCTGCACTCCAAATTTTTCCTTGTATATATGTTGATGCAAAATTCCCAGGTACCATGGGATGCTTTTGTAAGCAGTATAACTGTGCATCAGGATTTAAATAGTAGCTGCACTGTGACATTGCGGCCACTATTTTCCGATTTCAGATTTCTCTACCATGGATATTCACTGCTTATATTTACCATAATTGCCAACAATAGCATCCGAGAAACATAGCTTTGCATCAGGATTTAAATAGTAGCTGCACTGTGACATTGCGGCCACTATTTTCCGATTTCAGATTTCTCTACCATGGATATTCACTGCTTATATTTACCATAATTGCCAACAATAGCGTCCATTATATCCGCAACTACAATAGATGCTACATGACCAAAAACACATCCGTGACCATATTTTAATCCTTTCTTAGCATCCCCTAGACCAGTCCAAGTGCATTTTAGGCCCCCTTTTCTTTGTTGTTTTACCTTTGGTTTTTCCTGCACTCCAAATTTTTCCTTGTATATATGTTGATGCAAAATTCCCAGGTACCATGGGATGCTTTTGTAAGCAGTATAACTGTGCACTTGTATGAACTGACAAGCAATAAATTTTAGGTGTCCCTATTGCAGACCTCACATTGTGCTATTTTACAAATCAAATATCATATATATATATTTTTCTGCTTTTGCTCCTTGGTTTGCAGTTGCATAATATGAAGTTTGTTGAATGCATAACAGGCTATGATGAAAGATCAATTTGGAAACTATGTCGTGCAAAAGGTTCTTGAAACATGCGATGATCAAAATCTTGAGTTGATTCTTTCTCGAATCAAGGTCCATTTAAATGGCCTGAAGAGGTATACTTACGGCAAACATATTGTTTCCCGTGTTGAGAAGCTTATTGCAACTGGAGGTAAGCACCGGTTAATATTTGTCATAAAGTTCGACGTACTTTCTATTTAGCCTACTATTATTAGTCACTCATGCAAACTTAAAAACCACATTTTTTTTTCTCTGATCACAGAAAGGCGTATAGGATTACTATCCAGCCTATCCTCATTGAGCTCCTGAAAAGCCCATATATGGCTTCTCTTCTCTGCATTCATGACAAGACTGCAAATCAATGCAATTTTGTACAGCTGACATGGATGGTGAGTTTCTTATTCATTATCCTGAGTCTTATCCCTACTGAAAAGGAGTTTGTAGATAAACACAAATCTGCTAGACCTAGAGAATAAGATGATCGTTGTCGATATATGATTTTGTATATTCGTCGCACTAGCACTATTATGAAAAGAAGACTTCACCGATGGTTGAATCGGAAGAGGATGGCATATATTTTTCATATCCATTCTGGAAATTTAGATGATTGAAGCTATATAGATTGTAAAAAGCAGAAGTTTGGGTGTAAATTGCTTAATAACAGGTAGAGTTCCCTAATTAGGTGAAGTCTTTTTGAACTTTGAGAATTTTTTATGGAAAGCTATATATATATATATATATATATATGTAAATATGCAGCAAAGTTTTGGACTGTTATTTTATTGGTAAGGCTTATTATCTGATGAATATTATTTATTTATAATGTTTTTGCTATTTATTAATGTACTCACCATCCTAATTTACTTAAGGGTTCTCAGTGCATAGGAATATTCGTATTGATTTTTCAATCTATCATTTTTGTTCTTGTTTTGGTACCCTCCGGTTAATTATTAGTGCAATTTAAGCACTTGTTTAAATGGAGAATTGTATTTTGGCTTCTTCAAAATTCAAATAATTTAATATAAGCTCTTTTAATACAATTTTAATTTTGATTCTTTCAAATTTTAATAATTTTATCTCCCAACTTCCAACATATATTCTTGGCTTCATTTCTGTGGATATTATCTTTTAGTATATTATTTCAGTGATATTTGATATTTTCTCAAATATTTTTAATGTATAGCTCAGTGTTAATTCAAAATCAATATTAGTACAATATTTTTGGGAAATTTTCATCACCCCTTTTAAACATTTTCTATGACTAGAAGTTCAAGTTATATTTATTTATTTTTTGACAAATATTTGCACTTTCATGCGTACTTGTTTTTGGTTATGATAGTACTAGATTTGATCATGAGCTGACTCATTCATTTAAGTTTGTTTTTGGTTATGTTGGTACTAGACCTGATCATGAGCCGGATCACTCGTCTCAGTCTAAAGTCCCACTTGAAAAGTGGGAAGATTTAGACAAAATTATAGGTCCAAAAAATGGACTTACATAAAAATATAAGACTTGTTTTTTAAATGTGTTGGGTCTTAGGTAGGATATTTTGGTCTAAGTTTGGCCTAAAACAACTGTTTTGTTATTGTTTTGTTGCCATTTTGTCACTGTTTTATTGTTATTTTATTACTATTTTAAAAGCATTTTGTTGCTATTTTAAAGATTTATTTGTTAAGTCGCAATTATCTCAATGTTATTTAAATATAAATATTTTTTAATATATTTTTAATTTGTTGAGAAATATTTATTTTAGTGTATTTGATATATTAAATTTTTATAAAAAAATTAAAAAAGAAGCAATCCAGATGAGTTGGATTGGATTGGGGTTTAACATTTTTAATTTGGACCAAACTTGAATAAAAATGTTGACCCATTTTCTGGTAAGGCTAAGCAAAACCCAAATCTAAAAAATGCATCAACTCAGCCATTCTGGTTTTAGTTACTCTCTCTGTTTGTTCGTGTCATGTAGTGGTATAATGCATGGTATTGCCAGTGCTAAGCATTATCCGATAAAAATTTTAGCAACTTAAAAAAGAGCAACTAGAAAAGACTCTGTAGAAAAGGAAACGAAATCTAAGAAAAACAAACATGTTCATTAATCGAAGAAATTCTTTTTTTGCATTCCGTTGGTTTTAGGCTTCACAAACAATATTAGCAAATGGAAGATACAATGTAAGTGTCTTATAATCTTAATAATGTAGTTTATTTATTTAGTAAATTAGAAATAGTTTTATAAGTAAAATAAAAATGAATAGAAAATATCATTACGTACACTTATTTACACAAAAATGGAACTTGGAAAAAGCAACCCAAGAAAGACAGAGCAGCAGATGCTTGATGTTTTCTTTGAGCTCCTTGGAAAGTTAATGAAGTGCTAAACTTCTTCAAACCATCCACCATTTCTTCTTTTTCTTAGGCAGTTCTGGACAAAACACAACAACAGTTTCTTTAATCTAATCATTATCATGTTCTTGTCACATTCCAGTCCAGGTAACATAGGTAATGTCCATAACATAAAAGTACTGATCTGAAGATATATCTATCTGGCAACATAAAAAGCATTGGGAAAAGAAGAAACGAGTGTTGCTGTTTTTACCTCCTTCTGGATATATGGAATTGTAGTGCACCTCAGCCCAGAAACTCAAGAAAATAACTGCACAAATCACAAATCATAAACAAGCAACATGGAAGTAAGCATCAAGTACATAAAAACACTGGCATCCAGAACAGCCTATTAGACAAAGTATAGCACCAACTTAATCCCAATTCCAAGCAGTTCTTGGCTTTAACTACAATGCTTAAATAACTAAAGACACAAACATAGCAAATTGATTATCAATTTGGACCATGATATGACAAAATAAAATCTCAGCACAAGTATATCCACTCGTCAATAATTCAACAACCTAAACTGTTTCACAACCAGCAATGCGCACACATCCTTCTTTTACATATCTAAATTTTTCATTTTCTGTTTTATACCATAAAGTGTATACACAACAAGCATTGTAACTTCAGATTGACCTTGAAATCTAAAATCTAATTATATATTGGAACATCTCAGACACACGAATCATATCTGTCATGAAAAATTAATGCTACATCTCCAATATTAAATCAAAAAGGAAAAAAAGAAAGGATTAAAAACATTAAGGTATCTTACTTCGTTCAGACATTTGATAATGTGGAAGGATCTCAATGTAACATGTATCCTTGAATGAAGTTAGTACAAATATCTTCACCCCATACTGCAGTCAACAGCAAATTTACATTTCTCAAGTGGTCCATGTCAGAAAAAGCGAAAACACTAGCATTGGAAATGAAATGAAGTATCTTAATTTTTGAGTGCTGGAAACCATATAAATTTGCGACAATCACACATCTCTTCATAGCAACTTCTCAAGCATACCATGCATGATTCGACAAACTAATTCTCTTTACAATAAGTAAATGCTAAAGAAAATACAAACAGAAGTCCTAAATTATTATGCTATGAGACTTACCCAATATGATTAAGGTTTAAAATTTCAATGAATAGGAACCCATATTACACGATTTATTTTGCTGCATTACTTCAACCCACAAGTTTGCAGCCATTGTCATTTCTTTAGGCAAGCTTTACAAGATATTGCTTCACATAAATTTGCAAACTTAGAAAAACCACCAACTCATTGTAGTAACAAAGTTTGACAAAATAGGTATAGCTTCATGTTATACTTCTTTTAGAAGATAAGCATGAATAAAGAACTTAATGGCGAAGTTTCAAAAGAAAAAAAAAGTAATAAAATCAGTTTCATATATAACAGGAGTTTTAAGCCTTATGGTAGTACAAATTTATGGTCTACATTCAAATTCTAGCAACTCAACAGTCAGCTGGAAAAGAACTATGCTAACTCATGTTAGAAGTAAAAAGGTTTGGTAGTTGACCATACCCAATCAGCAGCTGCTTGCAATGTAAGATGATCCCCCCATTCACTGGTCCTGTATCATCAATGTAAATAAGTATATTAAGGATGAACGTGTTCTTAGAAAGTTTTTAGTGATAAAATAGTAAAGAAATAAATATTATTACTTGTTCATTTTCTTCAAGTAGTCACCATAAGCCATTGGAACATAACCCTCATACATCTCCGGATTTGATTTAAGCTAATGAAATCAACACATCATCAGAAAACAGAAGCACAAGACTAACAGATTAAACTATTAACTATGCTGTGAAAGGACTTAAGTTGACAAGATAAAATTGAACTTACAGAAGGAGAGGGAAAAAAGACAACCAACCTGGGAAACAACTTGCTGCCTCACAAACCTGTGGTGGTCTTGAGAACGGTAAAGTTGGTCTGACAAAGAGCGAAACTGGGACATATAAAATAAGGGAAACATGTAAGGTATTGACAAGAAGGGCTAATCAAAATTAGAAAGAGACGCTCTAGGGTTATAAAGTCAGTTAATAAGTCAATACTGAAGCATAACAACCTATTTAACACCCATGCATGTTAATATGCAATTTAATATATAGTTTATAGTGAATCAAGTAAAAACAACCTGACAGTTACCATCACCATGAACCTTATTCTCAACCAGACCATACAACAGCAACCTGAAAGATAAAATCATAAATTTAAAATTGAATATATGTGATAAAATCATAAATTGCATTCATGACTAAACCAACTGAACACTAAAGCATCTTTTTAAGAAAATGGAGAAGAAAAACAAATGGAAAAGGAAGTTTGTAGAGAAAGGGAACTGCATGGCAAAGGAACAAACATTTTACCAAAATGGATCCCAACACAAGAATTGAACTATCTTATAAAACTGTCAACAACCACTTGGCCTAGTGGCAAGATATCTGTGTTGTGTTATATGAGAGCTTTAATTCAACAAGTTTTCATTGTAAACAAAATATGCATGCTCAAATACACCTTACTACATTGAAAAAAAGGAATTAAGGACCCCTCCGAAAAGGAGAACTATCTACTAATATGGATCCAAACATTAGCAACCACATCATAGAAATGGGAAAATGTCAAATGTACCAATTAAATGGCACCAATTATCCTCTATCCACATCAAAATATATTTAAAAGATAACATTCTTTTCATTTTTCATTCCTTGATTTCCCACTACTGCAAGAATGAAACTTAGAGCAAGTGGATCTCATTCTAGTGAGTACAGTTTGGAGCTAAATGAACTCAGGTAACTAGATTGGTGAGATTTCTATTAAGGGACTTTGTTAGTTACTTTTCTTAAAACATACTGCAAAACAGAGTGAGGAACTAAACTTGATTCTTATTTTACAGCTGTTAATTTAGAATTTGCACTGTGATTTACTTGTAGCACTGCATAAATTTAAGGTATCATCCTTCTAAGGTATTGCTATCATTAAAGAAAAAAGCTTCTTTTAGGAATTTTATGGCTCTTGATCGGGAATACCAGAAAAATAAAAAAGGGGAGGGGGGGGGGGAGAGACTATAACATTCAAAGAGAAAGCAATGGGCAGATAAAACAAGAGAGATCATATTTTAACCAAGTAGTATCTAGTGATGCATAAGGTTCTAAATGAGTGATATTTAGTCTTCGATAGACCACGTAACAAGCATGAAACCAGCAGTACTACCCTAGTTGCTTGATATGCAAATGTGCTTCTATCAATGGTCAAGGGTTTTCTTCGAATTACTGATCCTGGGATTGCATCATATTCTGGAATGTTAATTCTCATAATATGAAAATTAAGATATGAAAGCAAAGCAACCCAAAAATAGTATTTTGCCTCAAAATCAAAAGAGAAACAGATGAAACAGACCAAGATAAAAGATAATGTCAAGCCAAACCTATCAAGCAGCCTTTGATGGTCTGATATCTCTTCATCAACCGATGGTATATCTCCATTAATTTTAGGTACATGCTACACAATCACAAAATTAGCAACGTCAATTCCAATTAAACTCACTAATAGGAAAAGGGTCAAGAATTCATATGCATGAAAGAATTTTTCCTTTTTAAATCAGTAGAAACAACTTAATGGTGAACCTTGAGACACTTCGAACAATCCTACCCTACTCAGCTCTAATGGTTGAAGTTTAAACGAAGAACATATAAACAATGAATCCATTTGAACAGTTATGAACATTAATCCTTCTGTTCCTGAAGACATTGTACACCGAACAAGTTTCATAACATTCATTAGAAATTTTCTAACCAAATGGAAAAAAAAATCATAATTATCCTTAAACTTAACTACATTTGGCTCTTATTTTTCAGTACATTGGAGGAAAAAAAAATGGTAATCTTGTAGCCTTCATTACTGATCTTAAAAATTGGATATACTTCCACAAAACATAAGGAATGAAGTCAGAACAGGCATTCTTTTATTGAAAGAAGAGCTTGTCTAAGATTGCAACTGATGCAGGATATCTTTTAATTACCATGAGTTATTCTTCAAATTTCATTCCTCAGGAAAGAGATCGAAAACACAAGGACTTCATCAAATTTATAATAAAATAAAATCAACTAACAATGAAAGAAAAAGAAATGTGATGAAATGATGCTTCCACCACACTGCAGAGGAACTTCAGTTAAAAAAAAAAAACCTTTGAAACCTAATAAACAAAGCAACTTTCCAGACTTGTACGTAGTACTTACAGGAATAGGAACCATGTCATTCAACCTCTTCTCTACTTCACCATCAAGAACAGATGACTCGTCGATTGTATCTATACGCAACATGTCTTCACCATGATAAAGGTTGTCTCCCATGCCATAATTACCACCTAGTTCACTTCTAAAATCATCTGAATCCCTTGTCCCATGATTAACTTCATCTTCACAATCTATACACAGTAGGCAACACTATTGCATTAAATAAAATCCCTATAATCAATTAGTCAATATGGCAACTTCAGAAGTTCACACTACCGGAACTATGTTGTCTTCCTTGAAGGCCAAACCAATCTTGGGAAAGAATAGAGTCTCGACTAGGATTAGTAAATCCAGATGCCTCTGCGGCAGCGACTCGTGAGAGTTCCTCTTGCAGGGCATGTGCAATAACAGCATCATTCTCTACATTTACACATTCAGGTTCGTAACAACCCTCTCTAATATGCACAGTTTGACTATTGAATTTTTCATACTGAGTAACACTACAACTGGCACCAGAATGGCTATATACACAAACTTGTATATCTTGGAGACCCCATTGAGCAACATCAGGATCTATATCACATGTAATCATTGGTAAAATTATAAAAGAATGTCGTCCACGTTTCTTCCTTAACTTGTTACTCCCCGAAAGAAATTCTAAGAAAAAGAACAAAAAAAAAGTAAATGAATCATAATTAGCACATGAATATCCCCCATCTCAGATTAGGCAAATATATAGACAAAATGCTAAAAGAAACTAACATAAAATTTTGAATGTAGGATAGAAGCACAAAAACTCTAATTCCAAACTACAAATTCTTAGAAAAGGTTTACGATTTTCCAAATATAATATTTATAAACAAAAATATTGCAAAAATTCTATAACATTCAAGATATGATTGTCATGATCAAGTTATAATGATCATATCCAGTAAAAAGCTTCTTATCTTTAGCAATTCCATCAATGAAAATTGATGCATACAGTGTATAAGTCGGTATCGGCCAAAACGAGAAAAAACAAAATGAAATTTTGATGGAACGTTACCGACTACCATGGTATACACTGAAATTTAGCTTCAATATTTAAGCGATGAAATGCCTTATCAACAATTTTGAGTGAATTTTTAGTGAAGATTTTATGTCTTCATTCCAACAATACTACCTCATTGACATCTAATTCAAGATTTTTATTGTAAATAGGAGATTGGAATTCAGGTTCCTTTTATTTTACACAATCTGGTGTTATATATACATACATCCTCCCATCTTTATCTTGTGGTAATGTTTTAGAAGTAACATGAGAAACCAATTCCACTTTATTTACTGGTATCCATCTCATCGATTTGATTCCTTACAATAGGAATTCCATAGAATTTATTTCCAGTAAGGAAAATTTTTCAGATATAGAGAAAATGAATTGAACAAAAACAAAAACAGAAAAATCCAATTATCTTTCATGGATAAGAGAAATAGAATCTTTAAAAGTTACCCAAAAAAAAAAAAAAAAAAGAAGCAAAACCTTACCTGATCTAAAAAATTACAGCAGCGAGCCAAGAATAGCAGAAGAGAATGATTTGATCTTTAACTTACTATTTTATAGTGATATTATAACAAATCAAATTTTAATTATCTTAAGAAATACTATTACTGATGCGGCTCAGTTTGAAAACTTCAAAAAAGTACAGCCTTGAAAGCTAAATACACCTAACATTAGCACCTGTTTGCCTAATATTTTTGACAAATGCCTAATTTGTCAACAAATTATAAATATTCTCCACCAAAATGAAAATAAATCACTCAAAATATGTAATAAAATATGAGTTTTTTTTTTTAAATTAATTTAATTTTGGAACCAAAATGAAATTAAGTTTTAATATTTGATGTACCATTTTATTTTTTCTAGTTTATTATTATTATTATTTATAAATATTTAAATTCACATGAAACAACATTAATTCTAATATTAAATATAAAAATTAAAACTAAAATTAAAAATAATTTAGTTAATATATATATCTTCGAATAAAAAAACTACTTATACCTTTTATATTTATATACTTTTATTGGGTTTTCCATTCATGTTAATTATGAGTTAGTTTAATGCAACACGTGGTTAAAGGATTAGACTATAAAAATAGTCACTTTTATTTGCCTTATATTACATTTTGGTCATTTAGGTTTGAAATGTTACGTTTTAGTCACTTACATTATCGTTTTGTTACGAAGTGGTCACTCTATTGTTAAGCTCCGTTATCTTCCTAACTGCGGTCCTACGTGGTAGTCCAAATGGGTTTTAAATGTTAACTTGGATGTCCTACATGACAGTCCAAATTAAATTTATTTAATTAAAAATCTATTTTTATCTCAGCAACTGAAGATCCAAGTTGGCACTTAAAACCCATTTGGATTGCCATGTAAGACTGCTGTTAGGGGTAATGAAGTTTAACGGTAAAGTGACCACTTTGTAACAAAACGATAACATAAGTGATTAAAACGTAACATTTCAAACATAAACGACTAAAATATAATCTGAGACAAATAAAAATGACTATTTTTAATTGTTTCCACTGTCTGATGACTTTGTCGAGAAATTGACATTCTTAAAGGAAGGAATTAAGCATGAATTGGAATGTTGAAAAAACTACATTCTCTGACGTATGCTTAGATATTTTAGGCATCCAAATCTTATCTTTCCACTGCAGATGATAAACAAATAATAAAAGGGAAAGTATTACAATCCCTAAATTTTTTATCTTTAATTTTATATTCAATAATTTTAATTAAAAATATAAAATTTTAATTAATTATAAAATAGTAACAACAAATAATAATATGATTGTCTTTCTATATAAAATTTAATTCAAAGAGCAAGTGAATATTTTTAAAACTATAGGAATCAAGTGTGTTTTTTACATTAAAACTGAAAAATGATAAGTGTCGTCTACTCAACCACCGAGTGTTGGACGCAATGGCAAAACCCAAAAAGAAAATAGGGCTTGAGCTTTGAAGACAACATCGTTAGAAATGATAGTCATAAACTCCGAATATGGACCATAAAACAAACATAAAAAGAATCAAAAATTGACTTGAATGATTTATTTTAATTTGACTTCACATATGTTCATTGGTTCCATTGTAGAAAAAAATGAAAGACCCGATGAATCAGAACACTGTCAAGAACACCAGACCAACCGGTCAGACCAGTTCAATCGGGAATGGGAGACTGGTCCAGTGTATACCATCGAACCAGTTGCAAACCAGTGAACAACTGATTAAACTGGTAAAAATTGGTTTTAAGTTTTTGCATGTATCTCCATACACGTTGGACATGGGCAACAAAGTACATAAGATTTTATATAAGAACCTAGAAGCTAGCTACTATTTTAGGGTGAATCACATACAAGCTACTCTAAAGCATCTAAAATTTTTAATTTAACTATGCAGAGTTTGATCTAAGCTTCCATCAAGGTCAAGGTAGATTCAGATTTTATGTAGCAGTTCAATGTTATAGCCAGTTGGCCCAGTTCAACCCTCATCACCAGTACACGATATTGCCAGAAAAAAAGTTTTAGAGTCCAACCCACCATACAGGCATATATATTATCAGCTTATATAATAGAAATAGCTTGAAACACCAATCCAACTTACACGATATTGCCAGAAAAAAAAAAGAAGCTTATATTATCAACCCTCATCACCAGTACACGATATTGCCAGAAAAAAAGTTTTAGAGTCCAACCCACCATACAGGCATATATATTATCAGCTTATATAATAGAAATAGCTTGAAACACCAATCCAACTTACCTATAAGTTTGTATATTGCCTTCTGTATGCACCTTTCAAGCTTATTAAACTGCTTCTGCATATAACATTGCAGATTCAAGTTTAGTTTCTAGGAAGCAACATTGACAAATTGATAACACACAATTTGATTCACAAATACAATAAATTGAAACCAAAGACTATTGCTTAGTACCTCATTGACTTTTGAAGACAGACATGCCGGTGCAACAGGGTTTTCAAATTCAAACTTTGGTAGTAATGTGTGAGCAACTTTAACCCTCTGAAATTGCCCATCATTCGATACATAATTTCAGCACAAAGTTGTGTTCGAGTGAAAAAGGTGACCAGGACAATTACACAAGTTAATGATAGAGAGTCTTAACAATCATTGTGTACTCATATTTTACTTGCAAACAAGTAAATTCAAAAATCTTACACGTTGGATCCAAGGGAAAAGACGGAAATGGTGTTGTCTCCCTTGTTTAACCAGAATGGTGTATTGTCAGCTATAATCTCTCAAGAATTATGTACACTAACTACTGCTTCTATTGAACAAAGATAAGTTGCATTGCATATTTCCTTTGGAAATTAAAGATTCTGGAATTGACTGAAATATTTTAAACCATTTATAAGTTTCAAAAAGTACCTCCACGATGAAAGGAATGCTCGAATGTGGCAACAAATCTAACACAAGCCATTCTTGACTGCTCTAGTTAGTGACAATGTCTAAAACAGATCCCCCCCTGCCCACTGACAAACTAGTGCATAAGCATTAAGCTTCAACAAAAGCTCTTTGATACTTCTTCTGCTTGAATATCTGTTCTGTCATCAGAATCTGCATCTATATCTGAACCCTTCTCCAACTTTTCATGCTTAATAAACCGATTGTTTATCCTTCTATTCTTCAAAATCCGATCGGATTCCTTTACCAACCTTATGTATTTCTTCCTCACAACCAGCATAGGATGTTTTTCTATGCTAGAGTTACCACAATATGCCTCCTTAAGAATTGCAGTACAAGTTTTGTTCTTAAAAGATAAATAAAACATATGAGGATGCCTTTCGAATGCTTTATGGACTTTCTGAGGTAATCCAAAATATTTCTTAAGACACAAAAGCTTCTTCCTTTCAGCTGAGTGCTCAACAAATAAACTCAACAACTCATGAAGCATCCCCACAACTCTCTTCTCGGCAAAATCACTATCCGGATCCAAATGCCAAAAATCCTCATAAGGTGAAACATACGGAAGTTTTTGAAATTCATTTAGCCAACTTTCAATCTTCCTCCTTAGCCTTAAACCCTTTGATGGAAAAAGTGGAAACTCAATTCCTTCCAACGTACCACCAAAATAAACCCCATTTTTCATTGCATTCCTTTGCATTATAGACAATAATTTTTCTCCATTACTCTCAACAGTCAATCCTTTCAACCCATCTTCCATATCCACAAACCTAAAAGACTCATCAAGAAGATCCCCTTTTGATTCATCCAAAAACCTTTCAGGCAACCCCAAATACCAAGCCATTCCTTTAATAATCTTCAAAGGCAAAACTTTATCTTTACTCATCAAAACAAACCTTCTCAACCTATCTTTCAAATCCTCCTTGCATTCCTCCAATACCCTTTTCTCCTCTCTATCAATCTCAGCAGCTTCAGAGGTCAACCTAAACCAAGGCAAATTGTGTTCACCTCTAAACTCCTCAAAAACTGAAGGGTATTGCCTTAGGAACCTAGCAACCCTAATGGAAATATCAAATTCCAAGCCTCTTTTTGAAACAGCAGAAATTGGGATACAACCATTGGGATAATTCACAATGAAGTTTTTGAGTTGAATAATCGGTTTAAGCTCAGCAGATTTATGGATGTGTAGTATGGAGTCAAAGAATGGATCTTTCTTCCATTTCATGTACACATTCACATAGTTGCTAATTTGGGTATATCTAAAAGGAGATTTCTGGTGATCGAAGAGGGAAAAGATTGAAATTTTGGAACAAAAAAATTGATTTCCAAAGTGGGTTGTAAAGTAGGAGTTGTGAAAAAACATGGGTTTAGTATTGTTGGGGGAGATTTATGAGGTTCTTACCATGTTACCAACTCATTGTTGTTGGGAGATGCAGAAGAAACAGCAGGATTGCAAAGTTGAGAGACCTCGGATGGAATCGCTACTGCAGACACCGCTGGTTATGTGGTTGCCACTTGCCAGCCTCACTGCTCACAGGCGTCTACGGTGTACGTATGGAAAAGAAATTTAATCAAAAGTGATGGGCCCAAGCCCCATACAAGAGAAAGGCCTAAAAAGACCAGAATACTACAATGAATGCAACACCCCAAAATCAGAGCCATCAACGGCCAACAATTGGATAAAGGAGAGGGACAAGATTCCACCCCCCAAGGAGGGGGAAACCAAGAGTCGCACCATTAAGGGGGGCAAACAGGGCTGCATATTTGTTCATATCACTTCAATTTTAACATTAAGTTCATTGAGTTGAAAGTTGGATCATTATACATGTTATGCATTACTAAACTATCACATTCAAAACTTTGATCTATTTCCTGTAATTTTAACCTCTTTTTTTGTTTTAATAATTCATTTTATGTAAATTTTAACTTGTTTGCATATTTTTCTCTTGTTTATGTTATTTTAGTGCTCCAAAGCTATGTTCCTGTCCTATTTTTAATAATCTAAATTTCATAACCTTGTGAATAGAGGTGTTAATGGGTGAAATCAGATATTAACCTGGAGGAAAAGGAGGAGGAGATAAGCTAGCTGCACCACCACCTGCGCAGCTGCTCAACCAGCCATGGTTTTAAAGAAGTTGATGAAGGAAAAAGTAAGATTCCTTACTGAAGATTACCGATCGCCCATGACTGTAGACATTTAGCATGTCCAAGTAATTTCATCCAGCCAATTTTGTTATGTTACTGGTTGATATGTCCTTTTTTCTTTTCTTTTCTTTTTGAGATTTTCATCTCATATATAGTTAATAAGGTCTCCATTAATGGTAAGTAGACCTGATGAATTTTAATAATTTATTTACTTTGGAATGGATTGAGAGGAGAATAGATGAATTTTAAAATGATGACTTGATCAAGTCGAATCCTCATAGAAGCCGACAAAACGCAGTTTTCTTAAATGAAAACATGAGCTGGAACTTCCTACAAACTGCAACTCTAATGCTCTTTATTTATTTATTTGCTACTTAAAAAACACTAATAAAGTAAATAAGCAGCCGTCAGCTCCCATGGCACATGATCAAAAAATCTTCAAACTCAATATTAAAAAAAACCATATTTTAATTATATATATATATAGTTGTTGTCTTAATCTTTCTCACCTCAGTCATAATCCACATGAGTTTGTCAAACATTATTATTGCTTTTCTTTCTCTTGGCGGCGGGGTTTCATTTATTACCTTAAAAAATATTAAATTATATAAAAGAAAGTTATTTTAATAAATTTTTAAAAAATTTACGAGAATAAAACGATTTTAGTAAGACACTTTTAATTAAAAGCATTTTTAAAGGAAATCTATAAATTTTTGTCATACTAAAACTAATCCATTTCCATAAAATTTTAAAATATGTTTTTTGATTATTTAATTTAAAAAATCGACATACATATTAAATAGGTTAGTGATCGACCTGATTAAGCAACAAGTAACAAAAATAGTGAAATAAATTGAGAAATTAAACACACAAATTTAACGTGAAAAAATCCTTCCAAAGAGGATAAAAATCACGGGCAAAGATAATTTTACTATAATTGCAAAAGAACGAAAAGTACAAAAGATAGAGATAAAACTAAATCCCAAACCCTGAAAATAAAGCACCATCAAAACGTAATTGTAAAAAAGCCTATTTATAGGCTAAATTTATATGTCAAATACTAATAAAATAATCTAAACTAATCAGTGTTTGATTGAAACAAATAAACAGAGTTTAACTAGAATATTATTTCTCAAATTTAACTGAAATAGGAGTCATACTTAACAAAATATAATTAAGAAATTAAAATAAAGGTTTTTATTAATCTTCTGTTTTGTCTTTATAAACTGGTCTCTCAGCTAAGGGGCTCATGTCATAGTCCCACTTCCTTTTTGAGCTTCCAAATCTATATTTTATTATCATTTTTTTAGGTGTTTATTATAGAAATAAAATCTTTTCTAGTACCTCAAAAATATTGAATTTTCCCTCAAAATTTTAGATTCAGGTTTAACTCGACTTGAAAAATGAATTTATAATTCTGTTCAAGTCTGACTCAGTTTAAAAATGGTAAACTCGAACTTGACTCGATCTGTCCGTATTAATTTTTTTAGATTATTATTTTATAAAAATAAAATTTAAAAATATAACGTGTTAAATACACTAAAAGCATTAAAATAAATATTTTACATCAAATTGAAAATACATTAAAAATAAATCTTTATACTTAAATAACATGGAGATAATTACAACTTAACAAAACGTCTCTAAAATAGTAGCAAAATTAACAATAAAACAAAAGTTATACAATATTCAAACAATAACAAAAAAAAATAGTAGCAATATAATAGCGAAATGATAGCAAAACAACAGTGAAATGGCAGCAAAACAATTGATTCGGGCCAAACCTTATTTTATGTCCAAACTCGTTTTTTAAGCATATATCTTTACTTAAATCCTCTCACTTTTCAAACAAGTCTTTGGACCTGAACGAGTGACTTAACCCATTTTTCCAAGCTCATTTTTCAAGCCTATATGTTTAATTTTGTAGTAGATATTTGAGTTTGTTAAGTATTTGTTTTATTATTATTATTTTGTGATTTACAAGAGGATGACAAAGTTCTAACAACAACACGAGTAGTAAATTTAAACATATTACTTAAATGTTTAATTCGGTAAATTTAATGTTTGATTGAAATATTTAGTTTTATTCATTTGAAGTTATATCGATTCAATTATAAGAGATATATATATATATATATAATATTTAATTTCTTAAATGTTTTAGTATTTTTTAAATAATAAACAAAAATTTCAAAGTCTCACAAAATCAAAATTTATTCTTTGAATTTGATTGTATCTAGACCTGATTATGGGCCGGGTCATTCGTTTAGGCCTAAAAGCTTGTTTGAAAAGTGAAAGGATTTTGGTAAAAATATAGGTCTGAAAAATGGACTTGGACAAAAGATAAGACCCGTTTTCTAAACGAGTCAAGCCTCAGACATAATATTTTTGGCTCGGATTCAGGCCGAATCACATGCCTATATTATTTTTTTGTGTATTTTCAATTTGTTGGAAACATTTATTTTAATATTTTTAGTGTATTTGATAAAATTTATTTTTACATAAAAAATAATCTAAAAAAATAATTGCAATCGGATCAAGTCAAGCTCGGGTTTAGTATATTTAATATGGGTCGATTTTGAGTAAAATTTTAATCCAAATTTTCGAACTAGGCCTAAAAAATGAGCCTAAAAATTGGATCAATTTTGTACTAGGTGTTTGAGTTTGTTAAGTATTTGTTCTATTACAAAGTCCAAACAGCGATGTAACTAGCGCGACTCAAACTCAGACCACACCCATAAATCAACATACGGGGTTTAAGTATTTATTTTATTAATCACTTAAACTCAAATAGATTTCATTGAAACAAACATTTATTTTATGTTGATAAATTTATTATTAATTTTAAATGGTACCAAAAAATTATTAAATTTAAATAAATTTATCTTTGGCCGATCAAGATTTTTAAGGCATTGGAAATGAAATTTTAGACCGAAATATTTTTCCCAATTAAACCTTGTAATGGTATTATAAAAATACATATATTATAGAGTAAAAATAAAAATAAACATACTATAAATATTATAATATAATTATATAAGCCTTATTATCATAAATATATTTTTAATTAATTTATTATTAAAGATAATACAAATTTAATATTAAATATAATTATTTATCTAGGTAAAAAGAAAACCCTGACCCCAGCGTATCAATCAGGCAGTCAAACATCGAAATTCCAATTTTAGCCTTGAATCTAATTTGACAAAGACAACACTGCAAGTAATTCTTGTAAATGCCAAACATGAGAAGGAAACAAAGGTTTCAAAGTCTCTGCTTCCATTTTCTTCCTTAGAAAATCACATCTTTTCACCCCTCCAAACTACCACCACCACTTCCTCCGCCATTACCACCACCTTAACCACCCTGAAGAACCAATCACACCTTAAAACCCTCTAAAATTTCCCCCAAGGAAAAAATTGTCATTTCGTTTTCCATCTTCCTAATGTGTAGATCAAGAAAAAGCACAGATGCAATCCAACCAACATCTTCAAATTCAAAAAGACGGTCTTTTTCACCATCTTTTCAAACACCCAAATCCTTGAAACCCGCATCCTCTTTTTCTGATCCATCACCTTCCACCACTTCCACAACCAACGACTTAGCTTCCTCCTCCAGCAATTTTTACTTCAACTCTTCAAGCTACTCCCTTTCAACCCAAACCTCCAACACCCTCTCATTTTTAAGAGCTTCTCTCCCTGAAAACCCCCATATCTACGACTTCTCCCTCATCTCTTCAGCCACCACCAACTTCCTCTCCAAGCGCTTCTCTTCTTCTTCCTCGTCATCTTCATGGCTTTGTCACCTTCATGGTAAACAAGTTGTCGTTTTTCGAAGAAAATTGAGGCGTTCCATTGAGTTAGATGACTTGGTTCACAAGTTATCGGTCATTTGTAGGAGTCACCATAGTAGTTTGATCAAGCTTTTGGGTGCTTCCCTGTCTGGGAATTTTGTTTATCTCGTGTATGAATATGTTAAAGGGACTAACCTAGGCGATTGTTTGAGGAACCCCAAGAACCCAAGTTTCACGCCACTTTCTTCTTGGATTTCCCGTATGCAAATTGCTATTGATATTGCTCATGGCTTGGATTATATTCACCATTGTTCAGGTCTGGAAACTAGCTTCACCCATAACCATATAAAGGTCACAAGTATTATAGTCGCTGAAGATTCTTTAACAGCCAAAATTTGTCATTTTGGCACTGCTGAGATATGTGGGGAAGTGAGCAAAGAAGAAGGATCAAGAAGCCTTGGGAGAACAGACAGTAAAGTTATGAAAATTGAAGGAACAAGAGGGTATATGGCACCTGAGCTCCAATTCAATGGTTTGGTGACACAAAAATGTGATGTTTATGCATTTGGGGTAGTGGTTTTGGAGCTGTTGAGTGGAGAGGAAGCCTTGAAGTTTATGTTTGATGAAGGGGATGGAGGGTACAAGAGAGTGAGTGTGATAGATACAGCAAGGGAGGCAGCGGCGGGAGGCAGTGGAGGGGTGAGGAGGTGGGTGGATAGGAGGTTGAAAGACTCATTTCCGGTGGAAGTGGCGGAGAAGATGGTGTTGGTGGCATTGGAATGCTTGGAGGAAGATCCAGAAAGAAGGCCTGAAATGAAGAAAGTTGTAGGGAAGGTATCAAAGTTGTATTTGGAGTCAAAGAATTGGGCTGACAACATTGGTTTGCCTACTGATATCTCAGTCTCAATGGCTCCAAGGTAAAAACCATAAATAATTTGGTTGCAGGTTTTGGTTATTTGTAAGAACAACAAAATTTTTGAGAGCCTGTAATTTTTATATTTTTTTGCTTTCTTATACTAACAATTCATGATTCTTTTAAACAAGTAGAGGTAAATGTAGATATTTGTACATGTTGTGGATGATACAGAGTTAGGTAAATGTATGGAGATATATATACACACACAAACACTCTTTCTGGCACAGATTTTGGTATGGATTTGTTTTCAAGTTAAAGTTGCTGAAGTCTTGTACAGATATAAATTAATCTGCTGAGCATACAGTTAATTAGTTGCATTCGAGGGTATTTTAATCTTTTTATTTTAACAAAAATCAATAAAAATAAGCATATGATGCCTTTCATTCTTCACAAGCAGCAGCTAATTTAGGACTCCATTTACTAGCCTCGCGGATAATTTCATTACCCTAGCGGGCAAGGTCACGTCTCTCATTACGAGCTTGTAAACATGTTTCTAAAGCTATTCGATTAGCTACGGCACCCGGTGCATTTCCCCAAGGGTGTCTTAAAGTTCCTCCACAGAATTGTAGGACGGAATCATCTCCAAAAATCTTGGTCAAAGCAGGCATATGCCAAACGTGAATACCCCTTGAAGCTACGAACAAAACGCCACGACTTCGATCTTTTTCAATAAAATCATCACGTAGTAAATCAATAAAGCCCAAAGCTATGCCCATTTCTACTTCCAAGTTTACTTACTATTGTGAGATTTAGGGTCTTATTATTATTATTTTAATTTGATTTTTTTATAATTTTTGTTGAGAGAGATCAATTTGTTCATTTTTAAGATTAACAAAAACTAAAAGATATTTACATCAATCAACTCGACTCGAACTAAAAACTTAAATTACCTATTTAAATTATCTCAAAAATCAAATAATTTAAATTTTAAATTTTAAATTTTTTAAATTATTTTTAATTCGAATTTTGGTGAGATATATATTATAAGACTAAATTAGCTAAAAAAGAGTTACGTTGTCATGGAATAAATACTTACCATAAGAATCAGTGATGCGCTACATTTTGAAGATGGCCCAACACCAATCCCCATACCCAACACTGCCTTTTAACAGAATATAACTGAATTTCAAACAAAATTCCCACATTCTAAATCAATTATTTTGGTTCCTTCTGTCTCTAAAATCAACCCTGATTCTGTTTTTTTGATTATATAAAAAAAACAGAAAATAAATAAAGGGGAAAATGGCATTTTTGAGTACTTTGACGGGAATTATTGGTTTTGGAATGGGAGTTCCATTTGGACTCTTGCTTGGATTCTATTTCTTCATTTACTCTAAACCCAAAATTGTTCAGGTAAACACAGAATTTACCCTCACTTTCAATTTTTTTTTATTTAGATTTGAATCTGGATTTTTGTTGCTCTAATTATTTTCACTTTGTCTGTCATGTCAAAGTTCAACCCTTTTCCCTGTTTGGATTTCATCTGGGTATTTGTTTCTTTCCTTCATTTTGTTCTATAATGCTTTTGCTATTACTGGTTTAGAGATAAGAATGTATCAAAGCTTGGTTGTATTTTATTGATTTCTTCAAAGCCTTAACAAAAGTGGGGGAGGGGGCGGGGGGTTCTGTTTAATAACTGCTAAATTATAATTACTTTTCCAATATGGATTCTTTTTTTTTTTACTGTAATTTCAACTTAGAGAATTTTTTTAGGATAGAAAAGCTTGAGATTTGATGTTATCATGCAGCTAAAGCATGCTTAGTTACAGGAACCGATCACAAGGCGGGTGAGTCAGCTAGACAACACAGCTTTGCTTAATCTTCTTCATGATATTCCATTATGGGTAAAATGCCCTGATTATGAGAGAGTAAGTCATTCAATTTGTATACCCGTCAATCCTAACATAATATGGGATTATGATTATTTTTGGGTTGATGCAGGTAGATTGGCTGAACAAGATCATTGCTGACATGTGGCCATACCTTAATAAGGTTGTTTGATGAGTTTAAACAGTTTGAGATTATTCAATTTCGATTTTTTATGTTATCAAGGTGGAGTTTAATTTTAATCTACAGGCAATTTGTGCTTCAATAAGAAGCATGACAGAACCCATGTTTGCAGAGTATGTTGGGATGTTTCAGATTAAAACCATTGCCTTCGAAAATTTAAGCCTCGGAACAATTCCTCCTGATATTTATGGTATGCTCCTATAGATTTCAAACAATCAATACTCTTACATTTATGTTGGAATATACACATGAAAATTGAAATTCGTATAATTTCACCAATTTGCAGGTTTTAAAATCTGTGAAACTAATGAGAACGAACTAGTTCTTGAACCAGCAGTTAGATGGGCTGGCAATCCAAATATAGTTTTGGTGGTCAAAGTGTTGACTTTCCGAATCACAATTCAGGCAAGTCGAACCCATGTATGACATCAATATCATTTATCATTGAAAGCTTTGATTATTTATTTATTGTTCACAGGTTGTAGATATGCAAATACTTGTGGCCCCAAGGGTAACTTTGAAACCTCTTGTTCCAACCATACCATGTTTTGCAAATGTTTCAGTCTCTCTGCTGAAAAGAGTTAGTATTTCCAAACATTCATAGGTTTTAAACCCTAAACCCTGAACGTTAAACTGAAATACCGCGTTGTGTTGATGGTGTTTATCGTCTTCTTGCAGCCCGAGATCGACTTCGGATTGAATGTTCTTGGAGGGGATCTTATGTCCATACCCGGAGTTTATCATATTATCCAGGTGCTGTACCGGTAATTTCGATATACAAGTAGATTTGACAATGTTTGAGGTTTATTATGGAGCTGATGTTTTTGTCCAAGGAGATGTCAACTAATTGTTTTAATTGCTTGCAGAGAACAATTAAAATGCAAATCGCAAGCCTTTATCTTTGGCCACAATCGTTAGAGATACCTATCCTTGATCCTTCAACGTAAGTATATTTTGCCAGTATTATAGATAAAAAGAAAATGGAAGTGCTTAAGAGTAGTATATTTTGATGTTTCCTAGAGTGGCTATAAATAAGCCAGTGGGAATACTACACGTGAAGGTAGTACGAGCACATAAGCTCTTAAAGATGGACTTCCTGGGAACATCGGATCCTTATGTGAAATTAAATCTAACTGGAGAGAGTTTGCCAGCCAAGAAAACATCCATCAAGAAGAGGAATTTGAATCCCGTATGGAATGAGAAGTTCAAGCTGGTGGTAAAGGACCCCGAGTCTCAAGTTCTTCAATTGGAAGTCTTCGACTGGGACAAGGTTTCTTTATCCTTTTTGGAATTGGATGGAGTTTTCAATTAGTTGATGACAGAACAGAAATGAGATGTTTGTGAGTGCAGGTGGGTACTCATGATCGGCTGGGAATGCAGTTCGTGCCATTGAAACTACTTACAGCCAATGAGACCAAGGAATTTAAGCTGGATTTGCTGAAGCACACATTCATTGCAGATCCTTATGATAAGAAGCCACGAGGGAATATCGTGATCGAGTTGACGTATGCGCCGTTCCGAGAGGAAAGCATTAAAGTAGATGGTATAGGTGATGTACTTTCCAGAAAGGAAAGCAGTCTCGACAGACCATCTTTGAATAGTAGTGAGGTGTTAAGTGGAGCAGGTTTGCTTTCGGTTACGGTTCAAGGAGCCGAGGATGTTGAAGGTCTACGCCACAATAATCCCTATGCTGTCATCCGATTCCGAGGCGACAAAAAGAAGACTAAGGTGCATTTCTTTCGTCTTTCTTTACTTGTGTTTTTATATAGGTAAGTAGGTTTGTCATGGTGGATATATATTCATTTTGATTAGTGAACACACACACAGAGTTATGTATAATTCAATCATTTCTGAGGTGGTGAATGAATGGTTTCAGAAAATCAAGAAAACACGGCACCCGCTGTGGAATGAAGAGTTCCAATTTATGCTGGAGGAGCCTCCTTTAAATGACACCATTCGTATCCAAGTTATGAGCAGACGAAAAGGCATTGGTTTCCATTCCAAGGTACACTTCATTCTCCATCCATTTTGCAAACATATATAATCTATTTGCATGTTTGTGTTTGTAGGAATGCCTGGGGAAACTGGATATCAATCTCACAGACGTGGTCCATAACGGCCGAATCAACACCAAATACCATCTCTTGAATTCCAAGAACGGGAAGATACATGTTGACATCAAATGGACGATTGTTTAAGCATTTGGGATCTGTCGGATTGTCTTTTAACCTACACTCCACTTTCTTGCATCAACATGCAAACATTGCTACCATGTCTCAAAACACAGGGTATTAAAGACTCAATGGACACAAAAACACCAACTCAAAATTATACACAAGACAATATTACTTTAGTGAACACCAACATCAAATTGAATTTTGTTAGGAATGAGAATAGTAGGCAAAAATCGGACGTCAAAGATTAATCCATTTATTTTATTGGGATTCCGGTATTGGATTTTTTAGACATAAGATGACTCATCTATGAATAATTATACATTCAATTTTGATACAGATGATGTTAGACTATTTATACTATTATTTAAACTTTTATTTGGTATCATAAGTTAATCGAGTATCAACTCAGTTAGCGAAATTAGTTTAACGACTTTAGTGTCATTTCGTATTTGAAATGAACTTTGGCATCTCCTTACGAATCAGACTAGAAGAGGACCGATCTTAGATCTGGTTGACTATGATATTGCAGCTCTAGTGGAGTTCTGGGAACACTGTCTCGTGGGGTTCATGCTAGATAGTCGATGGTTCTCCATCCATAGACTCCAAGAAAAAATCAATACGGGCTGGAGACTGAGAAACAGGATCACAGTCATGGGAAAGGTTGGAGAACTGTTTGTAGTGACACTTTGATGATCCAATGAACAGAGATTATTTATTTGCTGAAAACCCATGAACCTTTGATGGAGCTTTTTTTGTTTTCAACCAATGGAGGCCTGGTATGGTGCTCAGAAATCTCCAGCTTCTTAGTGCTCCCATTTGGGTGCAAATATGGGGTTTACCCTTAGAATACATAACCCCATATATTGCATTGAATATAGGAGCTTTGGTTGGTAATATTCTGCAAGTTGATTGGAATGGGATAGTGCCCATGAATATCCGGTATTTAAGAGTGAAGGTGGCGTTCGACCCATAGAGTCATTTAATGGAGGGATACTTCGTTAGAGTGAATAATAGACGCCGAATCTGGGTTGACTGTAGATATGAAACACTTTATAAGTTTTGCAGGAATCGTGGTCGAATAGGGCACACGTTCCCAAACTGCACAATGGACAATACGAAGGCTTGAACGAACAGATGGATAGGACTGGTAAAAGGTACAACGTTGGCATAAGCATGGACCTAGAGGGGGTTCACTTCATTAACAAGATACGTGCCTATGAGAGAAGACCAGAGAAAAGAAACACAGTTGTTCAATTCTTTAACCAGGAAGATGATTGGGATCAAGCATTTATTCCAGTCATGGAGGAACCAATCCAGGTGATGTATGGTGATCCTGATTTTGATCCCTTGACGTTTCGACCAGAATCGATTTGCAGGACATGGAGGAATCAGGTCGACAAAAAAGGGGCCACTGAATCTAGCCGAAATAGATACAATCCCCATAAGGAACTTCAATGCTGGTGAGGGTTCACCTCTCAGTATGGTAATCCATAACATAGTAGGGTGACCACTTAATGATAGGGAAGGCTTCAGCAGCTTGAAACGGTCTAGGGAGCACATAAACAACCATGCCGAACCATGGAAAAAAATGAATATGGAAAGCTAAAAATGGTGGAGGTGACACCGGATGTGGCAGGGCTTACGACGAGCACTTATTTTACATCGGGAAACTTCGAAGTTGGGGAAGTAGTAAGAAAGCCGCGAGTTTTGGCCTGAATGAAACCCTACACCACCCAACCAACAAGGAGTGTGTCATGCACATTTGATATTGATATTTTGGAGCTGGAGAATGAAGTTATATTTGAAACTTGGTTAAAGAGTATGGAGGATCCTTCATCGGACCAATAAGAGAATGCTAAAGAAGAGGGCATAAATGCGATCCAGTCACTAAATGATGGCAACCAACAACAAGTGTTAGGGAACCGAGGTAACCTGACACTGAACTTTGATGTTGAGAGTCAGTCAAGCTAGAAAAGAGAAGCAACAGAAGAACGTGATGAATCACCGGAGAAGAAGAAAAGTAAGTCTCATAATTACCAGTTATATGATTTGAGGCACCTGAGTCAATAACCCATTTAGACGATGAAAATATCATACATGTAGTGGTTTTACCTAACTCGGCATTGGTAGAGATAGGAGTGGATAATTCATAGTATGTAGTAAACTCACGCTCTCGGTACAATTATTGTTACAACCTCAGAACAACTTACCAAAATATAATAGTCCAACAGGGATCCCAACCCTAGTTTTCACTACCAAAAACTTAATACAAACAATGCGGAATCGTACCAAACAGTGGCTAAAACCCTAAAATGCACCATAAAACTCTTGAAACCACCTCTGATTGAACATCCTACCATCTGATTGAAAACCCTAAAAAGTACCTTGAGTATGCAAAGCAATATCCCGGTGAAGTAAGAAGATACGTGACCCATCGACCTTTATCGTAGCATTGGTTGCAAACATGATTCTAGCGGACAGATCGGTATTAACATTGTTCAACATCCATGAAAGAACAATTGCATTACAATGATCCCATTGTGATTGAAAGATTGATTGCACGGACTCTCTTGAGCAAGATCCGTCAACAAAACTAACCTTATTGAATGGGCGTTTACTTTCAGTATGGTGCGTTTAACTTTCTTTTTGTCTCACCTTATAATTTTGCTATAGCATCTAATCTCACTATCACCGTTATTTTTACATTAATTGTAAAAAAAATCATTTGAATAAAAAAAAGGGGGACTTCCATCAGCAAGTTCAAATAAAAAAAAAAAAGCCCAATAGCCAATACCCATTACCCAATTCATCCAGCCACAGCCGAGAAAATTTTCGATTTATTTTTCTTTTTCTTTTTCTTTTTCCTGAATTGAGGAGAAATCTACCGCGAGAAGAAAAGGGAAAAGCAGGCAGCAAACTAAAAAAGCGCAGACATGTCTTTCATGAAAGGAGATTTGTTAACGAAAACAAGGAAACTCGTCAATGGTTTAGCCAAACCTCAACCTGTTTGGCTTAAAGCCATGGAACAGTTTGTCTCTTTCTCTCCCCGTTATTTCCCCCCTTTTTTTATGTTTTTAATTGGGTTTAAGCTTATTTTTCTTTTGTTTTGTTAACTTCTTACAATTAAAATCCAAATGGATCTTAAAGTTGCTTTGTTTTAGGATTTGAAAATCTGGGTTTTCTTTAAGTTGTTCCAATGAGTTAATTTTTAGTGTAGGTAATGAAAATCGAATTATTTTGATGACCCTAATTGTTTGATTTCTCTCGTCTTTTACTCGAAAACGAACACAAATAACTTTTAGTATCTTGGCTTAGCTTCAGAATGGCGACTCCACTTCATTTTCTAGGTTTTATTTTTCTTAGGTGATGTGCCACTTGCTTTGCTGCAATATGGAAAAGAAAAGATAAGGCTTGTTTTTATTTATCTGAAGCTGAATTATTGTTATGAAGCTCTGATTTGCAACTTTGCTATGTGTGAAATATGATTAAGAGACTGAATGTTGTTTATGAACTTGTTTGTTATCCCTTGTATTGTTGAAGGTCCATAACTAATTAATTATGCCATTCATGTCCTTAGTTTAGGGTTTAAACTTTGTCTCTACAGAATTTTAGCTGATTTAATCTATGAATGATACGTGATTTTGTGTTTTACAGGGCTCCACCGGCAACCTTTCCTCGTCCCGATGGAAAACTTAAGGCAATCAGCCTCCCAGAGGATGTTTACATTAAAAAGTTCTTCCAGAAATATCCGGTTGCGAAAGGTCACGATGCCATCAAGTATAATATTCCTCCCTTTACTATGTTTTTGTTATTCAATTTTGTGTGTAACATGGTATTAAAAACAATAGATTTAGACATGCACTCTTGGAGCCAATTTGGCTTGAATTATCACTGTGTTAATAATGAAAATTGGTATTTTATTTTCTTAATCTTTTGTCTGAAGAAAACAAATCAAGTCTTATGAGTTCGTGTTCTCTATGCTAACTGGATATGATGCAGATAAAAATGGTGCGAATATGGTCTTTTGCATATAGTTGAGTGAGATGCTCATGTGCTTTTTTTTAAATCTTCTGAATTTGCATTTTTATTTTAAGGGTTTCTTGTTTGCACATGTGTATGGATATATCTATTTGTTTGGTTGTTGAATTTTGAAAACGATTGTAAAAGGTATGGTATGTTGCTCTAACTCTTCATTTTTCTCAAAGCACTTGTGTCCAACACATTTGAGTTAGGGATATGACCTTCTAAGGACCCCTCAAATAACCTACTCTCTCATGGAGTCTCAAGTAACATAGAGTAAAAAGAATTCTTTCTGTAGAAACTCCTGTGAGTCAAAATATGGATTTACTGAGGATTTATTCTGCACAATGGAAGTTTGGTTGATAACTCACTGCAACTTTTGTATGCATCTGATATTAACTTAAGGATGATTGATCGACACAAATTTATCCTTCATGCAGTTCTGAAATAAGAGATCTCTATGTTTTGCTTCTTTTAATAGTTTGTTACTTTTTTTTTCTTTTAATCTTTGATTGAATGATTTCTTACTCTGGTTTCATATTAGACATGGTGGATGAGTCGATTAAGTTTATGCCTTTCTTCCATGCAGAATATCTGCTTATGACCCTCCACCGGCACGTCTATTTGGTTTGCGAGTACTTGAATTGAAAGAGCAGGGAGTCCCTGAGGAGGAAGCAATGGCCGTAGCTGATGTATGTTTCTTGTGTTCTGAGACTACCTGTTGTTCTTGTTTTTGGTTTTTGCTTCTATAAATTGCCAGTGCATGCTTTGATGATTGTTGAATGGAACTGTCCTTGTTACTTTTTGCCTGTTGTGTCCATGAGTTCATCATCACTATTCATAGGCCATGAACTTGTAATTCATGGTGGGTTCTATGAACATGGATAGTGATAAAAGTTGGTGGGGATCTCCACCCTGTAAAGACTGCTTAAGTCTTATGCACATTTTGTTAACTCTTGGCATCTCATTTTAGATGGAATATCGGAAGGAGAAAAAGGAGAAGAAGAAAGCATATGCTCGTTTAAAACAAATTGCCCGTCTTCAAGGAAAGAAACCACCACCAAACCCGTACCCTAGTGCAATCAAGGAGAGACAAGCACTGGAGAGAAAGTTTGTCCGAGAACGTTTCTCCAGTCCAGAGATACTGAAAATTGTTGAAAAAATTAAAGAGGAGAGGCGAGCTGAGAGGTTCAATGGAGCAGCTGGTGGTGGCTTTTGAGATGACCTGTTTTCGGTGAAACAGTGCTGGTTATTTTAACCGGAACTTCATTTAGATCATTGCTATAGGTTTTAACTTTCTGATTTCTGCTTAAATTTGTTATGTCATTGGATGTTTTGGACCAAGTTTTCTAAATTGCTTGCATCTGATACAAGTGTAAGAAATTTTGTAGGATTTTGAAATAATTGGGATCCCAATGCAACATGTTTTTTTAAGATGCCACCAAATTGATTAGATAATAAGATTATGCTACTAAATTGCACATTGTGTATATTGGAAATTAGTTCTCTTTTTTTAAATTCAAAGCTGGTTAATAAAGAATGATAATGACTCTTGTTTTATAGTTCGTTTTGAATAAATCAGAGTAATGTTGTTTTAGATTTCATTTGGATGTATGGCAAACGTATCGAGTCCCCCCCGCATAGTTGTTGTCTCTTGTGCACAAGTTCGAACATGTAGCTTGAAGAGTTGCGTCATCTCCTACAAGTCACGACTATCTTATGTAATATTTTTGTTATTGTTGACTTCTAGTTATCCATTGGTGGCAAGTACACAGGTGGTCTTCACTATTATCTTATGTAATCATATATATGCGATTTGTCTTATGTTTTACCATAAGTAGGGGTTGTTGGCTAAATGCATGCGAGGTATGGTTGATTTTGATAAGTAGATCCTTGTGCTTAAAGAGTGATAGTTTAGGTATGCATTAAGCTTGTGTATGGGTTGTAGGATGATAGGTAGCTTGGTTGGAGATTAGAAAATGACTTGGTAAAGCTTTAGATGGCCATTTAGGCCTTGAAACTATTGGTCAATTAGCTAAAATGTTATTCAAGCAAGAGTAGGGCTTTCTTACTAGCAAAGAAACCATAAATTAGCCTAACTCGTGCAATTTAGCACACAAGTCTCGATACCTAGGGTGATGGCATTGAGACCCTCAAAGTTAGTAGCCAAAAATAGAAAAATAGACGATCCAAGTATAGATACCAAAAGGGTTGGCATTGATACCCATAGCCATACATCTCTCGATAATGTTTTGCTCTAAAGCTCAGATAAACGTACGAGGTAAACGTGTTATATGGCCTAGAGTTACCGCTTAACAACACAGATTCATTGTATAAAGGTAGTAGAATCAAATAATCTCTATATAGACATTGACCATATACTGTATCATTGGAGATGCCCCAGGCATCAAATATGGTACTTTCTGATTGGGTTGTTGCCAGTTTAAGTTAGGGGTGTTACATTTAGTGGTATCTAGTAATGGTAATGAGGTGAAATGGGGTGAGTCAAATTTTTGCTTGCCCTAATTCCAACCTAAAATTCTAGACCTGTGCCCTAACCTCGACATTTTTTTTAAGATGCCCACCTTGAACATGACCTCCAAATTTTATAATAATAAAAAAATCCAACCTTGACGCAACCTGCTATGAATTTATATCATTTTATTGCTTCAAATAAATTATTTAACTATAAAAAGTGATGAATTTCTCAAAAATATTGATTTGTTTACTTTTTTTTGATACAATGTTTAGACCTAAACATAGTCCTTCCTCAATCCATAAACAAAAAGATAGTACGCTGCAATACACTTGAACCCATGTCCTCTGATATTGACAACAATGCCCATATCAATCGAGCTAAGACTCAATTGATTTGATATATATATATATATATATATATATATAACAACTAAAGTGGTTATAATTCTAATAAATCATTCATAACATAATACAAAGTTCCACATAAAATAAGTTCAAACATAAGCCATAACATAAGTTCAAAACACAAGCTAATCAAAAACAATTCTCGCTACACTAAACAACCGAACCAATAGGAATCCGCCATTGTCATCAACTTCATTTTCTCCATTTTCTTCTAGCCTCACTGTAGATGGGTGGCAAGCACCAAACACAGGTTGGTTTAAAGTGAATGTGGACGGGTCTGTTCAACAAATTACTAGTTAGGCCTTAACAAGGGGTTTAGTTTGGGATGAGCATGGGGCTTGGCAGCTGGGTTTTTGCAGGAATATTAGGCTTGCTCTGTTCTCGAATCGGAGCTTTGGGCATTATTGGATGGGCTGAAACTAGCATGGAACTTGGGAGCAAAAAGGTTGCAAGTTGAGAGGGACAGTAAAGTTGCAATGGAGATGGCTTCAGATCGAACTGTTGAGTGAGTCTCGAGTATTGTCAAAGAGATTAGAGATTTGTTGGATCAAGATTGGCAAATTGGGCTCAAACATATATTCAGTGAATCTAATTTTGCAGCTGACTTCATGGCGAAAATGGCGGTTTCTCTTGCTGTTGGTCTGCATGTTCGTATCAAGCCTCCCATGTCGATTTTACCAGTGTTGGATCATGATACTATGAGTTGCAGTAAGAAGTCAGTACATTGTAGCTAAACTAGATTTCAACTTTTCACAAATCTCTTCTGCAAGGGCACCTATCATTTTCAGTTGGCAAGTGTTTGTACAAAAGATCATGATGTAATTGCACACAACGAGGGAATGCATTCTTATAAGCTAAAGTAGATTGGAGTATCAAATAAGTAGAATTTCATCGTATTTCAACATCAACACATGTTTTTATGGAATTGGGTGAGTTTGAATGGGCGGTGCATTTACTTGCTGCTAGTGTAAAAACAACAGTGGCGGTGAGATTAGATATTATAGCGTAAGACAAAAAGTAAGCTAAACGCATCGCACAACACCCAATCGCCCATCCAAACCCACCCTAAATGCAAAATGTGTGCATGACAACGCATATGGAAAAAACTCCCATTAAGCATGAATGTATTAACACCCCTCACCCGTCCCGATGTACAGTACGAATGGAAGGTGATACCGATATACTAATATGACAAATACATTTTTATTTATTCAAGAAATTCTTAACTTGAAAATATTTTTTATAAAACTATAGATAAATATTGAAAATTCTAAACAAAGTTCAAAAATCTTATAGTAGATAGATACGGGGATAATACTTTCGGTTGCTAGGGGATCAGATCGACTACCTAGTAGATGACACTTTGAAAAATTTTCCTATCAATGCTCTTTATAGGGGAATGCTAGGGGACAATACTTTCGCCCTTTTCGACATGATATCTTTATAGTTTCACCTATGACCGCTAAAGGAATACAAAAAGGGCGTGTTAAGATTACTAAGCTTGTCCGTATATTGTAATGATGGATAATGTTAATAAGAGATTGCACGACTAAATTAATAAAATGTATAAATAGTAATGTTAAATTTATTATTATATTAATAAAAAATTATTTTAGTTTTTCGTTAATTACTTAAAGACTGATTTATCAAAAATTAAAATTTAATCGAAAATTTTATAAATTAAGGATGAAAATAATAAATAATTATGTATTATTTAAAGGTGGTTTACCAAAAATCAACCAAAACCGATGGATAATTATTTAGTTTAATTAACCATGGTTGGTCCCGAAGAGTTAGGGCCTCGGTTCTGACAAAATGAAAAGTTTTAAAACTCGTGATATCTTCCACCGAAATATCGTGAGATTTTAAGATTAAAAATAATAATATTTTCTGGGGATTATTCTGATAAAAAAAAGTAACAGAGATTTATTAATTAGGAAAATAAATTCTCTGATGATTTTTTATTTGGATATGATTTTATTTTCTGATTTTGCCTTATATTTTATGTTTTATAACCCTTTTAAAATGTTTTTTATTATTATTTTCGATTGAGTATTAATTCGATTAATATCGATATTGTTGTCAGTGCAAGACATAGATTCGACTGCGTTAAAAGTGTATTATTCATAACCCATGCAATATGAGAATCATTTGATTAGATCAATATCGTTATCAATTAGATTTTAACTTAGCTAAAAAAATAACTAAAAACCCGTAAAAAATGAGAAATGATGAGATTTGAACCCAAACATTTTATTGTGTTACGATCTTAGTTTTACCATTTCAATTAAAGTCACATTTTATTTTATATATTTTTATAAATTTATTTATACTATATATTGAGTATTTGATTGAATCAATATCACTCATCACCCGATTCTAACTTAATTATAAAATAACAAAAAAATTCATACAAAATTATCATAGTTTTTATAATGTCAGTTTTACAAATTTAACCAAAATTACATTTTATTTTTATATATATATTTTTTTATAAATTTATAATATTTTTATACTCACAAATCTAATAAAAAGATTATTATTGTAACAGCTCGATTTTCATTGGTGTCAGAAACAGTGATTCGAGACTACTAAATTCGACAAGTAAGCTTGTAAATTTTATTATTTAGTATTTATGAGTCAAATATGGTTATAGAAAGATTTTTGAATTAGTGATTTTTATTTAATAAAAATAATTAGGTCAAGTGGTTTTAGAAAATGAGGTATCGAGACCTCGATTCTATAAACCGAGCCGTAAATATTTTTATAAATATTTAAGGAGTGCCATTAAGGTAGTATTAAAGTTTCGTTAGAAAATTTTAACGTTTTGATAGTTAATTAATTAAAAGGACTAAATTGAAAAAAAGTACAAAACTTGTTAATTATAAGAGATAGTGATTAAATGGCTTAATTATTAAACAAAGGAGGACTTAAGGAGTAAATATGCCCAAATGGGATAGATGAGGCCGCATAAGTAAGAAAAAAAAATAAAATATGCCATTTAATGGCAAATTTGTAAATAAAGTGAAATTAAAATATTAAATTGAAAATCTAAAAGTTTCGAGACAATTTCTTCATCAATTGTCTGTCCAAAACGCCATAAGAGAGTCCCCTTGATCTGGCTTTCATATATTTGCTTCATGTAAGTTTAATTATTGCCCTTTTCTTGAAATTTTTATATTTTTGAGACTTTTACAATTAGGTCCAACTAGCTATTTCATTAGTTTTTGATTTTATTGAAAATTTTGAAAGTTACCATTGATGAATATAGGATGTTTTGGATGAATAAACATGAATTTAGATCTTTAATTATGTTATATAATGATTGTATAAAGTGATTTTGTTAAATGTTGATTTTAGGACTAAATTGTGAAAAGTTAAAGTATTAGGGTTATGTATTAAATTTTGTTTTATCAAGGGCTTTATGATAGCCTAAAATATTTAAATAAATTATTAATTGAGAAAAACTAGTTCATTTGATAGATTAACTAGTTAAGGGTTTAAATTGCAAAATTGTAAACTTTTGGGATAATTGTGTAAATTTGAAAAATTGAAGGGTATTAATTATGAAATGAATTGGAACTGAAATATATGTTAATATATGAGTAATTTTATATTTTAGATCAAGAACCCGTAGATACTCGTGAAAAAGAAAATTTTACGGAATTGTCATTAAACTTCTGCAAATATTACAAATCAATCCAGGTAAGTTCGTATGGTTAAATTTTAATATATAAATATATATATATTGAATTGATGAATGGTATTATGTATTTATTCATATCTATTTTTGAAAGTGAAAATTTGTTAAAGTTATGAATTTAAATTGAATGTTCGAAATGATTGGAACGCGGGATTTGAGTACATTTGGCACTCAGTGAATTGACGGAATTGGAGGAAAATGTGGCAAATTACCCAAGTAAACCGAGGTTCAGCATTTGTTGCGAATTTTCGTGTTTACTTTCCGTTTAGATCTCACGAGCTTCTGTTTAACTCATATGAGTTTTCATTCAGCTCTTTTGAGCTTCTATTTAACCCTTATGGGTTTCTGTTCAGCTCTTAAGAGCTTCCGTTCAACCCTTATGGGTTTCTGTTTAGCTCTCATGAGCTTCTGTTCAACCTTCAAGCTTCTGAAAATGACGTACTCTTATCCATAAGTTAGTCACCGATTTAGGAAGACTTGGTAAGTGAATATGTAATTGAAATTGGAAAACATATTATTTGTTATTGGTATTGATCTGAAATAAGTGTGTTCATCGATTGAAGTTGTGATTGGCAGGAAGTTTACATTGAATGAATTTTTTTAATTGATGTGTTATTGTAGGTTCAATAAGATTTATGTTTAACCGATCGAACTTACTAAGTTTAATTAAGCTTACTCGAGTTGTTCAATGTCTTTGTAGCTTTTCAAGAGGTTGGAAGATCGAATCAGCACATCAAGTCACACTATCCAGCTTATTCTGATAGTTTTTGAAACGTTCAATATAGTTTATATGTCATGTATAGGGTTTGTGCGGATTTAATTAAAGTTTGTCTTGTGTAAATGTTAATAATTATAATTTTGCTTATATATATGTTGGGTTGAAAATGAGACATATTAGTGACGTTGATGTGAACGATATAGGTTTATTGTATTCAATTTGTGATTAACTTTAGTAGATTAGTTAGATGGATTAAATAGGTAAGTATAGGTATTTGGGTATATATAAATGATGTTATGTTATGTTTAAAACATGGTTTTGACTTGTTTGTTGGGATATATTGATGTGTTAAAATGTTGTGTTTAGGTTGATATCAAAATGGTGAGAAATGTGGCCTTGAAATGACTTATTTTCGTCCACACGGGTGTGTGTCCCCTTCACATAGGAAAAATTTTGGAATTTTGTGAAAAATTCTCTGAGTTTATAGTTTAGTCCCGATTTGCTTTTAATGTGTATTTTTAGGCCTCAAGGGCTCATACAAGGGACAATATGAGTGATTTATGATTATATTCTGGTATGCATGTTAAATAATATGAAATATTCGTATTTGATTTGGAAAGTCTGGTAATACTCTGTAACCCTGTTCCGGCGACGGACAAGGGTTAAGGGTGTTACAATTATAGTCTCATTTATTTATTAAGGATATATGTTACCCTTTTTACTCATGAATAGAGGTGCGTATGGGTCAAGCCGAGTTCAGACCTGACATATCATAATATTTATATATTTCATGTTTGTCCAAGTCAAGCCGAGCTCAGGCCTGACATATCATAATATTTATATATTTCATGTTTGTCCAAGCTCAACTCAACCCGAAATAATAAATTGTCTTTTTTGTCCTCCATTCTCATCCCAATAATTTCTTTTATTTTTTAAAGGAAAAAGAAACAATATATGCGTCTAATATATTGTATATTTTGTCTCTGCACAGTCCTCTGGTCGGCAAACAACACAAAATCTTTCCAGTTAAAATCTCTTTTCTCTACCATTATCTCTCTTCTTTAAAACTCTCATTTTCTATTCAGTTTCCCATAACGACCTGGTTTTTCATTTTCCTTTCCTTTCTCAAACTCTGTTTCTCTTCATTCTCTAAGTCTTTGAATTTTTATATCTTTGATTTTCTTTTCTTGTTTTGGCCTTAAAAGGGTTGAGATTCTTGCATTGTTTCTGCTTCTTTTTGTTCATTGTAATTTGGGTTTCTTCCTTTTGGTGGAAAAATTATCTCCTTTTATTTAAAGGTAAGGTCTTTTACTCTTTCCTTCTCCCTTTTAAGTGAATTCTTTGATTTTTTTGTTTGGGTGTGTGTGGAAAATATGATTGTATATAGCTATGGTGTTTTTTTTTTTGTTGGGGGGGAGGGGGAGCGGATTTTGTTCTATCTTCTAATTTATCTGTCTAATTGATTGTGTGATTAAGATATATTTCCAATTTCATGTGTTAGCAGAATAATCAAGTGAGGAAAAAGAGGAAGGGTAGTTATCTGTATGGTTTAGACCTCAAGAATTGGGAAAACAATGATAACAGTAATGGATTGTAGGAAAGAAGTGGTTAAGACATCAGAAAAATGCTTAGATCCTCAACTATGGCATGCTTGTGCTGGTAATATGGTGCAAATGCCAGCGGTGAACTCCAAGGTGTTCTATTTCCCTCAAGGTCATGCTGAACATGCCAATAGGAATGTAGATTTTGGGAGTCTTTTAATTCCTTCACTCATCCTATGTAGAATTTCGGCCATTAAGTTTATGGCAGATCCTGAAACTGATGAGGTTTATGCTAAAATTATGCTGGTTCCTTTGAGAGAGAATGATTTTGGGTATGAAGATGGTTTTGATGGAAATATTGGGATGGAGAATCTTGAAAAACCACCTTCTTTTGCCAAGACATTGACTCAATCCGATGCTAATAATGGTGGGGGTTTCTCAGTTCCGCGGTATTGTGCAGAGACTATATTTCCTAGGTTGGATTATAGTGCTGAACCCCCTGTTCAGACCATTCATGCAAAGGATGTACATGGTAATGTTTGGAAATTTAGGCATATATATAGGGGAACACCTCGCCGGCATCTTTTGACGACGGGGTGGAGTAATTTTGTGAATCATAAGAAGCTTGTGGCTGGTGATTCGATTGTCTTTCTTCGAGCAGAGAATGGAGATCTTTGTGTGGGAATCCGTAGGGTGAAGAGAGGTATTGGAAGTGGACATGAGTATCCTTCTAGTTGGAATTTGGGGGATGGAAGCTCCGGTTATTCTCCACTCTTGAGGGAGGGGGAGAGTAAATCGATGAGGAATGATTCGAATGGGGATCTGAGGGGAAGAATAAGGCCCGAGAATGTGATTGAAGCTGTGACTCGTGCTGCCAATGGGCAACCCTTTGAGGTTGTTTACTATCCACGAGCAAGCACTCCTGAGTTCTGTGTGAAGGCCTCATCAGTTAGAACTGCAACGCAAATCCACTGGTATCCTGGGATGAGGTTCAAAATGGCTTTTGAAACCGAGGACTCCTCACGGATTAGCTGGTTTATGGGAACAATATCTATCGCTCAGGTTGTTGATCCCATCCGTTGGCCTAATTCTCCATGGCGCCTTCTTCAGGTATATCCAATATTTCTCATAACTTTATATTGTCATTGATTTGCAATTTACCTTATATTCTGCTCTTAGATTTGCTTCTAATAATTTTTTCTCAAATTAACATCTTTTTTCAGGTGGCATGGGATGAGCCAGATTTACTACACGATGTGAAGCGTGTTAGCCCATGGTTGGTTGAATTGGTGACAAACATACCAGCCATCCATCTTAATCCTTTCTCGCCCCCGAGGAAAAGGATGCGGCTTCCGCAACACCCTGATTTTTCTTTACTTGGCCAAATTCCAATGCCATCTTTTTCTGACAGCACTTTCAGGTCCAGCAGCCCCGCATGTTGCATTACAAACAACATTCCTGGAGGCATACAGGGAGCCAGGCATGCACCGTTTGGATTATCTTCATCAGATCTCCGTTCCAGCAAGCTGCAGTCGGGCCTCTTTCCACATGGTTTTAATCAGCTTGATCATACTATCCCACCTATGGGACACTCCAGTGACTATGGGAACAATAGGAATATTTCTTCCTCGCCCGCAATGGGAAATCTTACCCAAAGTTTAAAAGAAAGCAATGAAATAAAGACGCCCCATATCTTATTGTTTGGTCAACTCATTTTCTGTGAGCAGCAGGTTTCTCAGAGCTGCTCAGATACAATTGGAAACAGTTCATCCAACGGGAATACAGAGAAGACTATGATTTCTTCCGATGCCTCTGGATCTGCATTACATCAAAATGCTCGTGAAAATTCTTCAGATGAAGGGTCTCCTTGGTACAAAGAGCTCCCAAAAACCAACATGGGGTTGGAGACTGGTCACTGCCAAGTCTTCACGGAATCAGAGAATGTGGGAAGAACCCTAGATCTTTCAGTTCTCAGATCATATGAAGAGCTGCACGGCAATCTAGCCAACATGTTTGGCGTAAAAAGTTCAGATATGCTGAGCAATGTGTTCTACCACGATGCTGCTGCTTCTGTTAAGCACACAGGAGATGAGCCCTTCAGGTACCAATGGTTCCTTGGGATCATTTGCTTTTTAATTTTTCAAAGGTCAATCATTTTGTTTACTTAATGCTTTCAACGTTGCAGTGAGTTTTTGAAGACAGCAAGGAGGCTGACCGTTCTTACAGATTCAGGCAGTGACAACATGGGAAGATAGAGATTGCATATTTTCGCTAATTGTACAGTTTCAAACCCTTGGTTTTGATTTTCATTTCATTTCATTTCTTTTTGGGTAGTTGTGGGAAGGTTTCACTTCTCACCCATTTTTGGGTTACTTGTAAACCACATTTCTTTTTATCTTAACTGTAAGCTTATGACTGAAATGGCCGCCATTTTAGTCCTCACGGAGTTTAGGCCTACAACTTGCTCAATAATTGTTTCCTAGTTATGCCTTTGTATCAGACTAAGAAATGAAGAGAACTTTTCTTTTAAGATGATTGAGGGAATTCAAGTTCGAACTTTAAAGAAGACATGGTGAATCAGAATAAATGCATGTTGCTCGTTGCCATTGGTTTCCTAAACAATGCAAAAAAGATTGAAAGATGATAGGTAGGCGTGGTGGTGGTAGAATCAGACAAAAGCATTCTTAACAACAGGGTGGTTAAGGATACACCATTGGTCTTACATCTTGAAATAACTTTCCAACCACCACAAATATCAGACTAATTCGTCTTTTTGTCATCTCATAATCCTAAAGTGTTTTTATACCAACAAAGGAAAACGTGTTTAGAGTCAACCAAAATTGAATCTTGAAATGTTTTATGTTTATGGTGGAGAACATAAGAATAGGTGGGTTTTCTCGGATTCAGGGTCAGAATTAAATTGTATATTTTTATAATAATAAAAATATAATTTTATTATTTTAATAGTCTATATCTTTATGATTTTTAAAGAATTAAATTAATTTTTATTATATTTTTTTGAATGGTAAAAAGTACAATTTTACTATTACTAATTTAATATTTTATAAATTATAAAGAATGTAAATAACAAATTTTCTATTTTAAGAATCATGGCTGAGAACCTGCTAGCCTCCTAATTTTGCCACTACTTGCGTTCAAGTTAATAAGAAAGAGTTTTTATATATATATATATATGTATAAGAACTAATTTGGAAAGTTTTTGCATGAACAAATGTTGTATTAGTTGAGATTACATTTTGTTGCGTCAGAACTCGAGGTGTAAATGAGACTTTTGAATTATTTGAGTTTGACTTGAAAACAAAAAGTTATATTTAGTTAGATCATTGTCGAGTCAAATTTGACAGAATTGAATTTAAATATCTGTGGCTACTCAATTTTTATTTATTTATAAATAATATTGAAAATCTCAATTTTGAATTTGAACTAAGGTCAAGCATAAATAATCGAAGAATCCAATTTCTTTACTAAATAAATAAGCTTAACTAAACCTAATTGAACAAACACAAATGGTTAAATTTATATCTCGAATATGTCAAAATTTTTATAATTTGATAAGATTTTCTTTTCAACCTTAATAAAATTTATTTACTTAAATATAAGAGTGAGTGTTAACCGAATCAAGTGAAAATTTTTTAGTTAACCGAGTTCACGAGTCATATTTTATCATCCTAACTCAATTTGAATTTTTCAAATTAAGTCGAGTGAAATTAAATTTAAGTCAAATTGAATCGAGTGAAATTGTTCGAGTTAAATTTTAAAAATTCAACATGTCAAATTAAAATCTTGTTAGGATATAACTAATTTTATGTTAGAGTACATAAATTTGAAAACATATAATAATAAAGATACTTTAGTATGATAAACTTGAATAATTAATTAACTTATTTATGTCTCAAAAATATTATTTGAGAAAATTTTAACTTTCTTTATATATTCTTTAGAATTTTTTGAATTTTAGAACTTTTATAAATATTTTGAATTTTAAAATTTATTTTATTTTTTTGTAATTTTGTTGAAAGAGATCATTTTGCTCATTTTCAAAATTAATGAGACTAAAGGAGTATTTACACCAATTTGTTATTTAAATTATAAATTTCAATTTAAGTCGATTTCGAATAATTCGATTTGATTAACTCAAAAAATTAAATTTATTTTTTAATTTTTTTAAATCGAATCGAATTTAATGGGAGTAAAAGTTGGATCTGATGTTTGACCGAAGAAGGAAGTAGGGGTTTGAAATTGATAGTGAAACAAAAGCAAGCATGCATCAAGATTCTGCGGAATTTCTGTTGAGATGATGACACAGACAGAGATGAAGGAGGTGTGTGTTGCCTTTGCCTTTGCCGGGTCTCTAGGCATTTAATCTCCTTGGGATCTTCAATAAATATCCTTTTTTTAACCAAAGTCAACACCCACCTTTTTATATTTTCCATTTACTCTTTCTGCCATTTTAAAAATATGAAATAACACTAACTATTTAAAAAAATAGGATTGAGTCTTAATTCGATTGGTATAAGTATTATTATCAATACAAGAGGACGTGAGTCCGAACATGTTGAAGTACATTATTCTCCTATTTATGAGTTAAGGAAAGGCTACGAATAATTTTAAATAAGCTCTCGTAAAAAATAAATATTATCAGAATCTATATTTCGAAATTGAAAATATGGGGATTTGAATGAAAACAAAAACAAATTGGTTAAACCAGCTAAGGTTTGATTCAGACATTGAAATAGAACTGGCGTTTGCCAGTGCACAAGGCAGACAAAGATTCGTGAGTCAAGGAATGCTGGCCCCACCTCTTTTATTATCTCCAATTTCTCTTTTTCTCTTTCAACTTCTCTTCATATTATCCTCTCTTCTTTTTCTCGCCTATAAAACATTTTAAAATTCAACCCAATTCAACGTATCAGATTGGAGTAGACCTGTCCATGGGCCGGGCGGCCCGGCCCGGCCCGATGGCCCGTCTGAAATATGGGAGAGTTCGGGTAAAAATATAGGCCCGAAATATGGGCTTGGGCAAAAAAATGAGACCCGTTTAAAAAATGGGCTGGGCTCGAGCTCAACTTTTTGGCCGGGCCGGCCCACCGAATATAATAAATATATATTTTTATTTTTATTTTTAATTTTAAAATACTTTAAAAATATTTTTTATTTTTATTTTAAAATATTTTTGTGTTTATTAAAAATCGGTAGGGCAACTCAAGCTTACTTTTTTCCCAGTAGAACACAGGCAAAATTTCAGCCCATATTTGGGCGGGCCCGGCCTAAGAGTCGGGCCGAAATTTTTTCGAACTGGCCCTACCATGGACGACTCTAGATTGGAGCCGATTGAGTATCAGCTCGAATGTGTTGAAATGCATTATCCTCCTATTTATAGGTTGAGAGACAGCTATGAATAGTTTCAAATATTGTGTCAAAAAGAGCCGACATTAAATTAGGAAAATTAAATGGATATTATTAATTATAAAAATATAAAAAAGTTGATGAAATTTAAATATTTAAATTATATATTATATATTATAGTGTAATGGTCTAATCCCAAGAAAATTATAGTATATTAATTGAGACATGGGAATACAAAATTGTACAACTTGTATTCAAGTTTCCTGTGCACTTGAATAAACAAAGATGGTATTGGAAAACACAATTAGACCATCAAGATTTGAACCAATTAAATTTCTTTAATGGATTTAGGTTTTAGAAGTTGTGGTTGGGGTTAGCGTTCGATTGAATTAAGTTGAATTGAATGAAAAAAATTTTAAGTTAATCGAGTTGTTGAGTCTTATTTTATTATTCTAACTCGATTTAATTTTTTTTAATTGAATCGATGAAATGAAATCAAGTCGAATTGAGTGAAATTGTATGAGTTAAATTAAAAAAATAATTAAAATCTTGTTACACCATATATATTTGAAAAATTTTCAAAACAAAATAAGAAAGAAAAAAGACATTTTAGTATGATAAACTTGAATAATTGATGTGATATTTTACTATCGTGTCATGTAATCACCTAAAAACGACTTTTTTATAAAAAAAATTAGGTGATGATGTGACAATTTTTGAGTGTTACGTCATTATATGAACCAAAATTGAAAAAAGTTACCAAATTCAAATACTAATGTGCGAGAAATTATTTTATGGATAATTCCCACCACATCATCTTATAGTCCATTTCTAATTATTTAATGACATTTCAGCAATTTTTTCCATGTTATTGACACATAATATTGATAAATTTTTTACTTGGATATTAAATCTCGGACTCTAAACTTGAACTCCAAAACCAAACCCCGAACCCGAACTTAAATTCAGCTTTAAGTTTAGGATTCGATATTCAAGGTTTAAGGTTCGAGATTTAAGTTTGGGGTTTAAGGTAAAGAAAATACCAAAATTATGTGTCAATAACATAAATAAATTTGTTGAAATGCCATAAAATAATTGAAAAATGACCATATATAATGTGATGGGAATCATCCATAAAATAAAATTTCCTAATGTAGGCCCTAATTGGATTCGAAGTGCGGAATACATCCTAAGTGACCCAAATACATTTCTCCATTATCAAGAGCCCAAATAACCCTAGTTATCAATCATCCACAAGCCCAAGCTTTTATTGGAGTTCTACAAAGCTTGAAAATGTGCCCCACTAATTAATATGAGGTTAAACTTCGAGGCTAGTCCCTGCACTTATTGATTTGTGTAGTTTTAGTCACCCTACTTTTATTTGCTTAAAATTGGTTCTTTTACTTTTTGATTTGCTCATTTCCAGTCCCTCCATTAGGCACAATTACAAATTTAACCCCTCAAGCTTTACAACTTTTTGTCAATTTGATCCTTACTCTTTTTATTTTTGTTTTAATTGTTAAGAAACTTAATATTAATCACCACTAAATTATAAATCATTATTCAATTAATTATGGGTTTATTCGTACGCAATTGCAAAATTAAAATTTTTTAATAATAAACTTTGAAAAAAAATCCCTCTCTTTCAACTCTCCTTACTTTCTTCTTTCATATTCCCTCAACTCTCATAGCTTCTTCTAATAATCGAAACTATCAAACAAAACCTTCACTCTCCTCTTTCTAAAAAATTGAAACCCCAAAAGAAGGAACAAAAGTCTTCATGTCCCCCCCCCCCTTTTTTTTGTATGGTTTCCTTCAATTTTTTAGATATCTCTAAATATTTTATGCAAAATATAAACATGCTCATAAATATTAAAACATGAAAAATTAACTAAAAGATGAATGGAAATTTATCTTCTAGCCATTGATGTTTATTTTTTTATGTGTATTAGTTCTTCTATAGTCTTAACAACTCAATTAGATTATGTTTGAAACGTATTTATGAGATTTAATTATATGGAATGTTGTGTATGTTTGATATGAGTTGCTTTAGCAACGTACTGTGATGTTACACAGTCGGATCCGGCAATCAGGTTGGGTGTGGGGTGTCACATGTAACTTTAAAAATTTACCAAAAATTTTAGAAATTTAATTAAAATTTGAACCATATATGGTCAAAAATCTTAATGATACTAATTTTTATTAGAGCAAATGAAACTTGTGTTTGAATTTTTTAAAATGAGATAAATTTATTTTAGTGTGTCAAGGTTAAAGTGTTAGTAGTTTCCCATGTTTCAACTTGAAAAATTGTTATAAATTGTATAAATGAATTAGAATATGATCCTTATATGTATGAAATGATTACCGAGTCTAGTTTATAATGGAATAAATGGTAATGAATTATGAATTATGTATTAAAGATAAACATTTTTAACCGAAGGAAGGTCAAAACTGCCTGGCAACAAAAAAGAAGAAGAAGGTAACTATAAAAAGTTTTGGAGTTAATTCACTTGTGTGAATATTCTGATTTTTTTGTGGTGAAAGGTTAGTAAGTATAGTTTCTAAAACATTAAATAGATCTTGATCTTGAATTGTGTGCATTTAGAAATAAACATTTTAGTAACTGCTACTCAAGTAGACAATCATGTTATGCGTATATGTGACATGGAACACTTGAATGTAGCTATGATATGCATATAAATATATGAATTATTTGTATGATTGAGTACCTATATGTTGAAATAATTTTTTAAGCCGAGATATGATTGGCATGCTAATAGGGACTAGATGCATTTCTCTTATGCCTTTTAGCCTTGAAATTAGTATGTACACTCTTTATTGCCTTCGGGCTCTACACTCATGTGCACTATTTGATGCCTTCAAGCCTAACATTTACGTGCTCCCTGGTGTGTTTTGGCAAACTAACACTTATTTGCTTTATGGTGTTGTTTTGGAAGGATGAGATATGGTACTTTATGGTCAAGCACTTATATACTCTCTGGTTGTGTCTGGATGGTCTTGTCTATCTACATTTTACTTAAGGTTACTGATGGTTATAAGCTTAATAAGTTAAAAAGGAAGTGCGTAAATGAATAAGTTAAAAAAATGTGACATGCCATCATGCTCTGATTCTCTGTGCCATAATGGGTTATTATATGAATGTGTTTTAACAATAAAGGGAAAACTATGGGTCAACTCATAAGTATTTGGGCCATAAGACATAGATGCAAGATCTAAACTTCTAATTTTGTATATCCTTAATAAAGGGAAGGGGAATATAATGGTTAACTACATCTATATTGAACAAAATGGGTATAAGAGGAATAAAATTCATAATATTATTGACTAATATATAATTAATATGTAATTTGTCACACCTCAAAAATCGGGATAGTAGAATCGAGTTAGTAAATTGGGGGTTAGTGAATTGGGAACTGTAATTAGTCTAGATAATTAAATAATTAGGAATTAATAAAACAAAATATTAAAACAATTAGAATTAAAATTTTAGATTAAGAAGTTAAAATTAAGTGTCCGAGAATTAATTTGGTTAAAACGGATTTTAAAAACTAGATCGGATTTGAAAATAATTTAGAAAATAAGTTTTAATTGAAAATAAAGAACTATTTGAAAGAGGGAAGAAACTAGAGGTGGTTAGAGGGCCAATGACCTAATTTTTTTAAAAAATTGTTGCCTATTTAACAACCCCCACCGTCCCTTCCTTCTCATTTTCACATCTCATTCGAAATTTTCTCAAACACCAAATCAAGGCTTTTCTCTCGAAATTAGTTTATCCTTTATGATTTTCAAGCTCTTCAAACACAAAATCCTCATTCAATTTTAAAGATTAATCACGTTTTCATCCTCAATTTCTCAAAGAGATCTTCACACGTTTTAGCTCGAATTAGCTCCATAGTTCATCGATTTTGCAAAATTGAGGTGAGATTTTAACTTTTTATTATTAAACTAAGTGATTTGTTATTTCAATTTGAGATTTAAATGATTTAATTAAGATTTCAATAGATCAAGTGATTTTAAGTTGATTTTTAGCTTGGAAATTGATGCGAGCCTTAAGGCCCAATTTCAAACCCATGGATGTGATGAGCTCACATTACTTCAAGGCCCAATAATGAGGTTAAAGGCCAAGCAAATCTGAGCAAGATTGAACGGGACCATCCAAGACTTTCTTACCAAGGCCCTAGATGAGCACACGACTGAAAAAGAAAACCAAGATTCACTTTCTTGTTCTCAAGAAAATTAAGAAATCGAATCTTGGTCCAATTTTGTTGTTTCGGACAATTTCAAGGATCAAGAAAATCAAGATTTCAAATCTTGGAAATCTTGGCTCAAAATACTGAATCTTGCAACCAAGGCGCATTGGATTTCATATACGAGCTTGAACGAGCCAATTTCGAGAGCAAACGAATCACAAGACCAAGTTCTTGAAAAAATGACCCATTAAGATGTCTATAAGCCCATCCTTGAGTTTGGAAAGTAGTTTAATTGAATATTAGGCCAAATTATCAAAGTGGCCCAAATTGTAAAATATTTAAACTATAGGTCTAATTTTATTTTAATAGGTGGATCATCATGTAAGAATTCAGTCCAATGAGCCTATTCAATTCATTTGGCTGAATTCCCATTAAAAGTCCACACTTAAAATTATTTTGTTTTTTTATTTGATGAGTTGTCATGTTAGTTATTCCATTAGGGTTAGGAAAACTTATTTTAGGGGCCTATAAGTAGCATGGACGTTCACCCTTATACACGTACAATTGATTTATGTTTCTTTGAGTTTTTCTTCAAGAATTGCTCTTGAGATTCTTTTATAAGTTGTTTTAACAATCTTTCAAGTTGTGGAAATCATCTTCAAGCTTTTTCTTTCCAAGATCTTTTTCTTAGAGGGGAATTAGAGCCATTGAAAGGAGTTGTGGATTCTTAATGTTTCTAAGGTTTCTTAGGATGTCATATTCTATTTTTTATCCTTAATTTATCATTTCTTTCTTATTTAAGTTAGTTCTTACTGTTTTAGCGTGTTGATTTTATTGATTTTCATTCTAGGTTAAAGTTGCTTCAAGAAAGACGTTCTCCTATCATGTTCCATCAAGAAACACATCAAAATTAGAAGTTTTAATATTTTCTTATTGTTTTAAACATCCTTGCACAAAATAGTTTGCTTGTCTTTAAAACCACTTTTAATAAATTTGTTTGTGTTTTGTTTTTCCAGATTTGGTTAGGTTGGGGCGTTTTCTTAAGGTCCAAGGACGGTTTCTTTCCATCCAAGAAACCCTAATTTGTGTTTTGTTTTAAGGACTCTTTACTGGTCAATTCATCTTTCTTTTGTTTTAATTTTGTTTGACTCTCCTTTGTGACAACTAATTTGTTTTTGTTGTTTCTCTTTCAGTTTACGTTCGTATAGAGATCTAGGATAAATCCGTAACTTAGACAAACTACGATCCTGTTCCACACGCATGTAGTGTCATTCTTTATCAGAAATGGTGGATTCTGTATTACTTAGTTAAGCTTTGATTTTAAAGTGAATTCTAACTTATTTTGTTCTAATTAAAAGGTTTTTAATCTTGATTTAACAAATCCTTTGGTAATTTAAACAAATTGAACGTTTCCCCTTTCTTGATGTTCATATAAGCTTGATTTTTCTGGAAAAATTAGATCCGTGTAATTAGATAAATTGATGGTTTAGATCTATAATTAGATGATATTTAGGAGGTATGAAGTTGAAATCTAAGCTTAGAAACAAGGTTTGAGTGGTTAAACATATATTTCTATAAAATTAGCTAAGTTTTAGGTATAAAAGTTAGTGGGTTGTGATATGTGATTTTGGAGGAATTTAAATGTGTCTGATGTTGTTTATAATGCCTATGTTTTATAATTGATGTGTATGTGAAGTTCCAAATCAATTGGGAGCCTCTACAAACAAGGACAAAGGTAAGCAAAAGCTTATTGAAGCTTTGTTGTGCAAGCAAGTTGTTGAGGTGAGTGGTCTTGTGTGCTATAATTTATGTACAAATTAGTGAGTTAAAAGGGGATTAGGTGGTCTAATAATCTAATGTAAGTCCTAAGATCAAGTTTTCTTACTTGAACTTTGTTATTTTTATAAGTAAGCTTACATGTGTTGTGATATGTGCAAGTTGTAATGTGAATATACGTGTTAATTATATGACTAAACATGCCTTGTGAACAACTAATTTTATGTGCACACAATTGAAATGAAAGTGTATTTTTCTCATTGAGCAAAGTGTTTGTACTTAGGTGCATTATGTGAAAATGACAAGTGATATGGATATGAAGTGTGTGAGTGTGCATAAACCAGAAAATTAACGTGTGAAATGGGTATATTGGCCTTGTGAACTTTTGAAAACATTGGATATAGTTGGCATGCCATAGAATTTGAGTACTCGTATATGTGTTTGATGTTGTGACATGTGGAGGGATAAAGGAATATAGAGCATTGCTCCATTCATGGGTCATGTTGGTGTATTGGAGAGTGATAGCTTTATGCTACACTTTATGGGTTCGATATAAACTTTATGAGTCAAGTGTGGAGTGCTGGAGATCCCTGTATCCAATGAGTGTCATAACATGTATTTTCATTTTCACAAGTAGCCAATGTATCAATATGACATGATGTTAACGATGCCATGTGTTAAATGTGTCTAGCATGCTTGTTTTTAACTTTTGTGTTTGTGGATTATTGTAGCATCTTGAATACTCACTAAGCTTGGTTAAGCTCACACTCTTTTATGATTATTTTTGCAGTGATAACTGGAGTGGAGTGGTGAGGTGAGCAAGTTGGTGATCCAAAGGCAAATGCATCTTTAATTGTGAATATGAGATGGTTTTTGGTTCATAAAGATGGCAATGTGGGTGCAAACTTGAGGGACTAGATTTTACTTTTGATTTGGATTTGTTAATGGACTTTTTGTGGACTGTTTAAGGATTTTTATAACTATTTGTGTGTTTATACTGCTTGAATTATGCTTGAAAAATGCAGCAATGGTAGATAAATTGATAAACTGTCAAATTTATTTAGGGGTTCGTCGTAGGGTCCGCATATAGCAGCGATAGGGGTTAGCATAGGTAGCTCAGCAATAGGGGTTCACATATGACAATTTAGCCATAAAGGGTCCGCATAGTTGAGTTTGCCATAAGGATAGCGTAGGTGAGATCACCTGGGTGAGTTTGCGTTAGGTTTCGCATAAGAGAGTTCGCATAAGTGAGGTCGCATAGGAGAGTTATCCACAGAGGGTTTTCCATAGGAGTTCTCCTTAAGGGTTCACCATAGTAGTCCTCCATAGGGTACGCCATAGTAGTTCAAAATAAGGTTCATAAACTTGTGATCACCCTAGCGGTCCGCCAAATACGAGTTCACTATAGGGGTTCACCAAATACGAGTTTACCATAGGGGTTTGTCAAACATGAGTTTGCCACAGGGTGCGCATAGGTGAGCTCGCAGGATGTAGGTGTTCACCAGGCTTAGGTGCTCGTCAGACATAAATGTTTGCTAGGCTTAGGAGCTCGCTAGACTTAGGGTTCGTGAGCTAGGTTTTTACAGGTTTCTAAGTGTTTGCTTCTTTTCCCAGTATAAATTGATTTTTGTTGATGTGATTAGAAAAACATGTTTCATAACTTTCATATCTTAATTTCAATCCTCGAATTTCAGTACGGTAGCTTCAATTTCTTAAAATGACTTTTCTAGATATTTTGGAAAAATTACGATTTAGTCCTTAAACTTCGTTTTGGAATTAAGTGAGTTTTAAATATTGTTTGAAACCAAAATTTTTACAAATGCTTTAAAACAAAATGCTCAGGACATTGGTTGGTCCAAATTTACGATTTACGTATTTAAGTTTACATTGTGTAAAAATGACAATTTTACCCCTAATACTCTTCGTTGTATTATGATGACCGAAGCATGTCTTAGGATTGTTTGATTTACTTATTTAAGCATGTTTTGAATTGGTGTGATGGTTGGTTTGTGGTGCGTTGGTTGACCGATACGAAGAGTCACTTTGGTGGCTAATATGACGTTCGAAATTCGGGTATGATTGTTCCAGCCAGGTTTGGGGCGCCACATAATTTGAGCCTCAATAATAATAAATTAATTAATTAGTAATACTAAAATGTAAAATAAGTAAACTCTGGAACAATATTCTTAAAGGGGTCAACACTAATAATAGGATCGGATTGGTACAATTATCCTTATGTACTTATTGAGCTCATCAAGCTCACGCATTAGTTGTTTAAATGCGTAGGTTATGGACTTGTCGATCTGGCTTGGGAGCATCGCATCACCATTTTAGATTTTGAGGTTGTAATGTATCTATGTTGGTTATAAATGTTGCTTCTATTTTAGCATGTATGTATAAACTTAGGCTATTATAAGATTTTGTAATTGTTTGGATTTGTATGAGATCAAATATCAATTGAAACCATTTGAATGCTTGAGTTAACCTTGATTTATAAATTGATTTTAACACATTTGAATATCGTATGCTTAAATAAGCTTTAAAATGATTGGAAACTATTGATATCAAAAGTTGATGTTTTTGAATGGTTTTGATGTGTTTTCGACTTGTATTTTTTATTCTCTGCCTTTGGGTCTCAAGACATGGTACTTATGTCTCGAGATACATTGGTCAAAATACTCAAATTTTGCTTCAGTGGTCCAATGTTTTAAGACATTGAGCCTAATGTCTCGAGGCATAACCATCAAATTGGTCAAAAATCTTAAGACATTCCTACCCTGCGCTTCTAAACATGTGTTTTTAAGCCCCGAAATGGTTGTGAATGATGCTCAAACGTACTCATTTAGTAATAATACTTTGGGGAAGGTCTAATATAACTTTTAAGAGCTCAAAAATGTTAGGAAAATGTTTGAAAATGGATGGTTGAATTTTTACTTTGGATTTAACAGTTCTCTTATTCAAGCTCACTTTAAAAAGCTATGCAAGTATCTCAAAGTTTGATTTATGTTTTAAGCATGTCAAAACCCCTTCAAAATGATCTAAAATTGTTTTAGAAATGTGTCAAAGCCTTTGAACTTGATGTAATAAGTTTATAAAATTGTTTCAAAGATTTAATCTTTTGAAATTCATAAGGGTGTCAAACCAATGACACTACTCATATAAATTTTTTTCTTTTACCATTTGAACTAAAGCAATTTTTATTTTTATATGAAATTTTAATGAGTATATTTGTTAAATAAAATTCTTATATATATTTATAAATCTATACTATTATTTAAGCTCTTGATTGAGTTAGTGTCACAAGTTTGTTGGAAAAAATAGATTTTTGGAAGGTTTGAGGCATATTCTCGATTAGTAAAGGTAGAGATTTGAATAATAAAATAATGGTTTTATATTCTACCCCATGATACCTTTACAACGGTATATCATATGCTCAAAATGGTTGAGTGATGAATGAGAAATTGATGCTCAAAGTAAGCCACTTAGGAATTATGTTGAGGAAAATGGAAAGCTTAGTCCTACAATTGTTAGATATCAAATGTGGAATATGTTTATATATATGAACCAACTTGATGGTTATTGAATGACTAAGCTAATGTTCTCCCTCGCGAATAAGGTGGTGCAAAGCCAAATTGGTTGGGGTTGGGGGCGCACCCGCATGATGTGGGTGATGCGAAATGTCCGAATCGATTAGGCCTGCAGATATTTTAGCCCAATACATAACAAATATTAAATTGAGGTTAATGACTCCTTAATTCAAGGACGTTAATGGCTCCATTTTTGTTGTTGTCCTGAGAGACAGTCGATCAACGTTTCTCCAACACTTAAGGAGCTGCCGAATTTGTCTTAAGGAAACTATGAAAATAGACCTCAATTACCAGTCGGATTTCTGCCTATCTACGAGTACACATTTTCGATCCAGTTTTATTTCCAATTTCTGTTTTTCAAATTTTATATCTACATTACTGTTAATTTCACTAATGACTTTGCAACAAAGTTAACCGGATACCAACTCGATTAGAGAAATTACGAAAATACTTTTTTGCAATTAAAAAAAATATTATTAGAGGGTATTTAAATCTTTTTATTTTAAAAAAACCAATAAAAATATGCATATAGTGAGATTTGAAATCACATCAATTGCATTTGTAAAATCTTTAATTTACCACTCAACTAATGTTTTATTTTGTACATAATGAGATTTGAACCAATAACACTATACACAAAAATTTTCCTTTACCATTTGAACTAAACCAATTTTAGTTTTTATATGAAATTTTAGTAAGTATATATGTTATATAAAATTGTTATATCTACATATATTAATAATGTTGTTGATTGAGTTGGAGTAACAAATTAAGTTAACACCAACACAAGATTGATGATAATACCATGATAAACAATTGCATTTATTTACTATTTTTAATCGATGTATTTTTGTTTAAATTTCGTTTACACACAATTTAATCTATTTTTCATTTTAATATCGTACATATTTCATGTGTTATTATTAATTAGTTCAAAATCATATTCTTCATTATTTATTATATGTTATTTTAAATACATGTTTATATTCTAAACTCGTAGCTTCTACACGTATTCGTGTAATATCAAATCAACATAAAAAAATCAAACCCGTGACTAAGAATTTTAAAACTCCCAAATTTATCATTTATCTATTTTTATATTTTTAAAAATTTTGTAATTTAAATTATTTAATTCTTAAAAGTTATACAATTATTGAAAGAAGTAAATTTTTTATAATAAAATTTTTAATTTTAATTTTAATTAAATTAATGTTGATTAACTTATGAAACAAACCTAATAAAAAAATTTAATGGAATGAATTTCTGATTTTCTCAAATTTTGTTGTACCCAATCAACAATTATTGTTATGGTATGGTTGCCCTGTTGTCATTGGGACCTTTCAATGATGGAAAATAAAAATAATAGAAACAAGTGTTAGTTAGGACTCACCAGCTACCCCTCTTAAATGTTTTTTTTTTTCCAAAAATAACTTAAATTAAGTAGTTACTTATAAAAATGATTCATTTACAAAATCATATACGAAAATGACTCGTTTTGAATAGTGAATCTCGGTGTCACCGTTGTTATTGGCAGCACCACCCTTCATAATGGGCCAATCATTGACTGATTTAAAAAAAAATTGTTTGGGTGTCGCCGTTGTCATTAACGGCACCAGACTGAAGTGTGATTATATAAAATGTTCAAAGACCTGATGAAACAATTACTCTTTTTAGATTGGATAAAAAAGGTGGCGCGGCTGCACCCAATTAAATGCTTTTAAATTTTTGGTCTATTTGCATGTTAGGTTCTATCCCATCTTTGAAATTAAATTTAAATAGCTCTTAAAAAATATAAGAATAAAAAAATAAACACTTTTCAAATTTTTTTCATTTTTTAAAAACAATAAACATAAAAAATTATATAAAATTCTTATTTAAATTACCCAAATATATCCCTCAAGTAAATACTTGAGAAAAATTCTTGAGGATATATTTGGGTAATTTAAATGAGAATTTATATAGTTTTTTAAGTTTATTATTTTTAAAAATAATAAAAATTGAAAAGGATTTTTTGTTATTCTTATATTTTTAGGGGATATTTAAATTTAATTTCAAAAGAGAATAAACTTAACATGCATTTAATTGGTGGGGTCAATAGTCACGTTGCCACAGTTTTTTATCCAATCTAAAAAGGGTAATTGCTTCATCAGGTCCCTAAACGTTTTATATAATCACACTTCAGTTAGGTGTCGGCAATGACAACGGCAACACCCAAAAGAATTGTTTTTCTTTTTTTAAATCCAACCAATGATTGACCCATTATGAAGGGTGGTGTCGCTAATAGCAACGACTACATTGAAATTCACTGTTCAAAACGAATCATTTTCATACATGATTATACAAGTAGGTTATTTTCGTATCGAGTTATTTTTGAAAAAACAAAGACCTCTTAAATCTATAACTACTACATGAAAATAATGTCCACATCAATTATCATACTCATTAGTTGCAAATTTAATGGCCCATTTTGACGGGGTTGGGTCGAGCCGGGCCGGGCCTAAGCATGATATTAACATATTTTATGCTTGCTTAAGCCTGGCCCGACCCGAAATATGGGCCTAAAATTTTATCCAAACCTACCCATATTTGTAAAAAACTAACCTAAGTTCATTTTAAGCTCGCTTATATTGTATTTTAAATAATTTTTAAAACTATTTATTTCATGTTATTTTAATATTAATAATTTTATTTATTGAAAACTTATTGAAAATTTATATAGTCAACTTAACATTATTTTAATGTTTACATTACAATAGTATTATATATTTAGTATATGTTTATTTTTTTAATATGTTATAAATTACATAACATAAAGTATTATAAACTTAAAAACGGATCGGGTCGAGCTGGGCTTGGGTCTTGAATGTTCAAACCCGAGCCCAACCCATATTTTAAACGAGCCTAATTTTTTGTCCAAACTCATTTTTTGGGCTTAATATTTTTGCCCAAACCCTTCTAAATTTCGAATGAGCCTTTGAGCTCGGTCCATGAACAAGCCTAATTTGAGGAAATGAATCTTTTATGAATTATTTTGAAATAACAATATATACGTCTAATTTTTTTTATATACGCTTCTAATTTAATTTATAAAAAAATTGTTCTTTTCCATGATTCATAATGATTTGTTTTTAATATATTTAAACACTTTTTCATAATAATTCAATCTCAAGGAAAATATTCTATTCATAATTATTTTATTTTATTTTTAAATATATTACATAATAGTAATAGGAATTGTATAATTCTTATTTTAATATAATTCTTATTTTACATAATTTACCACAATTGGTCAAAAACTATAAATTTATTAACATAAAATATAAAATAATAATTTGGTATAGTCATAAATTAAATTTATTTATAATTTATTGTTAAATCCTAGGCGAAGCCGAGTACAAGTATCTACTTATATTTAAATTTAAATTATTTATCTTAATTTGGATAATTTATCTCTCTATAATGTTGGTAGTTTGTCTAGATAGTTAATGCGATTTAATTATTTTGGTTAAAATATTGAGATGAATAAAACGATATTTTTGATTTCAATATAGTAAAATTACAATTTGTACGAAATATTAGAAGAGAAATGGCAAAACACGAGGAAGAGAGAATAAAATTTTATGTATTATACACCACCGAACGATACATATCTACATGATAGAACTACTCTATAAGGAAAGTAAATAAAAGAGAATAAAATTAAATTCCTAGTAATCAACTAATTACATATCTACATATTCCTTAACACTTCTCAAACTGGAGCATAGATATTAATCACGCCCAGGTTGTTACAAATATAATTAATTTGAGGTCCACTAAGAGATTTCGTAAAGATATATCCTAATTGATCTCTCGTTTTGACGTAGCCAGTTGATATAAGTTTTTGTCGAATCTTTTCACAAATGAATGGCAATCGACTTCAGTCTGCTTGGCTTGCTCATGAAATACTAGGTTAGAAGATATATGAAGAGCAACTTAATTGTCACACCATAATTTTGTGGGTAATGATATTTTGAAACGCAATTCATTCAGTAATTGTTGTAACCACATAATCTCACACAATTTGTGTTATAGCTTTGTAGTTAGATTGTCCACTAGATCGTGAGACTACACTTTGCTTCTTGCTTTTCCAAGAAATTAAATTCCTCCCCAAAAATATACAATAACCTATAGTTGACCTCATATCCATCTTTGGTCTAGCCCAATCTGCATCTGTGAAGCATTCAATATATGTGTGCCCATAATTTTGATATAAAAGACCACGACCTAAAGCCCCCTTTAGGTAACATAAGACTTGTTCTAACATTTTCCAATGTTTAACCATTGGTAAAGACGTGAATTGACTCACAACACTTACAGAATATGCAATATCAGGATGTGTAACTTTAAGATAATTAATTTACTTTCCCAACTAGTCCCCTATACTTCTCAGGATCCTCAAAAGGATCACTATCTCCTTTCATAAGTTGCAAATCGAAATCCATCAGCGTGTTACATGATTTATATCTCGACTTTCCAATTTCTTCAAGTAAGTCAAGTGCATGTTTCCTCTGAGACAAGAAAATACCCTTCTTACTCTTAATAACTTTAGCTCTAAGGAAACATTTGAACTGTCCTAAAACTTTCGTTTGAAATCAAGTATGAAGGAACGATTTTGAAGAAAGAATGCTTGCACCATCACTCCCGATAATAAAAATATCAACAACATAAACTATTAGAAGAATCATGCCTGCCTCCAAGTGTTTGTAGAAAACGAGTTATCTCAACTACTCTTCTATAAACCAAAATCCTGAACTCACTAAAATATCCAAACCATGCTCATAGGCTCGGTTTCAAGCCATACAAAGATTTTTGAAGACGAAACACCTCCGTGCTCTCTCCTTAAGCAACAAAACTAGGTGGTTGCTCTATATAAACTTCTTGTTGTAGATTTAGACTTGAACATGGGTCGGCCCATTCGCTTAGGCTCAAAGGTCTGCTCGAAAAGTGGGAGGGTTTGGGAAAAAATATAGGCTTGGAAAAAAAATAAGGTTAATTTTCTAAATGGGTCAGACCTCAAGTAAGAATATTTTGGCCCAGGCTTGGCCCAAACTGCTTAAAAAATTTTTTTGTTGTTGTTTTACTATTATATTACTACTATTTTGTTGTTATTGTTTTAATAATGTATAACTCTTTTTATTATTATTAATTTTGCTACTATTTTAGATGAATTTGTTTGCTAAGTTGCAATTATGTTAGTGTTATTAAGTATAAAGACTTTTTTTTAATATATTTTCAATTTATTGGGAAACATTTATTTTAATGATCTTAGTGTATTTGATGTATTATATTTTTTAAATTTAGTTTTATATAAAAATAATATAAAATTTTTTAATACGAGTGAGCCGTGTAATGCTTGAGTTTAGCATTTTTATCTAGGTTGGGCTTGAAAAAATTTAAGCTCATTTTTCGAGCCATTCAGACCCGAGCCTAGAAAACGGGCCTAAAATTTGGCATTGATTCGGCCTGACCCATGATCAAGTCTATGTAGACCACTATGCAAAAAGACATTTTTTATATCAAGTTGGTCCAAAGGCCACCTATATGTAGCTGCCATAGAAATGAACAAATAGACAAGCCATCTTATCTACTGTAAAGAGTATCCAAGTAATCAACCCCTATTTAGATCCAATAGCCCATAGGTCTGAGCATATCCTTTACCAACAAGACGGGCTTTTTAGTTGGGTAACTAATCCATCAAGATTAAGTTTGACTATCAACACCCATTTAGATCCAATAGCCTTTTTCCCATAGGAAAACTAACCAGTTCCTAAGTTCCATTACAATCTAAAGTAGTAATCTCCTCTACCATTGCATCTCGCTAGCTAGGATGAGATAAAGCCGCCCTAAAAGTTTTAGGAATTAAATAGAGTCCAATGAAGCAATGAAAGATCTAGTCACATGAGATAAATGATCATATTATACAAAAGAGGAGATAAGATAAGTACATTATCGTTTACCTTTTCAAAGGGAAATGGGAATGTTGATACTAGGATCGGGTTGACTAGGAATAAATTTTTTTGACAAAGAGACTAGTGCTGGACATGTGTCTAGAGGATATTTTTGTCTTGTACAAACATGAATGATTGGTGGTCGAGTTGTTACATCTTTTAGTATACCTGTTTCAGAGGGATTGGCAGGATAATTTACAGTAGCAAACAACATAACATCATCTTCTGGGGAAGTATTATAAATGGACGACACAGGAAAAAAATGTGTATTTTCAATAAAGGTGACATCAATAGCTACAAGATCCCTCTTAAGACTAGGAGAATAACATTTATAACCCCTTTTAAGTTGATAATAACCAAGAAACACACATTTAAGAGACTTTGGGTCTAATTTTATGACTTGTGGAAGAACATCACGAACACAATAAATGTTACAAAATATCTTGGGCTCAATAGGAAACAAATGTTTTGAAGGAAAGAGGATATGGTAAGGAATGTCACCATAAGTGCAAAAGATGGCATACAATTATTAAGAAAAAAGGCTATTGAAACGACATCATCCCATAAATATTTAGAAACACTCATTTGAAAAAGAAGATTTCTAGCTAGTTCAAAAATGTGTCTGTTTTTTTTTTCTTTTCGCTACACCATTTTGGGAAGGAGTATCAACACAAGATCAGGCAACTTGTACTTGCCCCGTAGCACCCGCAACTAGTATGCCTTCGAATTCAATATTAGACCAAAGCCGACCTTGAAGAGAAAAGCCTTGTTCTGATCAGCCATTACCTATAAATCTCAAGCTCCTTATGTTGAATGATTTGATTGGGACAACAGACAAATAAATACCCCAGTCAAAGTTGACTAGCTTGAACTTGACGCCTGCGGGTGTCAAGGTCCTATGCACTATACATTACATTACTTTTCTCCTGACAAACAACACATAAATTTTGTGGTGATTTGATCATGCACTAAACTTTGCACCAACGAGTATTGAGGTACTCTTAAAAAACGTATTATGAAAATGACTTTTATGGATATATATCCAAGAAGGTTTAGATCAATTTTATCATTTGCTTAATTTTATTCGTTAGAAAATAAAAGAAAAGGAAATTAATAATCTACGATTCTACAAAAGTTTGGAAGCGAAAAAAATCCTATTTTAGTTTCAAAATTAGGTTATATTCAAATCGAGATTTGATTAAGAATGATTAATATTCGATTTTCAGTGAAATTCAATTTAGGAATCATGTGAAAGAAATAAGGACTTAGTTTATTTAGTGGGAAAAGATGATGTTTTTGTAGTGAAGAATATGATAAGAGAGAAAATAGAAGGAAGAAGAAAATGAAAAAAAAAAGAACAAAAATTAAATTGTTCAAAAAAAAATTATAGGGACTAGTTTTAACAAATGGAAAATATATAAAAAAAACTACGTCAAAAGAGACGGGAAAGGGAGAAAAGCAGAGGGAGAAGTAGAAGAGGATGAAAAAAACAAGAAAAAAAAAGGAAAGTTAAAATAACATAAAAAAATTAAATTGCTCAAAACGAAAAAAAAATATGGGAACCAATTATATAATTTAACTTAAAATTTTTATTTAAAATGATAATTTAACGTGCCACATCAGCATACTGTTACACTGTTAACGATAATTAACGGCTCAGTGACTAAAATGTTACAACGCGTTAACGTAAGTGACTAAAACGTAACATTTCAAACATAAATGACTAAAACATAACCCGAAACAAACAAAAGTAACTATTTTAATAGTTTATTATTATTTTTTTTTTGGTATTAGTTCAAATACTAAACCTAGTAGGTCCCAAGTTAGAATTTGGCCTAACTTCAAACTACTTCTCTTTTCAAAACTTAAATGCACACAATTACTCCCTCCCTCTTTTAATTCATAACCTTTTGCTCACCAATAAAATTCATTGCCATTCATAGGCCATTAAAACTCCACATTGAAGTATCAACCCAACACCGTCCTTTTTAGCATCATCATAGCCAACAAAGTCACTGAAACACACGTAAAATAATTTGAAAATTATTGTTTTAGAAAAAAAACATTTTTGAAAAATATTAAATCTCATTTTTAGATACAATAAAAAATAAGTTAATTTTACTGATTGAGTATTAGTTCGATTGTCATCGGTATTATTACCAGTGTAAAAGGATGCGGTTTGAGTATGCTAAAGCGCATTATCCTCCTATTTAAGGGTTAGATAAGAGCTATGAGTAATTCTCGGTATTGCATAAAAGAAACAGATATATGATAATAATAATAATAATAATAAAACTTATAATGAGATTCAGGAGCGAAACTAGGGAGTGGCAGGGGCTCCGCCCTCCTTAAAATGAAAAATTTTCATTTAAGCTCTTTAAATTTTTTAAAAATTTAAATTAGTAAAGGTAAAATTGCACTTTGCCCTCTTAAAAATATAAAAATTTGATTTAACCCTTTAAAAATTATAAAGATATAAGCTATTAAAATGGTAAAATTATATTTTTACTATCGTAAAAATTATAATTTAATTTCGACCCTAAAATATTTTTTGATCTCGCCTTGATGAAATTATTGTTAAAGAAAACTGATTTTTGTAACATTCAAATTTGAAAATTCCAAAATAATGGAGGAGGAAAAGAGGACCTTTTCCATTAGTAGGAGAGAAGAAATCCAAATTTCTTCTCTATTTTATTTCTTTAATTATTAAATCTTTATAATGACTAACCAGAATTTTCAAGTTTATTATTGAAATATTTATGGGATAAATATTAAATTTATACATTAAATTTGATTTAATATGTAATTTAATATGTGAATTTTGATTTTGTATAATAATACACATGAAACTTGATTCAAGTGCACTCGTTTAAAGAAATAAATATATACAATTATTTTCATATTGAATTAATATAATTGTTTGTGTATGTAACATATCAACGCAAAATGATGCTAATTCGATAATGTTGTTAGTGATCTATGAAAACTGAACCAAATCAAAATTTCATATATAAAATCTTATAAAATCAAAATTCATGTATGACATTATACATTAGACCAAATTTCATGTATAGTTTTGATATTACCCTTCTAGAATTAAATTATAAGGGTTAATCGCACATACACCCCAAACTATGGTCTAAAATCCAAATTAGTCTTAAAAACTTTAAAATGTTCTAATTGAATCTTTAAAGTATTAATATTGTATCAATTAGGTCATTTTATGAACCTAACCATCAGCTTAAGCATTAAATATTAGCTCGAATATGAGGCAGAATATATTTGAAGCACATATAGGGGTTGATAAAGGAGTGCAGGCACTTAAAATTTTATGAAATTATAGATTAATATAATGATAAAATTACGCTTTAACTTCTCAAAAATGGACCTAGCACTTACCATATAAACCAAATTATAGGTTAGTAAAAAAAAAAAAAAAAAAGACTTCATTCATACATCAGGTGGGATTAACCCTTTTAACAGAATTAAAATTGTATTTCAAAATAATCCAGAATAGCAGTTCATTTACTTACGTGTCATGCTCACGTTTATTGGTTTCACGATAAGAGAATAGTACATAAAGCGCCAGATTACACTACCCCTTTCACGATAAATATCCTCCAACGCTCAACTGAAAGTTTGTCCCAAGGGAAGTTTTAGGAAGAAACCTCCTCGAATTATCCTCCACGTAAGGCGCATTTTAGCAAAAATGGCCCGGCATCCGATAGCCGAAGCCAACGAGGAGAGCCCCTTCGGCACGTTAACTCCGGACGAATTCTATGCCCGCCACTCAGTGAGTCACTCATCCGAGTTCATCACTAACGCTCGCGGTCTCAAACTCTTCACCCAGTCTTGGACCCCACTAGATACTCCGATCACCGGAATCGTCGCCGTTGTCCACGGATTCACCGGCGAGTCGAGCTGGTTCCTCCAACTTACCTCCGTTCTTTTCGCCAAATCGGGATTCGCCACGTGTGCGATCGATCACCAGGGCCACGGATTCTCCGAAGGCCTTGACGGACTCGATACTCACATTCCAAACATCGACGGCGTTGTCGACGATTGCATTCAGTGCTTTGAATCCTTCCGTGCTCGTCACGCGCCGGATTTGCCCGCCTTTTTGTACTCGGAATCGCTTGGCGGAGCTATTGCGCTTTATATCTCTCTCCGTCAAAAAGGAGTGTGGGATGGCTTGATTCTCAATGGCGCAATGTGCGGGATAAGCGCTAAATTCAAGCCACCATGGCCGTTGGAACATTTTCTGTTCATAGTCGCCAAACTTATCCCCACCTGGCGAGTGGTTCCGACGCGCGGGTCTATACCGGATGTTTCGTTTAAAGAACCGTGGAAGAGGAAGTTGGCGATAGCCAGTCCTAGGAGAACAGTAGCAAGGCCACGCGCCGCCACAGCATACGAGCTCATCCGAATATGCAACGACTTGCAAGGGAGGTTTGAGGAAGTGGATGTTCCATTGCTAATCGTGCACGGTGGTGATGACGTGGTGTGTGATCCGGCTTGCGTGGAGGAGCTTTATAAACGCGCCGCCAGCACTGACAAGACATTGAGGATCCATCCAGGGATGTGGCACCAATTGGTTGGGGAACCGGAGGAAAGCGTCGAGTTAGTGTTTGGGGAAATGATTGATTGGCTTAAAAGTAGAGGTTCACGAGCCGCAGAGGCAAAGGGTGCTAGTGGTCTAAGCTCCGCTGTTGGCAGCACTAGTGGATAGTTGGGTAGTTAATTTATCATGTATTTTATGATACAAATTTTAATCCGTTAAATTTTCACTTTTATTTATATTTAGATTGTGGCTTGAATTTAAATTGGGTGTATTTACTGATAACCACCTTTTCTTGGAATGATTTACTTCTTTATCCCTTTTTATTCTCATTTTCTAGATTTCATCTCTTTGATTTCTTCAATTATGAAGCGGGTAGTATTCATGTTTGTCTTTTGACAATTTTGTTTGTGTGAAAATATTTTCCTTATTTTCCGTTGTTTGTTTGCTGGAAAATGAAATCCTATAGGAAAACATTCTCCAAAACACGGGTAAAATGAGTATGAGTTTACCGAAAATGTCTTACCGATTTTATTGAAGAAAGGAAGAAGTAGAAGGAGGAAAATTACACGCTGCTGTTTCGTTTCGCTCAAATCTCCCTCTTCGCAGGGTCTTGGCTTAAGGTATGGCATCTTCTTTATCTTCTTTATCATTTTCGTTTCTTCTTGTTCTTGAAAAACTGCTTAAGGTATGCCATCATTTTGGTTCTTGAAAAACTGCTTAAGATATTGAAAAACTGTTCTTGAAAAAATTGATATGGGGAAAGGGATGTTTATTTTTGTACTTATTAGGGAAGGGCTGTGATTCATTCCAGAATAAAGTTTATGGGCAGAATCTTTGTTATTTGGCGAAGTTATTCCTTGACCACAAGACCCTTTATTATGATGTTGATCTGTTTCTGTTTTATGTTTTATGTTTTATGTTTTATGTGAATGTGATGATCGAGGTTGCCATATGGTTGGATACTTTTCTAAGGTAACTTTTAGTGCGTTTTTGTTACTTGATGCAGTGGGGGTTTACAACTAGTGTCTATATGTTTGTGGTCATTCTGATATTTTGTAATTGGAATTTAGTAATGTGGCATGGAGTGGATACAACAATTCTTGCCTTTGTAGCCTCAAATTATGAGCTTTCAAGTAGTAGAATTTATTGTTTATATGTGTGTATTTGGGGCTTTCAATTGCTTATTCATTTCATAGCATGTCTGCTATAATTTTCTGTAGTTACTGATCATTTTTTGTCATTTCATTCTTACTTGTGTTTTAGATTGTACTTCCTAACACAAACAAATATCTTAGTTAGTAGTTTGTGTCTGATCATGCAGGAAATGCATTCTGAGGAATCATATAATTTGGCATGAATCCTTACCCTTCCTCCGTATCAAAGGAAAGGCTATGGAAAGTTTTTGATCGCCTTTTGTAAGCTCCCTGCCCCTCTTGATATTTGAATTTTTTTTTTCAAGGCTTATTTCATTAACGGATCAAAATAAGTGAGCTATTTATATGTTTCAATGAAAGAGAGACGGGGACAGATAGCACCAAATGATGATGATTATTCATTCAGCATTAAATGAGAATGTACCATTATCCTACTAGTTAGACTCTCAGTATAACACCAAGTTGGTTGTCTGGAATTGTTCTCAAGTTAGTTTACTAGAATCATGAGCTGCTGCGAATTTATAACATTTTCATGGAGTAAACTTAATCTATATCTTCTAATTTCTTAAATTTTATTGCTTCATGCTAGTTTCGTAGTCTTGAATATAAATGATGTTATACTTGATTTTGTTGTATTGTACTTTGCATTTGATCCCATCGGTATTTTATAATTCAACTTTATTGCTTATTTTGTCTCTGTTATGGACCCAGCATATGAACTTTCAAAGAAAGAAGGTAAAGTTGGCACACCTGAAAGACCACTATCCGATCTAGGGCTGTTGAGCTACAGGGGGTACTGGACGAGGGTTCTTTTAGACATCTTGAAAAAGCCTAAGGGAAATATTTCCATCAAGGTATCACTACCTGAAGCTGTGTTGAAAATGTTGTGGGCTGTGTTCTATGCAATTCCCCTCTTCTTTGTCCTAATGGAAATTTATGTTCTTGCTTGGGGGGTGGTCAATGCCTACATTGTAAAATGCAATGAGACTCAGCGCCATCAATTTAGATTAATTTGGAATGGCAAGACTTGCTTAATTAGATATCAATTAAATAATATTGGGAACTTTTGCGGCTGAGAATAAAATGTTCATTTGGTTCATTCTGACGTCAAAAAATTGAACCAGAGTATGATTCAGTCAAGCTTGAGTAACTTGTGATTAGGGTTGCTTGCTTTCACTTTAGATTGATGGCAACAGATGAGGCACTAACCTAGAAACTAAAAGTCGGTTTATTATCTTCCACATAGAAATAAGAGAGAAAAATTGAAAATGATGTTAAGGAGCATGCCTGATTCGATAGGTTTGATGCTGTTTCTGATAAACTATTTATTCTTGTTTGTTATATTGATGTCTCTGAATAGCTGTATCTATTAATGCGATTTCTCCTAGAATATTGATTCATGCATGTTATACAAAATTCATTGCATTGTGGTGTCACTGAATTCTTAAATACTAATTTTCTACATGAATTTAATTTTCTGCAGGAGCTCAGCGACGTGACAGCTATAAAAGCAGAGGATATATTGACCACCCTACAGAGTCTAGAACTGATTCAGTACAGGAAAGGTCAACATGTTATCTGTGCAGACCCCAAGGTCCTGGATCGCCATCTAAAAGCAGCTGGCCCTGGTGGTCTTGAGGTTGATGTTAGCAAATTAATCTGGACACCATATAAAGAACAGAGTTATGAGTTATGAGTTGCAATATAACGACTTCTTCTCTCTCTCTCTTTCTCTTTCTTATGTTTGACATTTGATTTGATTTCCACCTGTGTTTGAATGGAAGTTGTTGCTCGCAACCTTATTGCTTCTGAATGGGTTTTATAATCATATTTCATGTCCTACTTTTCTCTACCCTTGGTTTGGTAGTGTTGTTGGAAACATAGCGGAGGAGATAAATGGTGACAATCTTTGAGAGTTTTCTCTACCGTTAGTGGGTTGGTTATCTTCAGATGATTGTCCTTTAATCTACCTTTCACCGTCTTGTCCCCTTTTATGTTTGTCTATTAAGATTTGACAATTGATGCTAAGGAAGGTAGTATATCTTTTATAAATCATATATAAAATTATACGTTGGATAAAAGTATTTAAAAATCATATAGTGTTAGGATAATGTTGTTGTTATTATGTGGTGTACTACTAATTCTGCATTTAGATAATATTATTAATTTCTAGTATTAATTGTGGTTTGCAAGCTAATTTATAATTATTCAATTATTTGACTTTGGTTGTTTTCAATTTATGACGGTTAAATATTGTAGCTTAATAATTGAGTATTATTATATATTTAATTTGATTTATTTATTTATAAATAAATCATTGCAATATATGTAAAACAATTTAAATTATAAAATTTATTAATATGTATATAAATTTATTAATATATGTAAAAGCAATTTTTCTGGAAAATATTTTCAGGAAATTTGCCAAACAACAGAAAATATTTTCAGTAAATCATTTTCCAGAAAAATAAATTATTTTTCAGAAAATCATTTTTCGAAAAATATTTTATTGGCAAACAAACGGGCCCTAAGACTCTCTAAGAAGGGGTAGCATCTATTGTCACCATGTATCAAAATTTGATGTTCTAAGTTGTTATTTAGTATCAGGGTTTAGTTGTTCTTTCATCTAACTTTTTGCATTTTGCATTGTGCTGTTTTGGGTTTCATGATCATACGGTGGAGATTGTCATGATTCGTGTATGCATAGACGTATTCTTTTTCATATTGCCATGTGCTTGCATTCATCAGTAAAAATTGGGTAGATTTTCTTTAAAATAGTTTTGAATAGAGCTCATAGATGAACTTAGTTAGGATTGTTTGTGTGCTGGTGGATATGATTTGTAAATGGATTTTGATTGAAAGTTTCACGTAGATGATATGGACGCTTTTAATGCAATAAGAGTTGAGTTTGAGCTTTACTTATTTTCTCTATTATATTAGGTTTTTATTTCCTTCATAAACTTTAAGTTAGGAATTCCATTTTAAGTCAAGTAGGACTCTTTCATTTATTATTAACAATCTATAAAAGGCTACCAATATGAAATAAAGAGGTAACCAATTATTCTATAAAAAAGAAATGTTATTTTCGGAGGAGGTTTATTCAAGGACGAATCTGCCTCTTTGAGTAACCATAGGTCGAAGCAAGAATTCTTTCTCGTCTAGACTTGTGACTAGATCTTACGTCAAGGTGCATATCAATAGACCCTAGGCATCTCTCTATATCAGTTAAATGTGAAGTTTTGTGTGATTACTGATATATCCATGTGGTGAAAATACTTGGATCGTAGAATGATAGTCATCCGTGTTACCTAGGCTTATAGCATGTTTACATGAAGGGAAATTGAGTTGTAATCTTTTAAGTGAATAGGTTCTAGTCGCAACCCTTAGATTAACATAAATTTGATTTGGTTATTGGTATTGGTTGTTGGTTCTTATATGATACTGAAAAAATGATGTGTTGGATATATTATCTAACAATTACACCATTAGTTTCTTCTTCATTTGTTATTGTACTTGATTTCTCAATGCATTATGGTTTTGAATAACTTTTTTTTTCTTTTGATTGTTTGTTTTGGGTTAGCTTAAAAGAGAATTTAAAATTTTTGTTTGACCAATGGTTTGATAATTATTACCTTATACGAGTGCTATTTTATTTTCATTTTTCAAGGAAAAATGCAGTTTGTATGGCATTGTTATGTGTTTTCTAATAGAATTGAAAGCAATATTTTTTTTTTATTATCAATCAACCTCAATTTTAACTACAAGAACTTGGTCATATTTGGAGTGGAAGATTTGTGAAATTTTTAGTCAATCTCACATTTTATCTGTTGCTAAGGTGGCGCATATTAGTCAGTTCATGGATCAATGCATATTCGGGTTTCTTTTCATACCACTAGGTGCTTGCAATCATTAGTGAGGATTGGGGTGGATTTTCTTTAAGATGGTTGGGTGGAGCTCATCGATAAACTTAGTTGGGATTGTTTGTGTTCTGGTGTGTATATGATTTGGAAATGCATTTTGATTAAACTATTCAAGTGATTTCTAAATGCATGGCATGGTTGGAATTAGGGATGTAATTGAACTAAAGAGGTTGTTTTATATTACAAAGAAGTTACGGATGGTTATTGTGTTGCATTAGAAGATGTTAACTATGTGTTGTTGTTTTCTTCCTTATAAAGAATGCAATATATTTGCCTTTGTGATCTTACTGTGAGAGTTTGCTTTCAAAGTTTCGTATTTGAATCATATTATTGGTTTATTTTTTTAAAAATCCAACTAAAACTTGACTAATGTACTTATCTTTTGCTTTTGTATTGTTCATTATGTAGCAAAAGAAGGTTTCTCTTTTGAGGACGTCAACAGTGTTTCAAGGGGAGCTTCAATTGATCCTTCGATTGACTTGGCCATTCATATCCACCCAAGGTATCTCTTTACAATCTCATGATTTTGTTTGGAATAACATTGATATGTGTTGTTTTATTTGATTATTGTTTCTTGTTTGCTTGTCTGTTAATGTTTATTTGGCACATTCCATATAAATTTTGCTGCATGCATCTGTGAGTGAAATGTGTGTATATATTCTTTTGATATATTTCCATATAAATTTGCATGTAAGGATTTTCAAGTTTTTTTTTATTCGGTCACCTTTATTCTTTGCGCACACGACGTCGTTTGAGAACCTATTATTTTTAAGAATTTCCCCTTAAGTTGAACTGGTTACTTGGTACTTCTATTTGTATGTACTCCTTGGTGCTTTAAATTCCGGCTTAGAGCTAAGGCAAGGCCAACTTAATTCTTGTTTACTTTTCAAAATTCAATAATTTTGTTATTTGGTTTGTGTTTTTTTTTCTTGCAAAATCATATGGACAAAAGGTTAATTTTGAAAAGTTTAATTTTAGTGTAGTTTGTGGAATTCATTTTGGGGGTTAGGTTACCCAAGTTATTTTGGTTGACTTGGTGGAAGAAATTGAACTAGTGTTGATGGGAATTTGTTAGTAAACAAAATAAAAAAGTGGTCTTGGATGATGATTGATGGCAATAGAACGATGAATTTTGGGGTGTAAAAATGAGAAGAATTTTGTACTAGCTTTTCCAATCCTAGGTATTTCTTTTGATTCTATATTGTTGATGAGGTTTCTATTAACTGTTTTGCAATACTTATTGATGTTTAACTTCTTTTATATGAGTTTTGTGTTGACTACCTCTTAATCTCTTTGGTTATTGATAGAAATTAGAATTGATTCTTCATAATTCATAGTTGTAAGTGTAAAAACATATTTATACAGGAAGCAACATCTTCATTGTAGTTTCATGCCTCAAGTAAACCCAATACTACTTATTATATTAAGGGTCAGTTCTTCATTGCTTTTGAAAAGTGCTGTGGAGAAGTGCTTTTGAAAAGTTGGTTTAAAATGTGAGTGTTTAGCATTGTTGTCAAAAAGTGCTTTTGAAAAATAAAATTTCCATTTTAGACATGTTATTATCGAGTAACAAATATGCATTTAAATAATATTTAAATTAGTTAATATTATTATATTTTAGTAATAATATAAAAAAATATTATAACTTGTTGTTAATATTTTATATATGAAATATAAATTGTAAATATTTTTAAGCAATAAATATTAATTATTTATAAAATTTAATTAGAATATATAAACTATATTTTAAATATTTAAATATAACCATTAAATATTTGTAATTAATATTTAAAAAAATATTTTTTTTTATTTTAACACAATTGTAACTAAGCACAAAGAAAAAAAATACTATGTTATTGGAGGGGTGAAAAAGTAATTAAGCACCAAAAGTGCTTTTGGGAGAAAAAAACTAAAATTTTTAGCTTCTCCTTTTCAGCTCTTTTTCAGAATTACTTTTGAAAAGCACTTCTGAAAAGCTAAAAATTTCAACCAAAAGCAGCTTGTTCTTCACAGCTTTTCTTTCAAAAGTGCTTATGGAGTCAGAAGTGATTTTTTTAAGCAATGAAAAACTGGCCCTAACTCATAATGACAACACAAGCATATATATATATACACTCCCTACCAAAATTTCCTATTGTTGCCCTAAACCCTACACCTTACACCGTATTGCGGCATTAGGCGATTCCTTCACTTCAAATGTGTCTAAGTTAGCTTAACTTTCAAAAATTAAGAATTTATGTAGAAATTCTCTAAGGAACTGAAGCAAAACGGGCGCAACTGTGAAATAGAAAAAGCTACGAACGAACAGAAAAACCACAAATAAAGAATGCACATAAATTTTTGAGTAAAAGCTCTAAATATATTAACTCGAAAAAAATGAAGTGAATGATGCAATTGCAAATGAAGGGGGAGGACTTTATTTATAGTTGAGCTCACCCAAATCCAACGGTACAAATCGATTTACATCAACGACTAAAATTCGTCATTATCTACAAGATGAGAGCCCTAAGGGATTTAAACTCTATACAATTTTATCCCTTTAGGATTTACACTGTTTACCTTGGTAACTTTATTTTTACTGGAGTGCTTCATTGAGCCACCAAAGCTTTAAGTAGATAGGATTTTGCTATTATATTCTACAAATCGGGTCAGTTTAAATGGGTTGAATGTGCTCCATTATCTGTTAACCTCCATGAGACGTTTTGTGCCCATTAGTGACGAGCTTTGATCCGTGGCTTGTGGCATTCTCCCCCTCCATTCTTGCTACATGAACGTTAGTATACATCTCCACCGTGGCGTATACAATCAATGGCACGTGAATAAGCCAGATATTGAGATTGACTAACATTTTGGATGGGATGCATTGTTGAATTCCCGGATCAAAGTATGACGTCCATTCAAACTATAATACGAAATAATAAAGTTCATTATCTACTTAGTATTAATTTGAAATCATTATATCAATATTATATGATTGAAATTTTTAAAAAACTAACCTCGACTTTCGATCGTTGATCCAACAATAGAATGATATCTTCGAGCTCCTTCGGTAGTTCCATATAACTTGAGCTATAGTTTCACCTATTCAAATAATATTTTAATTCAAATAAAATGTCAATTTAAAAATATGAGAATGCAAAAAAAAAAAAATATTGTGGTTACTATATTATCAAATGAATTTTACCTTGTTACGAGTGAATAAAATTTACCTTGTTACCGATTTTATTTTATTTTAGTTGTGTAGCCTGACATATCTCTTGGTACGTCGCCAGCACGATTGATCTCCAATTGAGTCGGCTTGTTTCTTTTAAGTCGACGAGTTGTCGCAGCCACCTTAAATGTACAAGAGTTCGAGATTTATTGGGGCATTAGAACACCCTCGATTAACCTCAAAATGTATGCTCAGACATGCTGTTTTCTTTCAAAGGCACTCGAACTATCTCGTACATATATTTGAAACTATCTTGCAACCATTTCAACTCTATCTGGCTACCGTAAAACTTGTCCGGCACCTTGCCTAACAATTGCTCTCAATTTGTGCTCCAACCGGCAACGACCACTGATCACATAACGAGTGGCCTATCCATCAATAAATCGAGATGTAATTGAACATCCTCGAGTGTGATTGTACACTCACCGCACGTAAGATGGAATATGTCTCAGGTCTCCATCTTTCCATCACTGCATTGATAAGTGTGGGGGTCTATTTTACACCCCTAGCATATGGGACATGCGCAAGAATCCTGCATCTTCCAAGTAGGGTTGACTTGTAGGCGATGCACTTGAAGATAGATTGTCATGTCTCCAAAATCCGATATTCCGCCTGATTAGAAAAAAATAATTTTTTTTAAAATTTAATAATTCTAATAACTTAATAATGAACTTAAATAAAATTAAAAAAAATAGAAATATTTTCTTACCATTTACAATTAGACCATGAAAATATTATTATCATCCAAACGAATAAGAGTATTTGCCATTGCAAAATTCAATTAAAACAACTAAAAATCGAAATAAAGAATTAAATCAAGATAAATTTGAGAGAGTTTTAATTGAAATTTTAGAATTAAAAAGTTGAGACAATTGAGGGACCGAAAGAAATGGATTTAAATGAAAAAAATGAGGAAAATACTTGGGTTTATATAAAAATAAAACTAATCATTTTTATTGTCATTAAGAAATTCGATGGTTGGGGAAAAAAGCTTCTAACGAGGCTTGTTTTTTGGCCTAGTCAGAGTGAAAACGCATCTAAAAGGATCGTTTAGTTGTCTGTGTAATAAAGCGTGCCTTGCTAGACGCATTTTTACATTTTTTGATAAATATCACATAAATCAGATTGTTTCTTTAATTTTTTTTTATTATAAAAAATCAGTTTTTTTTTCTAATTTACCCCAAATTTACGACATTATACTACTGTGTATGGTGTGCTCCACTTTCAGGTGTGTGTAAATGAGGTGGTAAGTTGAGCCATTTTGGGCAGAAACAAAGAAAGCCGAATGCTGCTGGGTTCTTTTGGGATCCAAAGGGTGTTGGTGACACGAGTTTTATTTCTCTATCTTCGGTATTTCTATATTTCATATGTTACACGTCTATTTTTGAATCGGAAATCTAATTTAATTTGTAATTGGAATTAAGTCATTTCAAATATGAAATTACCTTCTTTTTTTTTTAAAAAAAATTGTTAATTTAGTTTAATTAACAGTAATTATATACAAAATTGCGCATCTGGAGATTGTTAATTTTTTTTTTTTAATAAAGTAGGTAGTAAGGTAAGCGGCGAAGGAAACAGGGGATTGGTCAAAGGGAAAGATCTGAAACAGGGAGCAAAAATGAGGTTAGTAGGACTGACCGGCGGGATTGCTTCAGGGAAGAGTACTGTCTCTTCCATGTTCAAGCACAACCATATTCCCGTCGTCGATGCTGACATCATCGCTCGGGTACGCTCCCTTTTTTTTTTTCAATTTTTTGGGGGCATATCACCTGTTTGATTGAAATTACGAACTGGTACCTTTTTTTTTGCAGGATGCCTTGAAGAAGAACTCCGGCGGGTACAAAAAAGTGGTGGCGGCGTTCGGACCGGACATTCTACAAGATGATGGCCAAGTTGATCGTTTGAAATTGGGACGAATTGTCTTCTCTGATGCCTCCAAACGTCAACTCCTTAACCGGTTGATTTTTCATTAATTTCATCCTCTACCTTTTTAAATATTTTAAACTCAGCTTCATGTTTGGAAATAGCTTAAAAAGCTTTGTTTCTCTACTATTATACTTATCCGGTAGTCTATACTAGTCCTGGAGGTCAGAATTTTATCTCCAAATTGCAAATTTTATTAGCATTTTTAGTGTAAAATTTGGTCTTTCTTTAGTTTGTTTTGTATGCATGATTTTGTCAATGTTGTAGCAAATTGATAACATGATCTCCTAGGAGGTTGCTTTTTAACGATTTAAAGGCTATTGGAAGTTATGTATGTCACCTTGTGGTTCTCAAATCATGGAGGTCAAATTCTAGTACTTTGATGTTTAATTTTCGCCTAGGCTAAATGGCGGAAAATGTAAGTGTCCTTTTATCCCTGGAGGTATAATCTAGGGAGGATTGGTTATGGATCATCTGTCATTTAACTTGTCTTGAAACTGCAGATTGTATTGATTCCTTAATTTGGTTAATTTTCTTCTCGTAGGTTATTGGCTCCCTATATATCTTCTGGCATATTTTTAGAAATTTTCAAGCTTTGGATAAAAGGTCATAAGGTGATAGTTCTAGACATTCCGTTGTTGTTTGAGGCCAAGATGGATAAGTGGACAAAACCAATTGTTGTTGTATGGGTTGATCCTGAAACACAACTTCGACGACTTATGGAAAGAGATAATTCGACAGAGGAGGATGCCAGAAACAGGATCAATGCTCAAATGTCTCTAGATTTGAAGAAGAGCCAAGCAGATATTGTGATAGATAACACTGGCTCACGTCAGGACTTGCAGGAAAGGTTCAGTGAGGTATTGTCGCAGGTCAAAAGGCCCTTGACATGGACTGAATTCTGGCTTTCAAGGGATGGAGCCTTGTCAGCTTTACTTGGTGTGATAATAGTTATTCTTGCAGGCAAGAAATTATTTTGGTAATTTATAGGTACTACAATCACCACCAAGGCACCAACTTGTGGTTTCAAACTGGCTATAAATCTAGTCTATTATTGAAGAGGAGGTGATGTTGTTGTAGTTTTAAATGACAGCAAATAAGATGAATTATGCTTACTCCTGCCAATTTTATATTTAAGAATTCACTACTGCACCTTTCACTTAAAGGTTGTAGAATGTTGGTTTTCTTTCGATTGCTAACTGTGATAAACTAAGTTTTTTACACCATGAAACTTAGATTTACTTTCAAACTCTTTAAATTTCTTGGTATGAAACTGAATAATCATTTAACAATCTAGATGTGAATCTGACTATATTGTTAGCGAGACCAAGGATGCCCGATGTAAAATTGAACTTGCTTCTGATTATTTTCATGCCATAGAATGAAATTATGGAATTGGTTTCTGTTTTTTCTTTTAACTTTAGGACCATAGATGTAGGTACCTTTTTGTTGCTACTGCAGGCTTACTGAGTTCACACCAGGCTGAAGAGACTTCATTGATTGTAGTGGAAAAGTACTTCAGCTCACTTGGTTCCATAAATCTCCTGGCTGCTGATTACTTTCTAGGATTGATTCTGTAAGTTCCACCCCCACCTCCTCCTTCCCCGGGGTCATAATTAAACCTGAATCTTCTGTTATTACTTGAATAACATACTTGAGTTTAACTACTACATTTTTTAATTGCCTTGTTTTATGATTTGGTTGTTCTCTACTTAGCATTCATCATCTGTGGTAGTCCTTAATTGAGTCTTCCCAGGTATAATATGCTTCACACTTTACTGCCTTGACCTATTCTACAGCTTCTTTTGGTCTAGTTGAAGGCAAATACCGCAATGATTGATCTACTCACTGAGATAAGTCCCCTTAAGTGTGGTTGTATACAGCATTAAGGTTGTTGCCGCCATCAGATTTGATTGAATTCTTCTTTTGAGATTTGGGTGATAAGACTTTTAATGATATTAAACTTGTTCCTCTTGCACTATTTCTGTACAAAGGGCATAAAAGCAAGACCTATGAATTGTGAGTGCCAAGTGTTGTCACGAGTCTCACTACCCATAAAAGCATGGTAGAGCCATTGGCTTAGACAAAGTGGGATGTAAGTGTATTGGGTGGTGTTTTGCGAACTCCATTAAAGTTTCCTATCCTCTTTTCTGGGGTAAATATTTATATATACCATTTAAATTAAAGTTTCCAATTCTTTTTCAAAGGTGCGTGTACCACTGAATTACTTTGTTCAAAGCTAGCAAGGTTGCAATGGCTATATAATTTATTTTGTAGTTTAACTTTGTTAATTTCTATTTCTGTTAAGGGCACTTGTGTGTTGAAAGCGGTCGATTATTCACTTTCATGTCTGGCTGTTGAAAGCATGAAGTAGATGAATCGAGAGATTTATCTTCATACTGGTACGTCTGGGTTTTTCATATGCTATCATTTGTTGGTTTTTAACTATTTTTCATTGAGATGTTTGACATAAACGAGAACCAAAACTATTAAGATATTCTCAGAGTAGAAATGGGGGTAAAGCAAGGGACGGGAAGGAACACTTGCTTCTTTTGATGTCTGGTTTTATTAGGTCTAATTATGCTTTTAGTCGCTTTATTCTTTGTATTTTTAAAATTTGATCCCTTCTTTTTTATTTAAAATTAAGATTCAATTAATAACACCATTAGGGAACATCTGTTAAATCGGATTTGGTGGCATTTAAAAAAATAAATTTGATCACCTGACCAGTTTGAAGCTTTGTGGAAACAATGTAAATAAATAAAGTTGCTGCTGTCCTGATTGGTCTATGAATGGTAAAATATATGACTAGTAAAATAAAAAATAAAAGAAGTATCGGTTTTCACTTTTTGCTTTTCTAAAATGAACTGAGAATGATGGGATGTGAAATGAACTAAGTGATGATATTGCAAATCAGTTACTCCATTAAATGTACAGGTCTATACTTCGGGTTAGTCGATGATATATTACAGTGTCAGTTTGAGATGCAGATTGACTAATCCAAATATCCGTCTTGAACATCCAAATCAGGTTATTAGGATTTTATTAATGTGTTTGGTGATTAAATGTAAATTAAATGTTGTAATCATACAACAAAGTATGTAAATAAAATGAAACCGAGCCGTAGGGGCCGAAGTGGATTCAAACAAGTCGGAGGACCCTAGAATGAATGAATTAATTGACATTATAAATGGTAACTCGGAAATATGATTGATAATAGAATGTTTTGATATCGATATGTTTGAAATGTTATGTTAAAGGAATTGAAAACAAGCCTTAGGGGCCAATTGTGGATTAATGGTCTATGGACTCGGAAATGTTATGCAACAAATTGTAAAAGGAGATTTATATGCATACCATTGCTTGCTAACGTCGAAAGTAAAAATGATTGAATTTTATCTAACATATGATATGAACCTAGTAGTATATATCAATCAACCCATGAATGGTACTTTATTTGAACAATCTTATTATAGGTTCTAATTATATTTGCTCTTTGTGACACAATGCTTAGAACTACTCATAATCCCTTCCTAACCCATAAATAGAAGGATAATGCGTTTCAGCGCACTCGAATCCACGTCCTCCTGTATCGACAATAATATCCATATCAATTGAGCTAAGACTTAATTGACAATTATCTATTGATTTTTCATTACAATGAATTATGAACTTTTTTAATAATTATATCAGTATTCACTCAATTATTAATAATTTTTTTATCATTTAACTATGAAAAATTATGCAATATAATCCTATTATTTAATTTTTCTTTTTTTCATTCATGTAACTTTTAAAATTGACAAAATAGCAATTTTAACCCTTAACATTAATAAATTATGTCAATTTAGTCTTGATTATAAAAAATTAACTCTCAACATTTACACATTGTGTAATTTGCTTTTTTTACATTAAGAGTTAGTTTTAAAAGTGAGAAAAGATGAAAATTATTATCTTGAATTTTGTGTGTTTTCCTTTTGTATATTTTCAATCAAATTTAATTGATAAGTTTTTTAGCTTTTTAGGTGAAATGGTCACAAAAAATACTGAAGCGCAAAAAGATCAAATTATACAACATATAAATGTTGAAGGTTAGATTTTTAGAATTAAGTCTAAATTGATTTAATATATAAATATTAAGAGTTAAAGTTGTTAGTATACTAATTTTAAAAGTTATTATCGTTAGCCAACTAATAATAAAAAAGATAATATTAAATATTTGGTTGACCAAAATTTTTTACTAATAATCAGGTGACTAGAAAAGATATTTACTAAGAGCCCCTTCAGATGGATGATATATTTACTTGCCGTCAGTGTAAAAATAGTGGTGATGGTGAAATTAAATACTATAACGATATAACGATACTATAATGTATAAAAAAGTAAATGGCTATCCACAAAGCAGGTGACTAGTACTGAATTTACTATAACATTGGTCAATATTTTTGACCAATATGTATATGAATAAGAATCTTATCCACTAATTTTCACCAACACTAAAACAACAAAAACAAAAAATACACACTCCCCCCTTCCCCAAAAAACAACTTTCACAGCCTTCAAGAAGTGACCCCACATTTTTTTTCGTACTTGTTTATCCCAAGGGCAAATTTGTCCGCAAATATATATATTTCGGCCATAATTAGTGGTGCTCCTCCACTCTTTTGCCGAGGGCGGTGGCGTCTTGGCCCCACGCGGTGAACGACAAGCGCGGGAGATTAAAAACAAAAGTTTTTCTTTTTACTTACTTTGAACGTTGATCACGGACCAATAGTAACGAAATAATGTTGACCGTACGATAGAAAACTAACAAACAATCGCAAGCGTTCGTTTTCAATGGCGAATTTAAAACGGTAAATATGGATTTTCCTTTATAGGTTTTATTTCAAAGCTAAATTAAGACTGCTGTTTCTTGTTGTTGTTCTTTCCTTCTCATTCTGGCTTCTTTTCTTTGTCTCTCTCCGGGGGTATTGTTGCTCTTTGATGGTTAATTAACCAGAAACCAGAAGACTAATTGAAAGATAGATAGGGTGGGCGAAAGGCGTGAACCTGAAGAAGAATTTGATTTTTTTTTTAATGATGATAATGATTGAGAAATGAAGAGTGATTTTTCATTTTAGAAGCTGATAAATGTTGGTTGAACATTCTTGTCAAATAAGGTGATACTTTGGAAAAAATCTTCATTTATGTTGGTTTTTTCTTTGTTGTTGTTGTTTTGAAGCTAAACTGATAAAATTTTCCATTTCGCAGAGAAATTTCCATGTGGTGGATTGTATGAAAAAACCCTGTTTCGTAGAAAGGGGGAAAACCCCATTTGAGAGTATGCAGAGAACATTCATTTGATAAAAAGAAAGTTTTTTGTTTGTTTTTCTTTGGGTTTTTATTTTGGGTGTTAGTGTTTGATAATGTCTTCTAATACTCCATCAGAGATGCAAGAACCGAGCATCGATACGGATAAGTTGAGTTATGAAATCTTTTCTATACTGGAAAGCAAATTTTTGTTTGGGTACGATGACAATCAGAAGCTATGGATTCCCAAACCGATCTCTCCCCCGGCTTCGGAACCGATGGTTCAACCGGGTGACGAGAATTCCTTCCCAGCTATAAAGAACCAGAGGGGTAAAATCTGTATTTTGAGTATTGATAGCGGTGGCATGAAAGGAATTCTTTGCGGGAAAGCGTTGGCTTATCTTGAAAAAGCCTTGAAATCCAAGTCGGGTAATCCAAACGCTCGAGTCGCCGATTATTTCGACGTCGCCGCGGGTTCAAGTGTTGGTGGTATCTTCACCGCCATGCTTTTTGCCACCAGAGATAACAACCAACCGATTTTCACCGCCGAGGAGACGTGGCGGTTCCTTGCTGATAATGGGAAGAGGATCTACCGGTCGGGTGCTGTTAAAAACGGCGGTATTCTAAAGAAGATTTTGAAAAACGGTTCGACCGGGTCAAGTTCGAACGGTATGGAGAAGGCCATGAAGGAGGCTTTCACGGCGGGTAGAAGGAGTTTGACGTTGAAAGATACACTAAAGCCGGTTTTGATTCCGTGTTATGATCTTTCCAGTACGGCGCCTTTTTTGTTTTCGAGGGCCGATGCTTTGGAGACGGATAGTTTCGACTTTCCATTATGGGAGGTTTGTCGGGCAACCTCTGCTGAACCGGGCTTATCCGGGCCGGTATTGATGCAATCCGTTGACGGTCAAACCAAGTGTGTGGCGGTCGATGGTGGGTTGGCAATGAGCAACCCGACCGTTGCAGCCATTACGCATGTGTTACATAATAAACAGGAGTTTCCTTTCGTTAGAGGGGTTGAGGATCTGTTGGTGCTGTCATTGGGGACGGGTCAGCTCCTTGAGGTTAGCTATGAATATGAGCAAGTCAAGACTTGGAGGCTCAAGGATTGGGCTAAACCGATGGCTCGTATATCCGGTGACGGTTCAGCCGACTCGGTGGATCAAACCGTCGCCATGGCCTTTCAACAATGCAGAAGCAGTAATTACGTAAGAATTCAGGTAACATATTTCATGGACACTCAACATGTTGGATGTTTTGTTTGTGTTATAAGATTCAGGTATAAGATTTTGATGATAGAATGCAGACAATTGAAATATTTGTGACTGACTGTCTTTAACAAGTTGTGTTATTTGTCATTGGCAATGCAAAAGGGACAATGAAAGACAGGCTGGTAGGAGTTAAGGGTCTTGTCTTTTGCAGAGTGGCATTCTAGAATAAGGGACAATGGGGTCATTGATGCTTTGGGGTTTTCCCAAATATTTCTTTTTTAATTGCTGTTTTAGTAGTGTATGGTTGAGGGCATTGAAATCTATGCCTAATTTTGGCCTATGGGTAAAATATGATATGATGCCTCAGCCTTTGATAGGTGCCGCTTGGTTTCACTAGCACGGTGGATGTGGGTGGCACATGATGACTTTTGCAACTCCTAGAAGCAAGACCAATTCATGGTGTTTGCTTCAACTTTATTTCTTTTGGTCAAAATTGTCAGTTTTCCTTTGGTTCTTTTGGTCAAAGAGGATTCCTTCACGTAATTCAATGGTCTTCAAGTTCTTGAATACCATGGGAATGTTTTTAGGTGTTTTTAAAAACAACTTTCAGTTGATGCTGTGAGGGATATCTTGCCTTGGTAACGAGTGTGGGACATCATTGAGTAAGCAATTCCTTATCCATGTCCATATATTAGGTAAAGGGTGTCAAAGAGGATTCCTTTTATAATCAGTTTAGCTTTTTTTTATTAGGCTTATTATAGTAATGCTTTCTCTCTCCCGTTTGGTAGTTATGAATCACAATTTGTCTCATGAAAGTCCTCATTTTCATCGACTCTGTCCAATAAATTTACCGAGATAGGATGCTGTATCTGATACTCAATCCGAGTATGGTGCCGGTCTTTTAGGGTAGAATACATGCAGCTACTCATTAAACCAAATACTTGTGTGCAGGAGTATTTAGAGGTCATCTCATTGCACGTTGCTCTATATGATGGTACAGTAAAAGTGTTTAAATGGTGGACACCATGACTGGAAACATGCTTTTGGTATAATATTCAGGTTTTTCACTGTAATTTGAGCATAGGATCATTTATTTCAATTTTTGGGTGACAGGCAAATGGGTCCGGTTTAGGCAGGTGTGGTCCAAATGTAGATACAGACCCCAGCCCCAGCAATGTTAAGTTGCTGATGGAGATAGGTGAGGAAATGCTGAAGCAAAAAAACGTTGAATCAATTCTGTTTGGAGGTAAAAGGATTAGTGAAGAAAGTAATATGGAGAAATTAGATTGGTTTGCCGGTGAACTTGTTTTGGAACATCAGAGGAGGAGTTGCAGAATTGCTCCCACTGTTGCTTTCAAGCAACCCAGCCCTAAGATCAACTAGGTTTCTCTCTCAACCAACACAGTTTGTACCATTTCTTGCAACCCAAAAGCAACTGACACAGGTATGCCTTTTTCTTCCTCACTAGTAATATTTTTAATGTTATAAAGCTTTTTCTTTTTGGTTCCCTTTACAAATGTCATCCATTTTGACCCACTCTTCCAAATCCAAACTTACCTTTTTCAACTCCATGAAATGTCCTTTTCAATTGATATTGAGAACCCTAATTTCACACCTAACAAACAAAATCATTCTTAATTAATTTTGCAACTATTTTGTTGACAAATAGCTGTTTCTACCTTACTCTTTCCAACTAACCCCAAGAAATCGTCAAAATTCTTGTGCTTGTAGCCTTGTATTGTCATTTTCTTTATGTCACTCAAAAATACCATCTTTATTTCTTAATATACCTTTGTATATATATATATATCTATATATATAAGGGAAGACAGCTCTTAATGTTATCTGTCTACCGACATTCGTACTAATGGGTAATGTTATCTGGCTACCGACATTCATATTTTGTTTTTGAAATGCAGGAAGAAGAAGAAGAAGAAGAAGAAGAAAGATAGCAGCTTTTAATGAAACCATGGAATTGAATTAAAGAAGAAAAAACACATTAAAAAGGGGGTTTCAAAGATAGTTTGGATGATGTTGTCCACTCCCATCCTATTTTTTCTCCCAATCAAAACCTTCAACAGTTGTTAAAACTAGAAGCAATGGTGTGAAACTAAATTGCAAAAAATTATATATTCCCTACTTTCCTTTATGAATTGTTGTATATTCTCAAGGGGCAAAAATATGGAGGTGGATTATCTTGTCTTGTAATCAAAAGCCATGAATATAAGCCAAAGTTCTTTACTAGACATGGCAATCTATGTATTTACTACATCTGGTATTCCTACTCTATTCTACAAATTATTAAAAATAAATAAATATTTAAAAATAGATAAAATCGTTCGATCGGTTCACGAGTCAACTAATCTTACCTCTTATTTCAAACGGGTACTCTGATTGATTCTTGATCCAATTAGTTTGATTGGTCGGTTTGGTTTGATAAAAACAGTGATGAAGCTTCATACATTTAATTTAGTTCAATATAAAAATATTCACAAATTTCATTTATACCATAATTTTCACAATTTTAATTTATAAACACTTGACTTTTAATTTACAATTTCCATAACTAGTCTATCGATTTGATTGGTACGATCGTTTTGATAGGTCCGTTGAGTTCTATTAAATAAATTATAAAAATAAAAATATTAAAAAATAAAAGATTGATTTGACTACCCAATCATCTGGCCCGTATAAGTTTCCAGGTCAATCCACTTAATGTCTTTCTCAAAACCAACACCTTGGTAGGTTCTCAGTCCAATCTGATTCAAACAACAATACTCAAAACCTTCTTAAATAATTAATTTTTTAAAATAAATATGAAAAAGAAAGAGAAAGAGAAAGGGAAAAGGAAAAGGGTAGTGTAAATTTTGAAAATTTCAAAAGTTAAATATAGAAGATTCAAAAAGAAAAAAAAAGGAAAGAGAAGGCATGCAAAGTGCAAACGAAGGGGTACGGTGCACAAGCTTTAAAATTCACTTTAAAAACAGCCTTTATGAAAGGCTTAAAAAATATTTAATCCCCAAGAAAAATAAATATATTTAATTGTTGCCTATACCAAATAGGACTATCATAAGTCGGGTCCGTTTGAAAAGTGAGAAGATTTGAACAAAATATAAGGTCGAAAAATAAGCTTGGACAAAAAATAAGGTTTGGTTTTAAATGGTCGAGCCTTGAGTAGAATTTTTTTTTGCCCAACCCAACCCAACCCAACCTGAACTTACTGTTTTGTTGATGTTTCACTATTGTTTTCCTATTATTTTACTATTATATTACTACTATTTTGTTGTTATTATTTAGATATTGTATAACTATTATTTTATTATTAATTTTTCTATAATTTTAGAGACATTTGCTTGTTAAGTTACAACTATTTTAGTGTTATTTTAGTATAAATAATTTTTAAATTTATTTTTAATTTGTTGGGAAACGTTTATTTTAATGTTCTTAATGTATTTAATGTATTATAGTTTTTAAATTTGTTTGTATATAAAAAAAATAATCTAAAAAATTAATACAAGCAAATCGAGTTTGGCTTAGATTTAGCATTTTAGTATAGGCCAGGCTAGAATAGAATTTCAGGTCTATTTTTTAGGCCGAACTAAAATTTAGAAAATGAGCTTAAAATTTTACATCAATCCAATCCAATCTGACCGAGCCCATGATGAGGTCTTATAATTTAATTATGTTTTATTTCAACACCTCCGACATAGAATTTCTAATTTTGCTCTCCATATAGTGTTAGTAAAAAGAAAAGCCTAGAGGACATCAAGCAAACTATGTTTTAAAGGTGTTATCTTTTCTTTTTCCATTTTTCTAATTTATTGGGTAAATTCACAGTAGGAGACCTTAGTTTCATGATTTAATATACTCATTCTAATCATTGTTATTCAAGTGTGATGGGTGTTTTTTTAAAGACGTTTAAAAAAAATTAGATGGTTCTTTGAATGTAGCCCATAATGGAGATTGATATCTCTAAGGAGAAAACATCAGCTTGAGAAGCTAGAGCTTATGCCTAATTCAATGGTTCAGAATAGAGCGATGATTGTTAACCGTCCATACAAGGAGGAAAAAAGAAGGTGAAAATGACAAAGGAGAAAAGGTTAAAGATGGTGGTTCACACAAGTATGTTATACTGAGAGTCGTGAAAGTGGATTTTGCCCTCTCCCTAATAAGTGGGAGTATGTGTATATACATACACGTTTCCTATCTAGGTGTTCTTCTACCAACACTTGAGAGATGAATCATGTGGGTCTACTTGTAGGTGTGATAGGATTCAATTCCTAAGCCACGTGTTGCTCCATAGACTTCCCCAGTCTGCATTATGAATGATCTGTATGCTTTATAGGTGCCAAGTGGTCTTGGTGGGTTCTAGTTGTTGGCAAGGTGCTGAGCCTTGACCATTGACACGGTATACACTTGGCGTTGCTTTGTTATTATGAGGACTTTCACGAGACTTGTGGTAATTGTTTTTTTTGGTGGGATTTTCTTTTTGTGGAATATGAAGGGTTTGTTCAAGCACGCGTGTGACTAGTGATGGGGTTTTGGTGCATGAATGGTTGAGGAGTATTGGATTTTTTTGAAAAGTTGTATGAGTGAGGAATGTTGTTTTTCTACTTTAACGATAGTCTTGAATTTATTGTGATGGACACATGTCATTGTAATAGTTGTATGAGTGAGGTTTGTGGGTAAATTTTGAGATTATGGATAAGAGTGCCAAATGTAACTTTGAGGATATGAAGACAAAGGAGGAGATGAAGTTGTCCGAGTTGGGAAAGGAGAATAGTCGCTTGGAGAATGATGCTATCGAGAAAGAGTGCCACTGGCATCTGTTCGCAATGAATGCGAGGAGAAGAATTAAGAAAACTATTGTTGATGCCCATGTTGGTGTGCATAATACAATGGACTTTATCCTTGTAGGCCTTTGAATCTGGTTGACGTAGATATGGGATGTTGTGTTGAAGACTTTAACATCTAGAACCCCTCTTACGAGGGTTGGGAGTCTTTCAAAGAAGAGTGGGGAAGCAAAGTTTTCGTGCCTCTTGCCATCCTTGTGACTGGGAGTGAAGGAGATCAAGAAGTTATTGCCCCTTGTTGATGTCCTTGACACTAATATTGGCGAGAATATCACTTTCAATGATAATGTAACTAATATGGAACCTTGGGGATACTTTGTACTAAACCCTAAACCTTAGTGTGATGAGATATTTAGGGAATTACATAACTTGAAAAAGGCTAAGCCCTTAGAGAAACAAGTTGTTTGAGAAGGTGCTTGTAGAAGTGCATGGCTTGAAAGCACATCAATTAGACAAGAATTCCTTGCCCCAAATCTCGGTCCCCGTTCCTTTCCGTCTATGTTCACACGTGTCATTATTTTTATAATATGGTAAACAAATTAAAATTTTATTACCTTTTTAGTATTAAATTCGGGATTGTTAACAGTACTTTTGGATTTGGAGTTTTTAGCTAAATTTTTTTAAACTCGAGTTTTTTTTAGCTCAAGTTTTTTGAGGTTAAGCATTTTCGAGTTAAAACATTTTTGGATTTAATTTTTTTCAAGTTTGGTTGAATCAGGTAAAAGAAGAAGAAGCAATGATCTAAGCTAAAAAAGAATCCCTTCCTCTTAAGAAGAAAATAAAATCGACATAGACACCGTTCAAGCTTTCCTTGCTCACATCAAGCTTCAAGGATGAAGCTGGGAAGATTTGTCAAGTATCAGTGCAAACCCAGTAGCCACAATGAAACGTTGACCGTACGTTAGTCTGGTGGGTCAACTTAGGGGTGAGAAAGTCTCAATTTGATTTGAAAAAATCGATTAAAATTCACATTTTGAGTTAATCGAATCGAGTTATTCGAGTCAACTCGAATAATAGATTGGTGTAAATACTCTTTTGGCCCCAATCAATTTTGAAAATGAGCAAATTGATCTCACTCTCAACAAAAATTACAAAAAAAATTTAAAATAAATATAAAAAATTCAAAATATTTATAAATATTTATCAAAATTGACTCTCATCCATGGATCTATTGGTGAGATCCATTGTACATCACTAAATTGAATAGGTTCATGCATATCATGGAATGATATAAACATATTTGGTATTAATGAATTGTCTAAAATAAATATTTAGATCAAGAATTGAATCAAATCGGACATAATTGAAAAAATCCCAACATTGTCGAATAGTCCTTGAAGATTCAATTTGATTGCTTTTTTGAGCAAGTAAGTTCATATGGTATAAATGTGTTTAAGTTGTTATGCAATTTATTTGTGTATGTATGTTAGATTGTGGGTTAATTTGTGGTAATTTGGTATGAAGGGTGAAAATTGGACTAAATTGTAAAATGATGGTATAAGTGAAAATAAGGCCCGTGTGAACTTAGTAAATGTTAGGATACGATTGCCATGGAAATAGGGTTTTGGGCGCGTTTATACGAGATTGGTTATAGATGTTACTGAGATCCAACATTTGTTGTTGACTCGAAGATACATGTGACACAGGTTTAGCCCGGACTAGTAACCTGATGTCGTTGTAAAAGTTTAGCTCAGACGGGTAACTTAACATGTATATTTTCAGCTTGGAAAAACAATTGAATGTGTTGTTATAAAGTTTTAGCATGGATTAGTAACTTGACACGATTATATATTTAGCTCGAATGAGTAGCTGGTGTGAGTCTGTTTATTAGAGTTCACAGGGCGATGCAATTCATACGAAATGAGAAATCGAAAATGAGATATAATGATCTTGATGTTCATATATAGAAATGTTGAGTTGAACTTGAATATTGTATTGGATTAATGTCATGAAAACATATATGATTGCATTATCTCTTGATTAAATGATATTGAAAATTTGTTGTACAAAATGACACGAATTGGCATGATAATTAATTGATGTGTTATATGGTTTGATTATATGTTAAAGCTCACCTTGTTGTTATTGTGATTTTCCATGTCTAGATAATCTATGTCAAGCTAATAGCTTATTGTGCTTAATTGAAAACTAAGGTAAGCTTTTGTTTAATGCCTATGAATTTACTAAACATTCTATATGCTTACCTCATTTGTTTCTCCTTTCCCTTGTAGATCGTACTTTGCAGAACTCGTCAAGTCGGACCGACTTGAAGCTCACACTACCGAATCACCAAATTTGTAGTTTTTTTTTATCATTCTGAGTCAAGGAATTGTGGCATGTATATAAGTGTTTTGGTATATACTTTAATGTATAAGAGTCTTGTTTATTTGGGAACTTATGATTAGTTTGAATGTTGTTTTGATATATGGTTTGAAATGTATGATTTGGCAATGGTTAATGCCTAGTGGTGATGGTATATTTTGATTGACATGTTTGAGATATGTATGGTATTGAAATGGCATAATTGAGGTAGAAAAATTGAATTGATAGCTTGGTTAATACTTAACTCGTTGATGTTAGTTGATTTTGGAGAGTTGTAGCATGAACTTATTAACTTGGTATGTTTAATTGCCATGCTTTATACATGCATTAGCGAATGGTTAATTTGATTTTTTGAATCATACATGTTGTTTGAGTATATAAGAGATTTTATGCTAAAATATGTAATAATGTATAACTATATGGTTGGATATTGGAATGGTATTGATTGAGGTAGAAGTGAAAGCATGTTTAATAGGTAAGTGACATGGAAATGTACTTGAACATTTATAACTTGTAGCATGTTGTAAAATGTGGTTTAATTCTTATAGATGGTGGATTACTAAATGCTTGTAAACCATAGATGTGTACTTGTATATATAAGTTAACTTGAAATTGTGGATAAGTGATTCATTTGGAAAAATTACAGGATATTGCAAAAACAGTATGTCACGTTGCGACGTCAAGCAATGGTAATTGTGACTAGCTTTGAACTTCAGGTCGCAGTGCTTCAGGTCACAGTGCGATGGTGAACCCAATTGTTGTGATGAAGCCTACTCAGTAAGTTACGTCGCGAGAGGAACCCTATCACGTCGTGACATCAAGATGATATTTTGAAACTTTGCAATTTGGTCCTATTTCATTCTCGAGTTGATAAGAACTTTCGTAAGCTCAATTAAGACTCGATTTTAATTGTTTATCAATAAATAAATGTCTTTGAAATTGAATAACATGTACGCATGAATATTTTACTATAATTTGACTGTAGTTTCTCAGTAACGAATGTAACATCCTGTAGCTTGAACCTAGTGATCGGGTCAGGCGAGGGGTGTTACAGAGTACGTAGTGTTTTCTTATCAAATGTTCTTTGTTTAAATATATATAATATATATTGGTTGTTGACTCAAACATGAATTTTTGTGATATTGATTCTTTTTAAATAGAGAATCTATTAGAACGTTTAGAAATATGTCATTCTCGATCTATTGCATTTCCCGAGTGAATGCAAGCAAGCATAAAAAAAATTAAAGAGTATAATTATCCATATTTTTGTAAGTTTATATCAGTTTTAAATATTTAATTATTCTTATGATTTTAATAAAATGTTTTATATTTTTAATGAATTTTTATAAGCTTTTAAGAATTTTTACACGTTTATAAAATTTTAAATATGTTTAATTAATTTTATAAATTTTTTATAGTTTTATAGTTTTATAGATTTTAATATTTTTATAATGTTTTATAAGTTTTTTATAATTTTATAAGTTTATGTCAATTTTAATATTTTAATTTTAATAAATTTATAAGTTATAATATTTTTAATGTTTTTTTCTGATTTTTATGGGAAAATATTAGATTAAACTAGAAGCTTCCACATGTCACCATCTGATTAGTCTGTCAATTTATTTTAACGATCAACGAAGTCATTGACGAAAACGGTTAACGAATGAGCTTAATTAATTTTTTATTAATAGCAAGGACTTATTTAGGTGTGAATTTAATACAAAAATTTTATTAATTTTTTTCGCATTTTAAAAGTCTTTTTTGACATATAAGCCTAATAGTTTTAATTTAATTAATAGCCAACCAATCCTGATGTTGTACTCTTTCAAAAAAAAAAGCCTTTGTTAATTGAAAATGAAATTTCATATATTTATGTATATGCCAAAACTCAAAAAAAATTTAATTCATCAAAATATTCCTTTGATTCCTTTTGGTAAATTTTCATTGAACTATTACATTTTAGTCATTCAACTTTAAAAATTATAAAATAGACACTAAATTATTTAAAAGTGTAAGTCATGAAAAATGTTTTGGATTTTTATTTTATCTTTTAATGAATTAACTTAACCTAAATTACTTTGTTTTAGGTTTTTTTGGAGTTCTAGGCCAAGTAGTGGCAACCACTTTGTTTTAACTGTAGCCTGTCCTTATCCCAACTAGTCATCGTCGTATAGCCTTCTACATTAGCATGGTTGGCACCAATCGAAAGTTTTACTCCACCTCTTCTCTTCTATGATTTAGTTTTTTTTTTCATAAAACAACTTTAAATGTCACAAATTTACAAACCAAAATTCGAATGGTTTCTTTCTTATTTGATTTCTGATATTGACTGACAAAGCGACTTGGATATGAGATATGTTCTTCTAGTCATTGGTAAGTGTTGTGCCATCGTACCATTCATTGAACCATCACTTAGAGCTTATAGTCCGAACTTTTAAAAAAAAATGCTTAACAGCTTAATGACTTAAAAGAGAATGTGCGAATAGTTTATCCTTATTTTTTTTAAAGAAACCATATTTTTTATTTGGATGATAGATAAAATTATTATTCATGCCACCAGTTATATCTATTATCAATTTTTATTTATTTAATCATAAAAAATAAATTTTTATTTATAATTTTTTTCTATAACAAGTCTTATTAAAAAAATGTAAACTATAAAAATAGTCATTAAACTATTGCCTTCGTTCTATTTTGGTCACTAAAATTTTTGAAATCAAATACATTGGTCACTTAATTTGTACTTTTTTTATTGGTATAATAATAAATTTAGCCCTCCAATGTTTACACATTAGAACCATGAGAAGCTACCTGCGAAGCACCTGCGCATGACCCCCTACTCGCATCGTTCAACTGGTCATCAGTGACCAGCCACCCAGACACCCCATCTTCCATCGAACCGCCTGCTATTAAGTCACCCACTTTTAGTGAGAACACCCTTATCTCCAAGAAGGGACCACCTAGGGACTTTTGAGGTTTACTACCTCATACTACCTCAACAAAGGTATGTTAGAGCGGTACACGACAACCTTGCCGACCACATGTTTATTAGAGTCGTACATGACAACCTTGCCACCTGGCCGACCAAATGTTTATCATATTCCAAGTTTGCCGACAACAAGACCCTATTGGATAAGGGGTACCCTTCCCCTATAAATAACCCAAGGCATAATGAGAAAGGGGGCTCCTTCTTCCTTTCTAGCATCGCTAGCAACATACTAAGCCATCAATCTTCTCCTCCCCTGTCTTTGCCCTCCTTGCTCCTCTTCCTTACATATTCCAGCTCTCCACCTAACTCAAGTGAACCAGCCTCCTTGTCACCACTGCCATCTCTTTATTGTTCTCCCTTTACTAATACTAGGTCACTACAGGAAAACAGACTTTTGCGGCGTTTTTGTTATAAACGCTGCTAAAAGTCTGTTTTCCTGTAGTGGGTATATAAAAAAAGATAACCAATTAAAAATTGACATGCGGCAAAAAAGTTAAAAAGTATTATTTTCTCTTTTATAAAAAATAACATATATAAAAATGGTCAAGTTTCAATTTTGGTCCCTATACTACGCTCAAATTTAAGATTTGATCTTTATACTTCAACTTTTACAATGTCATTGATTAGCCCAAATACTTTATTTTGATTAAAATGATGATGTAATTTTTAAGAGTTGTTAACACCACTAAAATTATCTATTAAATTCACGACCATTAAAATGTTTTTTATTACTTGGTTATCATGTGAATATTTTTTTAAAAATAAAATAAAATGTCACTCCAACAAATTTAAAAGAAAAATTTAATGGTGTCAACAATTGGAGTTGAATTTTAAATTCCAAAAGTAGAGGACTGAATTCATCAAAGTAAAAGTATAAATATTAAATTCTAAATGCTCAAGAGTACAGAAAAATATATTTTAACTTCTAAATTTTATTCTATAATTTGATCAAGAAACACTTAACCCAAGACGAAGCGTGGTAGAGAGCTATACTAGTTTTGAACAAAATTACTCACAAAAGCTATTCAATTTTCTTAAAAAAAAAAAACCTAAATCCTAAATTTAAACTTTGTGAGAAAAATTTGTATATGCACCAAAATTCGAAGAACATATTTATAAAATTATTTGAAAAAAAATTAAAAATAAGTTCATTAATGTTGAACTTTTTTTCATAGGCAACAATCTGGTTTATACAAGAAGGATAATTGGCGAACCGTATATTGTCCCTTTCCCCCTCAATACTCCAATATAGCCAAACTGTCAGCTACAGTATTTCCTTCCCTACGGATATGCATTACAGAGCAATAATGAAAGAGTGTATCCTAATTCGACAAGCTTTCATTGTATGGCCTATCGGAGAGATGTGAGGCTCCACATTCTGGAGTTCTGAAATGATAAGTCCAGTTCCGAAGCAAATTCCAGTGAGACTGCCAGCTAGCTAGTGCAGCAGTGACCTCTCCGTTCTCGTCTCTTCGGTTAGATATCCTGTTGAACTCGTTTAGAATTGAGAATTTCAACAGTATCAGCACCGTCACTTGGTTCGATTAATCAAGGAAGAAGTCTAAAATGAGAAAATTATGCTATAGATCTCTAAAATCTATGAACTTATAAGTTAATACATGATACAATTATATTTTGGCCCCTAAATGATAATTTTTTTAATTTAGTCCAAAAAACTATAAAATATAAGCTAAAACAATGATAAAAATACATTTTAGCTCTTATAAAAATAAGTAACTTAATCTCGATCCTCCAGAAAAACTTCTATCTTTGCCACTGCGAAAACTCGTTGATTTTGACAATCAGATATTTGTTCAGTTCCAACTGGACAAAATTACTGCTAGTTATGAAATAGACATGGGCAACACAGAAATTGTTTAAGCAATTCGTAAACTTCCAACATCTAGGAGGCCTTACTTGGAGAGTAATCCACTATAAAACCAAAATTACTGCTAGTTGTGATCTAAGTTCAACTCACTCATTAAGTTGCAACCTCTCTCCTATACTTCAGTTTAGATCACTCTCCCACTAAATCTTTCTCTCTGAAAGCTTAGGTAGAAACCGATAAACAAATCAGTTTACTTACAAAATTGCACTCAAAGAACAACTTCTCGATGAATAAATAAAGTGTTATCTCTCTCACATATCAACAATTACATGCCCCCAAATGGTAACATTCTCAAATATCACTAAAGTATTATAAAATACTTCAAAAACAACTTCAACCATTAGAAGTAGAACAATAATAATCCCCTTATCTCCTTTTGAGCACACTTTCACATTTTTTTTTTGCTAAAAAAATACAAAGGGCTCAAAGTCCTTGAGCAAGTAGCTCCACCTTGTAACATGGAGCACAAGCCCTCCATCATTGGTGAGGTTTCAATTGAGCTCATGATATTGAATATTCTTATAAAGGCATGCTATTTTTCATCCAAATATTCTATCATTCTAGCCTATGCAACGCTCAAAACTCTAGTAGATGTCAAGCGAATTACGATTGGGGTTGTGGTTGGCGTTGGCTCATCATTATCATCTTCAATATCATTAGTAGGAGGATTCACTTCAGTATAAGCTACAACATGCTTCTTCTTCTTCGTCCACTTGGAGGAATATTTCACTTAGGTAACATTGGCTCATAGACCTTATCAGTTTCAATGATGTCCGGCTTTTGCATCAAGAGCTTATTCTTAGCTTGCAAATGTTTGTCCCATGTGCAAGTGTCACGGGCCTCAGTTTAAAGCCCGTGACCATCGCACCAAATGCATCCAATGGAGGTCTATTGCTCAGATGGGGATCTTTTGGCCTACGAGAACTGGCCCGATTCAAAGAGCTATTGGAGAAGCTTGTCAGATTGAAGCCTGGTTGGTCTGATAAGGAAGAAATGACAACTTAGGCTAATATGGTAACTAATCTTAGAAGATAGAGGGAATCATATCTTGTAAAAGATTAGATTAGATTTGATATGACATATCTTGTAAATCCCTAAAATAAAGGGATATGGTTAATCTCGTCCGTCGATGTAAATGTATCTTGATCGTCGGTTTTGGGGGAGCTCAACTATAAATAGAGAGCCTCCCCCTCAGTTGTACTCACTTCATTCAATGTTTCATTATTCTTTGTGAATAAGAGAATAGAGAGCATTTACTCAAACACTTTGCGAGCGTTCTTTCTGTTGTTCTTTGTTGTTCTTTGTTGTTCTTCTTTTCGCATAAATCGCTTCATCTCTTCAATTTGGTGCCTTGGAGGAGTTCTTAAGGAATCCTCATTTGAGTTAAGGCTGACTTAGGCAAGTTTGGACGAATGGATCGCCTAAGGCCGCACGGATTGCAAGAGAAAAATCTAGCCGCATGACACAAGTAGTCGGTATATCATAATTGATTTGGACGTTAATTGGTATCCAAGAAATAAGTTTCAGTTTATCCCTTGAGTTCTGTAAATTTCCTTTTCAAACTTTTAGATTGTAGCATGTACCTAGGTTATTAGGTGGATTTTTATGTCTTTAAATCAATTCCTATGTTGTTTTGAGATGGTTGGTACATTTGCCATGTTTCAATAATGTTTTGGGACTTTCGACCATCTTTATATTGGATTTTTAATGTGATTTCTCATATTGTATGCATGTTGTTACATTTTATATTTTACTTGCCTAGTGAATTTTCTATCTAATGTGTTAATAGCCTTGGAATTACTTGTTTTAGACTCATTTTGAATATGCATTTTTTATCAAGTTTATATTTTTATATTTAATTATTTTACATATTAAATTTGTGTTATGTATTATTTCATTCATACTTTTTAGAAATTATTTGGTACACATGTGGTAAAAATATTTATTTAACAAGTAGAGTTGAGACTTTGACACATCTTTTTTTTTTGAATTTTTTAAAAATATAACTTAAGTACACATGACAAAATCTCAAACCCGCTAGTGAAATTAAAACTTTCCACCGTCGATTGTACTAAGTAATTATCTTTTTTATATAGTTTATCATTATGATTCAATTTAAATGTTATGTTGTTTTTTTAAATCTAAACTATTATAAGTTTATATAGATCTTAATAATTTTGTATTTTGTGTTGTATTCCTATCAATTTATCTCATATTTAAAAGAGGTTTAGTGTTTGGTACATTGGCGGTGTATTTTTTTACTCCACAAGCAGCATTGAAAATTTGACATGTGTCTCTTTTTTTAAATATTTTACTATACCTTGTAGGTCACTTGTCAACTCTTTGACCCACTTTTGAAGTCTAAAAACTCCATTGGCAGTGTACCAAATAATTTCCCTTTAAAATAATTATTTGGTACACTGTGTAACACCCCAAAATATAGGGGTTAATTGTAAAAAATAACCAAGAAGTGACTTAGTCTTGATGGATGTGCAGTTAGTGTACTCCCTCGTGATTTTAGGTTCTATTCATTCCACCCTCATTTCCTTTCAATTACATTTTAGCAAACTAGGTTGTAAACACTCCTAAAATAAATATTAAATGGGGTAAAAGCATAATAAGAATGGACATAAGTCCAAATGGTTAAAAGTTACTCTTCCTTTACATCTTAGGTTCAAGTCATGCCAAACTTCCCTATTTTTCCTTTTAGTTTCGACAGCAAGGGTTGATTACTCTACAACCCCTTAAAAATTTGAAAACCTAGCTATTTAATATCTTTCCTAATTACTTTAGGATTTTGATTTACTTCTTTCATTCCAATTAGAATTTCTCCCTCTATTCTCTATATATCTTCATCTTTTCTTTTCTCCCCCTTTTCTTTCACATTATTTTGTTGTTGAAAGTTATTTCTTTGTTCAGCCCAAATCGGAATCAATCTCCACTAAAACGTTTTCCTACCGATTGTTGAATTTATCATCGATAACCTTCAAAATCTCATCAAAGATCGGTAGGTATTCTCGTTTCCAATTAGTAGAACCCATAAATTCTGGAATAACATCGTTCTTGTTAATCTTTCAACTCAAATACGAATCTTTTACGAGTTTTCCTGAAAATCTTGATAATTTTGATAAATCTTGGAAACTATTATTGATTCTTGTGTAAATCACGCTTGAAGGACCCATTCCAAGCACCCAAGATTAGATCTAGGCACAAGGAATGACGTTCGAGTTCCCAGAGATAGGTGTGTGTTCTTTTACTAGAAAATTAGGGAAAAACAGACCCAGAATAGTGCCACATGGGCATGTGGGTCGCCCATGTGGACCATATGGCCCCCTCATACGGCCATGTTCCCCTAAAATCCTAGGTTTTCGCTTCTCACATGGCCTGCCACACGGCCGTGCCTCCTCTGTAGGTTGATTTTTCATACACCACATGACTGTGTAACCCCCTCCACATGATCCAGGGCTTCTCACACGGTTCGGTCACATGACCATCTGCCCCATATAACCAAAAAATTATAGTTTTGACCCAAAATGTTATATCTTGTTTAGTTTAGTTCCTAATTAATTCCCAAACTATTTTTAATGTTTAATTTTGTTCAATTATGCCCCTAATAGAATGATTTAAGATAGAAACCATGATTGGTTTATTTAAATTATTAATGTTACGTAAAAGTATGGTACGTTCAATTTAATCCTTGTACACTCCCTGAATTATTTTTAGAGTTTTTCTTCGCTCAATTAGGTCCCTGATATTGTGTGAATTCTGAAAATTGTGTTTAATGCCTTAAGTGCTATTATTACATCGTATGATATGTGAAAGTTATAAGTTTAAGAGAAACTGTTAAATTGAAAGTGATAATACTGTTACCACCTTGTGAAGAACATGATAACCATGTTAAGTGTTAATGATAAATTGAATACATGTTACATGTCTACTGCTAGTGTTGATTGGTTATAATACAAAGCAAAGCATAGTGCATTGCATGGGGTAGGACATTGTACGAGAAGAGTGGGAGTTTATTAAATCTGCATACAAGTGGTGGCTTGTCCATAAAATCTAGTGGCAGATTATTTAATCTGCAAATATGTTGTGCACTCACCACAAGTGGCATTAACTGTAAATACGTGGCTTGCCCACAAAACCCAGTGACAATTTGTTTAATTTGAAAATATGTTGTGAACTTACAACAAGTGATAGTAATTGCAAATACGTGGCTTGTCCACAAAACTCAGTGGCAGTTTGTTTAATCTGCAACCATGTTGTGCACTCACAACAAGTGGCAGTAATTACAAATGTTTTTATCTAAAATACTAGTGGTTTACCCACATTTTTCTTTACAAAGTGGCAGTTTAATTGCAAACCAGTAGTGGCTCGTCCACAATACAAAGTGATATGATAGATGAGTTCTAGGGAACTCATAAGTGAGGTGTGTAGTGGAGTTGGGTAGGGGTGAGAAAAATCCAATTCGATTCGAAAAACTCGATAAAAAATTCAAATTTTGAATTAAATAGTTCGAGTTATTTAAGTTAATCAAGTTATTCAGATCAACTCGAATAAAAAATTAAGTTTTTTGGTTTAACTCGAATATGAATTATACAATTCGAGTTATCCAAAAATACGAATAAGAAAAGGCAAAACCACGTCTTTTTGATAAATGTTTGTTTTTTTTAAAGTTAAAAGTCAAAACCATTAAATTAAAAAGTAAAACTACGTTGTTTTGATAAATGTTTACGCATTAAGTTAAAAGGCAAAACTATTATCTTGTTCATGTAGTTAAATAATTGGTTCATGTAAACGCAACATTGAGTATAAATAATAGGATTCGTTAACTTGACTTGAAATTTTTTCACTTGATTCGATTCGATTTGAAAAAAAAAATCAAACTGAGTTCAGTTGTTAAAATAACATTCGTCAACTTGACTAACTCGAAACTTTTTTACTCAATTAGACTCGAATCGACTCGATCGAATACTCACCACTAGAGTTGGGTAGGACTTTTATGTTAACTTGAAATTGCACTACATTCATAAGCATGTGCATATAAAACTATGAATACCGAAATAGTGAAGTGAAGTATTTTATGTGAAAAATTGTTAATCTAAGGTGCTTTATGATTGTGTTTAATCTCAGAATTGCTAATCCATGTGCTTTATTTGTTTGTTGTTTTGTTTCATTTTTTCTTGTGATGAAACTTAAACTGAGCTTCATAACTCACTTTCTTTTTAAATTTTCATATTTTCAGATAACCCACCAGGTTAGGACGCGGACACGGTATTCGGAGGGGCTCGGCTCCGATCTATTTTTATAAAAATATTTTAAATTATTTATTATTTGATAGTTTATTATTCAGAGACTGTATTATTTTATTTTGAACTGTGGTATGAGACTTTAGGTTGGTTTTAACTAGCATGCATAACATTAAGGTTGCTTATTTTAAATTAAGACTAAGTAAATATCACATTTCCATTGCTAGATTGTAGATAAAATTCAAGTATTAAAGAAATGGAAAGTTAACTAAGTTTTCTTAAAAGTAGTCACCGTTACATAGGAAAGTTAAATTAAATTGGGTTTTGTTAACCCATATGTTTTTTAAAAAAAATAGTCTAAGCTTTCTTCTAAAGTAAACCAATGTTTTAAAATTAATTGTTTTATAAACCTAGATCGCTACTAGGTCATCTCAGTGGCCGATGTAATCTTCCAAATTCGGGTCTAACATCTAGGCTGGGTTGGGGAGGTTACACATTGCCAGTGAAGTTTAATACACTGCCAGTGGAGTTTTCAGACTTCATAAATAGGATTAAGAATTGATAAGTGTCCTATAAGGATATAGTAAAACATTAAAAAAAAGAAACATGTCGATTTTCAAAAATTGTTTGTGTAATAAAAAGAAGCACACTACTAATGTACCAAATACTGATCCAACCTTTTCTTTAAAATAGTTTTATTTTTATATTAATGATTTCAAGAGTTAACTTTTGTACCCACATTCAACTAGCAACACAATAAAAATGTTCATTTAAAATTCATATATAATAAAACTAGGTTTCATAATTATGAAATATAATATTTTAATTTTAGTACAATTAGAAAATGAAAAATTGTTGATTAATTAAATTTTAATTAAACTTAATATTAGAACTTACTATTAAACTTAATTAAAATTACTTTTAGAAAATAAATAAATATTTCTGGCAATCTAACAAAATGCATTTAGTTTCAGAGTATATTCTTTATTTTCATTTTCATTTTCAGAAGATATTTTTTGAAAATTAGAAAATATGTTTAGTAAATGAAAATAATGAAAATAGAGAAAATGTATTTAGTATTTATTTTTCAAAATAGAAATAAAAATAATTAAATAAAATTATAATTTATTAAAATGTATTATAATAGTAAAATGAATTGCATTTATAAGAGATTATAAATTTAATGCACAAAATGGGACTTAAAAATTCACTTGTTTTCAATTTTTTCCAATTTTCCATAACATTTTATTGAAAATAATGAAAAAAAATTATTATCTAATTTTCACATATTTTCATTTCAAGAAAATGAAAACAAAATGAAATCTTAAAAATCTAGTAAATTGATTTTTTTCAAGAAATGTTTTAAGTCCCTATATTCTTTTTATATTTAAAATTTAATCTTCCATTTTTATTTCTAGAAATTTAATCCCTCTTTTGTTGGATTTAAAATACAAACCCAATTTTTAACACATTAAAATTTTTCTGTTAAATTTACGTTAAATTACGTTTTTTTGTTATATGAATACTAAGTAAAATTATTTTTATTTCAAGAAATTACGTTATTAATAAATAGGTGTAAAATTTTAAATTAAAAAATAAAATAAAAGTAAAGAAAATGTAGTCCAAATTGTCCTCTTTCTCTTTTTGACCTGCTTTGACCGTATGCCATTATTCCCAGCGCAGAAATCAAAGGCTTAAGATATCAAAAATAAATAAAGGGAAATAAGGAGGGTGGTCCAAATTTTCTTTTTAAGTATAATGCACAAATATAATATAAAATATAAAATATGTAATTATAATTAACACAATAAAATTTGATACATATTAAATATTTAAAAATTAAAATAATTTTAAATATAATTATAATTAACACAATAAAATTTACAAATACGAGAGATACGAATTGATGAAATATTATATAGATATGCGTCTAAAAATAACCTCCAATAAATAATGAAACATATTATTCGAAACTAATGATAATAATATGGATAAGGACATTAACTGTACTCTACTATCGCGCGTTGGGATGCTTTCATATCAGAAAGGTTTATTTAACATGTTATCAGAATGTTATCATATGGGTGAAAAACAAATGTTGTATCGAGAAATTCATAAAAGATATTACCATGGTTTTGGTTGAAACGATAACAGTTAAATATTTAAAATGTTTGATGACTTAAAGTTCAAATCTCAACATTTGCATGTTTTTCAACCCTATAATAATATTTAACCGAGTTCGTCCTGAACAGATATAAAAACACGATGCGGGCGAAAAACAAATTTTCTGCAAAAAGGAATTCGCACGAGACAACAATGAATCTTTGATAGAAATGATGAATTTAAAGATATAATCTTAAAGACTTAAACATGCTTGATCATTGGCGGATACAATGGGGCAAGTGGGGGCTAGTTTTTCGGAAACTTACATAGCATCCCTTTAAAATAAATTTTATTACATTAAACCTCTAAAAATTTAAATTCTACCCCAAACCCTCAAAAAATATGTATAATTTAATTATTGAATAATTATACATAAAAATTAATAGTAAAAATATATGTAATCAACAATGCTAATATAAATTTACCCTTAAGTCGTATTTCTTGATCTGCGACCTGCTTGATAGCCTACGATAAATCCTTTTATATATATATAGGTTGGTTGAAATTGTTTTTTTTTTATAAATTTTATGCAAAGTTAATAATATTTATTAATTATTTAAAATTCGACTATTTTAGTACTTTGATTAAATAAGCATCAATTTGACTTGTAATGTCAATTCCATCACTAATTCATCTAAACATTTAAATAATAGAAAGTATAGATTGAACGTACCCAAATTATTCGCCTGCTTTTCCCAAAGCTTTTAACTTTGGCCAATGGCAGCCCCGGAGCCTGCTCTCTTTTTATCTCTTTCTTCAATCCCTGGCCAGACATTAAGGGTTTTTCTTTCTTCCATGACTGATAAAGAAAGGGAATAATATGTGTATATATATAAAGCTGAGAATCCTATCCCTAAAACCTCAGCTTTTGCATACAAAATGCAAGGCTTGCTATTCACTGTTCATTTTTACACCTGATTAGCTTTAGCTATTTTGTTAAAAAAATCACAATTGCATGCCGATTGAGTTTTAACTTGATTGATATGAATATTATTGTCAATGCAAGAGAGCGTGGGTTCGAGTGCATTGAAGCGCATTATGCTCTTATTTATAGGTTGGGAAAAAGCTATAGATAGTAAACATAATATAAAAATAAAACAAATATGCTCAAAACTTATAATAAAATATTATTATAAAAAAATACAGTTACATACAATATTGTTTTTTTTCGAACAATTAAAGTTTTGTTCAATGACACTTTTAAATGGCGAAAGCACTCTGAGGTTAGGATTCATTCGAATTAGTCTTACTTCTATTAAATGAATCATTTTAATCCTTATTGATAAACTTTCGATTCTTGATAATATTTTAAGCTGTATTTAGAAAATAATATTAATTTTACTATCAAATATATAGAGAAAGATTGTCAGTGGAGTTAAAAAACCGTACTTCAAATCTCCATTTTTTAGCAACACTAAAGATATATGAAATGTTGTCATCTGTCTTAAGGGAATAATACAAAAATAAAAAAAATTAAAATAGACACATGTCATGTACTAAACCTTATTTATGGAGTTGAAAACCTTCACGGGCAGTGGACAGAATACTAACCCATATATATAATATATGGAAAAATATTTAGTACACTACGAGTGAAATTTAAAAATTGCATAAGCATGATTGGGTTGATGACAAATATATATAGGGTATAGTAAAAAAAGGAATATATAAAATAAATGGCATATGTGGCAAATATATATTGTGGAGTTAAAAAATTGTATTGTCAGTGTACCAAATATTCTCCTCAAGTTTAAAAAAAATCTCATAAACTCACTCGTTTTTTGTCACACCCCAAAATATATAGGGTTAGAGGAAATAAATAATCAAGAAATAATCCCTATTTCTTTCTCCTTTTCCTTTTCATCTTTTCTTTGCAAATAATTTTTTTCTCTTCAATTGCTGAAATTGCTTTCGTTACTCGAATCAAAATCAATCCCACGCATGAATCGTTTTCCACTGATTGTTGAATTTATCGTCGATAATATCCGAATTCTCATCAAAATTTTGGTAAGTACTCTAGTTTCAAATACTAGAACCCATAAAATTTGAAACAACATCGTTTCTCGTTAATTTTCCAATTCGATTACGAATTTTGCCGAAAATTTTGATAATCTTGGTTAATCTTGAAATATGTTATTGATTCATGTGTAAATCTCATTTGAAGGATCCATTCTAGGTACCTTGGATCAAATCTAAGCGTAATGAACGGCGTTCGAGATCTCGAAGATAGGTGTGTGTTTCTTTACAAGCGAATCGAGGCAAAACGTGCCTAGGGATACAGTAACATGGCCAACAACATAGACGTGTAGGCTACCCGTGTGGACCACATGGCCCCTTCGTACGACCATGTTCCCCTTGAAACCTTAGGAAACTCGATTCTCACACGGCTTAGGACCCTCGACCCGACCTACTACATGGTCGTGTCTCCCTTGTAGGTTGATTTTACGAATGCCACACAGCCACAGTTTGTTACATGGCCTAACCACATAGCCGTGTACCCCCTCCACACGGTCCAAGGCTTTCCACACAGTCCGATCACACGGTCGTGTGTCCCCTATATATCAGAATTTACAGTTTTGCCTAGAATTTTATGTTTTGTTCAATTTAGTCCTTGATTAATTCCTGAATTGTTTTTAGTATATTATCTCATTCAATTAAGTCCCTACTATTATGAATAATGTGGAATGCATGATTTAATTGATTAGGTTATTACTATATGTGCATGCTTTCTGACTAATACATTTGAATTACCGATAAATTGTTACTGTTACTCGTATAACTGAATTATCGATTGCATGAACCGCATGCTTACTGTATTGATAAATTGAATACATGACAAACTTGTCTACTGCTACTATTGATATAAACGCTTGTTAAACATGTTTACTGTTTCTGTATTGTATTGATACTTGCATGACATATTGCATTACATGGGGCTGGATGCTTTGAAAGGAGGAAGTACTAACAGTTTTAACTACAAATACTGGTGGCTTATCCACAAATTACTGGCAGCTCATCTGCGAAAATGTTGTGTATTCAAAACTACTGACAGTGTATTAACCTGCAACATTGGTGGTTCATCCACAAACTAGAGTGTCCGGGATATAAGAGTTCTGGGGAACTCTTACTATGGAGTGTAGTGGTGGGGTAGGACCTATCTTTACTGTTAAACTAAAATTGATATGCATTGCCTCATCACGTATAAGCATGCTCGAATGAACAATCAATTTCTACTATGATATATGTTTGTTATGTATTGTAAATTGTTATTGCATATGCTTGGATTACTGTTTGGCACTAATTTTCTTGTGATGGAACTCACATTGAGCGTCATAGCTCACTCTCCCTTTAATTTTCATCCTTACAGATTACCTACTAGGTTAGGATGCAGACACTGCATCCGAAGGGTCTCGACTCGGTTTTTACTTTATCAAGTTATTTTAAACTCATTATTTGATTATTATTATTCAAGACTGTATTATTTTATTTCGTACTGTGGCATGAGACTTAGGATTTGGATTTTAATTTACAGCTTGCATAACATTTGATTTGATTTTAGGTTACCGAAATATGAATATTAATTCATTGAGCATGAACCCTGATTTTTATTAAAAACACAAGTAAATATCACTTTTTCCTTTGCTAAATTATAATTAAAAAAAATTGAGGAATAATTAATCAACAATTAACTAAGTTTTCTACTAAATTAAACAAATGTTTTAAAATGAATGTTTTCAAAAACTTTGATAGCTTTCTGGGTCACTTTAGTGGCTAATCTAATATTCCGAATTTGGGTCAACGTCTAGGCCGAGTTGGAGAAATTACATTTTTATTAAGCAAATTTTAAATAAAATGATCATTATACCTTATTTATTTAAGTATTTTTTTATTTCCTTCATTCATTTCTCTAATTTTATTACAAAACAATGCAAATTTAATTACTTATTTAAATGCTAAAAATTAAGCTTATTTGACTTTTTTTATAAGAAAAGTTATATTTCACTTCTATTAAAATTAAGTATTTTATATTTATACTTAATTCGGTTATATGCTAATTGGAGATGTATTCATTAAATTATTTTATCTAAACTTAAATTTAAAAGGTTTTAATGGAAAATAAACTGATGAATATAAAATTAAAAGGTAAAAGGTAAAAAAAAATCATTTCAAAGTTAATATATATAGTTAAAGTAAAATTTAAATATTCAACATATATTTACATAAAATATTATTAAAATAAAGTAAAATATAATATAATGATAATTTATAACAATATTTTAAAAATAAACTTACCGAGGATGAGCCCTAGCGTAATAGCGAGGTTAATGTCCAGAATTTTAACATCTTAGGTTTAAGTCTCATTCCATGTAAACTATATGTGGATTAACAATCCATATATATATATATATATTGCTTTATGTTCCATCATATTTGATCCTATATCGATTTATAAATGATTGATTATGATTATAATCATTTGGATATATTTTTATATTTGTAATCGTGATTGTACTTATAATTTCAAAGAAAAAAATGTTTACATAGATTTATTGAAAAACAATTTATCTTTAACATATGATTATATTATAACATAATGTAATTTATAATTTAATAGTTAAAGTATTCTTATAATTAATTATATTATACTATACAAATGGTCACCTAACTATGCTTGTGTTCCTGTTTTAGTCATCCAAGTTTAAAAATTTTCAATTTAAGCACTTATGTTTGAATTCGTTCTTGCTTTGGCCAACCCACCATTAAATTGATAACGGAAAACTTTTTCTAACTAGTATAATAACATATTTAGTCATCAATACTTACATATTCTATAAATGTGTTCCTAAATCTAAATAATTCAATAAATTTAACTCTTTTTATTTAAAAATTCTATCAATTTGATCCTTAAACTTCTTAATCAAAACTTTCAAATTTTAAGACAAAGGCTTTCCACATTTATAAATTTGTAAAACCCAAATGAAAAAAAACTTCTCTCAACTAATGAGCTGTTTTCCAAGTCAATTCCTAATACCAATGAGTTTATCTTGAAACTTTATTTCCTTTTCTTTTTGTTTTCATTAGTTTTCTTCTAAATATAATATTTTATAAGCCTTTGATTGATAAAATTTTTGCTAAAGAAAATGGAAAACCTTAAAAAAACTTTAGATTTACTCTTGTTAATTAACAATATGATATTTCCTTGAGATATATAAAAATAGTCCTCGAAATTGGTCCTTGAACTTAGAAATTAAATCCAGAGTTAAGAAATATGGCTTTGAAAAATTCAATTGTTCAATCAATAATTATATAAGAAAAATTATGAACATTTAAATTTTCATAAGAAAAAAATGTGAAAGAGTTAATTAAATTTCCTTTTGTTACATTTTATTATATATTATATATTTAAAGTTTGTGTTTTCTATTATTTTTAATGGTGATTAGTTAATTTCTAACCCTAAAATTCTTAAAAATATAAACAAAAGGGTTATCTATTGAATGAGATAATTTCAACCATAAATAAAACAATTAATAGATGTGGAATGCCCCTATTTTAAAAAGCTGAAAGTTTTGGTTAGGAAGTTTGAGGATCAAATTGATAGAATAAGCAAGTATTGATGACTAAATGTGTTATTATACCTGTTAGAAAAAGGCGACGAGTGACCAAAATATGAACGAATTCAAACGTTACTGACTAAATTGAAAATATTTAAAGTTGAGTGATCATTTGTATAATTTACCCTATTTTTTATTAAAAAGATTAAATATAAAGATTGAACATAATAGAAATAAACAGAATAATAATTAATTAATTAAGGGTAAAGTTATTATTTAATTTAAAACTCAATTAATAAATAAACTTCATGAAACAATAGGGAGTAAGTAGGCATTTGGGGGCAAATACCAAAGAGAAACTTTGCTTTTATTTGTTTGAAACATGTATGACTTCAACAGTTGTAAAAAGGTTTGAACTAACCCCATGGATTAGGTTTAACATACATACATATATATGTATAATATATCTAGCTACTATAATTATATTAAAGAATGTAAAACCCTAAATCATCAAAAGATATAGTTTGATCAAGTGGTTATCAATCTCATTTCTTACTTCCATTTACAACATGGATAGGGCAAATTCTTTGAAAAATTTCTGGTAGGAAGGCAATAGACTGAATAAGCATCAAATCAAAGGGAGCTGGGGTGGGTTGGGGGGGGGGGGACATAGAAAGAGATATTAAGATTAAATAAGAAGATGAAATACCTTGAGATTCTCATATATAGTAGAGGTAAAAAAAACCTGGAAAATTAAATAGGTGGTGTTGAGCCGCGGAGAGAAAGAAAAATCCTGCAAAGGAAGATATAGTATATACATACATGGAATATATGCTTGGCTCCTCATACGCCATCCACGGAGGCCATCGATGTTCGATGGGTTCTGCAAATGGCATACAGGGAGCCAGGCATATACATATATGTGTGCCATGATGATGATGTGTGCGTGCGCATATTGTTATGGCATCATGCCGCGAATGAGGAAATGCATGGGAAGTGCAATGCTTTTAGACGATGATCACCATCTTCTTCAATCCCTTTGCACAGGCCAAGCTCATATTTACAGGCACAGGCAAAGCGTATACTTGTGAAGATCTGAGTGGCAAAAGAAAAACTGGGTTCCTTTGATTTGGCATAAAACAAGCAAAGAAGAAAGTTTGGGCAAAGACGAGAGGATGTTCAGCTCAAACAAAACCCTCTTCCATTGCCATAAGACAAGCAAAGAACTATAGGGTTTGAGCTCAAAGTAAACCCTGTTGGGAAAGGGAAAGAAAGAACCTGTGGGGTGGGGGGATTCAAGGTTGAGGCCGCCCCCTCCCCAAATTTGCGCACTAAATATAGACAAAAGAAAAAGAAAGAAAGAAAGAAAGATAAAACTTATCGATGGATTGTGAATTAAGTCGGTGGTGTAATGGTAAAAGATTTTCATATTCTTAAATATATTTTTATAAATAAAAACTTACCCATAAATTCTTTTCATATGTTTTATTATACCACAATGATATTTATATTTTTGTATTATTTTATTGTATTTATGTTCGTGTTCGTGTTCATATCATCGTGTCGTGTTGTACAGGAGAGAAAAGGATGGTGGGTTGGGTTACTAACCACGCAATTTCCTAAGCTAACCTTTATGGTGTTTGAAATCTCCTTTTCTGGGTCTTAAAGCAAAGGTTGCTTTTCTATTCTGAACCTCATTTTGTCTGGGAGTGCTTGGAAATACTTGGATTCCTCTCTCTCTCTTCATAATTTATCATTTTTTCCCCTTTATTCTTTTAAAAATTAACTTTTGCTTTTAATGCATACCATAATTTTCTTTTATATTAGTAATTGACTCAGATTCTCACTTGACCAATTTTAATTTCCATTTGGATTTGTGGAACAATCCATGTTACTTTGCTACCTAATTCTCCAACTCTTTTAGGTCTATTCCCCAACTATTCCCCATTTGCTTTACATGGATATCCCTATCATTACATATGTCACTAACCTAGCTTTATAAACCTTGAGTAGAAATTTTGATAAAACCCAAGGTTCAACCCAATTGATTTTTTGCAATCATATTTAAAAAATGGTAGCATATATCTAAGTTTGGAATCCAATTATTGCATTGTTACCCCCTGTTTTTTTCTCTTCTTTTTATCTCAAAATTAGAAACTTTGATGAGTTTAATGTTTAATTCAAGTAATTCATATAGGAGATTTATGTTCTCACACTTATATAGCCTTAATAATTTAGATAAAAAGAAGTTATAAGTACTGAGATGTATGGTTGCCAGTATAAGAGGACGTGGGTTCGTGTCGTTGAAGTGTATTATCCTCTTATTTAAGGGCTGGGAGGGGTTATGAGTAGTTTTAGACATTGTATCAAAAACAAAGACTAAGAATTGTGGTGCTGCACTCGTATAAAACATATATATAAAAAGATTATTTTTTGATGTCACATGCATTGCGTGTAATTTCTCACTGGCAACGATAATTTCTCTTGATTTTTAAATATTATACAAAATAAAAAAATTTAAGTAAAACAACATGCCTTAATTAATAATGGTAGTTCATGATAAACAGGAAATATATTTATACTAAATTAATAAACACATTTAATAATGGTGGTTAAAAAAATAACGGTTGAAATTTGACTTTCATTTTAAAACAAACCCACAAAATAGCTTTCACTTGCATCAAATAAATAACACAGTCGAAAAATGGTTTCGTTCTTCGAAGAATCATTGCTTTAATGCTTCATTCTTTTGTATATAATTCTATCTTATTAATGCTAACAATCTCTATTTTTTATCGCTACTTTTTCTTAAATGATACTTAGTTGAATATGTCTAACCAAGGAAAGTTATTTATAAAGCTAAACTTAATTTTTAATTGGTATATAACTCTAATATTAATTAAGTGATAAGTAAGATACTTATAGTTCTATTCAAACAATAACTCTATTTTACATCAATAAAATTAGCGCACTTTAAAAAAAATAAATTTAACGCAACTTTTTAACTAATAATTATAATTATTACAATTTTTTTATATTTTTTGAACAATCTTATTATAAGTTCTGATCATATATGCTCTTTTAGACACAGTGCCTAGAACTACCCATAGCCCTTCCTCAACCCATAAATAGGAGGATAATACGGTTCAACGCACTCGAACCCACATCTTCCTACATTAGCAACAACACCCATGCCAATCGAGTTAAGACTCAATCGGTATTTTTTTTATATTTTATACTTAGAATTTTATTCAAGTAATAACTTTATAAGTCTAAAATTAATTATGTGATAATTAAAATGCTTAGAGTTCTATTAAATAATAACTTTATTTTACATCTATAAAATTAACGTAACTTTTTTACTTCAATTTTTTAACAAATTATAATTATCACAATTTTCCTTATATAGTTTGTATTCAAATAATTTTATTTTAAAATTGACACAAAATTTTAACTATAATTATTTTTAAAGTTAATTTATTAATATAATAGAAAATAAAGGGTATTCTCATCAGTTCAAAAGCTTTTCCAAACCCGTGCTTCTATATATATTATAGATAATATTTGATGCATTATCAGTGTATGAGATCATCAATGAGTAAAACAAAAAATAGTGTAATACTTATTAAAAAATAATAAAATAGTATAATTCATTTCATATGAGTGTAGCATAACGATTTTTAGTCTTTGTTTTTCGATACAATTCCTAGAATCACCCATAGCCCCCCTAAAACCCTTAAATAAGACGATAATGCGCTCCAATGCACTGAAACTCACGTCATCCTACATTAACAACAATACCGATGCCATTATCGCAGTAACTTTTCAAGGTCTACCTTATTTACCCTACATTGTGAATATCCACATTTGTATATGACCGACTAGCCAAAGTTTTCCAATAATATTTCTAACCTTATGTGATCCTTCTATGAATAGTCAATTTCTTCGTGAGAATCTTTGCTGTCATAATAAGGCCACCAATAGTATTTTTTTTTAGATATACACACTCCTTTTTATATATTATTGCTTCAAAAAAAAATCTATTTTTGGAAGTGTACTCCAAGTAAAGTTTCAAATTGATTTACTATTTTTATCGTATTAACAAAAACAACATTGATTAAAAATCTTTTGCATCAATCACACAAATAGTTATAAATTTGTTTTATTCCATATATTATCTATCCATGTCCAATATAATTTGTATAAAATTTTATGAAAAAAATTATATTAAATTTTGTCGTACTCGAGAAAAATTTATTTTTAATAATCGATTAGATAGAGTAATAATAAATTTACATTTTAATATTATTGAACACGTGTTTATATTTTCCACACCTACAATCTATGATAGCACCAGCAAAGGACTACCTATATTCACACCCAAGACATCTTGGTATAGGTATAAGCTAACGATATAACCTATTGAACCCACCCTTTCTTCAACCCATGCTACTTTGTTAGTAATCATTAAAATAATTTAGAAGTTTCAAAAATGTAATTGAATTGGATTCTCGTGTTGAATTATGAGTTATTTTGGATGGATTAATTCTTGTATAAAGATAAGGGTACAGTAGGGTAGTGATTCGATCTAACAGTTTAGAAGTGGCCATAGCTATCCAAGATAATACGTGGGTGGATTTGAGGTCTGTTTTGCTCGGGCAGATCCAACAATTTTGTTGCATGAAGAATCGTGATTTTTAAAACATGTTCCTGATAAGAATAATTCAGTCTTATATTTTGATGAAGATGTCAATCCAAGTTGTTTTAAGTGAAAACTCAATTGACATAAAGTTTTGAAAATCATTATTATAATAAACATTGATGGGAAAATGGCATTTTTCTGTCTGCTGGTTTCCTTTGGAGCTTTTCTTTTCATCATTCTTGTTCTTTCTTTAAGTAATGCTTATTATGATGCTTACAGAATAAGATTGTTCCTTTGACTGTCAACATGAAATAAGAGATAAAATTAAAGAATTTCATAGAATTGACACAATCATTTATTTAGGGGACCAATCCTTTTGAGATGTTCAATTTTTGTTGGGATGGAATTTGGGTGTACTTAGGGAGCTTTTTTTCTCTTATATTTTTTGATTTATTATCTTGATAATTAATTACACCTACATGGGAAAAAATTTGATGATATTGGAAAATTGTTGGATTTAGATTTCTTTCTCAAACTTTCTAACAAATAAATATGTTATAACATACGTTCACGATGATAGTAGAAATGATCGCAAAGTAATAAGAATACACGATTCTTAATGCTAGGCTAGAATTGAGCCTCTTTCATTCTTAATGCTATTGGTAAAATGACATGCATTTGTTATAGGATTATAGTTTATCTATAAAGGAAAATAATTAATGGTGTTTGCCTTAGTTATCGAGAATGTAAGAAGAGATTGATTGTCAGGTATTTTTCGGTAACTATAACCAATTTATCATAGAATAATATTGAAATTTATCTTTGCATCGGTGATTAAACCCATTAATCAAAACTAAGATTTTGCATTTGATTATATTTTCATCATATTAGCTTTTCTTAAATTTTAATTGCAATCTTTTTTTACGATTTTAGTTTTAATTTTCGTTTTTAACTCCTAACCTTTATTTTACTTGTTTTTATTAAAGAAATAAGATTATCACTAGTCTTTATGGATTTAACCTTACTACTATCTAAAAAAGTATATATTATTTGAGTAGGAAATTTGTTTGTTGGTTTTGACATTGATCAAAATTTAGCACCATTGTCGGGGACTAGTGTCAATAATTTTGTTTCTTTTTATACCTCAATCTTCTTGTGCAGGTGAACTCTAGTACGACCCTAAGATGGACAAAACTACTCGAAGACTATGGAAGAAGGCTGAATCTAGAACCAACCAGACATCATCATCTATCGAGTTAGATATAGAAAACAATTCATTTGCTTCATTAGCAAATCAGAAGGAGAAGAACCAATGGCCCGCCTAGAACCAACTATGAGAGAGTTAGTGATCGTCGCCAAACGTGTGGATGTTTGACTAGAAAATACCACACCAAAAATATAATAAATTAAATCAGCGCTGTCCGCAAGTATATGAGTCAAATTGTAATATAGATGTATACAATGGAACACTGGGAAGTAGTCCGAGGATTGTACCCAAAGGAGGACGAATTAAATCAGAAATCTATTTCTACAATAACAAGTCTTAATAGTAATAATTAAAAATTATATTACGACAAACAATGAAATAGGTAACAAAAATAAACCAAATTAACTGAATTAAATAAATAGAAAGTAAACAAACAACTAAATCTGAATAACAGGCAGAAGATTAACTTGTTTCAATGGTTGTAATTAACTTCATAATTCGGGTTTAAATGGAATTAACTATTAATTAACTAGTATTACCTCTCGACCTCTACTAATTAACAAATCGACGGGACTTGCTTACCTCTCGACCTCACTTTCCCCACCAGGATAAACTATGGTTTTCTCGGCAAACTTATCTCCTAACCTTGTTTAACCTAGATTACTTCCTAGGTTCGTCACTCCTAGGGTTTAAGCACACATAATTTAAAACCAACTAATTTCTATGGGAAACTCGCATTCTTCGTTAACTACTCCCACATCCACTTGTTAATCTCTATCACGCCCCAAAATATAAGGGGTTAATTGAAATAATTAACCAAGTAATGAATTAGGCTTGATGGTTAAGTAGATAATGCACTCTCTTAAGGTCTTAGATTCAAAACACTCCTCTCCCATTTCTTTTCTTTTCATTTAAAGCAACCTAGGATAAAACCCACATTAGAATATATATTATTAGAGGTGAAAACTTAACAAGTATGGGCAGAATCCTAGTGGTTAAGCTTGATTTTCCCCCTTGTATACCAGGTTCAAGCCACCCCATTCCAAAGGCTCTTTCAACTTTATTTCAATAGAATAATGGAAATTACCATGCAACCCCACAAAGTTTGAAAATCCTATCTATTTAGTCTCTTTTTCCATAATTACACTAGAATTATGTTTCTTTTTCCATTCCAATTAGAATTTCTCTTCTCTCTCCCTATTTCTTCTCATATTTCTTTTTCAGCCTCTTCTTTACATCAATTTTTCTCTCCCCTGCTGAAATTATTTTTGCTTTTGATATCAAATCAATCCACGATAAATCGATTCTCTAGCAATTGTTGAATTCATCATTGATAGCCTCCGTAATTCCATCAAGTTCAGTAAGTACATCTCATTCTAAAGTTTAGACGTCAAATTTCATAGAATTTATATCCGATATTAACCTTTCAAATTAATTTGTCAATCTTTCACAGTTCTTGACGAATCTTTTGTTAATATCGTTAAATCTCGATAAATCTTGGAAAACAAATGTTAACCCGTGTGAAATTTTCATTTGAAGGACCCGTTTTAGGTATATCGGTTCATATTGAAACGTGAAGGCCCTTGTTCGGGATTCTGGTGAAAGGTGTGTGTTCTTTTACAAGTGAATCGAGACTAACCGTATCTCAAAATAGGGGCACATGGGCATGCAGGCCACACGTGTGGACCACACGGCCCTTCACACGACCATGTTCGCTTGAAACACTAGGATATTCGATTCTCATTATGTGTTATTAATCATGCCTACTGATAAGTGTTATTGATAAATTTTGAGTGTTAACACTGTTATCGCCCCACTAAATAGATGATGAACAAGTCTATTGCTAGTGTTGAATGGAATAAGTGTTAAACATGCCTATGGGTTTTTGCATTATTATATTATAAAGCATGCCATATTACATTGCATGAAAAAAAAAATACAATTTCACCAATTTACAAGGGAAGGGATTCAAACCTGAGTCTCTAAGCCAATTAGCCAATTAGACTCTCTTCTTATTTTCTCTTAACCATCAATCCAGTACTCATCAATGGCATAATTTTACAAACTTTTAACTAAAAGTCATTGCATGACAACTCTTGATCCACTAATCCAATTTCTTCTAACTCGCTTTTTAGGATGTGACATATTCCTAATTTACTTGTGCAATTAAACAAATACTTCGATATACTAAATTTATTAAAGATTTTTGCAGAATAAGAAAAAGCTTGGAGGTAATGAGAAAATAAGTGTGGGAGAGAACTTTTTGCTGTTCTACAAAAGAAATTACCTCTTAAGTGTGAATACCTAGGTATGTTCTCTATCCCTTGCATGACATGTAAAGTTAAAATTAAAAATGCCGGGTCATAGAGAATGTTTTGGTGCAAGTTAATGAGTTGGCCTTTCCTTCCAATTTTAATGTGCATGATATGAAAATTTTTTTCTCTCTTAATTCGGCACAAGTTTTGTTAGGAAGACCTTTTCTGTGAACATTTATAACTAAAATCAATATGTATGATGGTAGAATGACTATGGAATTTGATGGCCATTTAACTAAATTGAATATCTTGTGTTTTTATTGTAGATGTTTTTAGCCCATTTGATTCTAGCAATGAAGTTGGTTCAAAAGAGCTACCTTGTAGAAATCTCATTCTTGAAAGATCAAAGAAATTTTCGGCACTACAAAAGAGATTGAAATCACTTAATAAGTCGAAACAAAAATATTTTGAGAGATAGAGGCCTTCTTCCACTCGATACAATTGCTCAAAAAAGTTTGAAGAGCAATGTCTAGCCAAAGACGTTAAATAAGGACACTTACAGAGAGTCAACTTTGTGTGTTTTGTTTGTGTAAAACCAAGCAAGGGGAGCAAAACGATCATTAAACAAAGTCTTGAGGTTGAACTGGGTTAAAAGTAGATTTTATAATATGTTTTTATTCTTCTTTTTTTTTTTTAAAAAAAAAAGGAGAAAACTGGAGTTGAAAAAAATAATCTACACACTTAACAGGTGAGAGTACTATAGTTCTCCATGTGCATTGCGGCCCCGCACGTCCTTCCCTCTGCATAATGCATGCCACAACTCCCCATCCGAGTGCTGCAGCCTCCGTCAAGCATGCTAAGCAGCTCGCACGCTGCAGCTTCTCCTTAGCGTGCTTCTGCCGGCACGTCCTTAGCACCCTGCTCTTGGTTTCTTACGCACCGTAGTGCCACGCTTGCAAGCCGCGACACTCCTGGAACTTCCTGTTCAAATTTTCTCCACGTTTTCACGAGTAGACAACTCGAAGTCAAGGTTTAAGGGTATTTTAGTATTTTAAATATTTATATATGAATTCTGTAACCCTAAATTTGACCTTTTACTTCTAATAAAAGCTGTTTTATTTTCTATAGTCGTATTTCCATTATTTTCTTTGAAATCAAGTGCAAGGAAGGAAAAGTTTCAACTAGAAATCAATGGAGCAACTTCGGAAGTTGGGTGACACAGTTCTAATTTATTATTTACTAACAATCATGATATTTTCTAATAATTATCTCATTTAAAAAAATAACCATTTTACCCTTTTATTTTTTTCTACAATTCCATCCATAATTCATGACATTTTCTTGATATAATTACATTCCTAGTCCTTCCTCTTTTTCCATTCTTTTACTCACTTTTGCCCTAACACTTTCACTTTCTTACAATTTAGTCAATATACCTTAGATTTATTTCCCTCAACACACGAGTCCTTTCGATGTTCTTCGGTTTCCAACTATCTTCAACAGTAATACTAAATATTTCTATCTTATTTACCACGGAAAATCTAACCCATATTTTCTGAAATTGCACTATTTATAACTAAAGGAGGTTTTAGGGTGTTTAAGAAAAAAATTATTATGTTTTTGTGTCGTAGGTACCACCACACTTGAATAGAATGAGTTTTCGACGTTTCAAAAGGAATGAAAGATACGTCTACTTCAATCTACATTTTGAGCACTTAAAAAGGGAAGTTTTCTAATTCTTTAATTACTTTTGGAACATTGAGGACAAGGTTTGATTCAAGTGTGGAGGAGTAAGTCTAGTTTGTGCATTTTTGTTAGTGAAAATTTCCAATTTTTTCATGTTTTCGTTGCTTTGTTTTCTTCTAGTTTTGCATCGTAATTTGCATGAAATCTTAACTTGATAAGATGTTGAAATATTTTTATATGCTTGTAGCGAAACTTGTATGTTGACTTGATGTAGAGTGTGTACTATGTAGCTTTAATTTATGCCATTAAGATGTTTGTAAGAACAATAGATTCTTCACATGAATTTTAATGCTTAATATTTTGAAATTACGCTATTCTATCTAACAACGTGTCTTTTGTAATCGATTTTAGAATTTTCAAGAGAATGATTTTATTTGAAATATAATTTTAAGGAATGAGTTAGGACTTTCTTTTTATTATCATGAACTGTCCTTTTGAGAATACCTTATATGAATTTCCTTTGAGCATGAATTTGTCCTTTTCTTGAATTAGAAAAAGTAATATATTTAAATATATGATTAAATTTAAATTATATTAATATTTTATTTTAAAAAGTAATATATTTATCTCAAAATTTAATATATGATTAAATTTAAAATAAGATTTAAATATTTAATATGCCATTAAATTAGAATATAAATTAAATTTAAAACTAATTCAACAATAATTAAAATAAATTTAAAATTAAATAATATTTATGAATTTTTAATTAGACAAAGTATTTTATAAAAAATAGTGAAAAATAAATAGGAAATAATATACTTTTGTCTCGAAAGTAGATTTTAACTTTCCACGGAGAATTGAGAAAATGAGCCCAAGCCAAAAGCTTGCATGTGTCAATCCGAGCCCATAATGATTTGAATCCGAGAAAATTTGAGTATGAGAAAATTGGAGCCCAAGAAAGTTTGAGCTCGAGCAAATTTGAGCCCAAGCCCAAAATAATTCAAACTCAAGACCAGTCTAAGCTCAAGCCCGAAATAGATATGATCTAAAACTTGAAAAAGTCCTTAAAGAACTCGCCTATTAATTTTGCTAAATGCTAACTTGAATTACGAAACTCATCAAATAATATGACTTTTGTGTTATTTTTAGCATGTTCCGAAATTTCTATAGCAAGACAAAATGGGATATATAGGGTACATGATATGAACAAAATTTGGATAAATGTTTTGTTATATTTTATAATATTTTATTCATATTTTAATGTTTTGTTAGAATTTTTTATTAATTATCGATAATTTTTATAATTTTATAATTTTTACAACATGTTAAAAGTTTTATAATTTTTATAATATTTTGAACTACATTTAGACTGAACTAGACAAATAAGTGTCTAGATTCAAATAAACTTGGACGGTCATTTGTCCAGATTCATTCTAGATGTGCATTTTTAATATTCCTTTTATATAATTTTTAGGATTTTATTTTTTTTAATATATGGAACGTGGCATGCGACATTAGTATACTTGTTCAATTGGGCATTTCATGTGTTAGCTTATCATTGATTTTGTCAATTGTGTAAACCTCTATTAACAATCAAATTAGTCAATGCCGGTTTTCATTATTGAAAGGGCCTAATTGATTTTTGCGTAATATTTATATATTTATATATTAGTGGAAGCAAATTTTGGTGATTTATTTTTAAATAAATAAATAAATAAAAATTAGATATAGGAAAATTTGAATTTATGGGATTAATATGTTTCAATAATTGAGGGGATTGACTAAGATATTGAAAGGATTATGATAATGTATTTTGATAAATATTGTCATCAATCTTATCCCCAAATCAAGGAGGATAGTTCTATCAATTACACAAGATGGATCAAGAGCCTAAAGGGCATGCATCTTTCATTTTTAGTGTGAATTCATAAAGCACAAATCAATTTTTTGAGGAATGCTATTAGTGCTCATGGGAGAATCTATAGTTGTTCTTGGTGAGTGATGAATCTTTTTTTTAGTAGGAAGAGTTTGCAAGGAGAAAGAGTTCACTTTGAATTTGTGAGATTAAGGCTACAAAAATTCTTGAATTGGTTGAGATTATTATATTATTGCTTGTACTCAGATTCATTTAGTGGTTTCATTTATAAGCAAGACCCTATAAGTGTAGGCTATTTGTTCAAGTGTTCCTGTTTGAAGTAGACTATTCCACACCTTATTGCCACATTTTAGTGTAAAAAATGTCACAACTAGAAAGATTCAATTAGAACCATAGACTATCAATAGACGTAATTGGTTTGGTTTTGCTTTTGATTGTTAGACATGGACTCCATTAAAGAATGAAGCTCATTCTCATGACCTCCATTACTAAATGGCTCAAATTATGATTTTTAGAACACACATATAAAGGCTTTCATTAAAGCTATTGATGAAAATGCTTGTAATGCAATTTTGACTAGTTGTACACCACCTATTACAACAATACAAATGACATTCAATCTATCAAACCAAAGGAGACATTGACCACAGAGGAGGACAAAATTATAACTAAAACATTGAACACAATCTTCAATGTAGACCCACAAGAATTCAAACAATGAAGTACTTATGACAAGAATGAGTTTGCTGGTTTAATGATTAAGTGTTTGTTAACTTACCCTAAAGTTTTGTGTTCAAATCTTGTGTGTGCAAAGTGGAGGTGGTTTTTGTTTTGAATTCGGAAGAAAAAGCTGATGTGGTTAATATGTGGAAGTTAGTGGGGTAGTTTTAAAAGTTAGTGATGAGGGATTTCCTCCCCATTTTCTTCACACGTCTCTCACTCTCTCCCTCTCCCTTATTTGTCGTCCCTTTGTTTCTTTTGTCCCATTTTTCTATTTTTTTTGTTTCTTTCTTTTCACTTTGATTTTTCTTGTTGTGCCAATTGTGAATTTTTTTGCCACTTTTTTTTCTTTATTATTCTCTTTTCTTGCTTGATCTATTTCCTAATTCTTCTCTCAAACAGTCCATTTTCATTCTCTTTGAAGACGTCTTTTATAAGGTACTATAGTCTTTTATTCCATTTGTTGCCAACTCTTCCTCTATTTTTTTGTTCTTCTGGTGGTAAGTGGTTGTGGTAAATTTGCTTTAGTAGTATAATTATTCATGTTTCTCTTGGTTGGGTAGATTTTTTGGTATGGCGATTAATGTGAGCATTGCTCCTTTTGTTGTTCCGATAGGAGAAGTTTGTGGGGCATTCAATGTTTCTTTGGCGAGTTCGGGGATTTTTGGAGCGGTTTTTCCGTTTGGGGTGAGTAATTGAATGCCTTGAATGAGGCTGAGTTGTGGTGTTAGGATCCCTTATTTGATGGTTGTGTTCAAATTGACAAATTGATTGTTGGTGTTTAAAGGTAATTGGTTCATTTTAATTGCTATTTTAGGGTCTGGAGGTGTACTGTATAATCGTGTTTTAGAATCAGTAAGGTGTGTTACGAAAACCAGAGAAAACAACGATCAGCAAAAGCCAAAAATTGAGGCTATCAACGCCACACGACCGTGTGACAGGCCGTGTGAGCCACACGATCTGGGCCAATTGGGTTGTGTGGGTCACACGATCTGAGCCAATTAGGTCGTGTGGGCCACACAAGCGTGTAAGTCCATTTTCTGCAAAATTTCACCTAGGCCTGTTTGACTCTAAAATATGTAATTAGACTTTTTGTAGGGCCCATATTGCTTAATTAGGGCTTGAAAACAAGGTATCTGTTAATCTAGTTCTATGTATGATGTGTTTAAAATATGTGAAATATATTTGCATGATCTAATACTGTTAGTTCTAATGGTATGTTCTGATTCACTATGTCTATATATGAGTGTATGATATGCGATTGTGTTATCTCGTATTTTTTAATCAGCTATATGACCATGCACTTGACATTGTGGTGGTTCTGGTTGTGGTGATATGTATTTTTGATACATCTGTCTACAAAGCATGAAATCACATGTTTACTTGTTTTTGTTACGAATATGAAAGCATGTTCAACATGTTTATCATTCTATTCAGTTTATGCATGCCATGTCACATTGCATGGGGTTGGGATATTATGGTATAGAGGAAGTTTTAGCAGTTTAATGATCTACTTTATCTGGTGTTTTATCCACATTTTCTGTTATGGCGGCTAGGCTGCAACATAATGGCTAGACCACATATATGATTTGGCAATTTTAACTGCAATTTCTAGTTGCATTGTCTACGATTATCTGTTGGTGTGGTTTTGGATGGACGAGTTCTGGAGAACTCTATTTTGTGTGTAGCAAAGTTGGGTAGGAAGTTTTCTGAAGAATTTGCATTATGTTTTTTTTTTTAAAAATTACCGCATTGGCATATTTATCCATCATTAGTTTTGTTTAATTAATCGATATAAAATTCTCTGTGATACTATGATTTGTATACTGTGATTGCGTTTTTCATATTCGAGTTTCGTTATACACTAGGCTCTGTAGCTCACCCATTTGTTTTATTTTTGACATTTCAGGTAATTAGTAAAATTTAGCATCGGACGGCATGCGAGAGCTAAAATTGTTTTCAGTTTATTTGTTTGAAGGTTTACATTTTAATTATTTTGGTTTGTAAACTTGTTCAGACTTTTGCTTTTGGTTTTTGTTCTGTTTCGTCTTCGGGTGTTTTAACATGACATTGCGAAACCACACGGGTCAATAACTAAAAAATCGATTTTCAAAATTAAAAACTCTGTAAATTTTCTGCTAAAAATTTGACCTTTTAAGTGTTTTTCTGAAAACAACCAAATAGTTTTAACGTTTATTTGCCTTCAAGCTAGAAAGGATTTGTTACAGGGTTATTTATTGATAACGTAAATAATTAATGGTGCAATTATCGAGAAGATAAAAAGATATTGGTTGTTAGGCGTTCATCAACAACAGCTATAACTAATTTCTTAAAGAACATTGAAAATCATATTTGCATAAACGATCAAACTTTTAAATCAAATAGAGATTTTAGCTTTAGTTAGAGCTTCGTCACGTTGATTTTCTTATATTTTATTTTACAATCTCTTTTTATATTGCTTTAATTTCTAGTCTTTATTTTTAAACCCTTATTTTTATTTTACTTGTTTATTAAAGAAATTAAAGTATTGTCGATCTCTCGAGAATCCTATCCTACTCATTGCTATCTACAAATTTATCTTTTAGTAGGAATTTATTTTTATGGTCTCGTAATTGTATAATATAATATAATATAATTTTCTCTAGTCACATTTTATAATGACATTTATGATACAATGTAAAAGTTTATAATATATACAATATAAGGTTATATAATATATATACGTATAATTATTGATATATTATATGCTATAATTTTTAAAAATAATCTTTATTCTATTGTTTTATATTATTATATATTAATTTGCGTAACGTTTAACTGACACTTCAAAAATAGTGTTGTTGGTTAACATATGATGTTATTCGGACAAGGCTTGGGTTTGAATTTACTTGAAAGCAAAAGGATAATCAACTTGGCCCACCTGTTAACGAAACCCTTTAGTTGATCGTTAAAGGTGTTGACGTGATTGACGACGGCCACCAAGAGATGTCACGTTTGTGGGAATGAGGTGAGCATTTGTTTCTGAATTTTAAGTCCCATCTTTCTTCCATGGAAGCAAGCAGCACAGTAATCTTTTTTTAACCATAACTCTTGTATAATTAATTTGTGCCGACTACAGATATCTTCATACAAAAAGCAATACAGAAGCTTGGGCACTAGAAAAGGATACTGCAGGTAGTGAAAAAGAGAAAGACTTGCTAAAAATGGTGGATCAACATAAAAATAGATTCAATCAAAGCATATACTTTCTATACTTTTGAACTCATCTAGAATGAATCTGGACAACATGCTGTCTAGATTAACATGAACCTGGACAAACGCATGCCCATATCCATTCCAGATGTAATTTTTATTAATTATTTTTCAAAACTTTTTAAAAATATTTATTAATTTAATTTAAAAAAATTGAATTTTTTTGCTGAGTCCTTCCACATGGAAAGTCATGTGTCATCTCCTGTTGACTATCATTAGTCTCATCAACGCATTTAACAGTTAAATTGATCAATTAATTTTTCTTTTCATTAAGAACTCAAAAGATATGAGCATGGTAATTATAGCTGCAAGCTTGACAGGAGAAATCAGTGTGGGATTGAAGCAGTTGTAAGTGAAACTGAAGGAAGGAGGCAACAACCATGACACTAAAACTTTACAACTATTCAAAAAAAGGAATAAGAAGAAAAAACAAAGGTGTGGGAAAGAGGGGAAGAGTTAGAAAAGGCTGCAAATGAAGGGAATTTGCTTTTCCCTTGAATGTAGAAAATGGTAGAGGATGAAAATGAAGAAAGGGGAAGGAACCTCATTAACTAAAATGGAAATCAGAATGGTAGAGTGTTGGAAGCAATAAGTGTGGGAATCCTGCTCTCACATTTCTAATCACACCTTCACTTTCTTCTTCTTGGACACTTTCTTCCTTTCTTTATTCTCTCCCTCCACTCCTATTTTTTGTTATTCTATTCTTTCTCTTACAATTTTCGAGTTAAATAGTATTATACTGTTTTAACTCGACTGACATGGATATTATTATCAATATAGGAGGATGTGGGTTCGAGTATGTTGAAGCACATTATCCTCATATTTATGGGTTTGAGAGGGGTTGTGGGTAGTTTTAGACATTGTTTCAAAAACAACAGATATTCTCAGAAGTCAGAACCTATTTATGGGTTTTGAGAGGAATTATAGGTAGTTTTAACGATGTTAACATCTTTAACTAGAATAAAATATTTATATTAACCGATGGCATTATATATGTTAAGGTATTAGCCTTATTATTTTACATACCTTACTCGCTTTGTAACTTTTACTCTCTTTTTTTTTTCCTTTTATCTTTAATACATATGGATTTACTTACATATACATGTGCTCATGAGTTGAGTTGGGTCAGATCGAGATCCGTTTTAAAAAGATTTCCAGGCTTGACCCCAAATTTAGTCAATGCCCAAATGGCTAATTTAGTTATAAAATAATATAAATGGTAAAATGGGTTAGGCCGGATCAACCTATGGTTGAAAAATGTAAATTCAAGCCCTACCTATAGTGAGTTAGGTCACCCAACCCATAAACATCTCAATATTTTAATAATCCAAAAATCAAATTTCATATTTTTATATTTATTTTGAGTACATTAAAAAGAAACTTTAGGTTTTTTATAGGCATTGAAAGTTTAATAATTAAAAAGTTTTTTGGCTCAGCAGAGAACATGTCCACAAATAATCAACAAGACTTCCAACAGAGAACATGATAAGAGTGCTTCAGCTCACGAGGAAATGGCTCCAAATAATCTTCACAAGTGGTCACCTTCTTTTTGCCTCATCAATACATGAAAGATCAAAGAAGCCTTACACCAGTTGTATAAAGGAATACACCCAATCCTTTCCCAACAGTAGCATCATGAGATGATGGCATCTTGTTTCAGATAGCAAACTTATCCAAAGCCACATAAAATTTGTTCAATAAAGAGCATGGTGTGCATCTCTTCTTCTCCCAAGTGTCACTCATTTCTCAACAACCATCTTCTACTTCTTTCCCTTTGCAGGGGATGGTGATCTTGTAGGCCTCTTTCCTTCTTCTTGGCAGCTCTTATCATAAGACTGAAAAGAGGCACATTGTCATCTGACTCTTTTTTAATTTTAGAATGTGAGGGACAATAGCAAATGCCCTCACTTGTGGTAGGTGGTGTGGGCACAGATTCAGGAGCAACAGCATGGACTCTTGTATTAGCTTCCTCTTCTACTTCCATACTAGCCTCAAATGCACCAAAGAAGGAACATTTGTTTGAGTCTGAATCAATGTGCAACTAAAGCGACAACTACCAAAGCTGTAGAAGAGGCCTTTCTGCCTCACTACAAGAAAGAGGACAAAGACACCTAATCTTCCTTTGACGGCCAAGGATTGTGTTGCAGAGGTGTACAAAGATACACTGTAACACCGCAAACCTGGTTTCAAACTTTGTTCAAATCCGAAGCATCACAACAGTCACTTGATAAACCTACTCGATTCATGTTCATTTATTACACATTAAAACATAAATTTTAAGTATCTATATGTCATTATAAACTTGATTATAAAATAAAAATAATTTAACATATCTCAATCAAATAATCCATAAGTTCCAATTTAAAATTTCAAGTAACTAAATTGACCAAACAGTAAATATTTATAATTGAGAGAATTTATTTATATATATTAGGATTAGGACCAAATTGAGATAACTTAGAATGGTAAGGGTTAAATTTTTAAAATTATGACTAAATTGACATAATATATCAAAGTTGAGGACTAAATTAGTTAGATGATTATTTTAAAAGTTTTAAAAGGTGAGTGACCAAGGCAAACTAAGATTTAAACTTAAGTTGTCCAACAACTTCTTAACTTAATGACAAGTGCGTTATGTTGTGAAACACGAGAGTTTGGCTTTAATATCAAGTAAGCTTACATTTTTTCAACATTTGTACTATACCATTCAATCAAAACCTCACATGCTATTTATATCAATTTTTTATAAATATATTTATTATATAATTTTATTTTTCATCCACGACATGGGTCTGAGATAATCTAGTAGATGATAATTAAAAAAAAACACAACTAAAATCATTAAATAAAACATTAAAGTCCAATGATATTTGGATTGGACCGGTTGAATCTGGAACCAATTGGGGTATCGATTTGATTCACCTGAGAATTAATAGGGACATTTGAACTGATTTTTTAATGATTTATTTAATCGAACTGGTCGAAATAATTTAACTGAGGAATTGATAACTTAATCGATTTGACCACCGGACCAATTCTAAAAATATCGGAATGTCAAATATTTTTATAAAATTTAAAATTTTTTATTATGTTTGGGTTTATTGTCACCTCTTTCCTAACATCTATTTTTATTTTATATATGATTAGGATTTATCAATGGGTAAAACTGAAAGCCTCGAGTCAACTCGGTTCTGAAGGGTTAAAAACTCAAAAATTATATCAATTAAAGAACCCGGAAGAAGATAATTACTTCCATTTTCACTTTGATCCATCCGCCGTTCACTGATTGAACAAAAGAAAAACAAGATCCCGCCGTTCACCGGGAAAAATATCAACTGCCTCAATTCAGTAGCTCCACCATGAGCTCCCCGGTAATCTTATCTTGTATAAATTTCCATTTTAAAAATTAATTTTTTTACAAAATTCTTAGTTTTTGTTTTATTTTAAATTTGTTGAATTTACAGGGGAGTGGAATATTCAGTGGATTTACAAAGCTATGCAAGGGACTAACGGTGATACTAATCGGTGGCCACATTGTTGTTCGGCTTCTCCCTTCTTCTGTTATTTACCTTGCTCTTATTCCGGCCAGGTTCTTTTTCCCATTTCACTTTATTTTTTCATTTCTTTGATGTTAATTTTATCCAATTTCGTTTTAGAAACTTGGGTCGTGATTAGTTTTGGTTTTGGTTGCCGTTTTAGTGAATTACCCAAATAGGATTCTGTAGAATTCGTTGCTGATTAAACAAAATCGAAGAAACCATAGCAGTAGAATTTTTGGGGGGTGTTTATGTAATGATGGGTTGATTCTAGCTTTGATTAACGGTTAATGTTTCGACATACTTGATGAACTGACTTCAGATTTTTCTGTTTGAATGTTTAGATCTCGATTTTGGGATAATGTTAGCATTTTTCTTTAACTTGGATAGTCATCTTTTGATGGGTTTCTTTTTCTAGTTAAGTGAAATGCCTATGCTTTTTTACTTATGTTATTCGGATTTGGGTGACAATGTTAGATCTCAATATGGGTCTGATGCATGTAGTTTTTTCATATATTTGGATGCTCTTATGTGCGAACTCATGTCCGAACAATGACTCAGTTGTTTTTCTTCTACTTTTAACTTATTTTACAGGACAATCCCTTTTGGTTGGAACCTCATAACAGCTGGTTATATTGAACAATCATTACATGGGGTATGGCCATCTTTTATACTACTATTTATTTTCCCAATCTTCCATTTCTTTTTTGTTTTCAATATAGTTATACTATTGAGCACTGATTTCTGCAGGTGGTTGTGAGTGTTATTGGTCTTCTTTTCATGGGGAAGTTGCTTGAGCCTATATGGGGTTCTAAAGAGTTCTTGAAGTTCATCTTCATAGTTAACTTTCTAACTTCTGTCTGTGTTTTCACTACTGCTATCGCCTTGTACTACATAACGAGGGAAGAAAATTACCTGTGAGTGCTACGATCCCCCTATGTGTTTAAGAAGCATTTATTCTAAGTTACTATGTCTCCTAAGGCCCTTTTCTCTTGTGCTCATTCTTTTTTCCACCATTCTTCTCAATCAAATGTTTGAGAGGTGAAAGAGAATAAATGTCAAAATTGAACCACACTTTTCCGTCTTCTTTGACTGATTTGTGGGAATTGGCTTATCTATCTCTAAGCCTAATTTCGTTGTCATCATATTCTCAACTTCTATGCATCTTGTTATTTAGACACTATTGCAAGTGCCGGGCATGAGTATGTGTTCAATATGGTTATATTTACTTTTAGTTTCAAATTTTCCTTATATTTGGAGGCTCCTTGAAAATGAAGAATCGGAGTGCTTATTCTCTTTTGTTTTTTTTGCTAGTTACATGCCTCTTTCCGGCTTCCATGGGGTGCTGGCGGGCTTCTTGGTTGGCATCAAACAAATTGTACCTGACCAAGAACTGTCTTTGCTGAAAATAAAAGCAAAGGTAAAACTTTATATTGCAAGTTCCATTTGATTGGGTTCAGTGATAAACTTTTCTAACTGGGTATTTGACCCCATGCCCTCTGTTTGATGCTTCCTATGCCATGCAGTGGCTGCCATCACTTATGCTGTTGATTTCGATTGCCATAAGTTTTTTCACTCCAGATTCGGCAACATATCTTCCAACCTTGATATTCGGAGCTTATATGGGCTGGATTTACCTCAGATACTTCCAGAGAAAACCCGAAGCAAAGCATAGGGGAGATCCGAGTGAAGATTTTGCATTCTCTACATTCTTCCCTGAATTTCTCAGGTATTATATGGCTTTCTTTTTAGCTTATGAAATAAAATGAGAAGTTTATTTAATATCTCTCTCTCTCTCAAGTGTGCCCCTGTGATTTGTTATAGGCCAATCATTGATCCCATCGCATCAATGTTTCATCGGATGCTTTGTGGAAAATCTGAAGCTTCCACCAATGCTCAGGGTTATACCGTGGGAGGTGCACCATTAATTGGTTCTGACCCCATTGAGGCATCGCGGAGAAGGTACTTTTTTTTCTTTTCATTTTAATTCTGCCATACTCATTGGATTATTGAAGGGTTGTTATCTCTATTGTAATGGACTATCTAATTAATTTTAATATACAATCAAGAACCATGTGTTTGAAAAGAAACTCTTATCATGAATGTGTGCTCTTTTGTTATGTTGAAAAGTAGTTGAACCCTGGTCCATTATAGTGTGGCAAAACTATTTAATGCAAGAGTTGGAAGTGTTATTAGCGAAAAGATATTGTTTTCTGAAATCTTAAAATACGAAAGAATGCATTACTTTAAGCCTTCAACTGCATAGACTAAACTCGGGCTTCTACTAATTGAAGTAGGATAATTTAGGAACAAATATGAGGGAAGCCAATTCTAGGTTAAAAGTCAAGACAAGCTTGAAGACAAAAGGCTCAAATTCAACCCTGTAGAAAAGCACCATATTAGCTGGGTTTTTTTTTTTAAACCCACTTGACCTCAGCAATGACGATATTAAGCCAAAACCACTGCATTTTTGTTGAGGTGCCCTGTCTGGCACTCATACGTTACCTGGACATGAATATAGCCTTCAAAATACATGAAACAATTTAGAAAGAAACTAAACATACCATGTCCAACAAGTCCAAGTAACCTAGTTGCTCAGTTTCCTCTCAGACCTTTATTGTAGTTATGATAGCAACAAAGCAATCTGGTTGAGTTTTTTTTTTATGAAATATCGATTGCATAAGATATCAGGTTAAGATAGTAATCATTATCCTTCTTTGCTATAAAACAATGGCATTTTTATGATTGACAAATCGGTTTGTTACCCGTGTGACCTTACAGAGAAAGAGGGGCTAGAGCACTGGAGGAGAGATTGGCAGCTGAGAGGTTGGCTGCAGGAAAGAATTCAGAAGAACCACAGATAGATGAATCTGATAATGTTTGATCTCTCAGAAATGCTACCATTCATCGTCGATGACCACAGAGGTTATACAATCTCTTGAGAAGTAACTTTCTTCTGGAACTCTGCTTGACAGTTTTGTTTTATATATATGTGTGTGTGTGTGTGTGTGTGTTCTTCTGTGGACTGTGATTCTCATAGTATACAAATTGCTTTTCATTTTTCATTTTTCATTTTTGACCCCTTTTCTTGTGTTTTCTGCATTACATAAAATATATATTTGTATATGATAGAGTAAAAATGGGAAGAAATGCTAGCATTACATTAAAACAGAGGGAAAATTCATTCTCAAATTTAATTGTCTTACTTGGGGATTGCTTGTAAAATTCAAATTTTGACTAATTTCATTGCATTATCTTCATATTAGGTCATTTTTCCCTGGATAAGTCATGTTGTTAAATGTCCTTACTATCCCACGTTCAGGTTAGACCTATATATATATATTGAAGTTTTTCTTCATATATTTAGAAGATTATATTTAAATATGAATGTTGTGGATACAGATAGTTGGAAAAAAGAAAAAACAATAGTCAGCGTGGCTTTAATCATTCAAAATTGTATATTGGAATCTCATGAACTGCTCAATATCAGCTTCAAAGTTGGTTGATTTAATCAAATACTTGTATTGCATCCTTGTTTTGAATTTAATTTATTTATTTTATTATTCCTTGAATATATATATTTACACATTTGGACAATGGATCCAATGCTAAGGTCTTCTTCAATCTAAATCCATATTTTTGGTCCTTTAAAATATTACTTCAATGCTAAATAAAGTTAATCAAAAGAAATATATTTTCTCTTCTAATAGATTTATAACAAATAAATATCAAACTCACCAATAATTAACTCTCCATATTGTTCATCTCTTTTAAATTATAAGTTAAAATTAACCTAAATCATTTTTCGTAATTATAACAAATTCTTCCACTTTCTGCTTTTTGGATTTATAAATCTACTTTCAAACATTTTAATTGAAAAGTTGAAGATGTTAACCATTTAAGCATATTAATTAAGAGACCAAATTATGTTAGAAATTAAAGTATAAGGATTAAATCTCAAATTTAAGCTTATTAGAAGGACTAAAACTGAAAAGTAATCACTTTTATAAAATGTAAAAATAAAAAAGCATGGTGGGTGTGTGCCATATGCAGGGGAAAACCCTTTGAACCTTACTTTAATATACAAGTATAGATGCTTGTTTTACCGTAAGAAAGATATGTAACACTTCTCACCCAATCTGATAATAGATCCGAGCGAGAGATATTACATTTAAGCACATAATCATCTTTTGAAATCAGATTCATTCATTTACTTTATAACATTTTTGTTAAACATTTATAGTTCATATTTACACTACTAAACTTAAGTACATGTCATCTATGAAATCCAATATATATATATATATATATTTATATATATACCAAAAAGAACTTGGGCTTGTAGCTTGGATTAATGAGATGATCCAAGTTGAAGTAACGATTCTCATAAAGTAGTTCATATACCTTCAATTTATTTTCTTTCACTTATGCGTTTAAATAAGCGCGTTAAACTACGTAAATAGCTGAGTAAGTACTCAACTGAATTTAATCTCACCATTTTTATATATATACAATTTAAATAAATTTTAATAACATCTATTCATACACTTTCTTTCACTTATATACTACTTTTAATTCATTTTTCAAAACATAAAACTATTTAAATTAACTTCATAATTTATAGTTTTCACGTTAAAGTATATTATCATTGATTAACTTTCACATTCACATATAAAAAAATTTCTCTTAATTCACAGATATCATCTAACACTTAATTCATATGTTCACTTTTATCTTTACTTTCACATATTATTTATTACACATACACATGCACTTTTACTTTCACATATCACTTAATGAATCTAAGAGGAGTTCAATAATTTCAATACATTGCAAAGATTCAGGCCAAACACGAACTCCCGACCTATAATGGAACTCTGATTATGGGAATTCTAGAAAAAGAACACGAGAACTCCAGTAAACACATCACATAACCCATTTCTCCTCTCTTAATCCCCTCTGAACCCCACAACACCAGCTCGATTCCCATTCGAACCCCCAACCCCTCTCAACTCCAAAATCATTTCATTATCACATATCGTATATCCTCTGAGCTCATTAAGACATTTATTCTCATAACATTTTATTCGTTCATTTTAAATTACATAAGCATATACATGTTATTTTCATTTCACACATTCACTTTCATATAACATACTTGACATATCACATATGCCACTTTGCATCGCATTACTTATTCTCTTTGAATTACATAACCACAGGCATTGCATCTTCACTTCATACGTTAATTCACATGAACATTAACATTATACATATTTACAATATTTTACACTTTAGATTTTATGTCACTTTCATATAATAATTTGCTTTCATAAAACACTTCACTTAAATATTTACATCAAGATTTTGTCACACTTAGTATTTTTAAACATTTTACAATTTAATTCCTAAATTCATGAAAATTCAATATTTACTTTTATAACACTTTAATATCACTTTTTAACTACATTTGAACCTTTAATCACAATATTTATTTCACATATCAAATTTTACACTTTTTACAATTTAGTCCTTCTCTATGGTAATTGCACTATGCTTCATCTATTCACTTATCAACGAATAACAAATATATAACTTTTCACGCTTTATAATTTAATCCTTAGTTTTATAGAAATTCACCGATCGCTAAATTATCACTTTATATACCTTTAATTATATATTCACTACTAAATTCAATATACATGTTCAATAATTTTAACTATATCTTATTTAATTATTTCATATTAAAATTTAAGTACTCAAATGTTCAAATTAAAATAAACTAACTTGACCTATTCTCTTCACTTGAACTTAACCTTTTCTTTTCGATTCAAAGCTTTCCTTTACTTTAATCATCTTTCCTTCATTTTTCCCTCTTTCTTTTAATGCATACATATTCATAACATAACCATTCAATTTAGACACTTTAACTAAGATAGTTGCTCGAATTTATCATTACCTTAAAATTTTCGTTAATCCACTACAAAGATATGTGACATAAATAAACCAAAAATTAAAACCATATTCGATAGGATTATTATTCTATCAATTTCCACAAACTTTTTAACAAAATTTTAAATAATGTATTTAATGGAGGTAGTAGTATTTGTCCACTCCTCAATCAATTTTTTTAAAATTTAAAATAATATATTCAAGATAATTCTTTTTATAAATTATCATAAATTTAATTTTAGCAATAACAAAATAATAATATTCATATTCATATGTTTAATCTATACATAATTTGTTTTTTTATTTTTTTTGAAATGTATATTATTGCCTCATACCATGGTGTGACTCAACACATCAAAATTTCGATTGATTAAACTCCACAAAGATTTTATTGATGTACAATTTGAATCAAAACAAGAATATGAATTCCCAATTTCAATTGAGTCCCCCCCCCCCCAAAGAAAATACCAACATTTTGAAGACACTTATTTTGTAATCACAAACAAATTCATACAAATTCTCAGTATTTCTTGCGTATCAAATTATATATGTACCTTTGATATTTCTTCGTAAGTTCCATCTAGAAATTGTTTCACAAAATGGCATCCCACCAACCCCCATTCTGCCAATCAGCTCTCTAATGTTTTTCCACCAAAATACTGTTCTTGGACCATTTTTCTGTAATCTGGAAAAAACATATCTTGGTGAATTTGTTATCAATTCGGTTTACTTTCATAGCATTGCAAAAGTTGTTCATCGCTATGTTGTTCAGACTTCTCATTCGTTGGACACTGAAATCCGACACATCCAGCGGATATGAAATATGAAGATATAACTCTCAAATACAAGCAAAAAGCCTCTACATAAAATCAAATTCTATCCATGTTAAAGACATACCATTTCCAATAGTCACAATTGAGTTCGAATAACATAAATTACCTCCACTGACATTTTAAAAGGAAAAAAAAAAAAAGGCACTTTGAGATTCCCACAAAATTGGTTGGTTACCTCAGAAATATCTTAGCGCATGTTAGATGGAGAAATGTTAGAAAGACGTAAGTTCAGTCATTGAGGGAATTGAGAAGCAATAAAATCTTATGACTGGTTCTATCCCAGTTCTTAATTATGCTTCACTGCGTTATTTTCACTTTTATTTTTCTTAAAATACCTGCGCCCAAAACTTATTCTGACATGAATATAGATATATGACTTCCAAAGATCTTCCAAACACATGGAAAAACTTAATTTAACAGTCACACCTAAGTCTGACTTAGGTATATGCTTCGGCCACAAAGTAAAGAACGCTAAACAAAGGTGCGGATGCAGCATTTAAACCAGGGAAAAAACATCGAAATGGGTTTTACTTCTGTAAACCTCCTTTTTTTTGGCCTTAAACATTTAAAAAGAAAAATCAGAGAGCATAATATGGTTTTGAAACTTTACCTTCCTTATTGTTCCACAGTGCCGCAGCATAGGTGTTGAGAGGGCTCTCCGGATTCGGCTCTGCATGTAAGAAAATTGTTAAGAATTAGGTTGGACTAAGAGTAATTTGTTTCGTAGATCAAATACATAGGGAAAAACAAGCAAACCTCCTAGGAGACTTTGAACTGACAAAAGAATGGTTCTACAATCATAAGCAGATGACCATTTATCCTGTAATGATAAAAGTGAAGAGTTTTGAGTATTGTGAAAAAAAAGGTAATACGAAACTATAACTATAATTCTACTACACAGGTATGCACGAATGCAATTAGAAGAGGTATCAATCCACGAAAGGGAAACTTCTAGCGAATTTGGTCTATGTCACTTGAACTCAAATGTGAGTAATGGATACAGGTGCGTTCCAACAAGAGCATGTTTAATTTTTCTTAAGTTTTTCCAAGTATTTGGAGGATTTTGGAAGATCATATCCTCATATCAATGTTTAGGTAGGTGTCGGTTTCAGTTGTCAAATACAGGTACTTGAATAAAACTGAAAACTTGAGCCAATATAGAATCCACTTGACAATTAACAGGAAGAATTCTCACATCAACCATCTTAGTACCCTCAAGCTAAGTTGTTTCGACTCTTCTTTTTTTGATGTATCCGTGGCCGGTACCCCTATGTCTAACATACATACTGATATAGCTATTCGGTTGTTTCTTCTAAGTACATTGAAAAACTTAGAAAATTGTGTCAGAAGCGTAAGGGTAGCTCTATTCAATCTATAACATCAGCGAATTCTACTTGGTGCAACCACAATTAGAACAAAATGGATTGAAGATTCTCCTTTTTTTAAATCCCATCATTATAATCTTCAAAAGCAAATAGTTCTATTAGAAGCTATATACCAAGCGAATTGATACCTGAAGAATGTCAAGGCAAATATTGCCGAACTGATCGACATTAGGATGAAAGCACATTGTCTCAAACTTTACTTGAGGAGGCTTGAAAGGGTAGTCCAACGGGAAACGCAAGGAAAGTTTGTACGATAAACCCTCGTACATAGTTCCCTCTCCACCCTTGATTGTCCCAATCCATGTAAAAATGCTTTCACCTTCAGGAAATGCGGACACTCCGAGATCTCCACTGCTCATCTGCAGCAAAAGACGAAATCGGATGTTGAATGAAGAGTGTTCTAAAGAGTTTTTCCTCCATAGGAGTTTCTCCCATGCTACCAACTTGAAGTTTGATCTGTTACTCAATTAAGTCGTTTGACTGCATTTCTTTTCTTTTCTCAAAGTAAACTGAACACAGTTGCAGGCTTGTTATATATGTAACTTCACATAAATGTGGATGTGTGTGCTAGGGTGCACATCGGCATGCATTCAAGTCTATCAACTTTTTTTAACCGAAATGTCTAACCCTTACCTAGTGTCACATTAAAATCTATATTCAAGTTAGACCAATTTATTTTCTAGACATCTACGAGACAAGTGCATTACACTTAAGCATACACATAACTCCTAAGCTTTGCTGGGTATGAAGGATGGAATTATCTAGTGTCACATTAAAATCTATATTTCAAGTTAGACAAATTTATTTTCTAGACATCTACGAGACAAGTGCATTACACTTAAGCATACACGAAACTCCTAAGCTTTGCTGGGTATGAAGGATGGAAAGGAGCGAGGATGGAAGATTTGATAATCAAATACCAAAGATTCAAAACTACTTTCCTACTTTGTTGCATAGCCCTTAGATTAACAAAATTTTCCATCCTATCCCTAATCTCCAATCAGGAGAAAGTAAAAAGAACCAATGCCATGAAATAACAATGAAGCTGCTATTCTTTAAAACTAGGAGCCTTGTTCCTTGTATATAAAACCCATAAAAAACTATTTCCATTAGCAACACTGTAAAGACTGGGTTTTGGACATTAGCTCGATTGATACTCATGCAGGTAAAAAGACTCTTAAGGGAGAGGTCCTTGATTCGAACCAAGGAAGATGCACCGTTGGATGACGAAACTTTAAGAGACCTATAGGTTCCCAAAAAGGATAATACTTTTGACATAAGCATACATAAGGGTGACGACCAAAAACCGATACATGCAGGGACGCCCGGGGACACTTGAAACCTGGTCATTATAGACACTCAACCAAGGTTCAATAACAATGTTGATAAACAAACAATCACCATAAATAAAAATCTAGCAAGCCTTGCTTCCACCATAATACACCATTCAATGAAACTAGAAAAGACGATTCAAATCAACGTGTAATTCAATTGAAACAACAAATAAATAAATGAAATTTCAGAAACAAAACAGTGGCAAAGATTCACATACCATGAGAGCCATTAGTTCCTTTTGGAGCCTGCAAAAATATCATTGTAATAAACCCATATTAATAAAAACAATCCTTAAATTTCACAACAGCAGATAGAATAAATTTCTTAATCATTTTCTTATCCTGTCCATAATTTTATGAGCAGCCAAAAAAATACCTGAAAAATATTAAATAATATAGAAATTCCAAGAAAAAAATAAACCATGGTAAGCTGAACTCGGAACGTTTTATAAACCCTATGAAACTAAATTAAATTAAAACAAAAAAAAAGAAGAAGGAAAAGGAGTTAAAGCACTCCTTCACTGAATTAAATGTCAAGCTAGAGACAAAATCCAAAGAGAAATAAATTTTCCCCAGAAAACGGAAACAGATAAAAAAAATTAAAGAAAGGAAAAAAGGAACCAACAAGGGAAAGATTTGATTTCATTTCCAAGAAACAACGGCAAAAAAAAAAAAGTGAGAATTAAAAAGATTTCTTTTTCTTTTTCTTCGTCAAATTTCCGCGGAAACAGTGGGAAAAAAGTGAGAATTAAGAAAAAAGTTGGTGTTTTACGTTACCTTTGTGTAACGGAAGTGGTATCAACGGCGTTGGTAGCGGAAACTGGTTGTTTAGATGCAGCGGCAGCTGCACGGCGCCGATGCTGTTGAGGTGAGGTTGATGAATTGTCCACCGCTTGATTTGGCCGGACTTCCATCACGACGATCACGGAGAAAACAACCGATGAAATCAACGGTCAGACTTGAATGTTCGAATTTCAAATCAAAATTAAATAATCACTTCCTTTTTCTTTTTAATGAAATGAAATTGTTAATCGCTCAATTGGGAGCCGCATATATTTTCAAAGTTTCTTTTAATTACAAGTAGCTTATACTCCAACGCCTCAGAATAATATTCGAGCCCTCTGCAACAATGCTCGTATCAATTAAGTTAAGTTTGATAAGTAAAATCAGTTAAAAAGAAAACTGGCACGGCCTGGCCTCCTAAAACAAAATCTAATTAATAAAAATTTTAAATTAGTAATAATAAAATTCTAGTTGATTATTTAAAATAATAAAATTTTATTTAATCCTTTAAAATTATAAAGATATGAACTATTAAAATGATAAAATTATATTTTATTCTCACAAAAATATATAATTTAATTCCTCTCCAAAATTTTTCTATTTATTTTATGTAAAATATATTATTATTATGAAAGAGTTGGTTTTATATTTGAAATATTTTTTTATCATTGAACAAAATAAAATAAAGGAAGGAATCTTATCTCAACTATATATGTGGGTCCATTTAACAGGTGTTTATAACCACTGATTAAAAACTATTTATTAATCATTTTAAAATATTCTTGAATTTAATATTATGTTTTACTGAAAATTAAAAAAAATCATAAACGTAATTTTTATCAAATTTAATGCTCGTTTTCTATATGGATGAGTTTTGGGTAATATTCTTTTGCTCAAGTCTGCCCGATCTGAATATATATGTTATAAAAATATTATATTAATTATATATAATTATATTTATATTTATATTTATATTAAATTATTAATCCAATAACAATTAAACTCATTACCTAAAATCTGAAAAAATTACCCAACTAAATAATCCAACCCAAAGTATAAAAATATAAAATTATATTTAATATAGTAAAATATTAATTATATTTATTTGTGTCTTTTAATATAATAAATATTTTAATATATTCTTAATGTGTTAGAAAACTTTTATTTTAACGTTTTTAGTGCATAATATTTTTTAAATAAAAACTAATAAAAAAATTAAATATACTGGTCGGGTTAGGCCTAAGTTTATCTTTTTAAAACTGGGTCAGGCTTAAATAAAAAGAGAGGCTCATTTTTCGGGTCGGGTTGGACTCGAGCTTAAAAAATCTACATATATACTTTAAATGAGTCCGACTCAACTCATAAATATTTCTAATTGTGATACTTTAATATCATTTAATTCAGTAAAACTCATTGATTATAATAAAGACTACAAACCTAAAACCCAATTACTACATCTTACTAATTTTATATTTACAAAAAGATAAGCATCCAACTGATGAACCAATAATTGGTTTTCAAATAATGGAAATGATAAGGTTGGTGGCATGTATTCCTCTTCCACAAATTGATTAATCAATAATTAATGTCAACCAACATATGGCTTTTAGTTTTGCTTCTTTTAGTTGGAGTTTTGGTTGCCGTTCAATTGTCTTACTAAGGTTGCTGCAATTATCCCTCCATGCAAGGATCGATTGGGTTGGAGATGGCATAAACTAAAGCTCTTCACAGTCAAAGTCCGCATGTGAAGCAACTGTGCCTATAGTTGTAGTTGATGACTTGGTTGGAAGCAACTGTGGCTATATGTTAACTTGACCAGACCTGGATATTTCTTTGATAATCTTGATGATTGGGATATATTCTTTGCTGTCACGCCATGGAAGATCAGGACGAATGCTATGGTTTTCTCTCAAGAATTTACTGATGCGAGTAGTTTCTTTGCTAGGTGCATTTGGTACAAAGATGAAACTCGATTGGAGAGTAGGAACTTGGGGAATCAGGTGTGGAGAGACATCTCATGGAGTGCGCCACCAATGGGTGTTTCAAAGGTTAATGTAGATGGTGCTTATAGTGCAGGGACCTCGAGGACTGCTGCTGCTGGTACTTGGCTGTGGGGATTTGCACACAACATTGGTTGCTGCAATAAGTATGAAGCGAGCTGTTGGGTGTGCTTAATGGGCTGGTGCAGACTTGGAATTATGGATGCAGGAACTAGATTGTGTGGAGATTGTGCAGCAACTTCGCCATTTAAATCAGCCACATACAACCATTAGAGCTATTGGGCAGATGCTTCAGCGAGATTGGGATGTGACCATAACCCATGTGTACCGGGAAAGTAAAAGAGCAGCAGATAATCTAGCGAAGTTTGTTGCTAGGTTACCTTTTGGAATGCATATCTTCTCCTTTCCACCCGATGCTACGGCGCTAGCTATTCCTAGGCTAATTCATATATAATGCTAAGGTGATTCAGGGACTGGTGGAGGAACAACAGTTCACTCTTCAGGTCAATTAAGGTCCATCGATACGGTGACGGAAGAGGCTAGAAGATTCGAATATAACTAGCTGGGTAAGATTACTTCAGATCGGAGCGATTCAATGACGGTTTTGGATATCTAAAGCGATATATGGCATGTGGTGTAGGTTATGAGAGGGGAGAAAGGTTGTTTGGTTATTGTTTATTTAGACGATCGAGGGTCACAATTATTTTTATAGTCTAACAATTTTTTTAGTAATAAATGCATGTCAAATGTAAAAAACATTTACCCTATTAACATTTATTTACTAAGCAAATTTTAAATAAAAATAAAAATAATTATTATTTATATATTTTTATTTAATTTATTCATATCTCTAATTTTAATTATATAATAATTTCTCCTAAAAATGACAAGTTAGAGGCAAAGCAATGCCCATTGTTGTCTCAACAGAAATAACTAGCAAAAATTAAATTGAAACGGTGCGATGTAAGGTGGGGACGGATGCATCCAACATCCATAGAAGTAGTAGTGGTTTTCAATATTATACTTCCATACTGAAATCGAGTATGTGATGAGGCATAACATACCAAATGTAGAGCGAAATGGATCTGACAACATCCACGTCACTTGCTCTATTGCCATTCCTCTATGCATTTGAAGTAATGTCGATTCATTAATTAAATTTAAAATTTAAAAAAATCTTTGTTTTCATAAATTTTAATTTTATAAAAGGATACATCCTTCAAATTTTACTTGAACTTCGATTTAATATGCAATTGGATACATGAACTTTGATTTGATGCAATTATAGGCATGAAACTTTGATTGTGATTAAAATGTATAAATATAAAACGATGCTATATAAAAAATTATGTTAATAATTTGTGAGAATCGGATCAAACTAAAATTTTATGTAAAAAATTGCACAATATTAAACTCATATATAAAATTTCACAGTACATTGTGGATTCGACAAATCAGTTCGGATCATTTCTTCTGGAGCGAGAAAACCGACGAAGCAATATCAATTTCATGTTGTGTTCGTGTCGTCTGAGCCATCGCAACTCTTTGCAAAGAGTTGGATTCTTCAACTGTTGCATCAGCTTGAGCAATTTTCTTATGTAGTGATCTATCATCAACATCATCTTTGATTCCATGCTGTCTCGGGGAGTGGAGTACCAATCGATTGTTCTCAGTGATTGAAAGTCTGGGAGATGGCGGATAACTTTCAACGCTTCGTGGATAGTTATGAAGAAGATGAACTGGAGACATCTCATGAGTTGGAGTAGCGGGCCTGCTTGAAAGCGGCGTGGTGTTTTGAGAATGTGACTGTTTGTTTTGTTTAGTGTGTTTCTTCGCTTTTTGATGCCAGTTTCTGAGTGCAGTGGCGACCCTTTCGTTAAAGATCGTCGGTCTCATGTTGGATCCCATCTGTAGAAAAAATTTAAGTTAAATCTAATTTTTCTTTGATTTGCATTCAATTTTCCTGCTTGATTCGAGCAATGTTATTACCTGAGTCACCAAAGCATAGAGAGGAAGAGTCACGTAGCTACAAATGAACTGTGTAATGACCCTGAAAATTTGCAGATTTATCAGCAACCTCATCACTTTTTCAAATCAATAATCTTAACCTAAAAAGATCACTTGCAATGTTTCAAACTCACCCCATTGAGATTCTAATGATGATATCTTCAAGATGCTCATGGTAGCAAGATCTTATGCTGAATTCATACTGGAAAAAAGATGAATTAATTAAGCAGTTGGGATACAATAAAAAATTTACAAGTAGGGATTGCTTACCGTGCTCCACACGAAAAAGGCCAGTTGAAATGCATTCTGCAGAGGAAATCAAGAATCAACATATGATAGTTACAATGATGATGACGACGACGAGGACGACGAAGAAGAAGAATTATTACCGTAAATAGAACAAGGTGAATGAGAAAAAGAAGGAAGCGGGGACGACCGAACCAGAAGAGGTCATCGCCGGGTCGAACCAATGGTGCACCCTTCACTACACCTCCTCTGTCTTGAATACTTACAGCAAGCTCCGTTATGATCACTTGTAGCTTGGTTCCTACCATTAGAACTATCTGCAAAATCTCCCCCAATTTCAGCTATATAATTCCATCCTAGTTCTTTCTCAATCACATATATGGCATTGTACTTACGATTAAAGGGACAAAGGGCAGCCACAAATAAGAGTACCATCCTGTTGATTAAGAGAAAATTGTTTTCTAGTATCAATATGCATTTGAAGTAATTAAACCAATAACCCAGGCTTCATCTCCCATCTTAATTTTATTGGAAGACTTACCATGTGTATAGGCAAGTAAGAAGAGGACAGCAATGAACCAAATAATTGGGCTGCAAATGCAATAAAATTGAAAAGAGTGAAGTGAGTTATATTTGCATATAAATATGGAGATATGATATTTTTAAGATTTGTTTAGTACATAATTTTTTTTTTCAAAAAAAGATTCATATTTGCAATTAGTAGTAAAAAGATTCATAATTTTTTTACCTGAACCTCGAACCTAAAACACTGAACTCTAAACCTGAATTTTGAACTCTGAACCTAAAATGCTGAACTCTAAACCTAAATCTTGACCGCAGACCTCGAATTTCGAATAAGAAACCCAAACCCTAAACTCGAGGGTTCGGGATTCGAGGTTCATGATTTGAGGTTCAAGATTTAGGATTTAGGGTTTAAAGTTTAAGATTCAAGATTCAGAGGTCAAGGTTATCTTGAACCTCGAACCCCGAACCTGAACATTGAACCTCAAACCAAAAACCCAAATCCCAAACTCAAGGGTTCGGGGTTTGAGGTTCATGATTCGATGTTCGAGATTTAGGATTTAGGGTTCAAAGTTATCTTAAACCCTGAATCTTGAACCCTAAACCTCGAATCCCAAACCAAAAATCTAAACCTCAAACTCGAGGGTTCAATGTTTGAAGTTCATGATTTGAGGTTTGAGATTTACAATTTACGATTCAAGGTTCAAAGTTCAGGGTTCAAGATTCAGAGGTCAAGGTTTAAGGTCGGAGTTTAAGGTTTAGAGTTCGGGGTTTAAGATTTCAGATAAAAAAATCATCAAAATTTTGTGTCAATGACATGGAAAAATTTACTAAAATATTATTAAATAATTAAAAATGGATCATGGATGACGTAATGGGAAAAGTCTATAAAGTAATTTTTCGGGCTAAAAGTGTACAAACCTTATCCCAACCACTACTTTGAAATCCTGTTCTAATGATCTCTTGATGTACTTTTGAAATTCAAATTTGGTTTCATTTGCAGGTGCCAAATGTGCCTACATTGAAGTTTGAATTAGCACCATATACTTGGAAACCATTTGCATAGTATCAACATTCCATGGCTGAGCTTACCATGATAAATCCATGTCTCAATGTCAAGTAATCAACTTTTGTTACTGATCCAAAAAATTGTCTAAAGAAACACATCTGATAATGAATAAACAGCTAAATTAGAATTCAGATATACCATGATCAAACTTGAAAAACTCTGCTATTAAATTGAACTGGATTGATAAAAGGATTACTTACAATCCAAAGGGTTAAGGATGAACGACTCCAACAGTTCAAATGTCTTCGTCCAAATGAAGTATCCCTTGCAAATCTGAATCTCTCAGGATCTGCATTCCAAAATTCTAACTTCATTCAACTAATAAAAAAATATGAGAAAGTTGTCAATTGAGTCTTAGCTCGATTAGCATCGGTATTATTATTAGTGTACGAGGATGTGGGTTTGAGTGTGCTGACGTGCAGAAAGAGCAGATATTGGGAAAGCTTAACAATTTTCCAAGTCAACTTAAATGTAAATTTCAATATAAGGAAGAAAAAAAATACCATTGTAGTACTGATATTCAATTGTCTTTGTCTCATTTTCCCAGGATTTCCATTTCCTCATCTGCAGTCCAATTAATTATTAAAAAAATGTGTAAAAAATTGAAAATTTTCACGTGATAGATATTACCTTAGTTCTTCCCAAAGCATAGATGATGATGCAATAGAGAATATGACAAACTGCTAACATAAAGATGAATATATGGAGTTGATGGATACCATAAGCTGATACAAGTGCTATTTTACCCTGCAACCAAATATTTAGTTTCCAATAAGATTTGTGCATCCAATTTCTAAAACTGATGCCTAGAATATAAACTTGCCTTTTCTTGACATTTATCATATTTAGAAGTTGCAAGACTGCGTCTTGGAATATAACTGGTGTCATCGTCGTCATCATCATCAGAGAATTCAACAAGTTTTCTACCAGAAATTTGACCATATTTCTGAGCCTCAGCTTGTTGATCACATGGATGCCATGTGTTTGCTATGCTTCTTGGTATGCAAATATCAGATATGAGACTTTGAGTTACTGTTAGCAGTAATGATATAAATCCCATAAGCATAAGCTCTACACACACAAAAAAAAATAAAGTTAATATTTTTCAGCTTTTTTTTAGTTTAAAATTGAAAAAAAAACCCATATAGAAATTGAAGTTACCTGCTTTAACCTTCTCAAGTGCTTCATAAAGAGCTGTTTTGTGTCTTTTCTTGAACCACTGTATTTAAAAACATATGATTCATGGAACCTAAGTTGGAATGGTAATAGTATCGGGTATGGTGTGTGTTGACAGACACAAGCTTCTATGAATGGAGTGTGAGTGGTAAAAGAAAAACATATAAAACATTAACCAACCTTCCCAAGCATATGAATGGCAAGTTCAATGATGATAGAAATGACAACCAAGGCAAGACACACCACTGCAACAGCCCATGTCGGTGTCTCTTCCAATGATCGTGTTTTATATGTCGCATCCGCCATGCTTTTGTTATTCAATTCTGTGTGTTTTTTTCGAGTAAAAAGCAAAGTGTTTGTAAGTAAGAATGAAAAGATGACGAAACTGAGAGAAAATATAAGAGAAAGTTGAAGGAAAATATTAATAATGAAATGTAGGAGAAAAGGAGGAACTATTTATAGAGAGAGTTGAGTTTGGGTGAATGGAATACAAAGTCAACAAACTCCTTACCAAAAGTTATGACTTTTCCCAAGGAGAGATTCTTGTTCTTGTGGTGACTCAATCACAACCACTTATCATAGCCACATTCACTAATTAACCAACAAAAAATTCAAATTCTGGTCGGTTCGATCGAGTTGAGTGAAAAATTTTCGAGTTAATTTAGTCGATGATTAATTAAAATAAGTATTATTATTCGAGGGTATTTTAGTTTTTTTTTGCTTTAAAAAGTAATAAAATATGCATATTATGCGATTTGAATCCACGCCAATTATATTAATAAAACTTTTAATTTACCATTCAGCTATAGCTTTTTTTTAAAAATATTTTTATACATTTTAATTTTATTATGCACACTATATTACTTTCATCAGTTGTATATCCATATTGCTATTTAAGTTTTTGATTGAATTGATGCCACCCTTAACTGGGTTGCCAACTCGATTGGGAAGCTACGAGAAAGTCTTTCCATAATTAAAATAAATAATATTATTCGAAGGTATTTTAGTGGGATTTGAGCCCATGCCAAGTGCATTAATAAAATCTTTAGTTTATCATTAAACTATTTTTTTTATATTTTTATACATTTTAATTTTATCATGCACACTTTAGTGCCTTCATCATCTATCTATACTATTATTTAAGCTCTTGATTGAGTTGATGCCGCCCTCAACTGTGTCGCCAACTCGGTTATGAAATTAAGGGAATGTCATTCCATAATTAAAATAAGTAATATTATTTGGGAGTATTTTAGTCTTTTCACTTTAAAATAATAATAATATGCATAAAGTGGAATTTGAACCCACACCAAGTGCATTAATAAAAACTTTAATTTACCTTTCAGCTAAAGCTTTTTCTTTTAATATATTTATATATTTTAATTTTATTATATACACTTCATGACCATCAATTGTATATATATACTATTATTTAAGTTCCTGATTGAATCGGTGTCACCCTCAACTGGGTCACCAACTCGGTTAGGAAGTTACGGGAATGTCCTTCCATAATCAAAACAATTAATATTATTTTAGGGTACGTTAGTCTTTTACTTTAAAAAAAACTAATAAAAATATGCATATGGTGATATTTGAACCCATGCCAATTGCATTAGTAAAACTTTTAATTTACCATCTATACTATTATCTAAGTTCCCGACTGAGTCGGTGTCACCCTCAACCAGGTCACCAACTCAGTTAGGAAGTTACAAAAATGTATTTTCGTAATTAAAATAAGTAACATTAATCGAGGGTATTTTAGTCTTTTTTATTTTAAAAAAATCCAATAAAAATGTACATATGATGGGATTTAAACCCACATCAATTGCATTAATAAAACTCTTAATATACCATTTAGCTAAAGCTTTTAAAAAAAATACTATTGTACATCTTATTTTTATTATGCACACTTTATTACATTTATCGGTTGTATATATTAGTCATGTATTTAATTGATGGTGTCACAAGTTAACTCGACACCGACTCAAGATTAAAAACAACACAATGATAAACAATTTAATTTAATTTTTTATTTTAATAATATACATATTTCACGTGTTATTATTAATTAGTTCCAAACTGATAGAGTTGTGTGACCCAAATTCATGTTAAATAAATAATACAGTAAAACTAGGTGGTTTACATAGAACTACACTTTCCCTATTTTACTTTGATTAGAATAAAGTTTTTCAACTTTTAACTAGATGTAGTAGCAACTCCTCTTATATCATTCGATTTTCAATACTAGTGAATTTTCTTCTCCTCTGCCTGTATTTCTTTCCTAAAGGTTTCCACGTAAAATCTGTGTTTTATTTTCCTAAAGGGTTTCCACGTAAAATCTGTGTTTTATTTTTCTTTCTTATTGCTTTGCGATCGTTCTATATTTTCATTATCGACGTTAGTTTTAACACAAACCATACATTTCATTATTGATTGCATGTGACTTTTAAATAGATATTTACATTCTAAATTAGTGGTTTCCACACGCATACACGTGTGACAGGATTTCTAGTATTAATTATTTTTTTCTTTTATTAGATAATATTGATTTGATTATTAATGACAAAAACATATTTTTAATTTTAAAAATAAAAGTATAATATGGGAAAATAAATTATTATTCTCAATGATAGATAAACTATGTTATTTTATATGTTTAGATTTTCCAACTATTTTAATTTAAAATTTCAATTTTATGTTTTTATTTTATTAAATATATTAATATTTTACTATTAGTTATTTCCTTTTTTATTTTCATTGCTATGTTATTTTCATTACTTAATCAACTTTATTATAATTGAAATCATTTCACATTTAATTTGTAAAAATATATAATATAGTAAATTGAAAAATAAATGTGTTAATATTGCATGTGAAACTAGTTATTTAAAATAGATATTGTCACATTTGGTACCGAACTTTCATAAATTTTTCAATGTGGTATTTGTATTTTGAAAATGTCCAATATGACACCTGAACTCTTAATATGTGTTTATTATGGTACTTGTACCTTTATAAAATGTTTAATGCGGTACTTGAATTATTAATACGTGCTTTATTATGGTATCTAATGTTAACACCGTTAATAAATTGTTAAACCACTAAAAAGCAACACATGATTTCCACATGGACAATTGAACATTATCGAACAAATAAATAAAGTAAAAATTAAATTAAATTAAAAACAAAAACTAAACATATGATTAATATAACGATTTAACCGTTATATTTTATGTTTTATTATATATCATACATGTTATATATGATGTAAACTAAAATTTTCTAACTATTTCTTTTATGTAAAAACTTTAAACCATTCAATAAATATTAATATATATATAGTATGTTAGATCAATATAATAGAAATATTGTATTGGTTCGAAATTTTATATACATGACGAGTATAATTATATTGATAAACTCATCGATTGGATCGTTAAAATATTAATTATACAAAAAATACAAAAGTGTGTAAAACTATTTTAATTTTACATGGGTGTAAGTGAATCACTGTCTAAATATTATATATGTATCGGTAACTAATAAATAGATTATACTATACATATATCTATTAAAAGAGTTTGGGAATTTTAAGTCAGCACTCAAGTGAATAAAGTTTAACTTTATTTTTCGAATTTACCACCTAGTGGTTGGAATCGGATCAGATAGACCGATTAGATTGAGAATTGATTGGTGTATCAATTTAGAGAAAAGAGAGGACCCACGAATCGGTTTGGATTAGTTGAATCAGATTAAAAAATTGCTTGTACAAGTTGTTGAATTAATTAAATCGACTTTTTATTTTTATAAATTTTTAATAATTTATTTAATAAAAATTGAATCAAAAACCGATAATCTAATAGATTTGATTAAAAAGGTTAAATTTTCTATTAGTCCATGTACTTTGCAAAAGCTATGGATTTAGTTCTTATACTTTAATTTGATCAGTTTTAGTCCCTGTATTTTTTGAATTGGTCAAATTTAGTGTTTACAGTTTTCAAATTTTGAAATTTTAGTCCAGACCCAAACAATAGCTATTAAATTTGTTTGTTTAAATTCAAGTATTAGCCATGTAGTATATGTGCAATTGAAGATTTTGTTTATATTTTTCAATTGGATCATTCTAAATCGTGAATTTTAAAATTTCGGTCTTGACACAAATTACAGTTGTTAACCTATTACCTGAATTTTTAGTAAGTAAGATGTGAAAATAACAAGGTGACATGTCAATATTACGCATATGATAATATATTTGACGCATCAGCTTTTGGAAATAACAAAACAGAGTTTAATAAATTTAATAGTTATCATTTGATGAGGATTAAAATTTTAAAATATAAAATATATAGAGATTAAAATACAGGACCTAAATCTACAACTTTCACAAAGTAGAATGACTAATAACATAATTTCACAAAGAACATTGCCAAAAGCACGTTGCATTTTCTCTACTTTGCGGGTCTTTTATTGTGGCTTAATGAATGCCGTTTTTGCTAAGTCGTCCTTCTTGCTTGACCGCCGCGTAAGGACGCGTGATTCCACGGGTCCACCTCCACCATAATATTTCTATTTTTGGTTTACAATAATCACTTATAACGGTTTACACTATTTTTCTCCGTTGTTTAGATTTGAAAATCGAGAGAGTTTAGGCAAGAATATAGGTCCTAAAAATGAGTTTAGACAGAAAAAATAAGATTCAATTTCTAAATAAGTCGGACCTGATATGACCCAAATCGCATGTCTATATTGATGAGAAATATTTGTTTTAATATTTTTGAAGTCGAGTCAGATTCGGGTTTAACATTTTTAATATTGGGCTAAATAACTAAAACATTAATTATAAAAAAAATTGAATTTTATAGTAATATTGATGGAGGATTACAGCATTCGTTTGATTAGTTTAATAAAAGTTTTTGAGAGCGATTGATGTTTTGGGGCTCTTTTTTTCTTTGGTGGATAGACTTCTTGGTTACGTGGAGCAGTTAAAGAATCATTCTTAAAAGCATTGAAAAAGTATCATAAAACAAGGTCTTCATACATTCATTAATCTATCACTTTTCTTATATCCCGAGGAATTAAAATGAATTTTTTTCAAAGTTGAAGGACTAAAAATGTTATTATCCCAAATACATAAAATCTTCTTGGTTGACATTAGTCCCTGGACCATTCCTTGTCAAAGAAAACTTCTTAGTAATTTAAAAGTCTATTTTGTTTTTCTTTTTTTTTGGTTTAAAAAATTGAAATTGAGAAGTGTGAGAGGGACTTAAATTTTATGTGAATATGAGAAGTACCCACAATGGAAAACTCCTACCTATTGAGGATTAAATTGTGGTTAAGCCTACATTAAACTTCAACTTCTCTTTAAAATTTCCTGATAAATGTAGACTATTCCCAAGCAGCTCATATTGAAAATTGTATTTCCCTTTTACGCATTCTTGAATATAAATGCTCAAATGTAGACTTGTGGGAAGGTAGGGTCATTTGTCCCATCCATTTTGAATTACTGGTTAATTAATAAATCTATTTTTATTTAAATTTAATTATAAAAATATTAATATTAATAAAAAAATAGATTTTTACATAGAGAAGTGAGGTTTTTAGTTTTAATGGATGGGTCAATTTTAGTTACACTTGTCCATGGTCGGGTCGTATTTGTCTAAACAATGGGAAGATTTGGATAAAAATATAGGCCTCAAAAATGAGTTTGCATAATAAAAAAAAGGCCCATCTTCGGGCCTCGAGTAAAGCTTTTTGGCCCAATTCGCAAAAATAAAAGAAGTTGCTGGTTTTTTTTATATATTTTCCTGTTGTTTTCTCATTATTTTGCTACTATTTTGTTGTTATTGTATAACTCTAGTTTTATTGTTAATTTTGTTACTATTTTAGAGATATTTACTTGTTAAGTTACACCTATCTTAGTGTTTTTTAAGTATCATATATTTTTTTAAATTTATTCTCAAGTTGTTAGGAAATATTTATTTTAATATTTTTAGTATTTTTGATGTATTATATTTTTTAAAATAAATTATATAAAAAATTTATATAGATAGGTTGGGTCAGGCCAGCCTAGCAAACGGGCCTAATATTTTGGTTAGGCCCGACCCGCTCCGACCCATGGACATCTCTAATTTTAGCTTTGTACTTTTCAAAATTTGAAAATTTAATCCTGACCCAAAAAGTAGCAGTTATTAAATTTGTTCGGTTCAATTCAATTAAGGGGAGAAGCTTAGGGGGCTAGCAAGGGCCCCGACCCCCCTAATGACAATGTTGTTTAACATTTTTTAATTGGCACATTCTCATCTTGTATACTAGCTAGAGGTGATCATGGGTCGGGTCGGGCTAGGTTTGGGCTAGGCCCAAACAAAGTTTTAGGCCAGTTTTCTAGGCTCGGGCCTGGCCTAACCCGAATTATGGGCCTGAAACTTTGTCCAAGCCCTGCCCGAAAGAAAATTGCTAAGCCCGAACCTGGCCCGACCTGACTCATATTAAATATATATATTTAATATATATATAATATATATTTGATTAAAAATAAAATATATATATTTAATATATAATTCAGGCCAGGCTCAGGCCAAAAAAGCTTTACCCGAGTCCCGGCTCATTTTTTAAACGGGCCTCTTTTTTTGTCCAAACCCATATTTCGAGCCTATATTTTTACTCGAACCTTTCTATTTTTAGGGCGAGCCGTTGGGCCGGGCCGGATAGCCCAACCCATGATTACATCTAGTACTAGCTTTTCAAATGTTGTAGTTGGTAATACTTAAGTAAACAAATATGTTAAATTGTTCCCATACCAACCAATGGAGATTGTGAACCATTTGAGTAAAATAACCGTATACCAATGGTTCCTTTGAGATATATAAAAATAGGCCTAATTCTATTCCAACATCTACATGCCGGAGAAGAGTTTAATCTTACTAACAAACTTACAACAAATGTTATATCAAGTCGCATGTTGTTTGCAATATACATTATTGCCCTTATGACATTAAGATATGATACTTTAGAACCAAGAAACTATTCACCATTTTCACAAAGACGAAATGAGTCTTTATTCACATCTAGTAATCTTACAACTATTGGAGCACTTAATGAATATGCTTTATCCATGTAGAATTTCTTTAATATTTTTCTACATAAGACGACTGATGGATATGAATATCATATTTTAAATGCTCAATCTGCAACTCAAGAAAAGACTTTATTTTTTCAAGATCTTTCATCTCAAATTCGTTGGTTAAGCTCAGAATATATATAATTAAGTTCAAATATATTAATTTATATTTCTTTTAGTTAAATTCAAATAATTCCCATCTAATTTCAGACCCCTTAAATATATATATATATATATATATATATATATATAATATTGTTGCCCACAACGACTTTTCAAATTGATAATGGTTGAGTCATATATAGGGTGGTTCCTTCGAGGACCATTTCTAATTTATCAAGGTTTGTTTTATCAGATCACACCCTTCTTTTATTTCTCTTTTCCTCCCTAATTTTCTTATTTTTTTCAATTTGATATTGCTAATCTATTTCCCTTTAAATGTGAAATTAACAATATATATATATATATGTATATATAAGTGTGTGGCCATTCTGTATGCTCACCTACCACGCAATTTTGCTAAATTCTTCACACGTTTACTAAACAAATAGAAGCATTATCAAGGAGTTGAAAATGAAGATTTTAAAGTGAAGTTGTATACAAGATTTATAAAATTATTTAATTTAATTTTAATTTTAAATATATTTCAAATTTTCGAAAACTTTACGGGCTAGATTCAGATTAGACTTGTCCATAGGCCGAGTCACTTGGCCTGAAGGCCCGCTCGAAAACTGGAAGGGTTTGGGTAAAAATATAGGCTCAAGAAATGGGCTTGGGAAAAAAGACCCATTTAGAAAACGAGCTGAGCCTCGAAGAAAGTTTTTTTGGCCTGAGCCTGGCCCGAATTTATAAAAAAAATTGATATTTTGCTGTTGTTTTCTCATTGTTTTGCTACTATTTCACTATTATGTTGCTACTATTTTGTTGTTATTGTTTGAATATTATATAATGCTTGTTTTATCGTTAATTTTGCTACTATTTTAAAGGCATTTGTTTTGCACCTATCTTAGTGTTAGTTAAGTACAAATATATTTTTTTAATTTGTTGGAAAATATTTATTTTAATATTTTTAGTGTATTCGATGTATTATGTTTTAAAATTTTTTATATAAAAATAGAATTAATAATTAAAATGACCGGATCGGGCCGTGCTCAGATTTTAACATTTTTATCCAAGTCGAGCTTAAGCAAAAATTTAGGTCTATTTTTTGAGTCAAACCTATCAACCGGGCGTAAAATTTTGTTAGGATCAGCCTAAATCCGACCCAGCCCATGAACAACTCTAATCATAAATGCAAATATTTTACATGAAGGATGCTGTGTGATATTCAAGAAGAATCAAGTGCATAGTTAATACACTGTCGTTTCCGAAAAGAAAAGAAAAGAAGTAAAATTGAAGAACTTTTTTTTCAGCAAAGAAAGAAAAAAAAAAAGCTGCAATTTCATACATAGAAAAACGAGTGCATTGTCCCATCTTTACATGACAATTAGAACATTGACCAACAAAGTTTTATGGAAGATGTTTTAAAAAAAAGCTAATAAAGCTGCTCCTTTTTGTCATGCCACCATCTCCACCTGCCAAAATATAAAGTAGAGTAATTAAAATTTACCACTGGTTATATAGAAATAAACAGATATGTGTGTGAATGGCATACCAATAGTAATCCCATCTTGGTCTAACTTTGGACATCCTGTTTTGGCCATATGGGTAATCAGTTTCAGCCCTTTTAGTGTTTTGGAAAGCACAGCAACCAATTGAATAAATCCCAATCAAAAGCAAGAGCATGACAATGTTGAGCACTGAGAGTTTATGCCAATCCCTTCTCACCGATTCAAGCACTCCTGCTTTGCATGAATCACACTCATAACATAGCACTGTTGGGGCATTGTTCCACCTATAGCAGTCTGGATTTTGGGCTACCATTGTCATCATCTCGTAATTGCATGATGTTGGTGGTTTACAGCAACCCGACTGCATGCCCATCATAATCAATAAATACTATCGTTCTTAATGACAAATGAAAGCTTTTTCTATGGAGTTTCAAGAGTTAAAAAATCTTTGTAAAACCCCAAGGAGAGGGGAAAGAACAAGCCCCCTAGAAAGAGAGAGAAATCCATGGGATAATACTTAGTACACTAATTATATGAATTGACATACCTGGATTGGAGTCATATCATTGTTAAGATAATCAAGAGGAGTCCAAAGGGCAATTTTCCCACAAGTCTTGGAATTCAACAAACAACTTCTAATAGTATTCCAATACTGAGGATCTTTAACCCTATTCCTCAACCATGGTGAGTAATCTTCCAATCTATATTCCCTATAAACCCTACCAGCGATTTCATGCCCACCACCTTGGCTTGTCACCGCAAATCCAAATATAGTTAACCCCATCAAAGCTGCAATAATAAGCATCATGACAAGCAAGTAAACCCAAAGTGCCCAAACCACATGGAAGCAAGCTCCAATGAAACCTGCCAATGATATAATCAGTATCACAAACCCTAATATCAGCAATGGCGTTTGCAAGAAACTTTCACAAGTGGTGCTACTCTTCGCCATCCATAGCCCTGCTCCGATGATCGGTATCGATGCTAGCAGTGTGAAAAGGTTCAAGAACCCTATCACTGTGTTGCTAAACCTATACATCTTCTTTATAATATCCCACTGGATTTTTGTTCTGGCAGGGGAGGGTTTTGCACTACTTGAAATGCTCTACTTATTGGGTATGAATCCTTATCTTTTCTTGTTACGTGGTGTCTTCTTCTACTTTTTCTTTTCTTTGGTGTTGATTGGTGAGTTCCATTGCTTTTCCTTTATCTTCTTTTCTTTTTATATTTTCAAGTTGCTAAAATTAAAGCTTTCATGAATTCAAAATGTTTATCCCCTTTGTTGGTTTGATCACAAACTTTATTTATTTTGATTTGATGTATGCTTCTTAGTGGCTAAGGAACTTTAGTTTAGCTTTAAAGTACTGTTCTAGGGAATGCTCTCTCACTATACTCAAAACGGTATCTATATCTGGGTCCCCAAAACCATAATGGTTGGGAAAATTTTTGAAGATGAATTTGGATTTAAAAGTGGTGTAAGTTAAAAAGGAGAAAGTACCTAGTAGGTCCCTCTTTCTAGAGATTTGTTCGAATTAGTTCCTACATTATTAAATGGATAATTCGATATTTGTTCTATTAAAAATAATCAAATAAGATTGAATTTTAATAGAGTTAGCATTTTTTTATAAAAATTATTGTTTACTACTTAACATAATTAATCATTTTAAAGATTTTATGAGTTTGCAAATGAAAAGAAAAAAATTAACATCGTTTTTCTTAATGGTAGATATTAAATCAGTTAAAATTTAGGGTGAGTTTGGATGAGCGGTGCGTTTACTTGCGGTTAGTGTAAAAATAGGGGTGGCGGTGAGATTAGATACTGTAGCGATACTGTAGCGTGAGACAAAAAGTAAGCTAAACGCACCGCACCGCACCCAATCGTCCATCCAAACCCACCCTTAATCTTATTTTATTCTTTTTAGGGCAAACTATTGTAAAGGTTACCCAACAATGAAAAGTTACAAGATGGTCATCCAACTAATTAATTTTGTCATTTTTGGTCACCAATTGGCTAACATAAAAATGGAAACACCCAAAAACCCAAGATAGTTGGGTGATCAAAACAAACAAAAATAAAAGTTGAGTGACCATTTTGTAACTTTTCACAGTTAGGTGATTATTAATGTAGTTTGCCCTTCTTTTAATTACTAGCATAAAATCAAATCGATCCATTTAATAGTAACAGAACTCGGTCCGTACTTCCATAAATTAAATGATCAAACACATATATAAACGTAACATTTATAGTTATTTATTAAATTCACGTCCTCTTAATACCGATGCGAACCGAATTAAAACTCAATCTACAAAACAACATTATGGAGAGCCAAGATATTGGAATAGACTTGAAGTTGGAATCATAATAAGATAAGGTAAAAATGAGAAGCTCATATTTATTGTCTTATAAGTCAAAAAAGTTTCAATTCTTGCAATCAATCAATACATTGTTTCCTTTGGAATCTGATCAACAACTCGATCGCCTTGTCTCATCTTCAGAAAATTTAAAGCATAGATTCTGAAAATCCCATCTTTTCATTATATGTATAGGGCTGGGTATGAGATTCCAAAGGCATCGCCAAATTCCAATTGGGAGATAACAACAGAAGTGGTCTCTAAGCCGAAAGCATCAATTCACAATGCAATGCTCAACCCAAGCAAAGAATAAAATGTTAATTTATGAAAATTATATGTAAAATTAGGTTAAAGTTTAAAGTGTTTGAAAATTTGTATTCTTCTCGAAAGTGTATTTTTGGTCATGTATATTTTTCAATTTTGGACCTACCCACCTCGAATAAGTTTTAAATAATAAAAAATATTTATATTTTATTATTATTTTTAACAATTTCATCATACGTTATGCCTAAAACTACCCATAGTCCCTCCCAACCCATAAATAGGAGGGTAATGCACTTCAGCACACTCAAACCCACGTCCTCCTGTATTGGCAAAGTAATAAGAAAAGAAGAAAAATAAGAACACACCGATTTGACGTGAAAACCTTTTTGGGAAAAATTTACTAATGTTGGAAAACGAATAATACAAGAGGAGTTTTAACTACATCTATTTAAGGGTTGAAAAAACCTATTCTAATCAAAGTCAAATAGAAGAAGAATAATTCTATTCTGATTCAACTTGTGTTGTATGGTCTGTACCGCCCGGTCGCAACCCTAGACCAATTTTGTGCTTAATGGGGTCTGTGGCGGAGTACGACCCACTGTATTTATTTTTTCAACAAGTGATGAAATCCGGGACACATAATCCCTAACAATATTTACAATTTATTTCTTCTATATAATAGAATGGGTTTATAACTCGAAATTTACCCGATTCAAACCTAAACATAAAATTTATTGAAGAATCACATTACAATACGAACTCCAGAAGAGACCCATTGTTTCTTCATTCCAAAGCAAAGATCAAAACCCAGAATACTGTAAAGAATATAAAATGGATGCCTCTCCTTTTATCTTCTCCAATATTCTTTTATTTAGTGCCTACTTTTGATTCTCTTACGGCTCCACTAGATAATTTAATTTCTTAAATTGAAAAAAGAAGAAGAAAGAAAAGATTCCACCAAAGTTTCCTATTATTCCATTTTCTACTTTTTTGATCACAATGATAGAAACCAAAAAACTAATCACTACTTAAATCATTATTCTTTTCTCATTGCTCACAACTAGTGATGTTTGTTGACTGCTTCCTAGAGATTCAATATACAATAATTTGATTGCTTAAATGGCTACATTTTATTATGTACCCAATAAATAAAAACTGAATTTGATACCAAAATTTGTTTAATTGTTTAAAGGTTTAAATGTTAGAATTTTTCTCATAAAATAATTAAAATTTTTATTAAAATAGTTTAGGGTTGATGAGGATTAGATTGTAAAAGATGAAAATCTTGAGGGTTGATAATGAATAAAGGTTGTAGAAGGTCTTTGTATTATATTTATTAAGTCGGATTTAAATTGATTGAGTAAATTGTGAGGAACGGGTGTTTCATATATTAGGATATATAGGGACTAAATCAAATAAAATCCATTCATATAATTTATATGTTGAATTGTGCTTAAAATGTGTGATTAATAAATTTTCCGTATTCAAATTTAATTTCGTAGCTAAAGACGATGCAGGATCATCCTAGGACAAAAGGAAATCTAAAGTTGTCGATGAATAGATATTCTGGTGTTTCCTCTCACAACTCGAGCTCATTAAATAATTAAATATATAAATTTTTTATCCGATATGTGTTTGGGAATGGCTAACTATCACTATACCAAAACGGGTTTTTAGGCCTTTAGCGGTGCTTTTTAGCGCCACAAAAGGTCTTTGCGGCGCTTCCTCAAGTGCCGCAAAAAATGCCGCTAACGACAACGTCGCTAACGTTTGCAGCGTTTACAAAAAAAAAACGCAGCTAAAGATCATGTTCTTTAGCGGCATTTTTCTTCAAGCGCCGCTAAATAACGCCGCTATAGAATATGACTTTTAGCGGCGCTTTTGTGAAAAACGCCACTAATTTGGGATTTTTGTAAAATAAAATTTTCCATTTTTTCAGCCCTCCTGTAGCAACAAATCAAAAGCAACCAGATCTAAACCTGCCAAAAGCAATAAATTTATATAATATTTAAAATTAAACGAATAATATATAATAAATATCAATAAATAAAATAAAATTCATATTATTCTTACAAAAATGTTAAAAATTAAAATGATAATTAAAAGTCAAAATTGAAGTATATTTACACGATAGTCTAAGACGACGGCTGTTGCGACTGCAGAAACATCTTCATCATATTCTGAAGCTGCTGCTGGAGCTCATCATACTTTCTATGCTGCTCTTCTTCTTTCGCTGCTACCTCCGCTTTAAGTTGTGTAATTTGCTCAGCTGTTGTCGCTTGCATCTGAGCCATCTGGTTTCTTAACCTCTGAACTTCAGCTTGAGCCCGACTCCCCGAAGGCATGTATTGTTGCGAGCTGAATCCAAAATATTGGGATGGGTTAACAAAAGATCCTTGAAATAGAACCCGGCCATACCTTTTAGGACCCAAAACTTCAGTGATAATCTGGTTATCAATGTCGTCAATTTGAACAGAACTATCACTGGAAGCAATCATTTCGTACTCAGAAACGCCGCTAAATCCTCGAAAGCTCGGGAAACGGCGTCGTTGGGCTTAGGTTTTTTGCGGCGGTTTCTCAAAAACGCCGCTAATACTTATTTGCAGCGGCGTTTTCAGTAAAGCGTCGCTAATGATCGATCTGTAGCGGCATTTTTCATCTAAACGCCGCTAAAAGCATATTTTGGTGTAGTGTATCAATAAGAATGTGTTCGACAAGTATGTATACACTTGATTGAGTGATTTGTGATCAATTGGTTGAATGAATGTGCATATTTATGCTTGATGATATTATACGATTAATAATGATGATACTTTCCCTATTAACATTGTCCAATAGAGTCACGAGTGTAGTTGGTGTAATGGCCCGATTTTCAGTGGTACCAAAAAATGAGATTTTGGAACTTCATTTCTATAAATCGATTCCATAAATATTAAATAGGAATATTTACGAAGTTAATATAGAAATATATTAAAGAAAGACCTAATAATTTTGTCGATTAAATAGTTAACTAAAGCTCAGAGACTAAATTGTAAAAGTCCAGTTGCTATTAAATTTTAATTAACAAAAGACTTGAATACCTAAATGAAAATTAACCAAAGGTCCCAAATGATAATTAAACCATGAACTTGATATAGTTAGTGGATGATGATGACACTACTTATTAAGTATAATTAATAGTTAAATTATGTTAATAAATCATGATTAAGTTAATTACTTTAGATTAATTAAGGATTAATGCATGTATAAAAGGGGAAGTTAGGGGAGAATACATCATCTTCTTTCCCCCTTCACCGTCCACCATAGCCAAGGTTTGATAAACTTCAAAAATCTTCATTTAACTTTCGACTATCAATTAGGTGTGAAATTCAAGTCCTTTTCTTGCAATTTTTTTTTTATAAATTTGTGATCATTGGAGCTGGATTTAGCTAGCACATGTACCAATTTGATTAATTGTTGAAATTTTAAGGAGTTTTCATTGTTGATAATTTGATGAATTAGGAATGAAATTGATAGATATTGAGCTTAGATTATGAAAAGGACTATATTGTAAAGTTTAATCTAGCTTGTTTGTTAACTTTGTTACATTAGGGAGTAAATTGAATAAATATAAAACCTATCATGAAATTTTGTTAGAAATAGAAAGTATAAGGTCCCCAATAAGAATATGTTAAAGCGGATTTTAATTGAAACTAGGAATTGAAAGTTATGCTTATCCCGAGTTTAATGACTAAATTGAATAAAATGTAAAATATGTGAGAAATTAAAACGGATTTATTTAGGATCATGCATCTCATGACAATTTGTGATGATATTCTGTATTGATTGGTATATATACTATTTTTATAGATCAAGAATTGGATCAAAATGGAGCTAATAGGGAAAAACTAAACTTGTGGATTAGTCCCTGAAGAATCCACTGTTTTGTGTTTTGAATATGTAAGATTATATGGAACTTACTATCTTATCTTGTGTTATATATATATATATATGTTTGAGTATAATTTGAAATACTAATGAATTTGGCATACATGACTAGTAATGGATTGAAATGAAATGATTTGTGATAATTGACTATTATGAGTCAAGTACATGTTATAAATGTGAAAACTTGAATGATTATTGGGTATGGAAATGTAAATGTGATCAATTATAGGGTGAGATATGTAAATATGGATAATTACAGGGTATAACATGTGAAAATGATTGTTTATAGGGAGTGGTAATTCATATATGTATAATTGATGCCCATGTGAACTAAGTAAAAGATTAAGATACGATTGACATGCCAATAGGGTCATATGCGCACTTGTACGAGATATGTGATTGTATGGAGATTGTTGCAGGTTATATCGAGACCCAACATCTGTTGTGGATCATCGAGTATTATATGTCTCTATGGAGACTTTGGTGTGGTGGAGGGATGTATTTGAATATGTTTATACATTTGATGCCTATGAGCTTTACACTTCAGTGTCTTGGTGTGGTGTAGTTTAAGCTCTTACGAGCTATCTGGTGTAATGTAGTTCACTCGTGTATCCAAGTCCATTTTACTATAGGGTTCCATCGGGGTGAACCATTATAATTGAAATTGGAAACTTGAAAATGTAATGAAATGAATTCGATAAACCAATTTGATATGACATTGAAATGAATTATGCAAAATTGGTATAATCTTATGGATTGACGATAGAATATGACATTGATATGAGTTCTGTGAAAGTGGTATAAATTGGTTATGTTTTGAGTTTTGCTTATAATGTTTAATGTGTATGAATACTTATGCTCACCTTGTTGTTATTTTAAGTGTCATGTCCTAGCCAAATTTATGCCAAAAGTATGATAGCTAACATGCTTACATATGAACAAGGTAAGCATTATATTTTTAATTTGAACTTATTAAGCATTTATATGCTTACTCTAGTTGTCTTTCCTACTTATAGACTTTTAACTAGTGGCGACGCCAGAGGGGCTGGCAAGGGTTCTAACCCCCCCTAAAATGGAAAATATTCCATTTAGGCCCCTTTTATAGTTTATAAAATTTTAAATTAGTAATTGTAAAATTTTACTTTGGCCCCCCAAAAATGATAAAATTTTTATTTAATCCTTTAAAAATTATAAAGATATAGGCTATTGAAATGGTGAAATTGTATTTTTACTATTGTAAAAATATACAATTTAATTTTTCCCCTAAAAATTTTCTAACTTTGCCCCTGTTATCAACTTGCAAAACTCACTGAGTTGGTTCAATGTGAAGCACACACGATCATCGAGACAGTAGAACTATTCTCATTTTGAGTCTTAAAATTGCAGCATGTATATAAAGTCCTTGGTTATGTAAATGGTCACTTGCTTGATGTGGATGCCATGGTACAATTTGTGGCTAATATTAAACTTGCATGATAAGCTTGGTATATAACTTATTTGATGCATGGTTTTGGGTCATGTTTGATTGCATTAGATGTGATGATTTTAAGCTTGCATAAGTTAGATATATTAAGGGTTGCATAGCGAGGTAAAGACAACACATCAAGTTCCTTCGGGATTGTTGCAACCTGTAATGATTCCTGAATGGAAGTGGGAGCGAGTCATTATGGATTTTGTATAAGTAATTCAATTATTTCCAAAAAAGAGAGATTCAATTTGGGTGATAGTTGACAAATTGATGAAGTCCGCTCATTTTATTCCAGTGAGAGTTGATTATCTCCGAAATTGTGAGATTGCATGGAGTGCCATTGTCCATCATTTTACATCGGGATCCAAGATTTACCTCCAGATTTTGGGTTAAATTGCACGAAGTTCTAGGCACTAGATTGAATTTTAGTATAATATTTCGCCCCCAGATATGTTGCGATGCTGTGTGATTGAATTTGAAGGAAACTCAGGAAAATTCCTATCTTTGGCTGAATTTTCATACAATAAAAGTTATAAATCAAGCATCAAAATGGCACCTTAGAAAGCCTTGTACGGTTGTAAATGTCGAACTCCTCTATGTTGAACGGAGTTGAGTGATAAAAAGTTGACATGAAATGATTTTGGTAAGAGAAACTAAAGATAAAGTTGGGGTTATTCGAGATTTCTCATAGGTTGCTTCTGATAGGCAAAAGTCTTATGCTAATTTGAAAATAAAACACATTGAGTTTGAAGTTGACGATAAAGTCTTTTTAAAAGTCTCACCTTGGAAGAAAGGCTTGCGATTCAACAAAAAAGTGAAACTCGGTTTGAGGTTTATTGGACCTTATAAAGTTCTCGAAAGGGTTCGACTTGTAGCATACTGATTAGCTCTACCTCCAAAATAAGATAAAATCCACAATGCTTTTCATGTGTCGATGCTGAAAAGATATAGGTTCAATCCTTCCCACATCTTAACTCCCGATGATATTGAGCTACAGCCTAACTTGACCTATGGCAAAGAACCCATTAAAATCTTAGCACAAGAAGTGAAAGAATTGAGAAACAAGCACGTGGCATTGGTGAAAATATTGTGGCACCATCGTGGTGCAGAAGAAGTTACATGGGAACTAAAAGAGTCTATGAGATCTCAATATTCCCATCTTTTCTCAAGTAAATTTTTGAGGACGAAATTTCTCAGGCTGGAAGAATTGTAACGGCCCAATTTTTAGTAGTACTAAAAAATGCAGTTTCGAAACTCTATTTTCGTAAATTGAGTCCGTAAATATTAAATAGAAATATTTATAGATTTAATATAGAAATATATTAAAGAGTGACCGAATTCCATATAATTAGTGGATGATGATGACACTACCTATTAAGTATAATTAATAGTTAAATCATGTTAATAAATCATGATTAAATTAATTAATTTAGATTAATTAAAGATTAATGCACCTCTAAAAGGGAAAATTAGTGAAAATTACATCATCTTCAATGTAATTTTAGATTGTCAATTTCCTAGTTAAGTCATGCTACTGTGAAGAATTTAATGATTACCTTAACTGTAGAATCTCAAAACAATCCAATATACAACTCCTCCATCGTTATACAAATTTTGAAAATCTTCAGGCATTTCCAACTACCACCCATTCACAGAACACAACAAAAAATGCCCAAAGATTGATGGCAAATGGTTCATGAAATGGACAAACATGTAGCCAGAGAACCTTCCTCAAGGCATGATATACAAATGCCAGATATATACTTTAGAATGTATGTCAGCACACTCTGTAGGAGCTCTGGGGTAATGGTCAGCATTTCTTTGTACAAAGATCCCATGCCAGAGCTTTTCATCTTGAGCCTACCCCATATACAAGTACGACTGGTAGTGGAACTCTTGTATTTTCGCTGAAGGAGCTTTTAGCATAACCAAATTTTCACATCTATTCATGGAGAAATCTGCTGATAGAAAGCATGAGATACACACATTCTAAAAATTAGAAGAAGTATGTGAACTTTTGCTTCTTCCTTGAACCTCCTTCTCCATACAACTCGTTCCATTGCTTCAGCTCGCTCATTACTGATCCTTCAGAAGCAAAGCTGGCGGCAACCTACATTCCGGCATATGAAATAAGCTTTTGTGCATAAAATGCCAAACTTTCCAAGTCTGAAGATATACGTACATTTTTTGTTAGACAACCAATTATTTTTCCGTTATCACTGAGTTCAGAAAATCGAGCTGTAAGGATAGGTGAAAATAAAGAGAGAACTACAGTATGAAGAAAATAGTCGGCTAGATTGTATAGCATGGTCCATTGACAAATAGACTTAAGGTTCATAAAAGTTCTCTCTTCTCAATTTAGGTTACACATAGATTGTAATTTAGTAGCAGCTAATCTCCTTGGTTGAGTAAAGTTCGGAGAAGCTTCCAAGGAAAACTTTTGATTAATGGCAGTGACAAGCAAATTTGCCAAAGGGGACACACTGCAGCATTTGAGGCAAAAAGAAACTACGACTAGAAGTTACCTGCTTCTTCGCTTGTCTCATATCTTCCATGTTTAAAGGCCTCAAAGTAATTATTACTCTTTCCTCATTCTCTTCTTTTTTCTCTGAAGAATCTTCCTAACTCTGGCCAGATTCTTCTCTCCTCCTCGTTTCCTAATGAAAGTTATTGAAAACAGAAATCGATAAGGTACATTTTCCACACCTACTAGTACGGGAAGATAAAGGCATCAGATTGGCAATGCTTTAGAAAAGAAAAAAAGATTAGTAGTCACCATATCCTTCAACTCCCTAACAGGTCGATAAGCTGCTGTCACGCACAAGTTCTGTTCCAAGTAGTGAAAGCCATCAGTTGAATGTAGTTAAATACAAATTAATGGTGAATGTTATGAGTTAAAAACCTTGAGGTCACTTCCACTATATCCTTCTGTCATGGCTGTAAGCTCCTTGAAGTCCAGATTTTCAAGTTTTTCTTTTGCCAGTTCTTAATATATTTTCCCTGCTCTCAACAGACGGAAGGCCAACCATAATTCTGCTCAAAACAAAAAAGATAAGATGCTCAGTCATATTGACTTGTCAAGAAATCGTGCCATGAATTGCCTGCATAACTGAAATTTGGACTTCCTTGGACAATCAAGTGTCATGAAATCCTTGATAAGAAATAAATGCAGAAGCTCAAGAATACGCCCTATAAAATGGTACAGAAACATAAATGTCAATTCAAAGAATAAATTAATAAGAATGATTGAATGAAAGATATACTCAAAGCTATGACTATGAACTCAAAGGCTAATCAGTGAGTGCTTTAGGGGGATCAAATAATGTTGATAGAAAGGTCAAGCTAAGGTAAACTATGTGCTTCAAAAAGAGATGCTGAAAGTAAAAATGTTGAAGGACAAGGAGGAACCAAGCAGATGAGGTAAATATTATTTGGGTAAAGATGCAGCTCACTGCTAGTAGATGGCAAATGCAAAAAATTATAACCAATCACATAGTTAGACAGAAGATTAGAAGGATAATATCAACAGTGAGATGATTATGGAAATATACCTACGCTCAAAACGCCTAATTATTGCTTCATCAAGGTCGAATGGCCTGTTGGTTTCAGCAAGGACAAGAATTCGCTCACCAGCTTTGGTCAATAGACCATCCCAATGTGCCATGAACTCATTCTTAATTTTCCGCATAGCATCGTGCTCTCCAACCCTAGTCCTCTGTCCCAACATGCTATCAACCTCATCCATAAAAATTATTGTAGGTGCATGTTGTGCGGAAGCGTATAAAAGAGTAAAATTATTGTACTAAAAAATCACACTAAGTTCAATTCCCAGGAAAGAGAGATTGGATCACAAGTATCGCTTAAGTACCAGGTCTTTCCTAGTCAGAATATCCCTCAATCGTAATTTAATAGCACAATAAATCACTGCAATCACACTCACAATTCATGCAGAATAATATAATAAAGAACACAATAATTTAACGAGATTCAGCAAATTTTGCCTACGTTCTCGGGCACTACCAAATATATTTCACTCCAAAATATAAATGAGAATTTACAAAGAGAGAGAGAAAACAATGCCTTAAATAGAAAATAGCAAATTTGGGATGATGATGAAGAAAAATAGTTAGGCCTATTTATAGTTGAGGTTCAGATATCAAAATTGCAATTATCTTATGCCAAATCTCAATCTCACTTTTGGTGCCTTAAATTTCAGATTTTGATACCCATATATTTGTGAAACTCATATTTTGACTTTCTATAAATATGAATGATTTTCAATAGTGCACCCTTTGCTGCTAGTGTAAATAAAGCTCTCACGTTCTTTTTATCTTCTCCAAACCATTTTGAGGTGATGGTGGACATTGAGACATTAATGAAACTAGATCCAGCTTCATTTGCAATGGCCTTCGCTAGCATTGTTTTCCCTGTACCAGGAGGCCTGTACCAGGAGGCCCAAAGAGTAATATACCTCTACAAGGCTTGAGACGTCCCCCTTTGAAGAGATCGGGCCTTCGTAGAGGGAGCATGTCCATCTCTTGAAGTGATTCTTTGGTCTCATCCAAAGCACCGATATCTGCGAATGTCGCGCCAATCTCACTTGCAGGGATGACCTCTGGCCTAATTCTTTTCTCAAATTCATTATCAGGAGGAACTTCCTGCAAGGACGTTATATCAGTAGTAAGAAAAAACTGAAAGCAAACAAGGAAAAAGATCCAGAGAAAAGTAATGGACATGAAATAGTAGTTTAAATCCTTGAAGTGTGTAAGATGCATAAAATTTCATACAACTTACAGGTGCTTTTGGTGCTGGCGGGTTCCCACCCTCCTTCCCACACGGATTGGATTCCTCATTCTCACTTTTGCTTTCAGGGGCAGTGGTTTCAGATTTTGATTCAGTTGTTGCACCTACAGCCTCTTCATCCTGAGGTTAATAAAAAAGGGTAAATTGTTAATCCATCAATATAAGTGGCACAGATCATTAGTGCTTGTAACTAGAATTAGAGCAAAACCTTGGCAGATTCAACATTAGTCCCTAATTTTAAGGTATCTTTCCCACAACTTTTTCCTTCCTGGAAAATATTCGGTCCATGGCACAAGCTGCTCCAGAACCAGAACACCAAATGGTGAGCTCTATTTAGAGATTTTCGAAAAATATGCTGTGAAAGAAGCTTGTATCAGTAGTTAGTAATAATCATGTCTACCTTTTGGATGATATAACAAGCTTGCCATTTCGGTATTCAGGATCCTTATTGTTCATCAAATGGTAAGATATTGCGGATACCACAATTTCTTCAATATAATTACTTATGACCATAGTGTCTGCTTGACAGATTGATCCCATATCATCGCATTCAAGGTCATTTGCTGCAAGTACCTCGGCCATGTGGCTTCTGCTATCTTGAATTTGGAGCATCTTTATGTCCTCTTCCAGTTTTGCTTTCCATCTATCCAGACGGGTTTCATCTTCAGGTGGCTTTATTTATGGAAATAACACCAATAGCTTCTCATCCACCTCCTTGTAATCATCTCCAGGGTCCAGCATCCTGGAACCAAGTATCAATACTGGACCCGAAAGTTTGTTTAACATTTTTGGAAACAGATTATATAAGTGCTGAGATTGGAGGATAAGCTTCTCAACATCCCTGAGGTATAAGATGATGGAACCAGTTTTAGATACTGAAACCAGCACCTGCAAGAGAATGAAAATGACCTTCACTAACATTTAAGTTCAAAGAGACATTATCAGTAACTTTTTACTTAAATCAACTGTTAGGCACAAGTAAAGAATTTATTGGAGCATATTAGCATATGGATCTTAGGGTTGACACAAAGTTTAGGTAAACTTATAAAGGCATGTGTGCCTGTACACACACAAGCATATGCAAATGGATTGTTAGAAGAATGAATCATCTAGAACGACCATTCATGAGTGATCTCCAAACAGACTACTTAGTATTTATAGCGTACCTTCTAAAGTGAGTGTAGAAAAAGTTTCTGATCGAAACACCAATTGCTAGCACGCTTGTGCGATGCTAAAACAAACCATCAAAGAATATTTGTTTTTACACATTTGCTTATATGTCGGGAAATTGATAATCAAATGCAAATCCAAAATCTCTAAAAGGTTCCAATTGATTTTTGAAGAACTTATCATGGATTTTTTTATTTTATTGGTTATACTGTATTTTGTATTTCTTTTTGTGAGTATGAACTAATTTTCTAAATACTTAAGGAGATAAATTTTAGGATGAATTTTATTATTTGATTTAAAGTTTTATACAATAAAATCCTAGTTTCTTTGTTTTCGACTATGAACTTTGAATTGTTCTTGGGTTATTATTTCTAGGGTTTTAATTCATGTTTGATATGCATAAGTTTGAGATTAAATAGACCCTGTTTGTGATTAAATTATGCGTAATCGAATGGTGTTTCATGCATTAATCCTAGAAATAGAATGATATAAATTTATTGGATTAGAATCAAATCTAGTAGGGAATCCATAAAACTAATTAATCGATAATAGAAGTTTTAATTAGAAAAATTTTCAATTAATCAACCTAGAATTAGTTTCTTTTATGCTCGAAAGAGATATTAACATAGATTAAGAATTTCTCGGATCAAAGAAAGTAAGGAAATAAGTTGCATAAATTGGATTGAGAATTTTAGATGAATTCTAGGCGGATTCTTACATGGTATTGTTTAGTCAATCGTTTGATATTTAATTATTTTCATGATTATTTCTTTGAGCATTCGTAGTTAATTTTAATTTTAATTAATCTTTTGAATTATTAAATTAAATAATAGAAAGAAGATAAATACTAGTAATTATAGTCCTTGAGAGAACAATATACGTACTCACCGTAATTATACTATTAATTGATTGATAGATATACTTACGTTAGTTAATTCATTATATTTTAATATCAATTAGTGTTTAATTAAATGTGGTTTTATATAATTTTAAGGTTTGGAGTTGAATAAAATTTAGAGCCTAACAACCTAGTGTTTTAGGGTTTAAAATTTAGGGATTGAGATTTTAGAATGTTATAAAATCAGATTAACTTTATTAAATCTCAATTCAATTTAATTTATAGTGAAAATAATTAAATTCAAAATTAAAGTTAGAAAATAAAATGACCTCAAAAAAATATTAAGCTTTAAAAATGAACACTGCATAGTAATTCAAATCTACTTCGTGACCTATTAGAAGCAAAAGAATTTGGAAGGAATCCTCACAGATCAGTTGTGGCCTTGCTTTTTTTGTTTGAGCCAACGAACCACTTATTTATGATGCAAATAAATCAATAAAAATTAAGTATAAACTTTTATCAAAACTATACTTTTTCATCTTTGTAAACATACTACAATCATCTTGAAAGGGCGGGCCTAGGACATTCGGTGTCAAACAACATCAAATAAAGTACTATTGAAGAATCAATGCTGCAATAGAGCTATGATCCTCATCCATATTAGAAATGCAGAAGATGGGGTCATCAGTACTAAATATGAACTCAGAGGATAGTAATGATTTTTATAAATGTCACTTTTACGTTACACAGTTCAAAATTTTCCCCCGCAGATGGGGTAAAAAGTTCAAACAATATATGATTTCACAAATAGTACACGATCTAAGCTGGCTGTTTCTGAACTTAAGGCTGCATAGGACAGGGGGATCTCATTCTGATCGATGCCCAGTCCCCCCTGGAGATTAAGCACAGTTCCCATAACATGTCTTGCGACAATGGTAGGGGGCAATTGCAGATTTGCAACAAATAATATAAATAATTCTCTAGTGCTTAAAATACACTGTACAGCGCTCCCTTCAGATGTGAGTTAAAGCTTAAGCCAACGCGAGCTCCCCCTCTCCCTGTTCTTGTTGCTCAGGCAACCTTCCTTCCCGATAAGGAAGAAGAATGCGCTTTATTTCTTCCGCACTAAGTGTTTCATACTCCAAAAGTGCATTTGCTAATGCATGCAATGCCTTCTCTTGCTGAAAATAATGTCAAATAAAGTGTTTACAATTTGCAGTACAAAATAGATTACTCAAAAGTTATTTGAGTTTTCCACTCGCAGTTGGAACTACTACCTAAGGTATAACTTTTATCTGAAAATTCATCAATGGATGAACTTACAGAATCAAATATTCTTCATACATACTCTGAAATCTTAGAAACTAGGATCCTACCATTCAGATTTCATTTTATTCATTGTTGTATAGTATGGTTGCTTATTCCTTATCAGTAAAGAAAACTACAAAACAGAGGGGTTTAATGAACATACCTTCTTTAACAGGGCTTTCACGCGATCATATGCTTCTCTTAGAAGCTTCACCACCTGGGTAACAACATAAAACAAATTAAGATTGAAAAGACACTAGTGCAAACCAGAACTCCAGCTTAGAGGAACATACTTCAGCATCAATGCGAGATTGCATTTCTGAACTTGGTCGCTCTTTAATATGAACTGGTCCAATTGTATCACTCATCCCACAATTTGATACCTGGAATAGACGTTAAAGCTATTGGCAATGAAAAATTAAATAAAAGGAGCAGCACTTTTTAGAGTAATGAAGAATTGAAGAGCACATCTTGCCCATAGGTATGAAATTCACAGTTTTATTTCCTGATATACCATATATAAATAATGACAAACTGGTAACGCAAATATAGCAATGCAGAATTAAAGATTCAGAAAAAACTGAAACATTTTGAAATGTACCATATATTGAGCAAGCTCTGTAGCTGTGTGCAGATCACTACTTGCCCCAGTTGTGATATGGTCTTGGCCAAAGATGAGCTCTTCTGCAACTCTTCCTCCCATACAAACATCAAGACGAGCTAATAATTGCTTCTTACTAGTTGAAGTTTCATCACTTGAAGGCAGCTGCGTAACCATTCCTAAAGCAGATCCACGGGGCATGATTGTTGCCTTGTGGATTGGATGTGCACCCTCAGTGTTGAAAGCAACAATTGCATGGCCACTTTCATGATAAGCTGTGAGCTGAAGTTATGTTTGATAATGTCAGAAAACAAGGATTATTATACATTTTGGATAATGATATAAGTTTATCTTGAAAATATAGGACCTAATGTTACACACCGTAAGCTAATAGAGAACTAGAAGAGCAATCCTTGTTATCATAGTTGCATCAAGAAACTTTAAACATGAAGAGCAATCCTTAACTGTGGCCATTTATTTGGACATCCCAAATTGTAAAAGATTTTCTGGCAATCTTTGTTATCATAGTTGGCCCTTTTATATCTTTGTTTGCACTGATTACAGAAAATGATTCAACACATTCCAAACAAACCCCAACTTCAATTCTATCTTAAAGTGACAAATAAAAAAATGCCAATACCTTCTTTGACTCTTCTGTTAAAAACATTGTTTTACGCTCAGTACCCATGAGTATCCTGTCTTTAGCATATTCCAACTGTGCAGCAGTCAACTTATCCGCACCTTCAACTGCAGCTTTAATTGCAGCAATATTCACCAAGTTTGCTAGATCTGATTGGCAGAACAGCAGGAAAAAGTTAAACACAATAAGAATGTTTGTTGCCAGGAAGTAGACTTGTTTCACTTTATTCGTAAAAACTTACCTGCACCATTGAATCCAGGAGTACCACGGGCAATTGCTTTAACATCTATATCATCAGACATTGGTTTATCTTGTAGATAGAGCTCCAAAATCTCTTGACGACCTCTAACATCTGGATTTGGGACAACAATCTACAAATGGGATTTATAAGTCCTTATATAAAAGAGAATAGAAGAAGAAAATAGTAAATGCCCTGTCCTAGAAGAACCGTAGTCCACTGCAAAACTGTTGATACTTATATAGGTCGCACATATGAGAGGAAAAAGGCATTAGTTTAAGTCTTTAAAGTAAAATTATTTACTTTTTATGTTTACGTTACTTTTACTTTAAGTTCAGTTTATTTTAAGCTATTTTTAGTTAAAGTTGTTTTATTTCCTTCTAGAAACATCTTTTTATGTAACTAGTCCCTATTTAAGGACCTACTGGAGAATAAAAACATAAGTAAAATTGCTATCTATTTTTCAAGAGATCTAGGTCTCTATCTAAATGAGTCCTAAAGCTAATCATCAATCACCATAGGTCATTCTGGGAATAGTGATAAAGGGAAGGCAATCATTTCCAACGTTTCCATTAATCTCCCAGTGACTAGATCCTATTCCCACGTTCTCAATAATTTGGCATAAAGGCATCTCAGAATGGGCAATGAAATACAAACATATGCAGATTTTGTGGTGACAGCAAAATTATTGATTTGCAAAAGTTAAATAAACAAGCAATTCCAACATATACAAGATTGGATAAAAGCCCTATTTTCTGATTGCCACCAATCGCTGCGGGAGTTGCAATGCCACCACCACCGAGTGGGGCGGCTTTGACAACTAGAGGATCTATTCCTCAGTATGCAAAAAGGGATTTCCCTACTTTCGATGGATCAAAGACCCCTTGATTTGGTTGCATCAATGCAAACAATTTTTCAAAAACTACCACACCCATGAGGCAAACAAAGTAGGGTTGGCAGCCTTTCACATGTTGGGCAAGGTGCAACTTTGGTATTATCAAATGAAGTTGGAGGGGTGAATGAATGAAGTTACGTAATTATTACTCCCTTCATTTTGGTCCTTCAGTAGGCAGCAACCCAAAGATTTTGTTAATTTGAAGCAGACAGGAACTGTAGAGATCTATCAATGACAATTTCAGGAAAAATTGGCAAGAGCTAGTCAATATGTTTGACCAGATCAACATGTTGGATTATTTTTAGCTGAGTTAGACGATTCAATTCAACTTAATGTTCAGATGCAAAAGCCCTCAAATTTAGCCATGGCTATGAGTCTCGTCAGAAATTTTGAACCAAAAAAAAAAACAATTATTACGTGTCAGAAATAATCAACGAGGGGCATGACCGACTGCTCAAACAAATTCTGGGTCATTGATTTCAAACACGTTAGTTCAGAAGGGTACCATGAATACTATAGTTGCACGTTCTTCAAGATCTACAACATCAACTCCATTCATAAAGCACTTAAGCAGAAAAAAGATGGCAAAATGTAGAAGGGTTATGCTATAATTGTGATGAGCCTTATTCGGCCACTCATTAGTGCAAAAAGTTCTTTTGGTTAGAATTGGGTGATACAGTGGCAAAGAATATCGAAGAATTAGGAGAAGTTAAACCTGAAATCTCCTTGCATGCTAAGACTATGCAGTTACAAGTCGTAACAAACGGACAACCCTTGTTGAGCCCTGATAGATTCGGGGAGTACACACAACTTCATTAGTGCTACAGCTGCTCAGTGCCTTGCACTTCGGGTAACACTCTTATCCAATGCTAGCTCTATTTCCAATGGTGAAAAGGTAAAAAGTAGAGGGATTTGTTCTCGGTTACTTTTTTCTATTGCTGCCCATAAATTTTTTGCAGACTTTTATGGTATTCCTTTGGTTGGGTCCGATATCGAGTAGGGTATTAAATGGCCTCAAACATTGGGACCTATTATCTGGGACTTTGGTGCACTAACAATGAAATGTGCAGTGAAAGGGAGATAAGTTATGCTTCAGGGAATACAAATGCACTCTAGGAAATGATTACAATTGATAGGAAACTATAGTGGTCAGATAGGTGGATAAACAGAGGTAGTCAACCATCCAGTGGAAATGTATCTTCAATGTTTTGTGGGAGATTTTCCAAAGAGATGGGTGGCATAGGTACTGTGGGCTGAATATTGTTATAATACTTCTTTCCAATCAGTACTATAAACTACTCCCTTTCCGGTTGTCTATGGTTAGGATCCACCTCGTTTATTGTCTTATGAGGTTGGTTCTTCCAATGTCGAGGTTGTTGACACTACATTTATGGATAGGGATGAGGCATTGCACGAAATTAGAGATAGACTGTTTCAGGCGCAACAACGCATGAAGACTTATTATGAAAAGGGTAATGGAAATGTGTTGTTTTCTGTTGGTGACTTGGTTTGGCTTCAGTTAAAATCCCCGTCAGTGTTCTCTTGGGACCTCGAATTCTCATAAGTTGTCTCCTGTTTCTATTGTCCTTTTCCAATTATTCACAAGATTGATCTTGTGGTATATGAATTGCAATTACCTTCGGACATCAAAATTCATAATGTTTTCCATGTTTCTTTAATGAAGGCTTTTAAAGGTGATAACTCTCCTACATTGGCTACAGTTCCACCAATAGAAGAAGGTCGTGGTGTTCATACTCCTGCTTCTGTCAAACTCGTCTCAATCGTGATCACTAAGAGCTCTTAGTTCACTAGATTGGTTTGCCTAATTTTGATGCTACCTACGATGATTTGGATTAGTTCCATGGGGCATATCATGACTTTGAGCTTAAGGACAATCTCTTTCTACAGGAGGGGGGTAATGTTGTGGACGCTTTTAAAGGTCACACATATGAGAGGAAAAAGGCGTTAGTTTAAGTCTTTAAAGTAATTATTTACTTTATTATTTTACAGTACTTCTACTTTAGGTTCAATTTTAAACTATTTTTAATTAAGGTTAAATTGTTTTATTTCCTTTTAGAAACATCTTTTAATGTAACTAGTCCCTAGAATTTTTATCTATTTTTCAAGAGATCTAAATCTCTCACTAAACGAGTCCTAAAGGTTTTAGTCTCCCTTCAATAAGCTGGTCATCAGTCACCAGAGGTCGTTCTAGGAATAGCAATAAAGAGAAGGCAATAGCTTCCAACATTCCTGTTAATCGCCCAGATACTTGATCCTATTCTCATGTTCTCAACAAAGACTTCACTAGTATTAGAACAAAAGGTTGAAGGATTCACACAAGAACTATGAAGTGATTATTTAAGTCAATAGTGACACCTTGAGAAATTAAAAATTGTTTTCTGTCACACTTCGAGGACTCAAGTAAACAACAATCTGGAGCACGATTTTTGATAAAGGGCAAAACCCTGCAGGGAAGATTGGTTGGGGGATGAATCTGATTAAGGAACCAACTATAAATTTTCATCTTCGGTTCCTTGAGAGTAATTTTCAACATGAAATCTGTAAACACAAAGATTTAAGAAAGAACGAATGATTGGAGCACTTACATGCCTATCAAATCTGCCAGGTCTGGTCAAAGCTGGATCAAGAATGTCCGGCAGATTTGTTGCTGCCATTAGAATTATTCCCTATGAGATAGACAGAGGTTGGACAAATTAAAACATGCAAAGCAATTATTATATTGCAAACTTATTTAAATATACCTCATTCTGTTCAAAACCATCCATTTCAACAAGAAGCTGATGTAGTGTTTTTTTTGTATGGCCTTCCCATTGTTTTCGTGTGGATCCAACAGCATCTATTTCGTCAATAAAAATGATGCATGGGGCCTATAAAATATGAAATATTGTTAATGGCATAGTTAGACAGTACGAGACATCAATTAAGCAATCAAAGTAATCCACAGAACTCAGTAGTTTGAATACCAACCTTTTTCTTAGCAGCTTGAAAAAGGGATCTCACACGCCGAGCACCAACACCAACAAACCTGCCACACAGAGAGAGAATTTCAGACTCAGAACATAATCTTAGAACTCACATTTAAGCAAATGAATGTCTATACCAAGTGTTGCCAAGCAAAGATGAAATCAGATGATGGCTTACATTTCCTCAAATTCAGATCCTGCTCTATAGAAGAAAGGTACCCCAGCTTCCCCCGCAATAGCCTTCAAGGTTGAACAAATCAAACCTATCTTAATATGGATATATGCACATGCAACATGTTTCAAAGGAAGCCACTAACAGCTAGAGAACTTGTATGGTGGTTAAGATGTAACTTGCAAAAACTCCTAGACATATGTAAGCAGTCATAATGAGAATTAGAAGGAACAACTAACCTTGGCTAGCAAGGTTTTTCCAGTTCCAGGTGCTCCAGTCAAAAGGATTCCCTGCAATTTGGTTGTGCATAAGATAATAAAACTAGAAGAATATCACAAAAAACCCTTGTACTCCAAAATGAACCATGGCATACCAATTTCAACAATCATTATTCACGTAAAATGCAGAATTACTCACTATAGACTTCACAATGGACAAAAACATCGAAACTTATTTTCTCCCTCCTCTGTAAGGAAGTATGTTGAACTGAACCTAGAATCATTAGTAAATCCCCTTCCCCACCCTACCACTGAGCTAATGCTTAGATAACAGGACTTCAGGTCGGTTTTTGGTATATTTGGTTCTCCTCACACAGAAACCATTGATATTTTTTTATTCTATTTCTATTTTCTAGCATACCCTTGAGAAATATACAACTTAGAGATCCAAAATATTCCATCATAAGGAGTATTCAGTAAAACAGACAAAAACGAAACCAATTTCATACACCATGCACAAACCTTTGGCAACTTCCCCCCTAGGCGGGTGAACTTTGATGGGTTTTTGAGATACTCCACTACTTCTTCAAGCTCTTGTTTTGCATCATCACAGCCTTTGACATCTTTAAATGTCTTAACATTCTGCACATGAAGTAATTAATGAGGGGAAAAAAACAGGGTTCAGGAATATCTATTTTGTTTCCAATAAATAGCCCTGGCCCATCATACCAAAACCAAAGTTGCATTTTCACTTGCATGTCTGCAAAACAGGTTCTTGATCAGCATTTTTCTGATGAACCATGAAATTTTACCAAATTATAATAGTTTCCCTTTAGTTATGAATAATTTTCCAGTAAAATTTTGTCATTGCCCAAATTTTTCATCTTACCAAAGATGTTGTCAAATAGAAATGCAGTTGTCAAATGAAACAAGAAGCCATAGTCATAATTAGACTGCAAGAAGAGTATTCGAGTACTTGCCTTCTCTGGCATCACTTCTTTGTTCAAATCTTTGGGGGCATAAGAGGAACTTGATCCAACACCTGAAGTTCCTATTCCACCCAAGCTTCCTACATACTTCTGAAGTGCAGCAGCACCCATTATCCTGCACACAGTTTTCATGGTTTAAAATATTATAACAATGGGTTTATAGCAAAGATTGCTTGAATTTGACAATGAAAAGGTGTATGTTTGCGATTTGTGGAATTCATACCAAACCAATCCAACAGCGACAGTGAACAAGATAGTTGAAATAAGCTCTTGCGTAAATCGTGATTTATTTGAAACTTTAGGATCAACCTAATAAAGAAAACAACATCACTATCAAAATAGTTGACAAAGCATTCCAATATGAAGAGAAGAATAACCAAGATGTGTATGGTCATGATAGTCCATGTATCAGAGCACAAGTATAGACTACGCAAGAAGAATGTTCTATGTATAAGCCATATTGGCACCCACACAGAACAATGAAATATAAAGGCTTACCATCACCACATGCAATGGCTGCTTTTCCGAAATTCCAGGGTTTAAAAAGGACTCATCAATGTTTCCTGATGCTCGCTGCTTCAATTCTTGCAACTAAATTTAAAATTTAACGGATCAGATATCCTTAAGTCTTTTTTGGTGATATTAAAGCATAGATTCATATTGAATTATTCTCAAGCCTACTTATCCACCGATTCAGAGGTCCAGCATACCTCGCATGTGGAAAGAGATAACATCGGTTCAACCAAGTATTGCAATTTTTAACGTAATGAAAAATAATTGAATGAAATCCATATAGAAAACCAAAGCGGTGAGGCAGGGCCTTGTTACCAAAGTAGGAAGATTAGAAGGCTTTCCAGACTGTTCATCCGGAAGGTATTCAGCAATGGCATTAGTGACTACCAGAGCTCGAAGATATTCAGCAACTCCTCTACTGTCTACCGCATGATCCCTTTCTTCAAATCGCTTAATCACAGACTCAGGACTGTTTAGAAACATTAAAAATCAAACACCAAAGAGCTAGAAAAGAAAATTGCGTTGAAATGAATCAACAATAGAAAAAGTGAAAGAAAACCTGTGCTTATTAAGCTCAGCCAACAAAGCGCTTTGTTTAGCGGCGTCTTTGGGATTGGCGTCGGCTTCTGCAATGAGGCGATCAAGCCGTTTTTCCTGACGCCAAAAGGGCCACCAATTGAACCAACCCGAAGCCACCGCTTTGTCCATTCCCCTTTTAACCATTGCCCAAACTCCCATTAAAAACACCACGGCAGGGATTTTGCTTTTGAGCCCTTCTTTTTCCACCAAGTTATCATTCAGCCTATCAGTCTCCACCACATTCTCAGTTTCCCCGTCGATGTTGTTGACTTCAGCTCCCTCGCTAACATTCACGAACTCATCGATGGCGGTGGGGTTTTCAGAATCCGAAATTAAAGCTTCGGGTTTGGAATCTTCAACATGGGTATCGAATTTGGAGCCGGAGTTAACGTTTTCGGGAAGCAATGTGCAAGCGATTGAGAAAGGACGTGCATAAAATGGGGAATTCAGAAAAGTAGAAGGGAAAGAGTGTTTGGGAACAGAAGAAAGATTGGAATGAGGGGAAGAAGAACGGCGAAAGCGTGGTTTAGGAAGAGAAGGCCAAGGATTGCAGATAAGGGAGGCTTGGAGAGAAAGGGTCATTGCTTAGGGTTTAACGGAAGAAGAGAAAGCTGATTGAGTTTGAAGTTGGGGAAGGGAAGGAAGAAAGAAGAGAGATGGAAGGAGGGAGTTAAGAGCCACGAGATTAGCAGATGAGATTACAGTAGCCAACCAACGAACAAGTGAAAAACCTTATCTCCATTCGAATTGGCGCCGGCTTGTCACTTCACCTGCTTCTGCCCGTAAATTTTTTTTTCAATTTTCCCCCTTTTACACGACCAAGTGGATATTTTGGCTTTTTTTTTATAAAAATAACCCGAAAATTTTTATTAACTATAATAATGACCCATTTCATAGTAAAAAAATGGGTCATTTTTATAATTAATCAAAAATTTTAAGTTATTTTCATAAAAAAGCTGGATATTTTGAAAATTTTATTTTTCAAGATAAATAGAATTGTATATCTACATTAAAATATATTATATATTTGGATATGATATATTATTTGAGAAATATTTTAAAACAATTTTAAAATTACAATTTTAAATATGAGTGGTAGTAAGGTAAATTCGTAAATTTTAGTTAATTATCGAATTACATGCTATTAAATTTGGGTTTTTCTTATAAGGAATGAAGTTGGTAGATTGAGTTCAAACTCTTACAAAAAGGAGCTAAATTGAAATAAAAAGTAAAGAGGAGGGCTTGATTGAAAGATCAATATCAAAATTTAATCTCTAATTTAAATCTGATTTCTAAAATTTTAATTTATTTAATGATAATATTTAGGAAAAATCTAACAGTTTCAGGGTGAGTTTGGACGGGCGGTGCGTTTACCTGCGGTTAGTGTAAAAACAGCGGTGGCGGTGAGATTAGATACTGTAACGATACTGTAATGTGAGACAAAAAGTAAGCTAAACGCACCGCACCGTACCGCACTCAATCGCCCATCCAAATCCACCCTCAGTCAATTGAACACACAGTTAGTTCCCGGCAATTAAATAAAATTCTTTCTGTTTTCCTTCTTGCGTTTGTTCTATTATGCAGTTTCAATTTTTTTATTTTACTTTCAATAATTTTGGCTTATTTTCCTTTCAAGCCCCCTCCCCTTTCCACTTTCCATAAATCCATTTAAATCACTTACATACTCTATCTAACATGATTTATTTCATGCTTAACTAAATCCCCTTTTTAGCCTTAGTCTAGTTGCCACTCCGATAAAATAATCGTGAGATATGAACGCACACTAAATACTTTGTGACTCGATATTCGCTATCTCTCCGATATATGAGATAGTACAAATTCGTCCCTTAAAGTTGATTCGATTTCAATTCAAAAAGCACAGTTAGGTTGGAATCATTTAGTGTACAGTTGGGAAGTTGAATCGCTCGTGCTGTATTCAAAATCCCACGAATAAATTGGCGTGTATAATTGGAAAAAGCTAGTTGGATTCCATCATGGAAGATAGTGATCGGATTTAAACGACCTACACGATTGAGGCTATAATTCGAGTTGGGCTTTTTCAGATCGTAAGGCTGTCGAAGTCTTAAATTACGAGTACGTGTCGCATGGTTAGCAATTCAACAATGGTCGATTTGCAGGTCGTACCGGAATCGAATACGAGAGGAAGAGTTGGCGGTTTGAGGCGTCCTCAATTGCTATAACCAATTTATCGGTTGGAATGAAAAAATTAGTTCAAGTTTAGAGCATACTGAGGCTAAGGCTAAGCTTTAAAAATATTTTATTTACCAATTTATTTTATTTTGCAATCACATTTTTTTGCTTTATTTTATATACATATATTTTTTCTTTTCTCTTAATATTATTATCTTTATCAAATAAAACCCCTTTTTTGTTTCCAGCATTGCAACGCACAGGTCATGGGCACAACTATTACCACGACAGTAATTCTGGTCATGAGAAAAGGTGAAATTGGATAACCAGTTTTTGTGGATTTGACCCTATTGCTCTATATTTTAATTTACTATTATTTTGTCGTAGAAATTTGTATTTGGTGATTTTAATGCCCATCAAGGAGCCTAGTGGGAACCTCCAGAGGGTGAACAAGTTAAAGTAAATTTTGATGCATAAGAAACAATTGAGGGTTTGTGATGGGTCATGTGTTTACCCAAAAGAAAATATTTGAGATCCAACAATGGCAGAAGCACACGCATGTTTACAAGCGGTTATTTTTGCATATGAAATGGGTTTCAGCGATGTATGCTTAGAAGGAGATGCACTCAAGGTCCTAAAGAAACTAAGAACACTAAGGAATGATAGATCAGTCATAGGTAATACCATTAGTGAGATAAATAGTAGAGCAACCAGGTTTAAAAACTTTACCTCTCAATATTTACCACAAACAGCAAATGAAACAGTACACGAACTAGCAACATGGGGACGACGGTGCGAAACCTCGATCTATTGGATGGAAGAAGTTCCGCTAGATGTTGAGTCCATCATCACAAAGGAGCAACGGTGGTGAGAAAAGGCTTTTTCTCAAACTGAGTCCAGAGTGAGTTAGTTTATGTTTTTGAAAACTCCAAGGAAGTCAGGAAAATCTGAGGAGTTGGGACAAAAGGATTTAATTTGATGAATCAGGTGAAGGCAACTAGCTCCTATAGAATAGGTTTTCTGATGCAACGAAAGTAGAAGCGTCCTTTCAGGGAAAGATTTGAGGGTTTAGGTTTTGGGTTTGCGATTAGAAATTAGGAAATGTTTTGCTGATTGAGTTGTTTCTTTTTCTTAGTTGTTAAGTGTTTTCTTGTCAGTTTATTAGGGGTATCCGAGGCACCGCCCAAAGGTAGCAATAGGATAGTGTCAGCTAGTTGGTGGGCTGAAACAGTGTAGGGTTTTAGATTTTGTAACCAAGACTTTAATCCTTCATTCTTTAATGCATCGGTCATCTTTGATTCAAAAAAAATTACAATTTGAAAACATTTTAAATAATTTCGTATTTAAAATTTATTTGGTACATTCAAATATAATTGTAAAAATATATTAAAAATATAAAATTTTATATATAATTCTAAAAATTGACAAATAAATAGAAAATTAAATTTATTTTAAACAAATTTTAAAATTGGGATTTAAATATTTTATATAGGTTTTAAATAAATTAAATAGAAAATAATATGTTTTTTTTAATCCATAACAAAATATGTAGTTTTATATGGAAATATCTAACTGAAAGCACAAATCATAATATATTATAACATCAAATATTTTGGATTGAATTTATTTAAAACACTCTGACATACTAATGTGGTGGCGCCCTTCATTACCTGTAATGAAAGCTGCTTACTCCGGAACGATGATCTTAGAAAATACCACTTTGAATCGATTAGCGATAACCTTAATTACCAACTTATAGAGGACCAAACATAAGCTTATTGGTCTAAATTGTGCATAATTCTCTAGATTAGCAACCTTCTGTATAAGAACAATAAGCAAATTATCGAACTATAAGTCAATGATTTGACCAACGAAGACCTACTGATCCCATTCACAAACTGCCCCACCAACCAAGTCCCACTGATTTTGGAAGAAAAGTGCATGAAAACCATCACTTCCCAGTAGCTTAAAAGGAGACATGTCAAACATTGTTGTCTTGATTTCTTCCTTTGAAACCTCTCTTCCTAATAACATAATATCACTATGGTCCAACATCGGAAAAGAATTTATAGGTAACGTTGGCATTTGATTTGGTCTTTCCCCATACATATTCTGAAAATACTTAGTCGCCTCATTCTGAAGATCTTCTTCATCATATAGCCAATCTCCATTCGCATTTTTTTAGACACGTGATTCGATTATGCTTTCTTCTTTGCAATGCGCAGGCATGAAAAAACTTGGTATTGCAATCTCCTAAATGAAACCAATCACATCTTGCTTTCTATTTCCATAATAGCTCTTCATTTTGTAAAACATTTTCAATCTCCTCTCGAATCTGAAATTCCAATTGAACCAAATAATTTGAATTCAATTTTTCTAGAGCTTTCTGAGTTCAAGCCAATTTCTGTATCAACTGTCTTTTATGAACATCTAAGTGTCCATACACCGTCCTATTCCAATTCCTAATGGACATGGTAAATCGTGACATAGATTCTACCATATTTCCGTTAAAGTCTCAATTATCTCAAACAAAATTATTAAAACAAGGATGCTCCGCCCAACTAGCTAGAAACCTAAAATGACGCCTTTAGGCATAAGGACTCTCGATTTAAGGGACAGTAATAAATGTCTATGATCATATTTCAATTTGGGGAGATGTGTGATTGAACTATAAGGAAAAACATTACTCCAAGCATAATTCCCAATAGCTTTATCCACACACTTGAAAATGGCCCATATGCCATGTAAAATTAAGACACTTAAACCCCAAATAATGTAAATCAACTTCTTCAAGGAAATTACCAAACAACAAGCATCTCTGTTGACCTCCTCTATTTTCATTAGGAGACCGTGTGGCATTAAAATCACCAATCCCGAGCAATGGAATAGAAGTATTTGGAATGACTTTTTTGAGATCTTCCCAGAGGCTCTTCCTTTTTCATCTATCAGGACTCCCATAAACGAAAGCAATGAGAAAGGACTATCAAATAGTACCTTTGAAGACTTGTGCCAAGATAAATTGAGGATGATTACACATTGTTTCTACTTAGACTAAATCCTTTCAACCAACCCAAATACCACTAGAAAAACATATTGCCTCCATTTGATGGGAATGTTAAAATCCTAGCTTCGCAATAATTCTATCTGCCTTATCACCACTGACCCTTGTTTCAAGTAGAATTATAATATCTGGATTATGTTCCTTGTTATATTCCCGAAAAATCCGCGAGAATTTAACACTGACACAACCTTGACAATTTCAAGAAAAAATTTTAAATTTATAAGGAAAGTATGAGAGATAAAACCATACCTTACTGCTTGAGGCTCATGGTTTTATCCATAAGCTCTCATTTTGTGCTCCCAATCACTGGTCGGACTTTCGTGCTCAATCGAGCTCTAATTAGTTCAGCTATTATATTCATCGAATCCGTTAGAGGAACCTTTGAATTTTCAGCAACTTTAAAACGTTGCCCACGATCTTTAATTATTCGATTCAGTCTCTTCCCGCTACGAATTTGGCCGCTTTTGAACCTAGAGCCCCGTCCTTTAACAGCAGAAGACGTCACAGCTCCAATTATGAATTTCACCATTTCCAGGTTCATTGTTTTTTTTAAAAGTGTCCACTGAATGTTTTTAGTATTTAGAACTGCATCATTTAGCTTAATCCTTCAAAAATAGGATTAAGACAAACAGTCATTGTTTAAGAATTAAAAAAATTATTAGGAGAATTTAAAATTCCAAAACATGTTTGGAATTTATTGATTATAGAATTTGCAATATTAATAAAAGATGGAAGGTTTTATAACATCCTTGGAAAAATTACCACATAAGGACTTATTTAGTTCAAAATCATAAAATTACCACATAAGGACTTATTTAGTTCAAAATCATATTTTCTAATAATTCCACTTTGACCCCTTTAATTTTACTAACTATACAATTTAGTCCCTAAATCTCAATTAATAATTCTGTTAAATTAATCTCACCTAAATTCTAATTAGAGACTAATTACCCCCTAATAATCTCTAACCATCACCGTACTCACTCTCAGAACCCCTTTTGGTTAAACTTTCTAGAATGACTCGGTTTAAGAAATATGACCCAAAATTAACTTTTTCGACACCAGCGAGAAATGAGTCATTACATAATGAGATTTTTAATGTTTTTAATTAACTTTAATATTTGGTAAAGTTAGAATAAGGAGATCAGCACTGAGATGTGAAAAGCTTAGCGTTTAGGTTTTTAATTCCGTGCGCAAGTCATAATTGGACCAAAGAGTTTGTGGTCAGTTGCAGCATAATCTAAAAGTCTTTGCATATTTCCTTAAATTTGTAAAGACCCTTGAAACAATATAGTTTGACATGTACTTAGGATATGTTAATTGGTTGATTCAGTTACTTTGGTTCTATTTTGAAACTAATTGATTATTCAGTTGAATATTTTGAAATGATTTTATTTTTACAAGTACATTTATAATGTCATATAGTTGTTTAAAATTTATGTTTTTATGTGTAATAATTGGAAGAAAGATTGAACAGATTGTTACGATGATCAATGTGATATTCCAGATTCGAATGAATTGTCGAGTCAGATTTTTGTAGTGTAATAGGAACTCTTCAAGTTGCTTCATCGATATTGTCTTCCCCTTCAGCTGTTGGTAGTTGAAGTAGAATCATTGAATTCATCTTAACCATTTCAACAGAATTGGTCTCAACCTCCTCATACAATAGTTCATCCATATCAAGATCATGAATCAATCTTTCATTATTAGGTTCCACTACGTCTTTAAACGAGGCTTTGGTATCAATTTATAGGGAATCAAATCTGGATACTAAAGAATCTAATAATAGACTCAATTAGCATGATTTGATTAGGGAAGATTTATTTTACAAACGGTCACGTTCTAGAAACCTTAACTTAAAGTGACAAGGTCTCACTCACCACCGTGATTTAAAAATTAAAAGATACAAAATATCACCACTTTTAAATACCTCATACTAATAGAAACTATATAAGGTTGTTTAATTGTTGTTGATCCACCAAGAACAAGAAAATAAAGGAAATTTACAAAAAAGAACAAATTTTTACTCAAATTCTCATATCACCTTTTCATTTACACCGTTAATCTTATATAGGCCACTTGAGACATCCCCCAAGCATAGGTTCACAAATTACATGACAAATTAACACAAAGCATTGAACAAAAGAGTTTATTTATTAACTTGTTCAGATTCAATCCTCTTAAATAGTTTTCAATAAAACAATCATAACTCTTTGTAGAAAATTCTTGAAGTCACATTATTTGTTTTGATGAAAACTAGACTTCCAAATCTTTCGCACATGTCCGACTTGTGAGTCTGTACAAACTTTAATTTGAATTTGATGAATGAATCTTGGGCTTTTAACAACTTTGAATTTTGGCCATCTTTTGTTTCTTCTTCAAAAGTCTTCTCATCTTGCGGTCATTAGGCTTTCAAAGCTCTAGATTCAACGCTTCAGTTTGGGCCATAGTAGTTAGCAAACTCAATATATGTTCCTGCATTAACTATGCACAGAGTATACGGAAGGTGTGGCGTGGTCTTCCACCTCCCAAATTCATTGTTTTTACTTGGCAACTCCTCGAAGAGCGCATCCCTATTAAGATGAAGCTAGTCAAGTGAGGCATCAATATTGACAACAACACTTCCTGTCCGTTTTGCAATAAATCAGATGAGTTTATTTTTTCATTTACTTTTTGCTTGTGATGTGATTGTGCCCGTGTGGCAGTAATGGCGTTTCGCATGGTAGGTTAACTTACCCAATGTTGTTGTCAATGCTTAGTTTGAGGTGTGGTGAATGATATTTTATGAGAGTCTGGTCACAAAGAAATGAATGTATTTTTAACCGTAAGGTGGTGGATCAGGGGCAACACTTAAGGCTCGCTTGGTGATGGAACGGTTGATACATTTATGAAAACCTAAGCCTATTTTGGTTCAAAAAGGCTCCATGGGCACGTAAAGAGAATCTGCCCCTCCCAAAGGATCCATAAAGTTCAATGCGATGGAAATGGATTTGTGTTGTGTTCTTTTTCAAGCATTCTCCCGAGATCGACTTGCAATTTAATTGTACAGTGCAACAGCAACAACGCCATTCAAGAAAGATGAATGCGACTGGAGGATGTTTCCAAAGTCAACAATAATAAAGATGCAAACCTGCTAGCAAAACGGGCGCTTAGTTTGGTCAGTATTGCTACTAAGTCTATGTGTTTGGTTGTTGTATAGTCACCTTTTCGATTGGTACCTTGGGGCTTTCATTCCTTAGCCCTATCAAAAATAAAAATGGACGCAGCCAATTCAATTCTTGTAAAACCGAATCCAAATAACTTACGAGCTCCGTATGTCTAGTTGATCGCCTCTCTTCACCCTAAAGCCGAGATGCAGGGACAGCATTAAAGAGAGTGATCTTACGCCATTTATGACTTAACCTTTTTCTCCTTTCAACGGGAATGCCTGCAGGAAGCAAATAAACTAGCCTGTATCGATAGCATTTTCCACTAAACTTCGACCAAATCTGCAACTAAAAGCTATAACCCTCATGACAAAACCCCCAAAGCCAACTCTTTTGAACTCCAATAAAGACGATCCATTATATACCCAAATTAACAAAAATTTGGTTCTGCTGAACAGCAACCACTCCCCTTTTTGTTCGACTGAAGAAACTTTTATAATATTTGTGGTTTTTGATCAAGTAGAGACAGGGAATCCAGCACATAATGTTAAAATCAAAGGAGAGAACAATAACAAATGGATGGAATGCAGTGTGAATGTATCTAGAAGATGGAAGACCAACAATTGCCAGTCCATCTCTCAAGCCTCCGAAGATACGAAAGCCCCGAAGCTTCATCCATGGCAACTATGGCCACCACCTTACAACTGTCAGCTCCCTGACTTTCAAAGATCAATGGGTTCTGTCCGGTCCTGCACTGCTAGCCCTTCTGAAACATCTGCAAGAGATTTGAGATTGCACTTGATCAAAGCTTCAACAAAGTAGCATGTCTCATCCTTTGTGTTTCCCTCGGGCACATCCACCACAAAGGATTCAATGACTAGAGTCCCAGGTCTGCCATCTATGATCTCTGGATGGAGTGAGATGATTGACGAGTAGTTCTGGATTTAAAAAGAAGAAAAAGTTCAAAGAATAAGACACACCCCAAATCTTCATTTCACCATGGTAAGCTTAAAATTGAAACTTCAACCTTGACTAGCCACTAATGAACTAAAGCTCTTCAAAAGATAATTCACCACCAGTTTTTGCTGCAACTAACCCGTTGATCAGACGTTCACATTGTTCTTTTACCAGATTTTCACAATAAAAAGCTTCCTTGTTGAATATTCGAACATGCATATTTTTATGAACCTTGACGAATCTTACAATCATCATGGAGGATGAATCGTAAAAAATAAAAATAAAAACAGGATAAAAAGGTTAAATCAGGAAAAAGAAAAGAAATCCCTACCTTAAGTCTATGATCCCCACCAATAATCCGGATGCTGAGGATATGCTCATCATCATCAAGGAGTTCGAGTCTTTCGGTGCTTGTAGTAGCCGGTAGCCCTGACTTGACATCAACTTCTCTAAGACTCCCAATTTCAAGGTTTCCTTGTGCAACACACCGGCTGACAAAGGGTTTATACTTTTGAGGTTGGTCAAATCGCCTCACCAGAGACCAAACCTATAAAAGGAAAAAAAGCAATACAAAATTCAGATTCAATCAGGGTAGAAGATTACAAATTCACAAAAATATAAGAATCAAGCTAGTGAGGAACCCATTGTTTCTACATGATCTGAATATAACTACTATAAGCTATCTATCTTCCCCCCTTTCTGTCATATTCTTCCTCCAGTACAGAACACCTCTAAATTACTAACCATTCATTTGATATGTGCAAAATGGAGAAAGAAAAGGGTGAAAAGAAAAAGATAAAAGAAAAGGTTCCAGCATATGCCTTGCGGCATTCCCATTGGTAAGAAATGCAACAATCTGGAATATAAATTGAATTTCATTCAATTAAATCTTAACCTCATGGTTCCTAAACAAAGCAACTATACAGTGGAAACGTATTTATCCTACAAATACCTTTAAACAACCCAATCAAAGAAACACAACAAATTTGTTCAAACAGTTTCAGAGAATAGTGAAGAGACTGATTTTGTTAACAAATAAAAGGAATTAATAATATAAATCTCAAATTTAGGATTTATTGATACTCAAAATATCAAAGAAACAAACGACTTAATCTAATATTTGAGTAGCTCCTTCGCATTTAAACTAAGCAACATGATATCTGTTTCGATCGCGAGAGATAAATCTTTGATTGTCGTATTTAAAAATAATCTTATTTAACTCAACAAATCAACCCATACAAGAGATTCTTCATCTCAACATCAATGCAGTGAGTAAGAGTTAAGGAAGTTTATGTAAACCAGTACAGAAAATGTAGAAAATTAGATTCAATCTTCTTTCTTCTGTTTCCATGAATAAATAAATTCAATCAAACCAATCAAGATTCAAAGAACTAACAGAAAATCATCACAGATCAAGATTAACTTCTTCAAGAGAACAAAAATCGAACATTGAAATACGTATACATATCACTCGGAAAACATGCAAAAATAAAGATTAAAAAGAAATCACTAATCAAGAAGGCCATAAAAGAAGAACATATCTTCGTAATAAATCAAAATCGCAAAGACAGTCGGAAAGAAAAGAGAACGAAATAGCGATGCCTATGAGTGAGAAGTCAGAAGAGAATTTTCTTGAGAAAGATGAGTTGAAAGGAAAAACCACAAAAAAAAAAAACGTAATCAACGGGAAAGAGAGTTACGAGAGGAACAGGAGCTTTGATCCGCTTGACGACGGCAGAACTACACTGATTCTCTCCAGTCTCATGTCGATGATGTCTCCTTACAAACTCAGTCGCCGCCACCGCACCGGCACTCCCAAATCCATTGCTATTCCCATTCATTTTCTCTTTTCCTCTTATCAATCCAAACACGCACACTTTCCTCTTACGCTAACAAACAAAGATAAAGAAACACTCAAACTCGTCTCCAGCGATCACGATTCGGTGACCGACCGGGAAGAGTCACCGACGAATCTTCTAGAGCCTATTAAATCTGGTTTATCTCAAGAGAGAGAAAAGAAGCAGCAGCGTATGAATCAGCAGCATAAAAAGAAAGAGAAGGTACCTGAGTTCTTCCACCTCTAAGCCCCCTCCCTAATCCCTAGCTTCTACCTCATCACCTGAAATCATAAAATTATTAATAAAAAAGACAACGCGTTTCGATTTATTACTGAATCACCTCTTATAACTTGACATTGGATTAGGTATGTTATTACGAGAATTGCCACGGATTTTGTCTGCTTCTTCTTTTGTCTTTTCCTGCTTGACCAAACTGCCCGCGTTAGTTGTGTTAAATGAGGGAAATCTAAAGTGGCGGTTGGAATTTTAATTGTTAGTTTGTTATTTTTATTAAGATTATTATTTTTTAATATTTTTATTTATATTTATTTTTTATATAATTTCTAGAATTATTAATACTCTCTTTCTAGCCCTTAAATAAAAGATAATACATTTTAACTACTCAAATTCTTATCTTCCTACATAACAACAATTCAGTTAATCCATTATAACTAATTATTTGAATTGGTGCCTATCATTAAAAATTCAGTTAATCCGTTAATAGGTTGTTGACTTAATTTTATTTTATTTTTATTTTGACTAAAATTACACATTTTTTATAATTAGTTCAAAATATTTTTGGATTTATTTGCTATATAAGACTAAAGATTAATAGTTTTCTATTTTCCATCTTGTTGTTTGTATTTTGGAAAAGTCATACAAGAAAATGATGATAGTTTTGGCTTGATTGTTTGACTTCTTCAAAATACTTCTTCTAGTTTCTTACTTGTATAACCTTATCACTAATTTGTTTTCTCTTTAACATTTTTAAAGAAAACATGCAAAGGAAAAATAAAAGAAAACACTCAAAAATCCCTTTAAAGAAAATCTTAAAATTTTCTTGAGTACCCTCAAGATCATTCATTCATTATTAATGTAAAATATAAGAATTATTTATATCGAATTAAAAATAAACTAGGAGAATCATTGTTTTTATCAGTAAAGTTGAACACCCAAAACACATAAAGAAAATTTCAGAATTAAAGGAAAAATAAAGTTTTCGTAAAGAAAAGGAAAGGAAAAACGTATCATGGTAAGATCAGATCTTGAAGAAATTGTTAGTGATATTTGAGAAGCATATAGCCAAATCTAACCAGAAACCATTATGTACAAATAAACACTATGAACATAATACTCATTGTAAAACTATAAGTCAAACAAATAAATCAAAATTATCCTCGTTTTTATTTGCTACTTTTCCTAGAAAACAACAAACAAAAGAAAATTTACAAGCTTTAGTCTTACGTTGCAAATACTCAAAAAAAATTTTATTTTTGACTAATTACAAAAAGGTCCCTAACTTTAGTCATGTTGGGGATCAACCCAATTAAGCAATTAACAAGTAAAAATAATAGAATAATTTGAGAAATTAAACACACAAATTTAACGTGAAAAATCTCTCTAAATAGGATAAAAATCACAGGAAAAAATAATTTTACTATAATGGCAAAAAAAACAAAGAATACAAAAGATGGAGATAAAAACTAAACCCTGAAAATAAAGAACCCTCAAAACGTAAACACAAAATTCTCTAAATGTGTTATGAGTTCTAATCTCTAATGGGTGTATTTATAGGCTAAATTCATAGGTCAAATAATAATAAAATAATCTAGATTAATCGAGTTTGATTGAAACAAATAAATAGAGTTTAACTGAAAAATTATTTCTCAAATTTGATGAAATAAGAGTCATACTCAACAAGTCAAAAGTAAACAAAATGGAACATCAACAATCCATTAGTGGATTAATGGAATTTTAACGATAATGACCAAATTGAGCAATTATCTTAATTATTAGAGTGACTAAATTTTTTTTTTGAAATGACCAAAATAGTAACGATGCTATTTTAAAGTAGCATGCGATATAATTTCCTTATTTTTAATTACTGCTAATTTTTAAGGCTTAACTCATCCCATCTTGCCATTTTTTTCCCTTGGAAGATCTGTCTAAATAATTGTTTTCAAGTTGAACTTATTTTACAAAAAATTATATCCCTTAAAAAATTCTATCGTGTCATATAAACTTTTTAAAAATAAAATTTTAACTTTTTATTTCATTTTATCTTGTACATTATTTATTTCTCTTTATTTTATTTTTATTTTTCCTTTCTGTTTTTAATTTTTTATAATATTTGGCAATATCAATTGTGCTCAAATTCATATTTCTAAAGTTGAGGTACTAAAATTAATTCTATTTTTAAATTTCATTACTTGCTTGCTTAATTTGATGGGATCTAAAAATTCTTTCATTAATCAAAATTAATGTTTTTATAATAAAATTAGAGCCATCGAGATACTAATTCAAGATAGGAGTTGAATTAATTGAGTTACAAATCGATTTTATGGTGCTAAAAACAATTAACCCATTTTGTACCGATCATGGATTAATGAGATCATTAAAAACTTCATTTATTTTAGATTTCAAGTACTTTGATGGAATTAAAGAGATTTTATTAAAACAACATTCTAAAGGTACATTTTAAATTAATTAAGTTATTATATTCATAAAAATTAAATTAAATATAAAAGTAGATAGTTTTATTTACAACTTTGCAATAAATTTATACCGACATATAACTACTTTAAAAAGTAGATTGAGTTTTAGCTTAATTGGCATAAACATTGTTATCAATGCAGGATGACATAGATTTAAGTACGCTGAAGCACATCATCTTTCTATTTATAGGTTGGGAATGGACTATAGATAGTTCCAAGCATTGCATCAGAAAAAAAAATGATCGGAACTTATAATGAAATTATGGGTAAACAATAAAAATAGTCACTTTTGTTTGTCTGAGATTACATTTTAGTCACTTATGTTTGAAATGTTACGTTTTAGTACTTACGTTATCGTTCTGTTACGAAGTAGTCACTCTACCGTTAAGCTCTGTTACCTCCCTAATAGCAATCATACGGCGCAGTCCAAATGGGTTTTAAATGTCAATTTGGATGTCCAGTTGCTGGGATGAAAATAATTTTTTAATTAATTAAATTTAATTTGGACAACCACGTAGGACATCTAAGTTGGCATTTAAAACTCATTTGGACTACCATGTAGGACCGCTTTTAGGGAGGTAATAGAGCTTAATGGTAGAGTGACCACTTCGTAACAAAAAGAAAACGTAAGTGACTAAAACGTAATATTTCAAACATAAATGACTAAAATATAATCTGAGACAAACAAAAGTGACTATTTTTATAGTTTACCCTAAAATTATTAAAAAAATATTTTAAATACCCCTTGCTTGGTAGGGAGGAAAATGCAGGCTCCTTTATGAGTCCATCTACTAGGAGGCCAACCTCATTATGGTTGGGTAGCACGAAGTTGTATTAGGAGAGGTCAGTTTTGAACTTTTTGTTATATTTATTGGTCTCACATTTTTTGGTATATTTATTTATTTGTTTTTGAAAGATTTATGGTTGCCGACTACCATAAAAAATAATGCAACATTTACTCTTTGGTAATTTTTTTCATATTAATACCTAAATTTAGTAAATTTTTTAATTTTGATCTCGACACTTTATAATTGTGTCACATCTTTTTTATAAATTTTATAAAAATTCTAAATTTTAAATGATGACGTGGCATATTTTTAGTGTATTTATGACAATGATCAAAATTGGGACCCAAAAAAGTTCAGTGATTGAGTTGTGAAAATTGCCAAATTTAGGGATTAAATGATGTTTTATCTCTAAAAATTTTAACTTAGTTTTTAAATTTTAAAATTTTTAATTGAGTTTTGAACTATAAATAATGTTTTAATTGAGTTCTTAAATTATAAGTATTTGTTGATACACAACGAGGTTATAAAAATTATTGATGGTTCACATGATGGTATTGAGAGTTGTACAAGGTCGTTCAAAAGGCTTTAAAGAATGATAACAGGTTTTGAAGAGATCTTGGTCAAGGTTGAGTAAAAAAAATCAGAAACCAATCTGAATCGAGGTGTTTTGACACTTTTTGAAATATAAATTAAGCAATCGTGATTATCCGAACCGAAGCAAATCGAACCAAACAGAATTCTAATTTTATGTCATTTATAATAATTTCAATATTAAAATAGTGAAAATAACTTCAAATTTTTGTATAAAATATTTTTCAAAAAGATATTGTATAAGAGTTATTGATTTTCTTTATTTACATGAAAAATACTTTTTTTAGGAATATTTATAAAAAGAACTGAACCAAAATATTTCGAAAAATCTAGAAAACTCAATTGAATCAAAACGAACTCACCCCTAATCTTAGTAAGGTTTTTTAGTATGAAAAGATTTATTTTCTTCTTTCAGTCAACCATGAAGATCTATATGCCTTTGTGTAGGTACCATTAAACATCTGTCTTGATGGGGAGAAACAACTAGTTGAGTCGTGATGGGTTTATGACACTCCACACCTGACTTGATCGTTAGATTTGAATATGAAATGTTATATTCATTGCCGGTGCAACTTATATTAAACATACATAACATTCCATATATTTAGATCATATAAACATATTTCAATCACAAGATAATCATTTAATGCTTAAATGAGGTTAGATACGAGCTTAGAACTCAATTCAAAACTCTTATAAATTTTCATCATGATGTCTTGAGACAGGGGCCTATATGTCATGAGGCGATCTATATTATAATTTTAGAAATTTTGTTTCGATGTTTACATTGTTGGAAAATTTTGATTTAAAAAATAATAATTTTCAGTCATAGTTGAAAATTAAAATTTTAAAAACCAAGTCGGTTTGCGATATTTATGGTAATAAACTTTTCCTAAAAAGTACCTATGCTTTGAGCGAGACGGATCCTAGACGTTCTTGGCTTTCAACCGAACGACCTTCTCTGCTATTCTTGTACCACAAATTGCTTCAAGTGCGGGCTCAAATAATCATAAACCAAACACAGAACCAGTAACAATTTATTACTTTCGGTAGGAAAGTAATTCTCTCTCAATAGAAACGATTAAATTATAATTCAAGAAAATAGAATTTATTCTTAGAAAATAAATTATCACTACTTTTGACAAAATAGCAATATTTGAAACTTCATTAAAACTCTTATAAATATCTCTACTAGTGTTATCTATTTACATGTAGAGATAGGAGAATCCTAGTTGAATTAGTAAACACAAATAATATTTATTTAATAGAAAATAGTATTTTACTCTATGTAGAGTGGGAGAACGACACACTCTAGTAAATAATACTAGGATGTTGTCCCTTATTATGATTAGGGATTTGGGTCTCTCTTGTATTTTGTCCAATTATATATGCTTTTGAACTTTTAATTCAACAATTTATAATTTAATCTAACCCAATTCTAATTACATTAAAGTCATTACAACTTTACCGTAAAAATCAATGAGGAAATACATTTAATCTTCATATTCAATAAATTCATAATGACTGATTACTTTAATTCCATTTTTGAACTTCAATTATTTAATAAATTAAATAATAATTCTAAAACTTAAATTAATTCTCAAGTCATTTTTATACTCAATGAGAAAACACACTCATCTGTGAATGTGACCCATTTCTCTAACTTCATCATTTTAATTATGTTCACTTGGTTCTACATTCAATTCATTTATGGTTTCAATGAGCTAGCAGAGGGACTGATTGGAGATATGTAATTAGGGTTCAAATAATTTATAATTGAGTTCCAACTTTTCACCTATTAATTATAAACTTATATAATCATGAAGTCATTCCACAATAGAATCGTGATTGAGCTCTCCCCTGTTACATACCATTAAGAAAGCTACTTAATCAGTGCTCGTCCAATGAACTTCTCATCAGCGTGTTACCCTAATGAGATATCATTGATAAATTTGTTCTTCCAATGTTATTCTATTTTATCTCATGGTAATGATTACATCTTCCTTCATAAAAAGTCAATTACTATCAAATAATAATTAAGTCATTTATCACAATGACAAAAAATCCGTGACCATGTTTACTTTTCATCTATCATGTAATATCGATGAGAATATATCATTTATCCATTAGTTGGGATATGAATTCTACTATTGTGAATAATGCTACATATTGTAGAAGTTGTACAACAATTGCACCAACTTTCAATTCCTTATCTATTTAAACTCGAGCTTTTACTTACATCAAAGTATACGAGTCACACATACATAGTCCATCATCCACTCAAGATCAAGGTATGTCACATTGTGAACATCACAAGTGAATAATACAAGTCACATCTATGTCTCTATCTTTTGGGAGTCATTCTCTTTGTTAAACCAAGTTTTATTTGATAATATGTTTTGATATAACAAATTAAAGTGTTTTTGAATAAAAATTAAAGTTGAACAAAATTGGAAAAATGATAAAATCAAGTTAAAACTGTTTCAATTGAGTTAAAACATTTTCAATCATGTTAAAATTGTTTTTAAACAAGTCAGTATTATTTCAGGCCAAAAAGTAAGTATCGATAGTTTTCAAAATATCGATACCCATTCTAAAATCGATACCAATTTGACATTATGTTTTCAGTCAATTAGAAAAAGTATCGATACGTTTTACCATATATCGATAAATTGTCTTTGGTATCTGTCGAAACAATTTTTAAATTTGAAAAAACGGGATCGACTTTTAAAAATGGAGTCGCCACCGATCTTTTATTGAGGTGTGATCGGATCACCTTAAACATAATTTTAGGTCTGCGAATTTTGAGAAAACAGGTTCGGGAGTCTATTACGCACGAGGAAGGGTTAGCACCCTCGTGACGTCCAAAATTGTTACCGAATTGATTAATTAATGTCTTAATGTCGAAACTTTGAAAAGATTTTAAAATACGATCCTTTTGAGTAAAATGAATTGGACGATGAGATTTATTTATTTCAAGGGAATAAATCGTCACACTCAATAAGTTAGAGTGCAATATTTTAAATCCTTGAAATTAAATTTATCTTTTGACTTTTAAAATCTATGCATTTGAGAAGGATATCCGACTATTTGGGTCAAATGAGAAAATCAAAACCCAGTAAGTTAGGACTCGGTTTCACAAAATTCCTAAATATCGAATATTGCCTTTATTTTCATTTATTAGAAAAGATCCTCGTCTCGAGAGAACAATATGTCATATCCAATGCGTTAGGACACCACATATTGAATTCTCGAGAATGAGCTTTTTATTTATGTTTTAATTAAAAGGGATATTCGGTTTCTTAAATCTCGAGAAAGATTGGAATCCAGTAAGTTAGGACACAATCTTTTCGAGGATATTCCAAATTCCAAGTGTTGCGTTATTTTGAAAGACATGTATAAAATAATTTTGATATTTAAATCTTTTGAATGAATAAAAAAACGATTGTATCGTAAATTAAAGCATACACTAAGGAATAATGAATAATCAATAAATACAAGCAAACAAACATAACAACAATAATCTCTATTGTACATCATGCTAATATCACTATCTACATTCAAAAACTAATAAAAAAACGAGTCAATTAATGCAAATACGAACCAAATGTACGAGTTTTGAAATAGCTAAAACAAATGACATGAAAGAAATGGGAATTGTAAATCAATAAAGTATACGTACAAAAATTTAAAATAAATAATATACTAGAAATTGAAATAACCAAAATAAATAACATTATATATATGATATAGTAGGTGTCAAATGTTGGGATAAGTAGAAATAAAAAATAAAGAATTTGAAAGAAATAATGTGTGTATATATATATAGAGAGAGAGAAAATAAGAAAAATATAAAACTTGTAGTCTATAGAATATTATATAGGTATGTATGTATAATGAAATAATTTAATATAAACATTGAATATGTATAAAATAACGTTGTATAAGAATATTAGTACGTAATATTTACATGCAGAATATATAAAAGTGGATTTTAAAAGAATATTATAAAATAAAAGTTGCTAAAGATATATACTATATTGATTGGTATGAAGAAAATGAAACAATATTCATTGTAAAGCTAAATGAAGATATGAGATATAAAAAAATAGTTTGAAACAATGATAAATAATAAGGTAATAATTTTATATAGAAAAGTAAGTAGAAATATAATCAAATATAATAATATTAATAACACAAAGCGGTAATAGTAATAATAGTAACAATAGTAATAATAATAATAATAATAATAAAATTTAATTATAATGATAATAATAACAGTAACAAAACAATCAGAAGGACTAATTTGCAATCAAGACTAAAATTTAAGAGCAAATTCGAAAATAAATACAATAGGTGCAAACCACATTGAACGCGCGAATAACTAAGGGGGATCAAAAGGGAAATATTCCCAACTCTCAAAACGCGGCGCTTTTGCGCTGGTCAAAAATATAATAAAAAGCAAATTAAAGGGCGAAATTTAAAAAAGAAAAGAACTGATTTGAACCCAGAACAAAAGAGAGAGGACCAGGAGTGAAATTATCCCTCCCCCTACCAAAACACGCGGATCTAGCCGCGGTTGGATCGGGTCATCGGGTTTAAGGGCCAATACGACGCCGTTTTGGGGCCACTGAGCAAGACCTCAAACGGCGTCGTTCTGATTCAATATAAAGCAAAAAAAAAAAACCCTAAACTAAACAGTTTTCAGCCACTTTGGATGCCATAGCCGCAAGGTTCAAAGATGAGACCTCTCACCTTTCGCCAGACTCCGATTACGGCGGAGTTAGCGGAGGCGCGATCACCAGGTAAGTCTCCCCCTTTTCTCTTTTATTTTATATTTCAAACCCTAGAATCCCCATCCAGCTCTGATTTAAACAGAATGGACGAGGATTTTGGTGGCGCACCAGCGAAGGTAAAAACCTCCCTTCTCCTCCTCTTTTATTTCCGTTTGGTGCCAAAGAAGAAAACAAAGAATCAAAAAAATAATAAAAAAAAAAGAAACGAAGAAAATCACCTCTTTGAACTTTTGATTTTTTTTATTGCTTTCTGATTCTCTTTTTTTTTTTTACAATGTTCGTGCCCCCTATACAAATTTTGTGTTTGGCCTTATATAGCCCAAAAAGAAATACAAAAATCCCTCCTTTTCTATTTTTCTTTCTTGTTACAATTTTTCATTCTCTTTCAATTTTGTTGTACTATTACGCCTCTGCTTGCTGCTTGGTTTCGTTTGCTGTAGGTCGTTGCAGGTGTACGGAGGCCGTACAGTGACGCGTGCGAGGAGCGGCTTGAAGGTGTGGTGGCGCACGCACGAGAGGAGGCCTGGCTCTGCTGCGGCACTGGAGTTTATTGTCTAAGGTTTATTTCTCAGCTAGGCTAAGTTGTTGGGCCTCCAATATTGGGCTAGGGTTAGCTAGTTTGGACTTTAGTAGGTTTTGGGTTTAATTTCTGGTATGTAATTAGGTAAAAATGATTTGGGCCACGTTGGGCCCATGTATTTGGACTATGGACTTTTAAACTTTGGCTTGGTTTATTTTATTAACGGGTCGGGTAAATTGGGCCTATTACAGTATCTTTGTAAACTAACTTTAATGGTCACTAAATTAAACATTAAATGCTAATAGTATCGATACTCGTAGAAAAAATATCGATACCTTTTGTTGTAGGTGAATTAGTGATCTGGCATTTTCATCCCAACAACTCTATTTATGTTTCCGACAACCACAACGATTGGAAATGAATTTGAGAGTATAAATACCATCTTCTAAAGGTCTTACAAAAAAGAAAAATCATCAAGTCAAAAGTTCAATCAATACAACCTCAGTGCTTAATTCTTTCATACTATTTTTATACACACTTGTGAGCCTTCATTCTTATTCTTTAGCTCAAGTATATTCTTGTTTATTTGTGCTTAATTGGCAAACATTCTGATCTTATAAGGATTACTTCTTAGTTTGCTATTTGTACTTACTCTTTGAGAGGGTTGAGTATTAAGGTTTGAGTAGAAACCTTAAGGGAGTTGAAATCTTAATATTTTGGGTAGAAATCTTAAGGGAGATTGTAAGGTTAAATCTTGTCCTTAAAGTTATCAAATTAGTGAATTTGAGAAAATTCTTAGTTGTAGAAAGCTAAGGTAATTGAGTTGGCAATTGGGGCCAAACCACTATAAATCGAAGTGTTCATTGACTTTATTTTTTTCTCAGCAACCACAAAATCTTTAAGAAACCAATTCACCCTCTATTGATGATTTCAAGTTGATCTTTCAAGCTAACAATTGGTATCAGAGTTAGTCTCTAAAGATGATTTAACAATTAAGAGAAGATCCTCAGAAAAGTTCAAATGATAATTAACTCATTCTATATCAATGAAATCTACTTTCGGGTCAATTTTCTTTGGTGAGTCTTAATCTGTCTCTAAACCTCCTTATTTTAATGGCACTAACCATTCCTATTGGAAGACAATGATGAAGTTGTTCATCCAAGCAAATAATCTTGCTATATGAGACATTATTATGGATGATCCTTCAATTCTATCCAAACAAGAAAGAGAGATTTTAGTTCCAAAAAGCAATAAGAAATGTGATGAGGAAGATAGGAGAAACATTCAACTCAATGCCAAGGCATGCACATTCTATTTTGTGCACTTGGTTCAAATAAGTATAGTAGAGTTTTGTCTTGTTCAAACGCTAAGGAGATGTGGGACAAGCTTGAAGTCACCCATGAAGGCACTAGCCAAGTGAAGAAGTCGAAAGTTAGAATCCTTACACTCAATTACGAAACTTTCAAGATGAAGTCCGAAGAGGAGATTAAGAAGATGTCTGATTGATTTACAATCATCATAAATGGATTGAAGTCTTATAGGAAGACTTATCCAAATGAAGATGTGGTAAGGAATATGCTTCGAATCTTATCTAAATCATGGGAAGCTAAGGTGACCGCAATTGAAGAAGCAAAAAATTTAGAAACATTGACATTGGATGAGTTCATTGGTTTTTCGCTTACACATAAGATGAAACTATGAAGAAGAAGGTTGGTGTTACTCTAAAATCCACCACAAATAAAGATAGTGAATCATGTGAAATGTTCATGAAGGCAAAAAGATATTCAAGATGTTCATGAACTCCAATAAAGGAAGAAGATTCCAAAAGATGGAGGAATTGAAACTTGAATTTACCAAGGAAAAAGATCACATTATTTGCTATGAGTGCAAGAAACCAGAACACATCAAGTTTGGTTATCCTCAATGGAAGAAGAAGAGGTCTAGCAAATAAAAACACAAGGCCTATGTTGCTGCTTAGAGTGATGAGGATTCATTTGATGAAGAAGATCAAGAAGTAGCCAACCTATGTCTTAAGGCCATCAATGGTTTTAAGGTAACGTCTAACTCATCTATTTCAAATTCTTATTCTTTTGATGAGTTGCAAAATGCCGATGATGAATTAGGCTTGAAGTTTGAATTAATGATTTCAAAATATAGGAAGATTGTTTCAAAATTAAAAGATGAAAATAAGTCACTCTCCAAAGACAAGCATGAACTTGAAAGTAAAATAAATGATATGCAAGCTATGATTCCAAGTACATAATTTCAATTTCACACTTCAAAGAAACAATTATTTACTTAAAATTTACTATATTTTTCAAATATTATTATTTAAAATTTTATATTATCATTCATAAAGTACACTAACTAAAATAACTAGTCTCATTGAACGATGTCATAACAAGTTAATAAAATTTGACAAAATAATGGTTCAACAAAATACTAATTTAAGTTAAAAATTCTATACTCGCTTTTACACTAAATATTGAATATAATGATAAAACACGTTACACGTTAAAAAATACATGAATTAAAGCTTTTAAGAATATTAGAAAGAAACCACGAACTCTAAATATTAATAATAAAATAAGCATGGAAAAATAAATAAATAAACAAATTGCCCCGTCTTAAGCAGGCAAAGTAACCAAAGCAGCTTTCTTAATTAATAGGGCAACCGGTGACTACATCTAATAAAATATGCATTTATATTATACTTTGTACATGTATAACTTTTGATACATTACTAATTTGTTATATATTTTGATATATATTTTTAAAGGATATGTTAGATATATTTATATGTTTATTTTCATACCTTTTAAACTTATCAAGTATCAAGATAAAAGATTACCACACGCAAGTGTTACGAAGTTAGAATTTTAGCTTGACAAACCATGCGACCTTAGGTGATAATTTTATATCAAATTTGTCTAAATCAACTAATCGCTCAAAAAAGTGAGAATTCGCAAAAAAAATTCTCCAAAGCACCAAAACTTGGCAGAAGCTAACTTTCAAACAAAAAAAACAATGAACAAACAAAGAATAACACAAAAAAGCAAGCACACCAAGTGTTTGAATAAATGCTTTGAATAAATACTCTAAAAAGTATTTAATTACTTTGAATGGAATACAACTAAGTGATTACAAATGAGGAAGAAAACATATATTTATAGTTGAACTCCCTCAATCCAACAATGATACAGTTTAAATTACATCAACAATTAAAATTAATATCTATTTACAAAATACGAGTCCTAAGAAATTTAAACACTATACATTCTTATATTTTAAGATTACAATATTCATCAAGCTAATTCTAAATTATTAAAATGCTTTCAGTGAACCATTAATACTTCAACTAAATAGACTTCCTCTTTTTGTTCCATGAATCGAATCAATCCAGTTAAATGAGTCAAATTTAATCAGTTGACCTCAACCAGTTAACCTCGTTGAGTGATTCTATGCACATTGGTCATAAACTTTAATCCGCAGCCCATGATACAAGAACATGTATATGAAAACCACTTACGAAGTGAAAAAATTTGTCCCGGATTGGAGTAAAAGAAGAGAGAGAAAAGGAAGTGAAAAAAAAATTATCCTTTGATAAAATAAAACAAAATCAAATAAAATTTTAAACAATAAAATATCTTTTTTACCCACTTTTTTTATAAATAGTTTCTATAAAAAAATTATAGTAGTAAAATTTAATTATAATTAATGCTTTCCTTTCCTTTTCACTTTTAGAGAGAAATTATTAAAATTATTTGAGAAATAATATGTAACTAATAATTTATTTTTCATAGCTTTGCTCTCTTTTTACTTTCTTTTCCTTCCCAAACATAATGTTAATGTAAACAATAAGCACAGTTCAAGAAGCAAATCCTATTAATTTCGAGTGTTCTATATTAAGCTTTTACCATAGTAAGTAAAAACAAAAGCATGGACCTCACTTGGATCCAACTATGGCACAACAAAAAGAAGCAATTTCTACAGTTCCACAAGCTTACAAAAATATCAAAAACTCACCAGGTTGGTGCAGTCAGCATCTTCATATTCCGATACTTTTAAGCTTTTTCAGCATCATCTGCACATCAGCATCCTATGGTCCTCTGGGCAAGCACCATTAGTTAATCATCCTTGGCTTGTTCGCTATTTCTCTACAAACTACCCTTCCCGGGCATTTTCATCAACTGTCTCCCCCTGTCCATCTGCCGCAAGTTCTCTTGCACTCTTTAAGGACTCTTTATCAGATTTCAGAGAATTATCCTCCACAGATGTCTCATTGGCTTCATTAATTACCTCAAGTAGCTCTAAAGGGGTGGCTGCTGGGTCTAACTCACGGCATCCCGTTGGAGCATTATGAGCTTCTCGGCCTGTAAGCAAGTAATTAGGAACCTGATGTGAAAAGCGAAACATCTCCCCTCTAGGAATCCTCCTGACTTCCTTGGGGTCCATATGCTTATGAAAAACTGTAGTAAAACCAGTAACCTTGACTAGAGGGACCACAGAGACTCCTTGTTCCCCGTTATAATCATCAAGCACTTCCACCATGTCATATTTGTGTATCACTTCATTCGGGGTATGTTCATTCCAATCCGGAGACCAGTTCCTGTAAAGAGCCCAGACATCCCCCTTCCTAGGAAATATTCTAATTACTCCACGTGTACCTTTTGTCCACTGAACCTTGTGGGAGAAATAATTTAATGTTTCACTTATTTCATGTCTGCCACTTCTGAACTCCCCACAAGTTTTGGTGAAACCAGAGCCTATCCAGTCTAGAAAACCAAATTCACTGTTGCTTCTTGAATTTAGCCAACTAATTTTCATCTTAAAAGGCTTTAACGAGATCACCTTGTGAATTCGAGCATAGAATCGGGGCATTCCATCATCATTGTCATACGCAGCCCAGACCTGGTCTTCTTCAAAAGAATTTTCACTTCGACCCAAGTCAAAATTGTGGAAATCAGGATCTGGAACATTTATTGTTAATGATGCAGTCCCCGCATCTGATACATCAGGAGAAGAGGCAGGAAGAGACTGCTTGCCATGATATTCGTTATTGGTATCATGTCCATCTCCATTTGCCATGCTCCTCTGTTTCCTATTTTCTTTCCCTCTGACCTTCACTTTAACTTTGTCAGCAGTTCTGACTTCAGTTGCTGATCTCCACTCCTTAAGCTTATTATGAATAACATTCTGTGCCTTGTGAATCAGCATGTTCCGAATTTCAAACAATGACAATTCTCTCTCAGTGATGGGCTTGTTATAATTTCCAGAGTACCCATAGATACTTCCTTTTTCGAAAACACCCCTAGATTCAAATGTGTTCCCCGAGCCAGGTACATTTCCCATGGCTGTTTGACTTGCCATGTTACCTACATAACCATTACCGTGAATATCATCTTTTCTCTTCTTCAGGAGTTTCTCCGCTTTAAGAGCTTCTTCATGCTCCCTTTTCACTCTCTCTTGACTCTTCCAGAAACTTCCATCATGTACTGAATTCTGAGAACTGGAAGAATTTGTTCCATGGTTAAATAGATTATTATTTGCAGCATGATTCCCTGAAGACTGCTGTTGTGCGGACCAATTTGATGACCTGTAAACATTTGGGGGAGGTGCCTTTTCTAAAGCCAAAAAGGCCTCATGACAATTAGGGCATAGAAGTGTTTGATTCAGGTAAATCCTGAGGTATTCATACTGTGTCTTGCATCTATTGCAAACAGTCCAAAAGGTAGCAGGCTTTTTATTAGAAGCAAATGAGGTTTGACCAACTTGGCTATGACTGTTCTGAGTCCTAACATTTGACGCAAGGTTAGAACTAGAACTGTGAGAGCCATTTGCCCTAGGTGGCACTGATGAAAGCCCACTCTGTACAGGAAATTTCTGTTGAGTTCCCCTAAAATTTATCTTCTGGTTATATGCCAACCTCTTAGACCTATCTGATAATAAGCCCCAGGCCTCAGAAACAAGCTTAAAAGCACCATCTGCACCTACCGACTTGTTTTTATCTGGGTGAAGTATAAGAGCCAGCTTTCTGTATTGTTTTCTCACAAGCTCATCATCTGCAGATGGGTTCAACCCTAGCACACCATACCAATCTGCCTCTCCACTTACTTTATTCTCTGCAGAAATATACACATCTAGTGTTGTCAACATCTGAGCAACACCATCAAGCCCAGGATACAAATTTTGAGCCTTCAAAGCGAACTTTTTAGCTCCATTGTAATCCTTCTCCGTAACCTTCCTTTCGGCAATTTCCTTTGCTCTGAGTGCCTCATCTTTGTTACACTCCATAATTCTGATGTACTTTAACGTGTTTCTTCCTCACCTAGATATTATGAATATGAAAAAGCTTCAAAACCCACGACCTGTATCTTAAGGCTCTTTCATGCCTTAAGACAGAGGTAACAAATCCAAGCTTCTGAAGCCTGATCCAAAGGAAGAAAAACTCTCTTAATAAAAATACACATCTGATTTAGAAAACTAACTGAGAAATAAATGCATTAACTGGATAATATTCTATTAGCATATGCTTTGCTAAAAACGAACAAGACATCTTTTTTTTTGAAACTTCGAGTTTTGGTTTCTTTATAGAGAAGTCCATATTACTAAACAGAGATTATATATTTCTTTATCTGACACACAATCTTATCTAAACAAGAAACAGTTTTCACCATTATTTCAACAGAAGCATGATTACAAATTCTTACAAAATTCCAATATCACTCCAAATGAATATCTAATGCAGCAACGTGTATGTAGAAAATAACTGCAATACAATTTTTTCATATTACTTTCTAAAATTATAAAAGTAATACCATATCTGGTATTCCTTAAAAAGTGCAAGCACATTCCATTTTCATTTCAAGTGGTTTCAATCCAACGCAATTTGACCTATAATAATTAGTAATATAAGATATCCTTCCAAGAAATCATGTCAAGGTACATTTAGTATGTGTTATCTCTCCATCCCTTGAGCACAAGTAAGCTTAAAGTGAATTAAACACAACCACAAGAATGTCCTTTTATACAAAAAGCACAAGCACATTCCATTTTCTTCTCAAGTGGTTTCAATCCGACACAACTTGACCTATAATAATTAGTAATATAAGATATCCTTCCAAGAAATTACGTCATGGTGCATTTAGTATGTGTTCCCTCTCCATCCCTAGAGCACAAAGAAGTTTTAAGTGAATCAAACTCAACCACAAGAGTGTCTTTTTATACAGAAAGTCCTACAAGGCAAGGATAACATTAGTGAACAATTCATCTTACACTCACAAACAGGAACTCAACCAACTTGACAAAATTAGGTACCATAAATAAGGAGGGGTAGATGGATGTCATATGAATATGATTAACTGTCAACAAAGCCAAAGCTCCATAGTTATTTTTATACATAAGAAAAGATGCAACTACCATCTACTTGTTTAACACATGAACACTGACCAATATGTAATTCCAGGTATGTGGAACGTATAAAAGTTTTGTTCTTTTTTTTTTTTTTGGGGGGGGGGGCATCTGAGAAACCGGTTATGCAACAAGAAAAGAACCAGAAATATTGATCACAGACTTCACGCAGCACCAGACATCAGTTGAAACATGGACAAGCAGTTTTAAGCCACCCAAATGACATTGACCATGGTAGGCACATACCAAGTTTTACAAATTTTAGCGTGACAACCTATATGCATCAACCAGACAAGCTTAGGTTTTGCTATCCAGACAACTCTTACCATCTATGAGAGAGCTTTGCACTTTGCAAACCAGACCAAAGGTTTGCATCACACATTGTTTTCATTGATAATTACGCAACAATACTGAGCTCCATAAGAAAGCTTACAGAATATTGGAAAAACGAACCATCAGTAAACGCTTAACCATCCATGGACAAGCAGTTTTAAGCCACCCAAAAGACATTGACCATGTAGGCACATACCACATACCAAGTTTTATGGTGACCCCACCCATATACATCAACCAGACAAGCTTAGATTTGGCTATCCAGACAACACTTACCATCTATGAGAGAAATTTTATTTTGCATACCTGACCAAATGTTTGCATCATGCATCGTTTTTATCAATAACTACGAAACAATAGAGCAAACAAGGCTTACAAAATATTGGAAAAAACGAAATACTCAGTGAACCATCCATCTCATGAACTTGATAACATCAGTTACCATTTGATACAAAAATATATAATATAAAATAATTGTATGTTTTTCCCCTCCTCTAGTGTCCCTCGCCTAGTTCTGACTAGAAATAAATGGGCACAAAAATCAAGAAGCAAGCGGCATTAATAATTTTCCATCATAATTGTAGTGTGCACAACATATATGAGAACTAACACTTCAATATCTTTGAGACAGATTGCAACTTCACCGACTAGTTACGAAGAACAATTACAATACCATCATATTACAGATTCTTGACCTTTGCACCTCACTTACTCAGAGTCTAAATTAACAATACTATTTCATCTAGAGGATACCGAGGGCAAACACAATCTCTCAATCTTAAGAGCATCAAACACATAATCACCATGAAACAAGGCCGCCGCATAATTCCATCAGTATTTTTTTCTTTTAAACAGCCTAAAACCTAAAATGCAAATTTCTCAAGTTTGAAAACTACCAATACTACCCAAATAACGCTAAATAGTCAAACTTACGAGTAACAGCTCCATGAATTAATTTAAAAGGGAAAAAAGAAAAGGAACGCTTACACACGCTGTCATCAGCATTTCATTACTTATAAACAAAACAACGAGATGAACTTTAAGTCATAGTGAATAACCAAAAACAGAAACACTGCTGAAATTCCAACTAAACGGAAGGACAATGAAGACTAAAATTGAGTTTTCCATGACTCCATGGATCTACAGTTAAACGAGATTTCGACAAGCTGCCTAACAGTCAAAATTTAGCCTTTCGAATTCGACCTGGTAGAAACTGAAAACCCTAGATTTAATAAGTTCCAACGAACAGTCTACAAAAATTATTTAAAAAAATGTTCTTTTGTAATTATGGGAACAAAAAATTGTAGAAAAATATACCTTTCTAAGGAAAATATGTTTGAGGCGAAGCAATTTTGAGCCTGAAGCAAGCAAGAATCGGAAGGGTACAGTCAAAGCCCCTTGAGGACCTAAAGGAATTTTCTTTCTTTTTAGGACACCAAAAGAAATGGAAATGAGATAAAATAAATATTGGGAAAGTTAAAGGGATTGGTTTTATATAGCACTAATTAATTCTGCCAACCCGGATTCAACCTTTTTATAATGAATTTTGCTATATAATGACTTAACCAGGGTTAGTTTTTAACTCTTGTTCTTAAATGGCATAATGATATCTTTGGACTTCAAAGTTTTTTAACTTTCTTGATGTAGCTAGTAGATGTTAATGTGACGATTCATATGTATATTACGTCAGCAATTGATTATTTTTAAAAATTATTAAAAAAAAACTGTGAAAAACCTAATGTTTTATTTTATTACTCTCATCATGCAAAGTTGCAAAACCTTCTTACCTCAATTGGTAATAAGCACAATGTCTTGAGTGGTGCGCACTAAGATGTCGCCTTCGACAGACAAGCCGAGAGCGATAGGAGGAGTTGTTATGCTTGAAGGACCTACAAGCAACCAGTTGATTTCATTAATACAATAAACACCATTTCAAAGTTTTTTTGAGTAAAGAAAAATGTTAATCTGAAGAGACGATGGCTGCAAGTATTTGACAACTCATTTGGGTTGAACTACCCCTAGAAAATATATTACCCACGGAGGGGGTCTGTGATGTGGTCCCAAACTGACCACCCGGAACGAACACTAAGATAACAAGACCAAATGAGGCTCTGGCTTGCCCTCCATTGGCCACACTAAACGTGGTTGTGAAAGTTGAAGGGACAATAGGTTCCTGATCTGTTATAATTTAATATGGCAAATTAGATTCTTTTAGGTATTTAAGGAGCTTGTAATCAATCATTTTTATGTCATTTTAGTCGTTTTATTAATTATATATTAGTCATCTTTGATTGAATAAAATGAGTCCTTTTATGATGTTTCTTGACCAATTAGGCCAATTTAAGCCTAATGAAGTTTAATAAGTTGATGTAGTGTGCAGGAAACGACTTGAATCAAACCAGCCAAGGAGTTAGTGGACTGCCTAGCAGGTCACGACATTGAAGTTGCTCTAATACTTAAAAGAATCTCTGACTAACATCGACAATGCCTATATTTTGAAACATAAATCTATAAAAATTACAAAGAAATTGTTTGATTACCTTAGATAATTGGATGGTTGAATGTTTGCTTTCAAACTTGGAGTTTTCATTCTTTTTTTTCTTAACTTGGACTATGGAAGAAGATGAACTTCATTTTTCATTTCACTAAGTTGCCTTTTATGTTCAAAAAATACAAGTATACAAAATGAATATACTATACTTAGAGCACCAGATCCAATATGTTGAAATCGATACAACTTCTGTTATTTCTATTATTTCTACTACTTTTTCCTCAGATTCGTCTTTGCTTACTTTGGTCATCGATTGCAAGACTATATTGGTGACCTTTCCTTGTAGCAAATGAGACATGTATTTGATGAAGGGAACTGCTACGCTGATGCACTCGCTCGTTCAGGCAGCAACCCAAAACACCTTACCAATCTAGATATATTTTGAAACACTTTTCCATTCTTTATGAACTTTCTAGTTTTACATTTAGTTTTGTTCATGTATGTGTTGTGCAATTTCTTAGTCTAATGTATGCTCCTTTATTTACAAAATAATAATATGTGCCCTTGATGTATGCAATCATTGGCCATTAAGTAGTAGATAAAGGCAGGCAGAAATTGGATGTAATAGTATAAAGTGATTTCTAATTATGCTGATTCCTGATAGTGGAATTTAATCACAATGCATTGAAAACTCCAACCGAAGGTTATCTTTTGTTCCATTCCGGTGAAAGCAATATACGTTAACCTTTTAGCTGTTGTCTCAGCTTCTTCTGCCCAAGCAAGTGCAACTGCCTCCTAAAAACATAAACAAGTTGTTGGGGATCGATCTGTATAAACAACGAAGTAGTAAAAGTGGAGAAGAACGAATACAAATATGTTACACGGAAAACCCTCAAAAAGGAAAAACCATGGGCAAAGCAAGCTTTGACTTTTCATTAAATGAATAAACACATGAGTACAATATGGAGAAAATAACCTAAATCTACTTACATTACCCAAAATCCTGAGCAAAGAGAAAACCAATAAGCAAAACCCTAAATCTCATAAGACACTTACAAAAAAGGTATAAAATACTCTCTATAATTACCACGAAACTTTCACCAAAACTCATATGCGACTATATCTTGCCACCCTAAAAAAAACCCTTGTTGATTAGCATAACCAAACATAGATACAATGACCTCTTTAAATAGACTTAGATTAGAGTTATAATCATACTAAAAATATCCCTGGAGTAATCAAAGTTTAACTGAGAAAATAATATGAGGCACACTCCACACAAGTAATCATGCATGTAGCAGAAGAAGAAAAATCTAACTTAGAACGTAACCTAATATGTGGATGGACATTATGTGAAACAAGCTTTACCTCATTAGATACATAATCCTAATATCCTTTACAAACAAGCACAAACAACTCCAACTCTTCATCTATCACTATATCTTGCGAGAACTAATTCATTAATGAGATGTAGCAATTAATACTATGAAATGCTTGTAGCTTGAGGATCACCTGGATCTCTGGTTTTGCAATAACATATTTCTTCACTACCCGATTATCGAAAGCGCGAGTTATACTTATCATGCTACAAACTGATCCACAAAAAAATGATGGAGTAGTATATATCAAGTAATATATCTTTAGTGTGACAGGTAAGCTACAATTTTACTTACCTGTTCTCGTACTATCATTAATAAACCATCCAACATCTTCTATTCTCTTCTGTTCATCAGGTCATCCGTATTATGTTCTTCAGAAAGAAGGATTGCTTTACAAGAAAAAACAAGGTGTTTTCAATTTTAGGAATCTTCGTTGCTATGAAATCTCAACTTTCATTATCATGTCACTTATTTTAATAAAATATAACTCTCCAACAAGTGTTGAGCGCAATGATAAAACATATTACATAAGAGAATTCAAGTTTTCTTTTGGTGAATTACAAGAGAAGGATAAAGCCCTAACAGCAACGCGACTAGCGCGACTTAAACCCGGGTCACACCTAGGGCGGTGAATACCTTAACCATTAGGCCAACACACGATTCAGAGAATTCAAAATTTTTAAAGGGCTAACCCTGGACAACAACGTTATAATCTCAAATCTCCACATATATATATTATTCTCAACAAGTGTGTTATTAACAAGTTTATTTTATTTTAATAAAGTTAATTTAATGTAAGTAAATTCTTCAACAAGGTTTTACAAAACACAAAAATATATGATTTTCTTAACATAATATTGGTGACAACATTGTTTTGAAGAGTAACTACAAATCTCGAAAGAATTAATCTCTATGAACTGTAAAACGAACATGAAGAATACTTTAATTATAAAAAAACATATAAGCATTATGACGTATTATCATATCATATTATAGTAATTTAATTTTTATGAAATTATAATTAAAATAATCTACATTATATTATATCAATATAAAATTTTAAATTTGAATTTTAAGATATAAGTAACAAAAATTAGTGTAATATCGATAAAAATAAGTATATAATATTTCTCTAGTTTAAATTTTTATTTCCATTTATATGTGAATTATTTAAAATATGAATCCTAATTTATTAATTACTTTATTAAATAATAGTAAATATATATAATCCATAATTTAATTGAAAATTAAAATTAAAATTTTATAAATATATAAAATTAATTATTTAAATACATTGATGGTGAGCTGAATTAAGAAAACACCTATTTTATAATTATATAAAATTTTATTTTTATATATTTAGTTCATTCATATTTACATAAATTTATAAAACATATTTAAATTTTATTAATTCCAATGTAGATTAATATCATGTAACATCTATTTTTAAATATTTATTAAATTTAGTTTAAAGAAAAATAAAATTACATTTTTAAAGAGAATAAATTTGTTAATTTTAAATATTTATAAAGTATATAGGTAGTTCACATTTTGTACTTTTGAAGTCATGATATTAATATATTTTATGTATATTCAAGTTCGCCTAACCCAAAATATAGTCTTAAAATTTTGTCTAAATTTATTCATATTTGCAAAAGATTAATTCAAACCCATTTTAGGCACGTTAACATTATTTTTAATTTTATTTTTAAAAATATTTATTTTATTTTAATATTTAATAATTTTATAAATTTTTTATTTATTGAAAATGTTTATATAGTAATTTTCACATTATTTTAATTTTTACATTAGAGTAGTATTATATATTTAGTATAGGCTTTTTTCTTTAATGTGTTCTAAATTATATAATATCAAGTATTATAAACTTAAAATTGGGTCGGGTTGAGCTGGACTTGGGCTTTAAATGTTTGAGTTCAAGCCCGACCCATATTATAAATGAGCCTAATATTTTTATCCAAACCTTCCAAAATTTTAGATAAACCTTCAAGCTTGAGCGGATAGCTCGACCCATGAATAGGTCTAACTTTCCCTCATGTTTTCACTTTTAATTTTGTTTAAATTATATATAAAAATTTTATGTGAAAATTTCTACTCCATAAAAAGGATAGCCTTCTTCCTACTTTTAGCAATTTGGCAGAAGCATGTGGATTAGATTGAAATAATAGTATTTAAAGAGAAAATATGCTTAACCATGTAATAATGCAGTTGAAAGTAAGATGTTACCATTTCCAGCCTTGGATGCTATACCCTTGAGTCCCCAACATGGGCAACATATAGATGGTTACCAACCACCACTGCTGTAATAGCAGCTGAACCATCATCTCGATAAGTAAGTCGTTCCAAATCCTAAAATCTACATCAGTCTGTTGAAATGTTTCACCTACCCAATGAAACCAAAATGATAAATGTTCGGGTTTGTTTAATATTGTTTTTAAGAATTATTTTTGGGACAAAAAATATGTTTAAATAAATTATTTTTTGAGAGAAAAAGTGCTTCTTTAAAGTTAAAAATTAGTTTAAAAGTACTTTTTTTCGAAAGTTGAAAATTTTAGCTCTCCCCCAAAATGTTTTCATTCCTAAACTAGGCTGAAATGGGCTAGTAATTCAACCCTATCTCTAGCAACACATCATTAGAGATGTTCAACATACTTATGGCAAGTTTGGTGTTGGTCATCAATTGTGGATGCTTCATTGGATTATCAAAAAGGTATAGCTTCAAATACTTGGCAGCACGAGCACCAAATGCCCTGCAATTGCACATCATGGTGGTGACTGCCATCATCATAATGTATTCTAGCATAGGCAAATAGATGATAAGAGAGACTCTAACCATCAAAGATTCCAACCATGCACACACTCTGCCCATTAATGGTGGAAATCTTAATATCGTAGGTACCATCCATGGTTACTCTATGCCCTCTTCGACATGTGTAGCCATAGCTTAATTTTCCATCTTTGCTACAAATCAAGCAAACATCTCTAATAGCATCAGATATAGAAATAAAAAGAAGAACACTAATATTTACCTTTTCCCTCTTCCGCTAACACTACCATCATCTCTCAGTCCAGACAGATCCAGAACAATGGCCTCATCCGTTCTTACACCTTCTACCAGATACTGCTCTCAGTCCAACTCCTGCTGGCTATGAATTACAAGTCTTTAACTTATGCATATAATTAAAGTGTAACACAATAATTCCTCCCTCTTACAACGCTTAAAAAAAAGAAAAAATAGAGAGGAATCCAGATCTTACATTTTCCAAAACTTTCTTGAGCAGATGAAAGATGCAACCAAGGAAACTAAAAGAGGCAAAATTTTCGATCAAAAATTTTCTTTTAAAGGAAAAAACTTTGGAACACGTGGAGGATCGAGGGCAAATAGGCAGCAACAATCGGATTTTGTTAGAGACACAAGGCAGGAGAGAAAGGGCTGGCAATTTCTATTGTTTGGAGTTGTGACCAGAGAGAGATGGCAATCTGGCAGTGGCTAGTAGTTTCTCTAGGCAAGTCCATGTCCAGTTTGCAAATAATGATTTAATTTTGTTCTATTGGCTACCACGTCATTTCCTTCCTAAATTTCTAATACTGCCAATACAATTTGTTGGATTTTTTACATAAAGAATATGAAAAAATTAATTACGAAAATATACGGTTTTTAATAATATTGATTGGTGTTGCCTGACACACTGTTGACATAACTTTATTTTTCTCCTTAATCATTATCTAATCATTAAATTTTAAAAAATAGAATTCTTTTGTGCTATCACTGTGTCAGATGACACCCTTAATTATTTTTTAAAATGCCAATGGAAAAAAAGAGTATTTATGAAGAAAAAAATATGGGTATTTCGAAAAATAAATACAAGTACTGCCTTGCACGGTGGCGGCATCGAAATTATTTTTAAAAAAATCTAATGATTGGGAGATGATTAAGGGGAAAAAAAGGGTGGTGTCATGGTGTGTTAGGTGGCACTGATGGATAATGTTAAAAACAACTCATTTTCTCATTTTCGTAAATAATTTTTTTCATAATTTTATTCGTAATTAATTAAATTTTTTATATTATTTATGTAAAAAAGCTAAATTTATTGATTTAACTAACAACCCAACAACAATAACAAGTACAAAGGTGATTGTACATATATTGCACCATATCATATTACCTTTTGAAATACATTTTTCCTTTCTATTTTTTTTTATTTTTTTAACAATCTTAGCAACTCATAAATAATTTCTACAATCTCTCTCCAACTCATAAATAAGAGAATAACGCGTTTCAACGCACTCAAACCCACGTTCTCCTGAATTGACAACAATGCTCGTGTCTAAAACAATTTTCAAATCAATAAAATTCATAATTACAACTTTTTAAAATAATTTAGAAACATTTTAAAATGATTTTTAAGAGTTCAGAGGTATTTGAGATTGAGTACGAATCTTCGAGAATCGAAACAGCTCAAACTAGGAGAGGGAATCCATTGTCTAGTTGTACTGATACAATGTTAGACATGGAACAATACAACTCACAAATACTACATAATTTTTCTTATTGACTTACTTGTACCAACACAACTGAGCACCTATAGTGAAACAACTTTGCCATTACCCAAAACTCCATTCTCACCCACGTGAACACATTCAAACACTATTAACACATTCCCGATGAAAGATTAAGAACCCAGATGACAAATGAGTTGTGTTTGTCTAGATGATCATTTCGAAAAAGAAACTTGCGGGCGACTTCCCAATTTGCTAAGAGTCTTGAGGTGGGGCATTGGATGCAAATAACAGCTACAAGTAAAGAAAAGTTCATGAAATCGAAAGTGACGAACACAGCCAAAGGCATAGGAGGCAGTAGTCGTTCTTGATTAGTGTGGGATTCAGGGTCAACGACAAGACTCTCTTTGGCTCTGCCAACCAAGCTGACTATTGTTTAAACATCTCACTAATCATGTTCAGCCACATCACCAATTTCGCAAAATTAATCGAAGTCAACCATGCAGCAGAAGAAACTGGACAGGAACGAAGGACTTCCTTTTACCCGCTATGGTAGTATTGAGCTTTCCCATAAAGAAAAAAACAAAGGTAGAGAGCTTTTCTCCAGTGGGACCCAAGACCCAAGACTTTATTACTTCCCTAACATCGCCCTCTTTGTCTCTAATTTATTTTCTATTTTCCATTTAAAAAACCATTGAGGTGGCCCTACCCTAGACGTTTCTCGGAAATTTCTTCCCCTTTCTCCATCTCTTGCTCCAGAAGGAAAACAGAGAGGAAATTTTAAATGCAATAATCATTCATCCCCACCCTGTTTGTTTACACCACTGAGATTTGTTAGTATGTTCCTTCTTCCTTCCTTCCAATCTTCTTTTACTTGTTTGTTTGCTATTTCGTTGTTTAATATTCATAAATTTTTATTTTCTCTATATTTTGTTCTTCAATTTCTAGAAGAATGTTTCGAATTTAAAATTTTCCCGACACTTTAGGGCTCTACTTTTCGAATTTAAAAACTTTGACTTTGAAGAAACTGAAACTGAAGCTGAAGGAATTGCTTGCTTGGATGGATGGATGTATGTATGTATGTATGTATGTATGCATGTTGTGAATCATTTATAAATTGTTTTCTAAAATTTGGCTTTGTTTGTTTTGAAATTATTTCTAATTCACTTCTTCCATTTTGCTTTTTCTTTTTGGCGAAAATATTACTGTCAAGTACGTCATGCCTTTCAGATATTTTTGGCAAGTTGTTGGAGGTAGTGGCTTATCTGCAACTCCATGAAACGCGCCATGTTACTTTTTATACTTTTTTCATTGTGTCCCCCTAGTAATTATTATTGTTATGAAACGATTTAATCGAAGTTATGCTTTGATCATTGTTCATGTTGAGGGAGAGCTGTTAACTAAGTTATTGTTTCAGCTTTCTTTCTGATTAGATGTAACTAATTTGATGACTGTTTCCAGTTGTCTTTAATATATGTCGTTTCACTGTCTAATGTTTGTGCAATACTATCTATTTTTGCTTCTGTGTTTGTTTCCAGCTGTCCCTGGTCTGCAATTGTGATTGGAATGGTCTAACATTTGGTTTCATGTATTTTCTTCTCCTTTTAGGGTCCGGCAATCAGATTTTTGCTGTACACGAACAATTTCCTTAAATTTCTGTGTTCCAGAGCTGATACTTCTTCTAGAGATGAGATCATTTAAAAAATTATAATTATGAATTATCCACCAGAGAAGGTTGTGAGGTCAGTACACTAGCATTTCATTTCATCCATTGATTTTCTGCTGCAAAAGATGATTACTTTTTCTTTAGTGGATGCGGGGCTTGATTCTAAGTCTTAAATGTACCTTTAAAAAAAAAAAAGAAATTCAGAATACCATTAAAATAATATAGATATTCAATTTTGCAAGCAAAATCATCAGCTGTCATTCTTCATCCTTTTGCTTTATGCGATGACGCTATCACTAATACTCGTCACCTTTAGCTTCTGTTACTGACACCACTTCGTTTTGAATGAGCTTGCCCTTCATCTACTGCCACCATGCCTGTTAATTCTCCATTTATCACATGACAGTTATTATACTGTGCCTGAAAATGTTATATATGTGAGATTATTCTTGGTGTTTGGTTTTTCTATTATTAACGTTCACCCTATTTTATTTTAATTTATATGAAATAATAGACTGATTTTCTTCAATTGAATTGTCTTCCAGGTTCCAGGACTGGAATTCAGAGAAAACCTGCGAAGGACATTATGCTAATAATAATGGGATAAATTCAGGGAAATTTACATTTGCAATAAATTCATTTTCAGAAAAGTTTCAAAGAGGGGTTGAATCTGGTTCTGAGAGGATTAAAGCGATTAGAAAGTCATTTAAATCTAGTTCATTCAACCATGTTGTTGCTAAAGGCTTTGGTTCTAGTAAGAAAGTTCTTGATCCACAGGGGCCATTCCTTCAACGCTGGAACAAGATATTTGTATTATCATGTATAATAGCAGTCTCAATTGATCCACTGTTCTTTTACGTTCCAGTGGTTAATGATGACAAGAAGTGCCTTGCCTTGGATGAAAAAATGGAGACCACTGCTTGTGTGCTGCGTTCATTCACTGATATCTTCTATATAATCCATATTATTTTTCAGTTTCGTACTGGATTCATTGCACCTTCTTCTCGTGTATTTGGAAGAGGTGTTTTAGTTGAAGATTCACAGGCAATAGCAAAGAGGTATCTACGGTCATACTTTTTAATTGATGTTCTAGCAGTTCTTCCCCTGCCACAGGTAAGCAAACCTTTTAGGCCTATGAAATGTTCTTCTCTTGTATTTAGCCAGTTTATGTGTGACAGATCAAATTCTATTTAATCTTTAAAAGTTAAAATGAGTTGCATGGATGGATCTTTTAACTTATTGGGTCAGAAGGAACTTCATTCTCACTTTGAACTGTGAATAGTATTTAGAAATTTCATTTCACTTGAGTTGTTAAACCATTCTATAATCTGTCATACCAACAGTTAGTATCAAGCTGTTAAAAGAATAACTTTAATTGTTCTAACCATTCTTCACTTTTTTAATGGAAATATGTTATTTTATCACAATTCATTGTTGTAGGAACTCCCTTCTCTACATTATCATGTAGTCCTAAATCCTGTACTAGTATATGTGATATTTTGTGGAAGTCGATTTTTATGATCATTGAGCTTGATACTATTTGCTTGGACTTTTAACTTGCTGTTATTTTTGCAGCTGGTGATTTTAATTATCATACCTGAAATGAGCGGTTTGAAATCATTGAATACGAAGAACTTGTTGAAAATTGTTGTTCTCTTCCAATATCTTCCAAGAGTTTTTCGAATTTATCCACTGTACAAGGAAGTTACAAGGACCTCTGGCATACTAACTGAAACTGCATGGGCTGGTGCTGCATTCAATCTGTTTCTTTACATGCTAGCAAGCCATGTAAGTTCGTTAGACTGGTAGTAGAATATTTTTGGCAATAACTATGTACCTTTTCTTATATTTGCTTTTGTGCATGTATGTTTTGTGTTTGCCTTTGGCCTTTGAATGGTTTATTGCTTGTTAGACCAGACATTTCAAATTAAAACGGCATAAAAAGTATCTCTCTTACCATTTGAACTTTGGTTTGTATGGAGGAAAGGTTTATGTGTTTTTGAAATCAATCTGTCCTATTTTACTGGCTATAATTTCCGGTAAGCAAGTGATATATGTTGTTTCAAATAGAGGTTGAAGCTTTTGTTTGGTAATTTGAAAGCCATACCTAGTTGTTGGTTAAGTTTTGATTGAATGGGTGGAACAGTTAAGCATAATTGTGAAATATGAAAGGTTCTCTATTCAATGTCAGAGCAAGTATATGCATAATGATCAGGCATGGGATAGTTTTTATAAGCATAGTTTTCAATTTTTAACCTTCTGTAATGTTCATTCATTGTCCCCTTGATCCTCGCAACAAATTAGTGTCAAAATTTTGTTAAAAAGTTGAACTTGTTCAGAGTACTTGTGCATTGAAATGGCACTCTCCTGTCAAATATATAAGTTTCTTCTTGTCCATATATATAAGTAAAAGCTGATTACTACTATTTTACAACAAACTGGCATCCTCCTTCATGACTTTAAGCATGCTGATTTTGCTTTTGAATTAAATCTGGGGTAAAATGTTATATGGCGTTCTTATCTCAAATGCATTAGATAAACTTGGCAATGGATCGAATGTAGGTAACTGCATATGTATAAGCCTGGAGTAGTTACATTTCCTGTTTAAAATATATCTCTTTCTATGACTTACAAGCCTATTTCATTCTCCTGCCATATTTTTTAATGGTAAAATGACTAGCTTTTTTGTAGGTTTTTGGGGCTTCTTGGTACTTGTTTTCCGTTGAAAGGGAATTCACATGCTGGAAAGGCGCCTGTGGGAATAATACTACATGCCACCGCTCATTTTACTGTGACAATGGTGATTCTTATTTTAGGACATTGCTAAATCAGTCATGCCCCATACAAACACCCAACACGACGCTTTTCAATTTTGGAATATTCCTTGATGCCCTTCAATCTGGTATTGTGGAGTCAAAAGATTTTCCAGAGAAATTTTTTTACTGTTTCTGGTGGGGCCTGCAAAACCTAAGGTTTGGTCAAATTTGATGCTTTTTTTTTCTTTTTTGCATGAAGTGTTCACTGGTCATTGCTTGTTTCCTTTTACTAGATGGGCTGATTTCAGCTATTTTTGACTAAATCTGTGATACCGTATTACATACATTCTATTCCATCTCTAGCATGCTTGTTGGCATACCATTTTTGAGTTCTTTCACACTAATTTTAGTGTATGACCATGTGTCTCATTAATCTGCCTAATTTCCATCAATATAATATATTGAGTTCGGATTGACAAGATTTATGAATTTAATTAATTAAAACTTATCCAAGCATTTATTTACTCTTTCAACATTCTTTAACTCTATTTCAGTTATCTGGTTACCTCATACGTCATGATCTCTCAGAATCATGATAATAATAAATGAAATGGTCTCTTGTTTTCATTAGTGGTCTTCGCTTTGAGGGGGTTGGGTTGAAAAAGTACACATGCAGCCTACACAGAACATATAATGTGATCAACCCTCATAATATATGTGATGATCAGTGGGAAAAGTAAGGGTGTAAGCATTTCTCCTCTTTCTATAATATGGTTTATTGTTTTCCTTTCTTGGGTAGGGTGGAAACACTATTAGGCTTAGTTTGATGTATTGATGAAATTGAGATTACTCCCTGACAAAGCAGCACGATTCATTAGCTATTGTGCTTCAAAATACTGTGGTTAAATGGTTTTAAGAGGACATTGAGTGGTGGTCTTAATTACGACCTTCTTTATTTTGACTTGTTGAATCTATGTCTATCTTCACTCCAACTGCGCTTATTCTAATTTTGGCATAATCATTTACTTCCTATTTCCTTGTTTTCTTGAGCACATTGCCGTTAAGTTCTGAGAATAGCGTCTAATTTCTTTTTGCAGTTCTCTGGGTCAGAACCTTGAAACTAGTACCTATGTATTCGAAATCTGCTTTGCAGTTTTCATTTCGATCTCAGGCTTGGTTCTGTTTTCATTTCTCATTGGAAATATGCAGGTTTGTACAATTTATCTCAGTCTTTGACTTTGTATGTGGAGCTGTTTGTTTTGTAGCAATGGAACTGGTTTCTAATATCTAGGACATGATATTTTTGTTGGTGATTCTCTGCACTCCGAAAGGCTTTTTCTAAAAAAAATAAACAAAAAAAAAAGTTTCTATCGTTAGGATTTTTGAAAATATTCTGCATGAGCTACAAGCTATTCAGTATTAGCTGAATTGTTGCTTCTGAATCCCCTAAACAATTCTTCTGAGAAGCATAAGAAATATTTTTACAAAGGTAATAGCTTTTCTGTTGTTTTCAGATTTTATAAAGTCCAAGTATCCGCATCTTTGTCACTTTCCTAATTACGAAGGGGCAAAAAATTTGAAACATCACTCATGCGGTTACCAGTGCAATTCCTTCCTCTGTTGCTTTCTCCAAATATTCAAAAGGAGATATCGAACATGTTTAGGATGTTTAGCCTTTTTGATGCTTTGATTTCACTCTTACATAAGGACCCTAAATTATAGGTTATGACCAGTCAAAATTTCTGTGGAACAGACATATTTGCAGTCCACAACTACCAGATTGGAGGAGATGAGAGTGAAAAGACGTGATGCAGAACAATGGATGTCCCACCGCTTACTACCTGAGAATCTGAGGGAGCGGATTAGACGATACGAGCAATACAGGTGGCAAGAAACTAGAGGAGTTGATGAAGAGAATTTACTTCGTAATCTCCCCAAGGACTTAAGAAGGGACATAAAGCGCCATCTTTGCTTGGCTCTGCTCATGAGAGTAGGTGCATTGACCTTCTACTCATTTTTTTTAACTGGGTTGCATACTTTTTAGGAATAAGATTGGTACATGTTATTATTTGACTTGTCTTTTCACTGTGAACCTGTAATTTTAAGGTTATTTTACTCCTTTAAGGTGCCAATGTTTGAGAAAATGGATGAGCAATTACTGGATGCAATGTGTGACCGTCTCAAGCCAGTTCTCTACACAGAGGAGAGCTACATTGTTCGGGAGGGAGACCCAGTTGATGAGATGCTCTTCATCATGCGGGGCAAACTATTGACAGTGACAACAAATGGTGGAAGAACTGGCTTCTTTAATTCTGAATATCTGGGGGCAGGAGACTTCTGTGGAGAGGAACTTCTCACATGGGCTCTAGATCCTCATTCTTCATCGAACCTCCCTATCTCAACAAGAACTGTCCGGGCCCTTACAGAAGTTGAAGCTTTTGCTCTGATGGCTGATGACTTAAAGTTTGTTGCTTCTCAGTTCCGTCGGCTTCATAGTAAGCAGCTGCGCCACACTTTCAGGTTCTATTCACAGCAGTGGCGAACTTGGGCTGCTTGTTTTATACAAGCTGCTTGGCGCCGTTATAGCAAAAAGAAACTAGAGGAATCTTTGAGAGAAGAGGAGAATAGATTGCAAGATGCTTTAGCCAATGCTGGTGGGAGCTCGCCAAGTCTGGGTGCCACTATTTACGCCTCACGGTTTGCTGCCAATGCGCTTCGTGCTTTACGGCGAAACCGTTCTCGTAAGGCAAGAGTAACAGAGAGGGTACCGCCTCTGCTGCTTCAGAAGCCAGCAGAGCCTGACTTTACTGCTGAAGAACAGTAAACAGGTAGGCTTTCGTTGCTTTTTTTCTTTTGGTGACTTTTACACTTGCTGGCATCATGTAAAGGGTTGTATTTGCCCTCCCTAAAAAGGAAAGATAACTTGGCTGAAAGCTGCCATTTGTTGGGTGTGAGGTCTGTATATGATATGTAAAATCTTCAATATGTCGTTGTTTTGTTCCTTAATTTTCAGCAATCAACAATTTGTGTTCATGCAGTTTACTTCACATGCGTGTATATATCTTTGTGTTTGACTGTCAAATAAGTAGTCCGCATAACAAATTCAAGAACTTTTGCAAAAGGAAGCTGCATAAAGCAAAGGGTTCATAAATGCGCCAACAAAGCAATTTACAGCAACTACTGTGCTCCAAAACAACAGGTCCTACACTTACTAAAATCTGTAATAAACATGCAGGCAAACTGACTTCGGCTGCTCCTGCATGTGGAGAGCCATTTATTTACTGCTGATTTCCCCAGATGGTAGTATTTTCATTTGGTTGGGGGAGATTCATATTCCTGGTGTTTTGGTTGCAGAGTCGCACTGTAGCGTCACCTCCCCCTTTAAGAATGAAGGCAATGCGAAGGCAATGCGAAGGCAATGCAAAGGCAGCCTTGTGTATTTGTCAGTGAAACAATGCAAATCATATGGCTACCGCAATACTAACCACTAACATGCATCTCTCATCTCATTTAGAAGAAATGTTATTTCTGTTCTTATATTACTCGAATTTAAGTGAACAACTAGATAGTTCCTTAAAATAAAAAAGGGGCAACAGTTTGGGCCTGCAGTTCACTGCCTACAAAATTGAGTGAACATTTTGCAAGAAGCGTTAGAATTGGGGTTGTCAAAATTGTTACTATTTCGATGATGTTTAGCCTTCACTGCAGCGGAGTCCTTCCCATTGGCTCATGCTCCAAACTAAATTTTAATGGATCAGACCGGTCATTGTATAAGGGAAACTTGCTTCTCCTTCTCTCACCATCTTCATGTTTTTCATCTTCATTGAACCCAACCAAGCTGCCATGTTCATCTGAGTCCCATACCTCAGTCTTATTCCCATTCTCCTCTTCTCCACTAACTGCAGCAGCAACATTGTCGACTCCATCTAATGTTGCAAAATCAACAGCATTTTCATTACAACAAATTATCCACAACCACTATCATTATCTTCTCTAATAGTTGATCCTAAACTAACTTGCCCACCACTTTCCCCACCACCGTACTCATTTGCCTCAACTTTTACACCTTCTACATCACCCTCTTCATAAGTTTGTACGCCTTCTACATCACCCTACCCATCAGCTTCTACCCTTTCAGCATCGCATTCCCCAGCAGCTTGTACCCCTTCTACAACACCTTCCCCATCTAAACCTACCCCATCAACATTACCCTTCCCATCAACATCACCCTCCCCATCAACTTTTACCCCTTCAACATCATCCTTTCTATCAACTTCTACTCTTTCAACATCACTTTCCCCTGTAGTCAACAGTAACATATCACCTACAATTTTAAGGTTATTCACTTCATGTTCAACATATAGCTGAATCTCCTTAAACTTGACCCAAAAGCCTAACATAGTTATTGTGAAAGTGTCATCATAAATCACCCTTAGATTATTTTGTAACCCTACTATACCAGACTAATGGAAATATATTAATATGACAGTGTAAAACCCTAACGCAATTTCTACTATTTTACATAATTTAAAATAAGATATTGTGTCTGGATCCTTTTAAGCCTGTTAGTGTATAGGTAAAGAGTCTGTTAGCCCTAAACTCTATTAGTCTATTAGCTGAAAGTTTGTTATTCAAGCAGTTATGCTATTAGCAGTAGTTACTAAGCAACAATTACTCATGTACTCTATAAATACTAGCGATATGCTGAAGTGAAAAAATACATAATACTCATTCAATACTCAATACAGTTTTATTCAAGCTTACTATAGATATTTACATGGTATCAGTCACCTTGGTGCTGGAAACTTGATCGTCATTAGTTCTCATGACCACCACTGCTTCGGCTGACTCTGCATCTATTAAGCATGGATGTCCGGCGTTCACTGCTGCTCGACTTGTTCACTCTTTTCCTCGCTATGACACTGTTAAACTGGATAATGGAAGTTTCGTTCAGTGGAAACAAAATATTAGGCTGATCGTTGAAGGTTACGAACTGGCCAGTCTTTTGGAGTGGACGTTGTTTGCTCCGGCATGTTTTGTGCAATCGCCTGACGGCTCTCTAGTTTCAAATCCGGATGCCTCAGCGTTTCTTCAATAAGATCGGCTGCTTGCCTCCTGATTACTTTGCACCATTCATCCTTCATTGTTATCTTCATTTATAGATGTTCGAACGGCAAGTGATTTTTGGAATACTACCACTCCCCTCTTTGCAGCAGTAACCGGTGCGAAGTTGTCCCGTATTCGTCATAAACTAATGGTAAGTGATTTTTGGAATACTGCCACTCCCCTCTTTGCAGCAGTAACCGATACGAAGTTGTCCCGTATTCGTCATGAACTGTATTCCCTTAAAAAAGGTACTCTAACTATCATTGAATATGTAGCAAAAATACAAAATACATGTGCCTTGATCGAGGCCTCTGGTTCTCGGATTTCGGAGGCGAAAAAGGTTGAAATTGTTCTTGTAGGTCTACCTCTAAAATTTGATGCCGTGATTACGTTAGCATCGTTCTCGTCAGAACCGTTACCGTTTCACCATCTCGTTGATGTGCTTCCCGAATATGATAATTGGCAGATGCGTGTGATTCCAGAGGAGGTGTTGATTCATGCCAATTTTGTTGAATCTGTTCCATTGTCATTGATGGTGGCATCTGTCCGTTGTGGCCGTCCTCCGTCTGGTGGTCGAGACAGAGGGTTTCGTTCTCAAATACAATGCTAGATCTGTAGTAGATTTGGGCATTTAGCCTAGCGATGCTATTATCGTTATAACCGTGATTATGTCGTCTAGTCATCGGTGGCTCGGGCTTCAACCCTGGTCGGTTGTGTGGCTCAAGGTTCGACTGCTGGAATATCATTTTTGACGCAGGTTTCTGGTGGGTTTGATGGCCCATCAACAATGCCAAATGCTCTCGTTTCTGGCGATGAATTTTGCGCCGTGCCTCACTTGCCTAGGTGGTCCACTAGGCCTTCTAACCCATTTGTTGGTCTTGGTGATTGGTTTAGGCACACGGCTGGGTCAGGATTGAATGTTGGGCTGGGCAGTATCCTTCTCATTTAGTGCCTGAGTAGGATTCCTATTTTAGACCGCATACTGCTGGGTTTGGGCCTACTACTGTGAGGCCAAATGTTTATGGCACTTTTTCTGGGCTGCCCGTGCGTGACAGGCCTTCTGGTCTAAACCATGACTGTGGGCCGTAGGCAAATAAATTTTCATATAGGCCAACATCTAATTGTGTGGAGTTTGAACTAACGGCAAGTGATTTTTGGAATACTGTCACTCCCCTCTTTGCAGCAGTAACCAGTGTGAAGTTGTCCCGTATTCGTCATGAACTGTATTCCCTTAAAAAAGGTACTCTAACTATTATTGAATATGTAGCAAAAATACAAAATACATGTGCCTTGATCGAGGCCTCTGGTTCTCGGATCTCGGAGGCGAAAAAGGTTGAAATTGTTCTTGTAGGTCTACCTCTAAAATTTGATGCCGTGATTACGTTAGCATCGTTCTCGTCAAAACTGTTACCGTTTCACCATCTCGTTGATGTGCTTCCCGAATATGATAATTGGCAGATGCGTGTGATTCTAGAGGAGGTGTTGATTCATGCCAATTTTGTTGAATCTGTTCCATTGCCACTGATGGTGGCATCTGTCCGTTGTGGCCGTCCTCCGTCTGGTGGTCGAGACAGAGGGTTTTGTTCTCGAATACAATGCCAAATTTGTAGTAGATTTGGGCATTTAGCCTAGCGATGCTATTATCATTATAACCGTGATTATGTCGTCTAGTCATCGGTGGCTCGGGCTTCAAATCTGGTCAGTTGTGTGGCTCAAGGTTCGGCTGCTGGAATATCATTTTCGACGTAGGTTTCTGGTGGGTTTGATGGCCCCTCAATAATGCCAAATGCTCTCGTTTCTGGCGATGAGTTTTGCACTGTGCCTCACTTGCCTAGGTGGTCCACTAGGCATCCTAACCCATTTGTTGGTCTTGGTGATTGGTTTAGGCACACGGCTGGGTCAGGATTGAATGTTGGGCTGGGCAGTATCCTTCTCATTTAGTGCCTGAGTAGGATTCCTATTTTAAACTGCATACTGCTGGGTTTGGGCCTACTGCTGTGAGGCCAAATGTTTATGGTACTTTTTCTGGGCTGCACGTGCGTGAAAGGCCTTCTGGTCCAAACCATGACTGTGGGCCATAGGCAAATAAATTTTCATATAGGCCAACATCCAATTGTGTGGAGTTTGATAATTCTCTTAGGTGTGGAAGTAAACTTGGGCCTTTCGGTGACGGTGCTTATAATACCTCTAGGCTTTCTATTCCTTGGCGAACCAAACCACAGGCTCGTGTTTACACTGGGTCAAATTCATGCATTAGGCTCCATCGTCTACCCGATTTGTATGCATCTGATGTATCCAATTTTACTGGATCTAATATTCATGCCACTCAATTTGAGTCAAACCTTGATGGTACTGATTCGTATATCCCTATGCCCGTTGGAACTGCATCTTGGTATCTAGATTCAGGGGTCACACACCATGTCTGTCGCGATGCTTCTGCATTGAATGAGTCTACACTTTACTCAGGTACATCCTCTCTCTTAATGGGTGACGAGACTCCCACCAGGATCTCGTCTACTGTGAATATAGTATTTCTTACATAATATAAATTGCTTCGATTATCTAATATTTTGTGTGTACCGACTATACATAAGAATCTCCTGTCTGTGTCTTAGTTTGCCACTGATAATAACATATTTTTTAATTTTATCCTACTTATTATGTTGTTAAGGACATCAAGACTCGAGAAATTTTACTGAGGGGTCATATTCGTGATGGGCTCTATCATTTTCTCCATCGGTTGTGTCTACTCAGTCTGTTGTGGCTCCTTCTATTGCCAACATTAGACTTCAAGCTCGGTCTGATAGTTGTGATAATTTTACTTTGTGGAACATGCGTCTTGGTCATCCCTTTGCTTCTATTGTTAAATCTGTTTTAGATCAATGTAATGTTGCTTCCAATAAATTTTTTCTTGATAATGTTTGTACTGCATGTCAGAAAGGGAAGTCTCATAAATTGCCCTTTTCAAACTCTACTACTGAATACAATAATCTGTTTGCCTTGGTTGTCTCTGATCTTTGGGGGCCTACGTCAGTTGATTGTGGATGTAATCGGTATTATGTATCGTTTGTTGACATGTGCACTCGGTTTACTTGGATTTATCTTATTTTGCCAAAAGTCACAGGCAATGGATTATTTTGTTCAGTTTCAACAGTTAGTCAAAACCCAGTTTAAGAAACATATCAAACAGTTTTAAAGTGATTGGGACAGTGAGTATCGAGCTTTCATGTCTATTTTGGTAGCTCAATGGATAATCTATAGTCTATCTTGTCCACATATGCCTGAACAAAATGGAGAGTCTAAATGCAAACACCGGTATATTGTCGATATAGGTATCACACTTTTGGCCCAAGTAAATCTGCTTATGGACTATTGGGGCTATGTATTTTGTTGTGCTGTTCACCTCATCAATCGTCTTCCTACCATGGTGCTGAAAGGGGAGTCTCCGTAAAAGGTTCTTCATAGACATAATTCCACATATGATCATCTACGAGTATTCGAGTGTTGCTATTTCCCGTATCTGTATCTTTTTCTATGTCACAAGTTGGATTTTCATTCTCAACCCTGTACGTTTTTGGGATATAGTTCATAACATAAATGATATCAATGTCTCACACCGAATGGTAAGATCGCCATTTCTCGAAATGATGTATTTGATGAACAACGGTTTCTGTCTCCTACATCTGCTTCTGGAGGTTTCACATCTTCGTCCAGTCTCTCACTCTCATCGACATATGTTCCTCTTGTTAAAGCTGTCACTTTTCGACCCATGGCATCCTCGTCTGCTCAACCTCCTGAGTCATTACCACCTATTGTGTGTCACTCACCTTCTGTCACAGACATTCCTTAGGCTGATCTAGGTTCTGACCATAAGCCACATTCTCTATCCAGTGACAATGGTATTTTCAATCCAAACACGACTGCTTTCGATACTCAGTCATCTCTTATCATCTTATCATCTCCTTTGCCACTGATAAATACTCATTTGATTGTCATTCGATTTAAGGCTGAAATTTTTAAGCCCAAGGCTCTGTCGGTTGAAGCTGTCGAGCCTCATACAATTGAGGAAGCCTTTTCTACTAACGAATGGTGTGCCACTGCCCAAGCTGAGTATGATGCTCTTATTAATAATTCAACTTGGGAACTTGTTTCATTACCAATTAATCGCAAAGTGATCGGATGCAAATGGTTGTTCAAAATAAAGAATCCTAATGGCACTATCACCCGGTGTAAGGCTCGGTTAGTAGCTAAATGATGTTCTCAAGTACCTAGGTGTGATTTCAAGGAAATGTTTAGTCCGATAGTCAAACCTGCTACTATTCGTATCATACTATCCGTTGTTGTTTCCAAGGGTTAGCAGCTTCGATAGGTAGATATAAATAATACTTTTTTAAATAGCGATCTTGATGATGAAGTATTTATGCAGCAACCTCCGATGTATGTTCAGTATGGTCTAAATGGCAAACCTTTGGTCTGTCATATGAAAAAAAGCTTTGTATGGACTACGTCAAGCTCTGGGTGCTTGGTTTGATAAATTGAAGTGCTTTCTCCTTTCTGTTGGTTTTTTTCTCCAAATCTGATGCATCTCTATTTGTTAGAGTTACACATGACTCCACTCTTTATATTCTTGTGTATGTGGATGATATTATCATTACTGGAAGCATGCCTAACTGTATAGCTTTGTTCAACAGTTAAATAAGGAGTTCTCACCTAAATATATGGATGATCTCCACTATTTTCTAAGAATTGAGGTTACTCGTTCATCCATAGGGTGTATTCCTATTTGTCAGCGGAAGTACATTTGAGATCTGCTAGACAAGAGTTCTATGACTCATGCAAAGAATGTTCATACTCCAATGATTAGCTCGTCCACTATGTCTAAGGACGACGGGGATCATCAGCATGATCCCACTGAATACAGAAGTCTTGCAGGTGCTTTAAAGTAGATAGTGTTGACTTGGTCTAATATTGCCTACGCAGTAAATTGTATATGTCAGTTCATGCATGAACCTGCCTGTCCATATGGTTGCACTAAAGCGAGTCTTGCGATATTTATGTGGTACTTTGGATTATGTGATTGTTTGTTGTCCATCTACATGGCTGTCTTTAGTCAGTTATGCTGATGCTAACTGGGGGCTAGATTTTGATGATCGCCGATCTATAACGGGCTACTGTGTGTATTTTGGTCACATATCAATTTCCTGGTGCTCCAATACATGTTTATAACTACAATACATAAAATATTATTAAAAAATTAATATCTTAAAAAAATATTATTTTTATTATATTAGATTTTGAATTGGGTTTTAACTTTTACAAATTGTATTTGGGTATTGAGTTTAATTTTGTTATTTTTGACTAGAGATTTGAGCTATGAGTAGTTTATTTTGAGTTTGGGTAATAATTGATATTTTATTTGGGTTTGAGTTTAGTATAATATATTTGGGTTTGAAAATAAATATTTTAGAATATCAATATTAGGTTTATAAATTCAATAAGAAAGATTAAAATTTATTCAATTGTCAATATAATATAATAATAAACAATAAAATATATTTTTATCGATTCATATATATCATTGAATAAATTTATTTTACATGCAATAAGTATTTTAATTATTTTATATAAAAGAACTCTATTATGTATATATATAATTTATATTTTTATAAGATAAATTTAAATTGTGCTGTCATTGTATAAAATTAAAATGAATTATTACATTCTAAATTAAAATATTTATAACTTAGAAAATTCAAAATTATTTGAACCTTTCAGAACTCACCCAACTCGATCGAAACGTAAATTCGAAAAAAGATCCAAGCCTGAGTTGATCCAAATCTAAAAAAAAATTGAATTTAAAAAATATGAATGTGATGAAATCCAAACCCGCTTGAGCCTGTCTATTTGCGACCTCTAGTCTTATGTTATTTGGAGCTATTTATATTTTTTCTATACTTTTTTGTTTTGTTTTGTATTACTAGAACTTAATCCTTCTAGAATCTCAAAAATGAATTAAAAAATTATTTGTAGAGTCTTAAGTCGATTAATATCGATATTGGTATTAATGTAAGAGGACGTGGGTTTGAGTGCGTTAAAACACATTATTCTCCTATTTATGAGACGGGGAGAGGTTTTGAGTAGTTCTAGACATTGTATAAAAAATAAATATAATTAGAACTTATAATAAAATAAATTCAAATTAAAATAATACAATAAGTTTGAACCCTAAATGAATTTTCATTTTGCATGATTATTAGGTTTTATTATTATTTATTTTTTTATAAATAAAAATAAAAATAAAATACTGACAATAATACGATTAGTACAACTCGAATTTAAATTATACCATTACACCACCTCGTATATATTACTGACTTTGGGAGTTTGTGAAGTGTTAAAAAATAAAAAGAAAGGGAGATCTATAATTACAGCAAATACGTGTCGTAAAATAAGTCATGCTTTCGTCTTTATCATCGGTAATTTAACTCTAATCAATCTGATATTTTTCAATGTTTAACTGCTGTGCTAGATTTGGACACGACACGACATGGCCCAATGTTCGAGCACCAAATCCCACAAGTTACCGACCACAGTCCACCACGTGTCCCCTAAGGTCAACATTCCTTGTCAGACAAAATCACATTAATCACGAACGAGACGCCACGTAATACGATTTCTAGAGATCACCGGTGGGCCCCCGACCGAATCACTAACCGTAAGTTCCAACCTCCACGTGTTTCCATCCGAAATCTACACCGTCCACGTCTCTCGCTTGAAAAATCCCATTCAGTGGTACATAAATCCCCATGTGGCTACCACCCATCCCATTGCAGAAAATCCAACGGCCCATATTCAATGCTTTTTCACCCAACTTACTTTTATTTTTGTGTTCTCCAGTTGTCGCCTTGCCTTTCGATTCCATGCAGAAAAAGAAGAAAAATAAATGAACTGCAATGAAGAGGGACAAAATACCGAAGCTTCAATCTCTATCGACCAAATATCCTCGGAGAATGACGTCAGATCCCGGCGAAGTCAGCCGTCTTACTGTCATCAGGACCAAGGATGCTCGCCGGAGGAGGCTGGAAATTAGAAGGTTGAAGTATACATTTGAGACGATGATGAATATAACCATCACAGAAAACAGCAACAACGGCAATAAAGACCAGGATGATCTTCTTCATGGATCAAAACCAAGCCACGGTTTAACGGAAATATCGCTTTCATTGTCCTCTCCATCATCAAATCAATCAACTTCGGCGGAGAACGGCATCGTTTTAGCTGGTTTTGGAGAGAAAACTTGCATGAAAAACGATGATGCGTCAACCTCAACCTGCACGTCTCATGGGTTGCTTTCAGTTATCGGTCGGAGATGTGAAATGGAAGATGCAGTGAAAGTAGAGTTAGGGCTTATGGCGAAAGGAGGGGAAAAGTTTGATTTTTATGGAGTTTATGATGGGCACGGCGGGTCCAGGGTGGCGGAGGAGTGTAAAGAAAGGTTGCATAAACTGTTGGTGGAGGAAATAGTAGAGGAAGGAAGTGGGAGTGGGATTGATTGGGGAAGAACAATGGAGAGATGCTTTGAGAAGATGGATGAAGAGGTGAATAAAGGGAGGATGGCCGAGGAGATGGTGGGGTCAACGGCGGTTGTGGCGGTGGTTGGTAACGGAAAGGTAGTAGTGGCCAATTGCGGGGATTCAAGAGCTGTTTTATCGAGGGGCGGCGTTGCTATGCCCTTGTCTTTTGATCACAAGGTAACACATATTTCTATTGTTTTTCTAAAATTATATACACATACCATGCTCCGTCACAAGTTTTAGTTTGACTCTATGTTGTGATAACAAAATTGAAATTCAATGCGAGTTTTGATGAGTTGGAAGCCAAGCCCTTGATGTTTAAGAACCTTTTTAAGCAGAATATTCTTAAAGATTTAATTGGAAACTATGAAACCATGAAATCTTCAATTCAATGGAGGTGTGACTTCACATGTATGGGAAATGAATGGAAGTATCTGAATCTCAAAGCTAGAGTGAAGCTCTTCGTTTTCCACAAATAATGTCTAATTAGCAATAAGAGGCTTAAGCTCGCCATCCCTTTAGGGTAATCAAGGATGATGCTTATATTTATAAACTAATTTAACTTTACAACTCTTTCAATTTGCCCCCTTTTTCTTTACACTTGTTTTCTTTGCCTCTACTTTGACCTATATTGATGCATGCTTAATCATTATGTTTATATACTATCTATTGTCGCTCCTTCCAAACTGTTATTATTGCGATGTACAGCTTTTATAAGTATAGAACTTGGTCCTACGGATTTTATTGGAATGAAAAAAAAATTTATTCAATAGCATATTATACTGAGTTTAAGGACGAAGATAAAGGGGCAGGTAGTGGTGGTGGCCTCCCATATTGACACTTTGTTTTTGCAAAGCCCGACAGGCCTGATGAGTTGGAGAGAGTTGAAGCTGCTGGTGGAAGGGTCATAAACTGGAATGGATATCGAGTGCTTGGAGTACTGGCCACTTCAAGATCCATAGGTAACCAAATATACTTGCAATTACGTACATAATATTCTATTCATATGTAATGTAATTTGGAATGTAATGCATGCAGGTGATCAGTACCTCAAACCCTTTGTGATATGCAAACCGGAAGTGACCGTACGAGAGGTAACGAATGGTGACGAGTTCCTGATACTGGCTAGTGACGGACTTTGGGATGTGGTATCGAATGAGGTGGCGTGTCGAGTGGTAAGGCGATGTCTGAACGGCCAAATAAGGAGCAAAACAGCTGATGTTTTGAATCAAAACCGCGCTTCTGAAGCAGCGGCGGTGTTGGTTGAGCTCGCAATGTCTAGGGGTAGCAAAGACAACATTAGTGTGATTGTGGTCGAGTTGGGAAAAACGTAGCACAGTCGTGTGTTTTGTCTGAATCTGGAATTGCTAACTGAAGGATTTGGTTTAACCATTGGTTGGGGATGGAGTTGGATCAGACATTTGATTGCATTTTTCTTGGGGTTTTTACTTGGAACACCATAAAGTTCTGTTGGTATATAATAGATAAAATAAAAATAAATTTATAAATATCGGTACAAAAGTTGTTTTAAGGCAACTAAAACTAACAACTTATTTGCATGATTAGAGCAATTTTGATATTCCCAGTTTACAATATAGATTGTTGTTACAGTTTCTGGTCGGGTGGGGTAGAGGGAGGAAAAAGATGCTAGGGTGAAGAGGATTAAAGGGGTATTTAAAAATGTATATAAGATGGTTTCTTCCGGCTTGGATTTTGAATTGGATTTTGGGCCAGGTTAAGATTATTTTATAACAATTTGTCTCAGAAGAGTTATAAGTTGAGTGTTTTGAGATAAATTTACACGCATACATGTAACTAAGGGTTTACAACGCAAGTTTGAACTTGAAAAGTTTTTGACTAAATTTTGTTGTTTGATAGCGTGGTACAAGATTTAAAAGATTATTAGAGAAATGGTTTTAGGGAAATTATGAATCGTATTATAGAATATTGTAAACTTTAAATAAAAAGTTGTGATCGTAAATTAGCGGATTATAAGAAAGTTAAAGGTTGTGATCGTAAATTAGCGAATTGCGAGATTCATTAAATCTCGATCGTAAATTAGCGGACCGTGAGATTAATAAAATCTCGTAAGTAAAAGGTCATGATCGTAAATCAATAGATTGTAAGAAAGTCTAAGTTTATGATTGTAAATTAGTGGATTATAAAAAAGTTGAAGGTGGTCGTGAACATAAATTAATAGACCATAATAAAAGCTTAAGGTGGCCGGGTTAAGATATATTTTATAACATAGATCATTGAATTAAGCTTCAACTTTGACAAACCTTTAATTAATGAAAGGTTAAAATGTGGTTATAGTCCTTGTACTTTCTGAAAGTTAAGAACTTGGTCTTTGTATTTTTAGGAATTTAGTACTTGTATTTTTTAAAATTTAAAATTCAGGTTCAATTGTTAACTCTATTCACTTGTTTTATGCCACTTATACTAACACCCGATAAAATTAGGTGATTTAAACTTTTTTTTGAACAATCTCATTATAAGTTCTGATCATATCTGCTCTTTTTGACATAATATCTAGAACTACTCATAGTCCTATCCCAACCCATAAATAGGAGGATAATGCATTTCATCGCACTCGAACTCACGTCTTCCTGCATTGTCAACATACCTATACCAATCGAGCTAAGACTCAATCGGCTTAAACTTTTATATTTTCTAGCCAACATTTGTTTCTGTTTTTAGGTGTTTGTTGTAATATTCCATTTTTTCTCATAAATTGCTTTGTATTCATTATCCCTAAAAAAACACTTCACAATATTCATCCTAAACCTCAACAAATATTTGAAGTTATTGAAGTTACTGAAAATTATAGAAAAATTAGATGAGTGCTTGAGGAAGTGGTTACTCCTTAGATAATTGCAGTAGGTTGAGGCAATTTTCATATTTATATTATTCGACATATATTTTCAATTCTTAAGGAGAGAGGGACGACACATGAGAGGAAAAAAAATCATAATTTGATTAGTCAAAGTCAAACAAATTTTTAAATGGGTAGTCTACATAGGTGAAACCAAAAAAAAAAAAATTAGGGAGAGCCGAAATGAAATTTTAATTTTTAATAGTCTATATCTTTATAATTTTTAAAGGATTAAATTAAATTTTTATAATTTTAGGAGGCACTAAAGTGCAATTTTATATTTATTAATTTAAAATTTTAAAATTTTCTAAAAGGCTAAAACAATAATTTTTCATTTTAGGGGAGGTCGGGGCCCCTGCCAGCCTCCCTAGATTCACCTCAAGTAATCACCTTGATTCATGAATGAAAAATCCGGAATATATGACCATAAATTTTCTCATAATAACACAATTAAAATAAAGTCCATAATTTTCATTAAAATATTCATGATAAGTCCCAAAATATATTTTTAATGGTAAAATTGTACCTTTGTCCCTTCTCTTATCACTTCTCTTTAATTAATACCAAATATGACACTTAACACTTTATATCTTCTCTCATATCATCATAAAATTCAAATTAATTCCATACATTAAAATACCAATAAAATAATATTTCCATCGTAAAGTACTTGATAAATGACTAAAGTATCCGATTATGGCAAACTTATCATATTATTCTTTTTGTTTATTTGTACAATTTCTTTACACCAATGAGCACTTATCCAAACAAAAATCAAAATTCAAATATATCCCTTAAATAAGTCCATAAATGGTGAAAATGATACTTTTACCTATATTCTAGTCAAAATGAGAAGTTTGTAATTTGAGCCCTATACTTTTCATTTTATTCAATTAAGTCCAAACTTGCTTTTCCTTGATAATACATGTCTCATGTCGGCTTAATATTTACAAATCATTATCAATCCATAATTTCTCAAATTAGTTATTTTATACTTTAGTTCTCTTACTTTCTTAATTTTACAATTTAGTCATTTTTTCACAATTCCACATACCAAATTTACTTCATTGATTTCCAAAATAAATAATTATAGTCCCTTCTAAAACTCTCTTTATTTTCTCATTATTGAATTTTCTCAAAATTCATTGTAGTGATTCTTAGAATAGTGTTGTTTACCATCTTGTAAAATTTAAGGGTGTTACAAAAGCTTGAAGAAGTTTAAGGACTATTAGTTACCTCAAAATTTTAAAAGAATGAAGATTCCAATTTGATTGTGATTGAAGATGATTTTTATAATAACCAAAAGAAGACATTTAAAAATAAAGGTTGGGATTGAAGATAATCCTTCAAAATAATTAAAAAAACAAGAAGACATATCAAGAAGAGAGAATGAAAATGACTTCAAACTAATGGTTTTAGAAAAGGTGACTATACTTGATAGATCACTCTATTACAATTAAGGCTTATTTGATTCTTTTTGACTAAATTGTACATTTATAGAGAGACTAATTTGATATAATCCCTATAATACAGGGGCCTTCCGGATTCACTTCTTATTATGTGGTTTCTCATTACCACCATTTTCACCATTGTCATTTTTAACATGTCATTCTTTGTCTCCCACAACATTACCCGTCTCATTGGTCTTGGAAGACTTGAACTCGTCTTTCCTCGGAACAAACTTAATTAAGGACTTTGCTACGATCATTGCTTTGATAAGTTCTTTGACTGCTCGACGTTGCAATTGTTGCTCCGCCCAAGGTTTCAACCTATCCATAAGGGAGAAAAATGTCTTTTTCTCACCCAAATAAAAAATATAGAACATGATCCACTGAACTCCTTCATATACTCCCTGATTATGCCTTGTTACGTAAGTCGACGCAACTTAACCTGAGCCTTATCCTCGACATATTCTGGGTAAAATTGCCCCTTGAATTCTTTTTGAAACTCCTCCCAAGTCCCAATTGTGGCTCCACCTTGTTTCTCATCTGTGGACCTACAATGTCACTATAAAAGAGCGACATCAATAAAATACATAGATGTAACACCCCTAACTCGTATCCATCACCAGATTAGGGTTACGAGGCATTACCAATCAAAATACAGCTCAGAGAGTCATTCATTTCTAAACATACAATAAGTAATATTAACTAACATACATCAAAGTCATATTTTACTTTCATGTACCGAATTATCAAGATACAATTATAACATTATTAAACTTGAATGTCCACAAATCATTTATACTAAATTCGAACATATGAATCATAAAGCCAATCCAAATCAATCATACTTTAATAGTCATATATCACAAATAAAGCATATATCAAAATTCAACCAATTTCATTCCGATTACCAAATCAAATTTTTCATCAAGGTAACTTACGAAAAACCAAATTGAACTAGTTCTATAATTACCAAATTCAAACCATATGGTCATCAATCTATAACAATCATACATGTGTACCACTTAACCAACTAACCAAACATATTTTACTATTATAAAACATCATATCATAATACATATACATTATAATTCTATTAGTCGAACCTTATGACTATATAATAAGGCATTTAGATACCTAAATAAGTATCAATCATATGTCACTTTCATATACTTAGCTTACAACAATACATCCTTTCTATAAGCTTTCCCACGTGTGCATATTTAAGCCACAACTAGCCATATCAATTCATAATATTAACTAATATCAAATATATTAGTTATGAGCTTTGTACATGCACATACTAGCTTAAGTTGAACTATACTATGCTGCAAAATGGGCAAAATTATACAAATGCCTACAAGCATTACCCAAATGATTGAATCTCAATTGTAAGTATAACCAATCCATACACTACTTACTCGACTAACTTTAGTAATTTTCTAAGTAAAATAACTGAATTTATGCAACACCCCTTACTCGTATCCGTCGCCGGAATAGGGTGTGATGCATTACTAGAACACATACACTTGTAAACGTATTTAACCATATTATAAAATTTCATCTAAATTAAAACTTTTAAATTTTTAACATGCTTTTATAATTCTTCACAATATATCCTCTAAATATTATATTCATAATAAATAGGGCCTACGAGACTCGATTTATATTCATGCAATTCACAAGTCTTAACAATTTAATGCTTCATTTCCATTTCATTCAATTCATAATTTCTCATGTTCACAATTCAAATCAATTTCTCAATCCAATATACATTTTAATATCACAATAATTCTTTTAATTAAAATCATATCACTAGCAATAGAAATTTCCATTTACTTCTCATACAATTCAATATCATTAAGTTCAATACTAATACGTATTTACCATTTAACTCAACATTTATCGATTATGCTATTCATTAACACATTTATAAAATTATTAATTTTGCAATGAAAATATCGCTTTAGCTTTTAATTTAGCTAAAGTCGATCATCATCAATCTCATAGTAACTATTTGAAATAAAACATTACATCATTTCTAATTCAACATTTATCGATTATGATCGAATATATGACCGATTTATACACAAGTCATTCATATATTTTCTAATTTTCCTCCTCCTCCTCTCTATTTCACATCTTTAATGTATATAACACACTTAAATAACATTAACTATATTTTCACTATTTACTTATAAGTAAATTCAAAGTTGTCTATCCGAGTCAGAGTCACTAAATTATTTATATCTTGAGCTACGAAACTCCAAATTAAGATCCGTTAATTTTCCCAGAAACTAGACTCATATATATTTTTACCATAAAAGTTTTAGAATTTTTGGCTTAGCCAATAAGTACAGTTTATTCTTTAAATTCTCCCCTGTTTCACTATTAGACAGTTCCGACCCTTCTTCACTAAAAAATAATTATTTCCTCTTACGGGATTCGGATGATGTTTCCGTTTGTTTCTCTTGAAAATAGACTTATTCAGGATTTTAAATATATAAATTTAAGCCCCTAATTATTTTTCTTCAATTTTTGATGATTTTCCAAAGTCAGAACAGGGGAACCCGAAATCATTCTGACCTTGTCTCACAAAATTTATTATATTTCAAAATTTACAATTCATACAATTCAGTCATTGTTTAATTAACCCCTCAATTAAGCTAATTTTTCTCAATTAGTACTTTACTTAGACATTATAAGTTATTCATAACTATTGAAATTCAGAATTTCCTCATAAAACCCTAACTTCAAACTCTTTTACTCTTAGGTCCCAAATATTCACTTTTTATTCAATTCTTTCAATAAAATCAGCATAAAAACAATTTAAAGCTCTAATTCCATGCTAAATCATCATATACTTCCAGCACATATTCATAGCAACTTTCAACTTCTTTCATAGAATCAAAAACTAATGAATTCAACAAGTGGGCCTAGTTGTAAAAGTCACAAAAACACAAAAATTTCAAGAAATAATCAAGAATTGAACTTACTTGCAGTAAAAATATGAAAAATCAACTTAAGGAAACCCTTCTATGGTGTTTTAGTAGATGAGAATGCAGAAAAATAAAGAGAAATCTAGATAATTCCACTTTGATCCTAGCTTTATTAAGTAATTTTGTAATATTCCAATTTTGCCCTTAATTCTCCTTACTTTCTTGTTGATTTCAAGCCTTTGACGTCCAGACATTGGGTCTATTTACCTTTTAAGCCCTCTTCCTTTTATCATTTAAGCTATTTAATCATTTCCCATAATTTTGCATTTGTTACAATTTAGTCATTTTTGTTCAATTAATTATCGAAACTTTAAAATTTCTTAACGAAAATTTAATACTAACTTTTTAACACTCCATAAATATTTATAAAAATATTTATGGCTCGGTTTAAAATCTCTGAGGTCTCGATACCTCGTTTTTTATTCTAATTATTTTATATTTATTTCTAGTGCACTATTCACTATTTCAAAAATTTTCTTAACTTCACATTTACTTATACTCACTAAATTAATAATATTTTCTACTCATTTTTAGGATTTAGTGATCTCGAATCACCATTCCGACACCCCTAAAAATTTAGGCCATTACATTTTTCCTCGTCGAATTTGTGGTCCCGAAAATACTGTTCCAACTAGACCCAAAATCGGGCTGTTACAATTTAAACATGCCAATTTCATATACTATGTACCATGCCAAAATTTCATATACACAACTGAATCATTTAATCCTATATTTGATCATCAAATTAGCCTCCAAAAATTCATACCATTTCCATCATGAGCTGTACCTAAAAACTCACTCAAACAAGCATACCACATATGCCTACTTAACCATTCCAACCCAAATCACAAGATCAATCACAAATACAAATTAAATCATGTATCAAGCTTACTAAATGAGCTATTTATAAGTCAGTCATATCATTACTCAACCAAGACATATAACCAGAACACCATTCATACATGTTAAGGGACATACTTACAGAAATGTGCTTATACCATGATCAAATTTACACAACCATTAGCATTATAATCATGCCATTTTTGCATGGCTGAATATATACATATCATCAAAACCAAACATATTAAAAACTAGCCTATACAAAATAATCAAATACATACTTAAAACAAGCCAAACCATATGGCCAAATACACTTTCCATAGTAAACCAAAATAACCATAGCATATACATGCCATATAACCAAGTCACAAAGTATATAAATACCGAAATTATTAGCTGGATAGTGTGATGCAATCTCTGTCGACTTCCAACCCGAGCGAACGTCCCAAACACTGTAAAACATAAAAAAAATAACACCAGGAAAGCTATAAAGCTTAGTAAGCTTGTAATATCATAACTCATATTACTAAATAACCACATTACAAGCAATTGCATCAAGTCATAATATAACTCATTTGATTTCACAATTCTACCTCATATTCATGCATATGATCAAACAAGATTTCCACGAGTTTATTCATTTCAAAGCTCGTATGCCTCTTAAACTTCTTATCACTTCATTCTCATTTACAAATACATAAGCAACAATGTATAACTTTATTTGATCCATTATTCATCACATTTCTTTAGCCGAAAGAATCATGTAAATTATCGTTAAATAATTGCAATTCTCACTCAATGTGCCATATCCATATAATTAACACAATCATTGCTCATATCACACATATCATTCAATTCATACCTCACTATAGCCAAATAAACACATTTTGGCATAAAATATAATTATACACTAATAATTCTCATTAAATTACCTTCATTTAACTCTCATATAGGTTCTGAACGTACCTGTTTTGCTTAATTCAATTGAACTTTCATTCTTGTCTTAACTTTGCGTGACGAACCATTCATAATCGTTAAGGATACTTGAAAGTCTCGTATATCACATACAATTCCATATCCCACATATGGTCTTACATGTTATCACATATCGATGCCAATAGCCCAGCTATGATCTTACACGAATCATATATCGATGCCAATGTCCCATATATGGTCTTACACGTAATCACATATATCGATGCCATATCCTAGATATGGTCTTACACAAAGTCCCATATATCGATGTCATACCCCAGCTATGGTCTTATATGAAATCATGTAATGTCATGGTCCAACCATGGTTTTTTCTGCCAATTCGTCTTTCGTTGCGAAACGATTGTGTTCGATCCTACATTTTTACTTATATCGAACGTTTAATTTAAGCTCCATAATTAAATTGATTATATGAATACATTCATACTATCATTCATCAATTACCTAAATATACACTGAAGTTTAATTATACGAACTTACATCGATTGCTAAAACGACGGAACAAATTGACTAGTCTGATACTTTATCTTTTCCCCAATCTAGATCCGTATTTCACTTTTCTCGATCTAAATATAATCAAAATAAGCTTATTTAATTATCTATCAATTCAATTTAATCCAAAATTTACCTTAAAGAATATTTACACTTTTGCCCTATAATTTCACATTTTTACAATTTAGTCCTTATAACATAAAATCACAATTTCATGAAATTAAACACAAATCCAAGCTAGATGAATTTTCCATATATCACTAGCAGCCCATATTTTCAATTTATTTCACATTTTAACCACTAAATTTCCACATTTCACATTTTAATCCCTATTTGACATTTTTATCAAAAATCACTTTATAAAAGATGAAAATCTAACATCAAATATGCATATTTCATCAAAAAATATCAAAGATCTCAAGTATTCAACAATGGAAATTCAAAAAATCTTTAACAGTTTTAGAAACGGAGGTATGGGTTAGCTAGATTACGAAGCAACGATATCAAAAATATAGAAATTATTAAAAACCAAGCAAAAACCACTCACCAATTTGTCTTCAAAGTTTGGCCGAATAACAAGCTCTCCCATGGCTGATTTTAGGTTGAAATTTTGGTGAAGATGGATAGTGAAAGAAGATGACACAATTTGTTTTATTTAATTTAACATATAATGTCGTTTTACTCATTTAACCTTTAATAACCCTAATAACTACACCAAATGCCACTCCAATAACATCCAATATCTCAATAATGGGTTATTTATCACATAAGGACCTTCAATTTAAAATTCTATAGCTATTAGACACCTTTACATATAGAATGCAACTTTCACACTTTACGCGATTTAGTCCTTTTTATCAAATTAAGCACCCAATTGATAAAATTTCTTCACGAAATTTTTACACAATTATAATATCATACTGTAGATATTAAAATAATAAAATAAAAATTTTAACTTCGGATTTGTGGTCCCGAAACCACTGCTCTGACTAGACCCATAAATCGAGCTGTTACAATAGATGCAATATTTACCTTAGTAGCAGCATCCTTGATGCCTCTAGCACGAAGGTTTTATTCCATTCCTTATAAAAAGTTATTCACATCTATTGCGGATCTCATCCCCTTAAATTCTTTCGGCTTGAAGGTATCGACCTTAGGCTTGGGTATCGCAGCCAACACGTCATTACCTAAAGCAACTTTACAGATAACAAGCTCCTTCTTGAAATATTCAATTTGTTCCTTCAAATTTGTCACCACAGCCTCAAGAGTATCACCTCTCTTTGTCAACTTACCCACAGAGGTATTGAGAACCCCTTGCAGTGCGTCCACACTAGTACCGAGAGCCTCTGCCACCTATCCCTTGAGTTGCTCTTTCACTAAGTCCAGCTCTGTGGTGTGTCCCTTAACTACTTTGAGTGTTTCCTTCATGCCACCCACGAATTCCTTGAGGTTGGTCACTCAACCTTCCAAACCTGACAATATATCCCTTGATCTACTAGCTTTCCTACCCAAACACTAGTTCGTGATGCCAACGGTCACGAGCTCTTGATTATTTACTTCTTTCTCCATCTCAATCAACGCCTTACCAATCACTAGCTCTTGATACCAACTGTCACAAGGCTAGGACTTTAGTCTGGAAAACTGTGCAACCTTGGGCAAAAACTTAGCTTTAAATTCGCCTAAGTCCACCTAAATCTCAAAAAGTAAGAAATCACAAGGAAATTCTCTAAGGCACCAAAACTTAGCGGAAGCAAACACAAAAGTGAAGAAGCAATGAAAGAACTAGAGAAACCACAAGAAAGTAATGTACATAAGGTGTTTGAGTAAATGCTCTCAATTATATTTAGTAACTCTGAGTGAAAAAACATTGAGTGATTGCAAATGAATGGGGAAACCTTTATTTATAGTTGAGATCTCTCTGATGCAACAACTCAATTTAAATTACATCAACAATCAAGATTAAAACCTATCTACAAATGAGAGTTCTAAGGGATTCAAGCTCTATACAATCTAATCCCTTAGGATTACAAATATTCACCATGGTAACTCTAGTTTTACTGGAGTATTTCACTAAGCCACCAATGCTTCAAGTGGATGGGCTTCTCCATGTGTTCCATTAATCATGCCAATTCAAGTGGGTTAAAAGAGCCCCATTTGATCAATTGACCTCATTGGGCGATACTGTGCACATTGATTACAGGCTTTGATCCGCAGATTTTATTGTTTCGGTTTATTACTTAAATGAAACGATTTGGTTGATCTGAACAGTATCAATACAAAATTGATTGTGATGATTTAATAAAAAAAGAAGACCCTATTAAGCATCATGTAATGGAGCAAGACAGGTTAAATGTTGTCAAATCCATCATCGCTCCACAGTTGACATGCTTTACTCCACCACCCGCCTTGCCCCACTTTGAATGTATAATCTGAAAAATCGCTATCACAGCATATATATTAAAAGCATTCATCCCCATCCCATCTCACCTTGTTTCGCTCTGCTTTAATTTAATTTTTATTCTAGTTATTTTAATAATTTTACTTTTTTTAAGACAAGTAAGTATTTAAACATAATTTTTAAAAAATATAAATATAAAACATATGATTTTTTTCCTATAATATATTATTACATTTTATCATTTTAATAATTATATACAAAGAAAGATAAAAGATTATTTCGAGATAGGACGAGTAGAACAAGCAATGACTATAATTGTTCCATACTCATATTAAAAAATTATGTCATTTTGTCTTGTATTCACTTTTAAAAATTTGTTCTATCTAAAATAAGTGATTTAAAATTTAAAAACATATGATGGTTCAAGTTTTGCGATTTCGAATTAGAATCCGAAAATAAAAGATAAATTAGAAAAAAAAGTGAGAAAAAAATCACCTACATTAGAAAAAAAACGATAGACATTAAAAAGAACCCATAAAAGTCAGTCAACTTCTTAGTCATACCAAACAAAATGTAGTAAAAACTATTAAGGGAAGAGGAAACTTCAACGAAGATGGAAAAACAAAAGTCAGTCAAGCTGACCCCACTATGATCACAACAGCAAATCGGTAGTCATTCTCATGTTCAGTGTTTTTTCCTCAAATTTTACTACAACTAACGGGAATAAAAGAAAATTAGCAACAAGATTAGAAAGGGTTGCTAACAATCAAACATGTCCAACATTTACTCATAAAAGAGGACAAAGAGAGGACGAAGAGTTGAAGACCCTGTTAAACGAGAAAAAGCTATATAGTAAAGCAGCAGCTGCGTTGCGTGCATAATTGGAACTCTCAAGGGCTGAACCACCTATGTCAATGAAACTATTTAAAGCTCGTTTCACTTCAGGGGCTCACAAGTTAGTAAGAACAATGTTAATTTACTCGTTATTCTGCTTTATCTTAGCTGTGGATGTTGCAGAAGCAGTGCCAATCCAAGACGACTGCAAGGTGCGGCGGTGCAACCACCAGGATCCACCTGTCCGTTTCCCCTTCCGTTTAGAAGGCCAGCAGTCACCCCACTGCGGGTATCCTCATCCTGGGTTTCAGCTTTCCTGCTCAGAAAACAAACAGACCCTGCTGAAGATACCACGTTCGCTGGAGCTGTTGGTGAAGCACATAGATTATGAAGCTCAGCGGATTGACTTGTACTTTCCCGGGGGTTGCCTCTGGCGGCAGCTTTTAGATCTCAATTTATCTGCCTTTCCATTCGCGGTGGAACAACAAGGTTTCAGCCGCCTAAAAGCTCGTAGATCCCAACCAGCTGAATCCAACTATACCTTGTTTGAATGTTCAAGCCAAGAGAAGGCTTTGTATAAAAGATATAGAGTCGCTTGCTTAAGCACCCCTGGCTCCCAAATTATAGCTTTTACTTCTGGTGCCTATTATGGATTCAACCTGTTGAATTGCAGCTACTTTGGCAAAATTTCAACACCCATTTCTCCTTACGGTATCCGTTTTCAATTACGTTGGTATAAACCAGACTGTGGTGATTGCGAAGCTCAAGGAAGGGGATGTAGATTGAACAACAATAATAGCACCAAGGAACAAACCGAGTGTTTTTATATCCCCAAGAACCATATAGGTATGTTTTAACTATTGTAATTGTACAATGTACATAAAAAAAATCATTAGCCTGCATCAAAGTGAAGCTTAATGTTGTAAACTTACAGTGAGCCCTTTTCTTCTATTTCCCATGTATCAAAGCTGAATAATTTTAAATGTTTGGCAGGATTGGGAGAAAGGTTAATGGTTGCAGGTAAATGGAATTTTCCTTTTAGCTTCAATTAGTTAAGACCAAGGATATAACAGAGGGATGTATGCTGATTTGCAGGTATTGTGTCGGGTTCTTCAATTGCTGCAGCCATTGCCATTGCGGTTGGGTGGAGATATCGGTTAGACAAAAAGGAGAAAGAAAGTCAAGTCAAGATTGAAAAGTTTTTGGAAGATTATAAAGAGCTTAAACCCTCAAGATACTCCTATGCTGATATTAAAAGGATAACTAATCATTTCAAGGACAAACTGGGACAAGGAGGCTATGGAACTGTCTTCAAAGGCAGACTTTCCAGTGATGTTTTAGTTGCTGTCAAGGTACTCAATAATTTCAAGGGAAATGGTGAAGAGTTCATCAACGAGGTGGGTTCGATGGGCAGAATCCACCATGTGAATGTGACTCGCCTGGTTGGGTTTTGTGCCGATGGATATGACCGAGCTCTCGTTTATGAATACCTACCAAACGAGTCATTAGAGAAGTTCATATTTGCAGCCGAGGGCAAGGATCGATCCCTTAGTTGGGAAAAACTTCAGGATATTGCTGTGGGTGTAGCCAAAGGCATCGAGTACCTGCATCAAGGTTGCGAGCAACGTATCCTCCATTTCGACATCAAACCTCACAATATTTTGCTTGATCACAACTTCAATCCTAAGATCTCTGATTTCGGCCTTGCTAAATTGTGTTCCAAGGAACAAAGTGCTATTTCAATGACAACAGCTAGAGGTACCATGGGCTATATTGCACCCGAGGTACTGTCTCGCAACTTCGGAAATGTGTCATATAAGTCTGATGTTTATAGTTTTGGAATGCTGTTGCTTGAAATGGTTGGGGGGAGAAAGAACATAGATGTTACGGTCGAGAATACAAGCCAAGTGTATTTCCCAGAATGGGCATATGATCGTTTGGATAAAGGAGAGGAGTTCGGGATTCGAATTGAAGATGATGCACAAACAGGGATAGCAAAGAAACTCATGATCGTTGGACTTTGGTGCATTCAGTGGTATCCCGTTGATCGTCCTTCGATGAAAGTGGTGGTTCAGATGTTAGAGGGAGAGCTTGACGTTCTTACAATGCCACCAAATCCTTTTGCATCGACAGATCCACCGAAGACGATGGGTGCCACCACACCTAGGAAGCCGGTTAACAGAGATCTACCCACTATTTCAGAAATGGAATAAGAACAGTCTCGAGCCTCATTGTTAGTAGTACTAGAAGCAGTTGAAACTTGAAATCACCTATTAGCACACTCATATTACACCAATGCTAAGATTTTATTTGAACTCATAAATGAAATGCTGCATGGCTGTTAGTATATAAATTCTACTAATAAATGAAAAGATTCTATCTTAAATGTTGTTTAATTGTCAAAATTAAGGTATTCATTGTTGGAAGGTGTTCTATTTCTAGGAGTGGAGCTCGAACCCCTGGCTACATGATTAAAAAATAAAGTGAGCAACCGCCACACCACACTCGTAATTATTACAAGATACTCTTATCAGCATGATTACATATTACGATAAGAGAGTAAAAACCTTCTCATGAGATCACAATGTTAAGAGTCACTTATATACTAAATAATTGTAAACGAATTTGATATTAACTCATTATATGGTGACAAGGAGACATTTTTAATAATTGAAACATGAAGCTAAGGAGCTAAAGTCTAAAACACACATCCATTAATAGTCGTATTACATGATGCTGGATATTATACAACTGAGCATGAAATGCTACAAATTAAAAGCTTACAGTACTTGCAGAACTATATGTATAAAAGGTCCGAATAAAATCAAACATTATACTTAGATGTCCACACAACTTTTTGACGTTGATGGTTCCTCCGATACATTCTTACAAACATGTTCTTCAGTCGACTTTTCGAGAGAAAATAGTGAAGGTCTGGACGGCAATTCAAGTTGATCATGTTCATTTTCGAGCATTTCCAAAACTTTGCTCATTGAAGGACGATTAGCGGGATTCATTTGTATGCACCAAAATGCAACCATTATCATCTTCCTTGCTATTTTGTCATCAACTTCTGTTACATCCCCTAATTCTATGTTCTCTCTTTGTTCAAATCGATCATAAATCCATGACGGAAAATAAATTTGACTAGAATGATCATCAAATGCATTCAAATTCTTTCTTCTTCCCACCATTTCCATTAACAACATTCCAAAACTATAAATATCGGCTTTATATGAGATGCCTCCAATATTTCTGTAAAATAATTCAGGAGCAATGTATCCTAATGTACCACGAGCCGCTGTGAGAGAAATAATACTGTCATCCACTGAATATAATTTTGCAAGACCAAAATCAGAAACTTTAGGGATAAAGTTTTCATCCAAAAGAATGTTGTGCGGCTTGATATCAAAATGCAAAATTTGCATTTGACAACCACTGTGCAAGTATTCAATCCCTCGAGCCACACCTAGTGCAACCTCAAATAATTTTTGCCAACTTAAAGTACAATTCTCCTTTGAAAATATAATTTTATCCAAAGACCCATTCACCATAAAATCATATACAAGAGCTTGTTTTGATCTCTCTACACAAAACCCAATAAGTTGCACTACATTAATATGATGAATCCTTCCAATAGTAGCAACTTCATTGATGAAATCTTCTCCATTTGCTTTGGATTTATCTAACATTTTTATTGCCACTAGCCGACCACTGCGAAGCTTTCCTTTAAACACAGAACCATAACCACCTTGACCTAATTTAACTTTAAAACCTTCCGTAATTCTTTTTATTTCAGAATACGAATATCGAATAGGTATTAAATTATTTTGACTTTGAAGAAAGTTTTCGATATCATCATCCATCGACAAATGCCTCCTCTTTAGTTTGCGTATGACAAGTGTAATGAGGCAGAATATCCCCAACAAAGTTCTCGCTAACAATATGCCTGCTTGCCCATCAAGGTGCATACACATGGATAAATCAGCATTCATGATTATTTTATAAAGATAACATAAAAAGTGGGAAGGGAAAGAGATTTACCTGATACTGCAAGACAAACGAAGGTGGCTCCTGTTTAAAACGCAAATTGAACAATAAAATTACTAACTCGAATACAATTCAAGGGCAAATCCAATAAATAAAGATACTTATGAAATCTGAAAGATTAACCTTTCCCAAAAGGATAATGGCCGAAGATTCCCGGTAGAAGAAAGGCCAGATTGCTTTCTATTGGAAGTAGCAGATAGTACACCAAATCTAGCAAGCTAGAATAACCGCCCCCCCCCCCCCCCAAGGAAAAACAAAAGCAACCAATCAATAAATAAGACCTTGAAAAGTTATAGATTGAAAGAATCTAAAGATCGAAGTCTCTTACACTTTGAGAATCGGGTTTAAAGTCCAATCAGTATAGGGTATATACCAGTACACGTCGACGCCTTCCAACAGGTTTTTGTAAATGTACGAAGGGGATAAGCCACTAATATTGGAAAGCATGACAGGAAACTGGGCTATAAATCTGCACGAATGATGGAAATCGGATATATTTGAAAACGAGACCGGAAAGTAGAAGTAGGTCCAAGGAGAAGAAGAGCTATTGGTTGGGCAACGAGAAGCATCGACATAAACTGAAGAAGACTTCATCCTTGTCGTGCAATTTACCAGATACATGGTGTCTGCTCTATTCAATATTATGTATTCTAGATAGCTGTCTGAAGAATGGACAATGGAACTGCGAGGAATTGAGCAGTTTTCATCGACCAGACTCACATCCACAAGTCGAAGCGTTCGGTCAACATAAGAGATGTTTAGGACATAAAAGTTTCCGTATTTCGTGGGAAAACTGGTGCGGTTTCTCTTGCACTCTAATTCAAACCTACGGTCACCACATCCACGAGGCTGACCTTTTAGTCGGAAAGGGTGACTGATATTAACGTGTCCACACAAAGATGGGCCGCAGTGGTTGCTTTTGCCTGCTCTACCATCGGAAACATCTGGGAATAGAGATAAAGTAAGGGCAAAGACGCTAAACAAGACAAGTCTGGGTCTTAACATCATCAGGTTCCGGTGGAGCTCCGATGAAGAAATAAACAATGGGATGTTCTTTAATGTAAAATGCCAATCATTCATTTATTTTTTGAAAATTCAGTCCAGTAATAAAGGTAATGTGGAAAATTCTTTCATACAAGTCGTCGGTCAGTCAATGGCGATGCTCATAAAAGTCGTGGATGTATTGAATTCACCAGTCAGCAATCGCAGTGGCTCGAGTGATATATAATTTTGATGAAATTAAAAATAACAAGATTAAAATAAGTGGTAAAATATATATTTAGATATATTAGTTTTTAATGTAACGTATGTGATTTTAAATGTTTATTTGTTTAATTTATTAAATAATAAATTTTATAATTTTAAAATAATATACTTGTAATAATTAAATGAGGATTAATCTAATTTAAATAAAATAATATTAATTTTGATAATTGAATTAATAAAATAACATTTTCTTAAAAATGGAAATAAGAAAAAAAGTAAAAAGCAAACTTTAGTTAAATATTAAGAGTTCATTAATGAGGTGGGTTAGATGGGCAGAATCCACCATGTGAACGTGACTCGCCTGGTTGGGTTTTGTGCTGATGGATATGACTGAGTTCTCGTTTATGAATACCTCCCAAATGAGTCATTAAATAAGTTCATATTTGCAAGCTAAGGGTAATGATCGATCCCTTAGTTGAGAAAAACTTTAGGATATTGTTGTCGGTGTAACCAAAGGCATCGAGTACCTGCATCAAGGTTGCTAGCAATGTTTCCTCCATTCCAACATTAAACCTCGATTTCGGCCTTGTTAAATTGTGTTCCAAGGAACAAAATGCTATTTCAATGACAACAGCTAGAGGTACCATGGGCCATATTGCACCCAAGCTACTCTTTTGCAACTTCAGAAATGTGTCGTATAAGTCAGATGTTTATTTAGGGATTTTTACGGATTAACTGAAATTTATATTATCGCATTAACTTGATTTATGAATTCTCCTATTAGATTTGACTCTAATCCGGTAGATTTATGTCGTCCTATTTTTAGGATTACATGCAACTCTACTTAATTATACCAGATCTACTCTGAATTAAACACATTAAATATGAATTAATAATTCAAAAATATTAAATCAAGAATTAAGCACACATAACGAGAATAAGATTCAATTATTCATTACATAAAATAGAAATCAAAGACAGTATAACTACAAGAAATAAAGAAACTCATAATAAACTTCAAAGAAATCAAAAGGAGATCTTCAATCTTAGTGGAAATTTGTTTCAAACTCATAATAAACTGAAAATTAATAAATAAATCACACATCATTTGTTTTTGGTACATCATCAAGGAAGAAATAACATTATGGGGCATTCTAGATGAGCTATCTCTCATCCAAGATTGATGCTTTGAGGAGTCAAAATTCAAACAGATAATTCAGAGGTGATTAAGGTTATTCGGGAATTCTCCTTGACTGACTCAAACTCCACCTTTATTAGAAGAATTCATCAACTTTTAGAAACGGTCAGACATTAGGACATGCAACACACTCCTAGGGAGTTGAACAAAATTGTTGATTGTTTGGCTAAATTGACTTTTAATATAGGTCGAAATTTGACAGTTTTTTATGAGATCCCAAGAGAAGTGTTAGCAATATATTCTATTGTAAAAGCAAGTGTTAGCCTTGATCAAAAGGCTTCTACATAAATAGATTGTATTAAGTTTTCTTTTCACAAAAAAAAAAAAACATTTTGGCCGAGAGTAACTAATGAAAGCTTTCAAGGCACATCTTACCCATTGCATTTCTTCTCTTCTTAGCTTGTGCTTGACCGCTAGTCGTGTCTAATGATGACGAATTGAAGGAGATTATGGATGTCTTCAAATGTTGGTTAAAGTTTTTGCCCTACTTTGGTGCCTTCAAGTATGATGTTGGTCCATTTATTGTCACTGTCCAGTAACCTACAAGAAGTAATATTGTGAGACTTAAAAAGGATAAAAGAATAGCGCGAAGGATAAGAATTGTAGCCTTAAGTTTTCTAGCAAACTTGAAGCTTCAAACGGGCAACAATTGGAATCCTTTTGACTTCTGAACCATAGTAGTTCCTCGAGTCATGTCATTTTGTCAATTTTGAACCATGCTAAAGCGACCATTAGATGAAGTGCTCTCTAGGACTGGGAGAAGACTAAGTCCTTGATTGATTAGTCTGGAAAATATTAGCAGGATAGGCGCTAAGAATCAAATGGTAGAGATCAAAAATCCTTTTAATAGCACCTGTAGGACGGATTAGATCCTTGAAAGATGAGTTCATTTTTCAATTTCCATATAATAGAAAGGTTTTCAATTTCCATATAATCGAAAGGGTGTAGACCATAGCAATGCAGAAACTTCTTGAATCCTAGGAGTTGATGTTGTTTACTTGGAGCCATTGGAGGATCCAATTGAAGAGTTCGTAAAAGAGTGAGAGGAGAACCAAACCAAACTGCCTTAGCAAAACTACAATTTAAGAAGAGAAGTTTGAAGGTTTCCCCTCTTTCTTTGCAGAGAAGAAAAAAGTTATCATTGGTAGAGAGCCTCCTTGAGAAGCCTTTTGTGAGGAGGCAATTATTACAAATCTTCCACAGAAAAATAATGATTTTGAAAGGAAATTTAAGCCACCAAAATTTAATTTAAACATTTTGCTGAGATTAAGGGAGAGTGGTAATGGAGCTCCACTAGAAGGGAATAAGCATTTTTAATCGCAAACACCTCATTGTGATCTAATTTCCAGACTAATCTCCTTGTATGGGAAGTGTTGTACAAAAAAGATTTGAGGCTCTATTAGTACCAAGAGATCTAAGGGACTTATTTTGATCCCACCTATTGATATGAAGGTGGAGATAGGTTTGAACTTGGAAATCAGAATCATAAGGTTCAACTGTGTCAATAAGGGGCAGATCCAACTGTTTTACCTGCCCTAAAGTTGAACATCCCTAGGGTTTGGGTTAACAAATTCAAAGGGAGTACGACTGCAATACTAAGCTTTTAGAACTTTTGAGAGCAGGCAATTTTGTTCCTTCATTATTCGTCAACCGACTTCCGATAGGACTTCATTGAAAATTTTAATTTTTCGAGTTCCCAAGCGTCATTGTGAACAAAACTGTACATTATTCCGTTATGACAATCATGACTGTTAGAATTGTGTGACCCAAATTCTAAGAGATTGCTTGCAAGTCAAGTTAAACAAAAATATATTTTCTTTCTAGAAGATTTAGTATTTATTAGTATAATATATTTAGCATTTATTAGTATAGTTTATTTGACTTACTAATTTAGCCTATAAATAGGCTCTTTTACAATCTTAGAAATAAGACACACCCATTAGATTAGAACTCATAACACATTCAGAGAATTTTGTGTTTACGTTTTCGGGTTCTTTGTTTTTCGGGTTTTCGGGTTTAGTTTTTATCTCCATCTTTTGTACTCTTCATTCTTTTGCCATTATAGTAAAATTATCTTTGCCCGTGGTTTTTTATCCTCTTTAGAGGGTTTTTCCACGTTAAATTTGTGTGTTCATCTTTTCAATTTCTTCTGCTATTTTTACTAGTTTGTTGCTTAATCGGGACGATCCTAACAAGTGGTATCAGAGCTAGTTTAACTTTCATAGATCAGCCCGTTCAGAGATGGCAGCAACAAGGTTTGAAATTGAGAAGCTCGATGGTGAGACAAATTTCAATCTGTGGCAAGTTCGGATGATGGCAATTCTAGTTCAAAACGGCTTGAAAAAGGTTTTTACAGGGAAAAAGCCTGAGAATCTAAATCAAACAGAATGGGAAGAGCTTGATGAAAAGGCCTTGTCTGCAATCCAGTTGTGCCTCGCGAATACAGTATTGCAGGAGGTATTGATGGAGAAGACCTCATTCGCCTTGTGGAAAAGGTTAGAAACTCTTTATGCGACTAAGTCTCTGGCTAACCGTTTAGTGTTGAAACAACGTTTATTTACGTTTCGTATGAACGAATGTGAGCTTCTTAAAGATCACATCAGTCAATTCATTACTCTTTTAAATGATTTAAAGAACATTGAGGTTCATATTGACGATGAAGATCAAGCTATGCTATTATTGTGCTCTTTACCCTCTTCATACAAGTCTTTCAGGGAGATCCTGATTTATGGCAGAGACAAACTCTCGTTCGAAGATGTGAAGGGTTATTTGTTGAGTAGAGACAAACTCGAAAATGAGTTTGGTTTGAATAGCAAAGCAGATAGGCAAGCTTCCGTTTTGGTAGCATCAAAGAAACGAGACAAAAGGTGTCGCTATTGTAAAAAGTTAGGTCACGTCAAAGCAGATTGTTATAAACTGCGAAATAAAAGAGCTGCTGAGAGTAACGAGGAAGATGTAGCTGGTGCTAATTTGGTCGATGAAGGTGATGATGATTTCTTGTTAGTGTCAACGAGCGATAATTCCAAGCTTACGTCTGAGTGGATCCTAGATTCAGGATGTTCTTTCCACATGTGTCCCAATAGAGAATGGTTCTCCACATACAGTTCAGTTGAAGGTGGAGTTGTGCACATGGGAAACGATTCATCTAGTAAAATAAGTATTGGTACTGTTAAAATTAGGATACGCGATGGGACGATTAGGACACTCTCAGATGTCAGGTATGTACCTGATTTACGAAAGAATCTCATCTCCTTGAGTATTTTAGACTTGAAAGATGCAGAATCAACATCGAGTCGAGCGACATTAAAGTATCTCGTGGAGCTCTCATTTTGTTAAAAGGTAAAAGAACCGGCAGTCTTTATATTCTGGAAGGTTCTACAGTGACCGGTGAAATCGGACGTCCCTCGTCCGTTACGGAGTCAAAGTCAACTCATTTGAAGCGAAGGCAACTTGGTCATAGGAGGGAAAAAGGTATGACCGTTTCGTTGAAGAGAGGTTCTCTTTTGGATGCAGGTTTTGAAAAGTTAGGGCACTATATTCGTGAAAATCAAACCCGGGTTAGTTTTGATTTGGCAGTGCACAAGTCAAAGGCTAGAAGTCTTCCAGCTTCTAAGCATAGATTCGACTCAGTTAATTTCCTGCATAGTTCAATATAGGCCCGTGGCGGGTTTTGGCAAAGATGGCATTGAAAGAATTCGTGTCAAGGTGGAGATTGTTAGAATTGTGTGACCCAAATTCTAAGAGATTGCTTGCAAGTCAAGTCAAACAAAAATATATTTTCTTTCTAGAAGATTTAGTATTTATTAGTATAATATATTTAGCATTTATTAGTATAGTTTATTTGACTTACTAATTTAGCCTATAAATAGGCTCTTTTACAATCTTAGAAATAAGACACACCCATTAGATTAGAACTCATAACACATTCAGAGAATTTTGTGTTTACGTCTTCGGGTTCTTTGTTTTTCGGGTTTTCGGGTTTAGTTTTTATCTCCATCTTTTGTACTCTTCATTCTTTTGCCATTATAGTAAAATTATCTTTACCCGTGGTTTTTTATCCTCTTTAGAGGGGTTTTTTCACGTTAAATTTGTGTGTTCATCTTCTCAATTTCTTCTGCTATTTTTACTTGTTTGTTGCTTAATCGGGACGATCCTAACAATGACATTGAAAGAACATTCAAACAAGCTGGATAAAAACTATAAACAAAGATGATACAATATGAAACACATGATTACCCCCCCCCTTCTATACCAGCCCCCAAAGAGAATATTTATTGATTTTTGCTCAACATTCCTCGAGTCCTTTATCTCTGCTAAATCAATTCCAAGTACTCTGCTACGGCAAAACATCCCACGGTGGTTATCCAGAAGCTGATGCTTAATTCCCGCAGTCTGCTAACAACTCACTTAGGAAACCATTTCTCTATTTTGCATCAGATTAATCTTTCCATTTCAGCTCATTGTCACAAACAATAACATCAAGATTACCTATGTCATGACTGTTTGCTGCCTTTGAGCAAGGTCTTGATGTCCCTTGACAAGATCTCGGCTCCCGCCATCCTCAACCTTGCTAGTCAGGTATTTGTCAACTTGCGCAGCACTGCAGCAGCTTGCCTTCCCTCTGAGATTGCCCACACAACCAACGACTGACCTCGTCGACAATCTCCAGCTGCAAAGACCCCATCCACATTGGTCGCAAAGCGGCCATATTCTGCCTTAAAGTTTGAGCGGTTGTCTTGCTCCACACATAACTTGCTTGCCACTGTCTGTTAAAATTAAAGAACACAACTGATGAGGCAAGCTAAAATCAAGTTACTAGATTCTCAGTTCTTTCGTGTGTTTCAAATGTACTTTTGGGATGTTTATGTTTCTTATTTAATCATATCGAGGTTTATGTCAGATAATTTGTAAGACAGAGGTTTGCCAAATATGGGGTTCTTTTATTTTTGTTGGGTTATCATTTACTTTAAGTTTTCACTTAAAACTTCAGATTAATAAAACTTGAGTCTTTCAAGAAGAAAAGTTGGGCATCAATCAGCATTAAAAACTTCTTTACCACAAAAAGCATTATAAAAAGGGAGTGATCAAGATAGTCACTGATTCAGGCCTTTGTTTTAATGTCAAAACGATGATGAGAGATGTGTTACAAAGGGTCCCAACTCCGAAAGGATGTTAGCTTGCCATCCAACTTGGAGGATAGGAGGAAAAAGAAAAAAAGAGAAGACAATTCCATGATTGGTGGTCCCACGTTAATTAAGAGTCTCACATGTTTTTCGATTTAGTGTTGCTACAGTATCTGATCTCACCGCAACCGTTGTTTTTACACTAATCGCAGGTAAACGCACCGCCCATCCAAACTCACCTTTAGAGTCTTATGCTCCGTTGCGTTTATTTATATGTAAAATATTTTTATTGTTTTACTGTGTTTGTTTGGTGTAAAATAAATCATTAAAAAGAAATTATTCTCCAATAAATGGTAAAATTAAGGCTTTTTTTAAGGAAAATGTCTTACCAAATTTTTTTCGTAAGATATTTTCCTAGTTGATAAGGTTCTGTTCACTATCTTCACCGTTGAAGAAACAAAAAAGGGAAGCTCTCTCACTATCGAAGAAAGCAGTCTCTTATATTCTAATTTTATTCTTTTACGATTTAGTTCCTGAAATCTAAATTTTTACTAGTCTACAATTTAATTCCTCATAAACAAATGTTTACAATTTTGCTTAGCAGCATACATTCCATTGTCGCCCAGTGGTTAGGATATCTGGCTTTCACCCAGGAGACCCGGGTTCAATTCCCGGCAATGGAAAATTTAAATTTTCATTTTAGTCTAACAGATCATGATTGCATTAATGCATTATTATTAACTAACCGGACTTTATTTTTTCTTAATTATTATAAAATAACTATAAAATTACTGTTTCAAACTCTTAACTATGTTTACTTTGAGGTTTAGTATTTATATTTTAATTTGACATAATTTGATCATCTTCTTTATAATGACATTAGTTAGTTCAAATGCTTAATATTCTTAATTATTTCAACTAAAATAATTATGTGAATTTCTCTTAAAAATACTTTTCTAATACAAATATATATTTCAGGATAAAGTTAGAATGGGTATTTTTAAGAAAGAATTTGACCTCAACATTTTGACCATAATAATTAATGGTACCAACTATTTCGATATTATGTAGATGAACTAAATTATATCATATCAAAGTATAGATATTATATCTTAAATTTAGTAGAGGAACCATAACCATAATTTGATCTAAAATAATATATGCTTAATACAATCATTTATAATTTGATTTAATAAAAGCTTAGTAAAATCACCTTAATATAGCATAGATAAACAAGGTAGGATCATACTAACATATTGCGTGCTTCATAACTTCATTTATAGGTGAATTTGAGATCATCCATACTTGAAGAGTACATAGAAAGAGATCTTAAAAAATTAATTATATAGATCCAAATGAAAATAAACTTGATCAACGACCAACATATGATGAGAAGAAACCTATACTAAATATTAGAGAAAGAATAACTTAACAAATATGGAACACTAGAAGAATTAAATAAAATTACATATGGTGTCTTTTTTTTTGTTATTCTATTAGTAATCATACTATCAACTACTTTTTAGACTAACATATGTGATGATTTGTTATTTTAATTTTGATAGACATAAATATAAATTCCATTAAATAATTTTTTATTTTTTAAACTAAGTTAACATCTGACTATTTTTTTAAACTAACCATAAACTATCAAAACTTCAAATTAACTAAATTAAAAATATTACATGTTTATGCATATACTTTTAAATTGCCGTGCCAACTAAGTTTAAACTCAATCCACATTCTTTATTATTATTAAAGAAAAACATATATTTTAAAAAATGGGTTAGCATTCAACAATATGGCGAAAGTAAGCATCAACAAAATATACACAAGTGCTTGAACAGCAACTGGGAAATCTCTGGTTTAATTAAACATAAAATCTGTTATTAAAAAAGAAGGAAAGAAAGATACATTTTAGATTTTTTTTTTTTTGGCAAAAATTTGAGAATTGGGTGTATATGTAATGACAGAGATTCTCCTTTGCTATGGGGAATTGAGTTAGCGGTCCTTGCGGGGAAACAATTGATGCTACGCTGGGTATATATACTACTAATTCATGAATTTTCGACAATTTGGAGCCTTACACAGACAGGGAACTTTGAATTCCTCTGGTTCATCAGGATCAAACAAGTAGTCATACCTGCCAATGTGTTTACCAAGCATTAAAAAAAATTAACCAATAACCACTAGACACCTGCAGAGAGAAAGAGAGTATGTGGGATAGATACGTTAGCTCATCTCCGGCAGACACATTAGTCTTGGCGATAAGAACAATCCGACTCTCATCATCACCCACACTCATAATCCTCGCATAGCAGTTAGGCATGCACTGCAAGAGTGATATAGATTATAACGCAGTAAAAGAGAGAAAAGATTCAACTCTAGGCTAGTGAAAGCTAAAGAAAGTGATTTACCGAATGATTGATTAATCGTGCTATGTTCCCTTTGTCAGTGGCATCCACCACTACTTCTTCACTTATCTTGAATAACTGCAACATATGTTGTTCCCACAATTCAGTCTCAAGAATAACATAGGTGCAGAGAGCTAAGGTACAAGTGATCGGAGGAACTAACACTTCTAAACGCTTCAAAATAATAAACTTGGTAGCATTCAGCACCAGAGTTGCGAAAGATATTCAACTCAAATATTTTGGACTAACCTAAACCCATTTGCATGAAAATTAGTAGAAACATTTCCCAACTGTACAAGGAAAATCATCTTACATAGCAGTCCTTTCCTTCTATTCTGTAGCGTGCTTCTCTTAGATCGGCAATACTTCTCCTCACTTGTTCCCCACGGTATTCAAGAACCTGAAGACAAAAAAAAGAAAAGCTTCACTGCCATGTAAATATTTATTTCCGTTTTCAGACAACCAGAAAATGCTAATGTTCCCATCGTTCAAAAATACAAGGTTTGCAGGGATTCTCTACGGTGTAAAATGTCACTGCCCAATACCAAGTTGTCCAGGATCCTGTTCGAATGATTTAGTTGCTATCTGAAGATATGTTGTGCCTGGAAATTTTAATTAGAATCCCATTCCACATGCAAGATAAATACAGAATCGCAAACATTATTTTCAGCTTTAATCTAATTACTATGACGCCCACTTTACTCACATGGCTTATTTTGGGAGAAGAGGGAAAGTTTTTGTTTAGTTTGAAGCAGTCTTATTTTTTACTCATCTTTCTAATTTCAAGTTAAAATTTGTACTAACTATTCTTTATTTTATGTCTAACTATTGTAATACATATGTAATAAATAACCTTATTCCTTATATTACATGAGTCACCAAACGAGTCATTAAGGTTTTTTTATATCAGTTATCAATGAACTCTTGAAATCAAAAACCCAATGCAACCAAAACAGAGTGAGGCATATGTAGGTCCATCCACAAGTCCGTGGATCTTTGTATAATGAATTTATAAGGGGAACCCTAGACAATAGCTATCAAAATCCTGGGGAATTAAAAAAAAATTAAGCAAAAACAAGTTTTTCATTAATAATACCATTTCCCCTTCTTGAATATTTCTACGGGCAAAGAGACCCCACCCATGTATACCAGATCTACCGAAGCAAACTCGATCATTTTCAGTTCTCTGCATGTATTATATGCACGCATTATTTAGCAAACTGATCAGAATATTAAGTGCTTAGAAGAAAAAGAAAAAGAAAAAGAAAAGAGATTTGCCTGCAAGTGGTAGAGTCGATCCCTGAAAGATGAAAAACCTGTAGGCTCTTCAACCATCTGTTAAATGAAATGACCAATCATGGATATTAACAAAGGATTTATTTCTATTGGAATTCAAATTCAAAGGGCAAAAACTGTAAACAAACCCATAGATTTTAGGAAGGAGAAAAATTTACCCGGAATGCATTCAAACTCTGTATAGTGCTTAAAGGATGATGGCAAGGTCTCATTAATCGGTGGGCAACAGCTTCCTCTTCAGTTCTCTAAGTAAAGAAAAAATATGAGATCAAAATAATACGGTGAGAGAACTTGAGAAGCTTGAACCATTTTTCTGGCTGTGGTTCAGAAATGAATACATAAAGCAACAGTGAGGGAAAAAATTGACTTGGAAAAGAAGCAAAATCTGATGCTTCTTTTTGCTTCCTCCTCTTTTTCCGTTTACATTAAAAACAGAAGGCAGCCTTAAAAGTTTTGAATCATAAACCAGCAGATTTCAAGATCATTCCACTAGGAAAGGAAGAGGAGGGGAATCATCTTGGCAAAAACTCAGACAACTACACAGCCCAAGAATATACCAGGAATGAAATCAGGCAAACTGATACCCCTAAGATAAAATGCATGAACATTTCAAACTTTCTTGTAAGTTTACCTTTCTATTATTGTTTGATCTTTTGAAGACCCGGCACCTAGCAGCAGAAAACGGCTCAACATCAGTAGTTTCTACAGTTGGAACCTCTTCAATTTTCACTCTTTTTGAAGAAATTAGCCTTGATCCACTCTTCTTCTTGGCAGAGAAGACCCCCAGAGGGGTCTGTATGATTAAAACAGTGTCTGGATTTGGAGCACTTCACAAAATTGAAAAGAGTACAAAAACAAGAACCAAAGATTAGCATATAAGAAATTGCTCAAAAAGAGAAACTCAGCAGATATACTTAAAGCATACCGGTGATATGCACAATATGACACCTTTTTTGTTATTTGTCTGCCATTTTTCTCCAAGCAATGCAACTGCAATTTAAACAGAACAGAAGAAGCTATGAAGTGATAGCAAGAGATCAACTCGATGATCTTGACAAGTTAAATCCCAAGTACATCCACATGAAAACAAGACAGACTTAATATACTAATTGAGCGGAATTTTGACAATACCTATGTAAATAAACATAATTTTATAGGATTTCCAAGTTCTCTTTCTCTATGATTATTGTTTTATGTAATGAACTTGAAATTCTAATGTGAACTTGTGAAGTTTTTGAAATTCTAAGGCTCGATCCAAAACCAGCTAGATCTTGTACAAACTTGCTAAACTATTGATTTGCACCAAAAAGGATCTGAATCTTGATTTGTAAACGTGAAATATCTTTTCTTTTATGGCATGAATGGACGATATCATAAAATCAAAGGAAATTCAAGGTAGATGCCAAACAGGGAGCATATTACATTGATTAAAGAAAATGACACTGCAAGTATTAGGTGGAAAAGCAGCTAAAAGTAACTTACCTCCATGCAGTAACCAGCTCTTGATGCACACATGGCATGGTAATATGTTGAACACTTGCAACATTTTGTGCAAGAACCATGGATTTGCTTGCAAATAACACAAATCTGTAGTTCATGTAAACAAGTCATATTCACAAGTTTATGTTAATGAATAGCAATCAGATAATAAATCCGTCTTCATGCCTAAAAACGAAAACAAAACAGAACCACAATACAAATAGTTACAAATGGGATGTTTTAGCAGATTTAACACTGATATATATATATATATATATATATATATATATATAAAGATCTAGTCAATTTACGCCAAAAAAAGATTATACTTTCAGAGGACCCCTTCCCAAGCATGCATGTGTGGTATAGGAATGCAAAAGATTGTTTACTCTACCAACAAATTTTATATAAAGAAATGGTAGAAAAAATTGCAAAAATATCTCATAAAATAGATTGATGGTAATATTATTTACTCAATTGGTTAAAGTCTCTGTGCCAAAAGGAAAACCCTGAGTTCCAGGTTCTGATGACTATTTAATGAATATGAACTAAAACTTCTGCACAACAATAAATCCTTCAGTTTCTTGTGATGCAGCAGTCCCAACCACCACGCCAAGTGTGAAACAAGGAGCTATCAACTTGCCTAAGATCATGCTCTAAAAAGAAATGAATATGGGTATTTAATATCTTAATATACCTTCACAAAGGAATCTGATGGAATGCTCAAGATTCCAAGAGCAGGTTCCATCTTTTCATCACTTGCAAAAGATACTTCAGGTTGAAACCAAGCACAAGTAACATGAACCCACAATGTTTCAATATCAGTTGGCTTCAAAGCACCTCCTAAAATGGGGGAAAACTGCATAGGTTAATAATAATCAACAGAGACTGCATTGAACGAAAACAGGTATGGAAACTAGCTCCTAGATTGCAATTAGACCACCTTATGGTAAGAACTAAAGCATAAGAAGCTCTAAAAATAAGTTTGGAAATGCATATCTAAGAGAGTTGAAGGAAATACGCAATTATCCACACAAACATCACTTTTCACAAGAAGTGAAACAGGGAGTCTGTACCAGCTGGAACCAAAAGACAAGAAATGGAGATATCTACAGATTATACCTTTGACTGGACAAAGGCAACATTCTCGAGTAACTTCAGGAGTTTCACAGGCTTTACAAACCCATGAAGTGAAATCCCGAACATTTCTTGCTCCATAACATTCTTGATGCACGGCAATTTGACATCTGATTAGAAGAAAATCAACTTCATAATAAATATGATTTGCTCTGCCGTAAATACCAACAAAGAAATATTATTTTGTTTACTAAGCATGGGATTAGAACTCAAATAATGATAATAACTGGATGTTGGAACTCAAATGCCATTCACTGCCCATAAATATGAAGCTGAAAATGAACAATCAAAAGCTAGGACAGATCTTACAGTCATAACAAGGAGATATAAAAGCATGAAAAAGATCAGCATTATACTTTTGACATTTCATTACCTTAAGATCAATGTTATTTTAGAAGCAGGAGACTGCTTTTAACTGTCAATTATATGTCAGAAAAAAGACAGTTCTAAGGAACCAGAACTCAATGCCTTTATACAAAAATTTATTTAAGCACACCAAAAGGGAAAAAAAACAGTACTTGAAACTACCTGTTGCAAATAATAATTTTGTTGTAATCCCAATCTTCAACCCATCTGCATACAGCACATCGTTCAGTTGTCCACTTAGCACGAACCGGTTCATATTTTTCTGTCACAACAAATTTAATAACTACCATGACCCCACACCCATAAATGAAAAAAGTAAGCACACATGAAATTACTATTTCAATGCCAACAAGAATACCCTGCAAAAAGGCAAGCAACTTCTGCTTCCTCTCTCGTAGTGATGGTCGTTTAGGAGGCTTAGCAGAGGAGGTAGCATTTGCATGGTACTCTGCTAACTGAAGCATCTGCAAGTTTAAAGATGAAGCTATCAATATATAATTTGGAAGGATGTACAAACAAAGCCCAAAAAGATAACAAAAGGAAAATAATGACACATCTTTCTGGGAAGTAGACTCCTTTATTAGTAGAGGTATAAAAAGTATGACGTAAAAGTTTCAGAACTTGGGGTCAGCATTTTCCCTTCCAGAATAAAGTTCAGCTTAAAGTCCACCAAAAGTTTCTTCTTATGTGAAATAGAATAGAATGGAATGCCATTTTCTACACGGATCTCAGTTATGTGGAATCCATTTTTCTAAATTATTTCTACATCCAAGGAAATGGAGTATGAGGACAGATAAGAAATGTAGAACTGAAAGGAAAAAGAAGGGTCCAAAGGTTGCACAAACCCATTGTTCTAATGGCAGCAAGGAACCTTTCACCTTCACGCTAACCCTCCAATTTCTTTCTCTGGAACCAGTGTGTCTTTCCCACTCACTAAGAGCTTGCTTCTCAGAGCCACAGGACCCACACTTGCAAACAACTCTGGAATAGAAGATATCATAATCAATAAAGACTCCTAGTCAAAATTCAGAATGGCAAATTCTTTTTCACAGGTAGAACTAGTTAAACACTCAAATAAAATTCGCATAGGGCATTTTGACATTATTGTATGACAATAAAATTAAGCATTTTTAGTCCTAGTTTAGATAAAGATCCCAGTTCAGAGGACTGTAAAGTTACTTGTTATAAAATGTACAATTTAAATGAAGTAGCAACCTCAAATTTGCTTGAATGGAATCACTGACTATTAAATGGAAATGGTATCATTTCAAATGCATTCAGAAAATAAAATTCTAACAACACATTGCTATTGAACAATTTGTAAAACAGACCAAAGACATCCATGCACGCTGAAGATTTTAAAATATATATTTGTATATATGTCATTCCAAGATGGGAAAAGAAAAATGAAATTTATTCACTAATAATAGAATTTTCTTACAAGTGAAGGCTTGGGTAATATATGCCTTCAACACCACAGCAGACAATGGTAACCTTATTAGGGAGAAGTAGTTGACTGTTGTTATTCTTTGATCTGCATTAAAGGTTTTAAAAGCATTAGGCACACAGAGGTGAAGAAAAAAGGATCAGTCAGAATGCCTTGAAATAATTTTCTGATACATATAGTACTTCTAGCAGTAATACTGCCCTAGTCCAAATACACTCACACAGAGACAAATATTGGTTTCAAAATAGAATAGACTTACTTAGCTTTTGGTTGCCACTTCTCTGGATTGGATAATTCGAAGTTGAACTTTGCTTTGCAAGCAGGACAGTAATAGTCAGTGGCCCCCAGATCCTAGAGAAGCAAATTTGACTTGATCAGGGAAATCAAAACTTCATTCATTGGCTTCACTAGGTCAAAATAAATAATGAATTACAATAAACAGTATGACATATGAACCTTAAAGTGACGGCTGGAAATTTTGTCACACTCTGCATGCACCCAAACCTTACAACCATCACATCGCACCTAACTCAGTGTAAATGAGCAATAAATTAGTATTAAAAATAAAATCTACTCAATAGCAGCAAGAAAAGAAATCAAAACTCAAGTTTCTATGTTGCCTTACCCAACTCCCACTGTTTGATTGATTCCAAATTTTCTTGCAAATGCCACAATAATGTTTAGATTTTGTTAACTGCAATAAAAATGCATATAGTTCTGAAAAGTAACAAAAAAAAAAACAGTGGAAACATAATTTAAGAAGCAGAAAAGGTGTAGCCACAAACCCTAGCACATGTTTTACACAGGAATTGGCCTCCAGGAGTTGATGCTTTCATTTTCTTTCCCATTTTAAATGGGAGCGTCATGCCACAGCTTTCACAAAATCTTGCATCCTTACATTTCCCAAACAAGCCCTGCAAATATTACATTCAATAGACTTTGAAGACTAGAAGGAACAACTTCAACCCAGCACCTTAACCTATATGATCCAATTGTTTTAGACAAATATATAAAAATAAGTTATTGAAATTTATTTTTATGCAAACTAAGTCAAACAATAAGGAGCTCAAAATTGTTCTAAACACTGGTACCAAAAGAGAGAGAACTAAGGTTACACTAAAGATAAGATGCAAACGGATTCCCCAAGACAAGATACAAACAAATAGCCTTTCTTTCCTGAGAGTGACTGGAATTCCAAAAGTTAAGGTAAGTGAAGGCCTTTGAAATGTCGTTAAATTGATCCCAAAGAAAGAAGATAAGAAGTAAACAAGCCTGAACTTTTTACACAGCAACTTGCCTGGTTAGGAAGGCAATAGCCCAGATCCTGGTTTGACCCAGTAGCCTCCTGACCCCATCTAAGAATAGATTCATCATAAGCTGGATTCCCAGCTGCGATGTTTATATCGTCCATCAACTTCTCAGTAAATCCCTCTTCTGCCAGAAGAGCTTCTTCCATTGCCAACTGGAAATCGCTAGGCTTGCACCCAGCCAATTCAGGCTGCTCGTGGAACCTACACTAAGCAGACTCTACCTAAGCACATACCAGCTACACAATAAAAAATCAATTGCCTCAAGAAAAAAACAATCTACAGACCTGTCGAGAAAGTCTGCAAATGGGAAAATCATCCCCCGCCTGACCCATGCATAATCCTGTCCAATATCATTTAAAGTAACATACTTAATGACAATCCCACAAGTAAACAAGTTCCCAAACATAAACTGATAAACAAGCTCTAATTATAAAGTAATCAGTACCCTCTGATTCTCATTTCCAGAATGTCCGAAGAACATCACACAAGCTGCCTCAGCGATACAAGACCTCAAAACCAGCTCAGGAGCTTGTGTCATTGGATCAATAACAATAGCTGGCCAACACGGTTCCCTCTTCCCTGGCCTTGCCCACACTATATCCCCCGAATAGAAATCCTCTGGCCCATACAACCCATCTTCCTTCTCACCATTCTCCCTTGAAGCTTGGCCCTGGGTTGTTAAATCAACAATGAGAACCCCATTCGCATTCTTCTCATACTCTCCAACTAACTGCTCATGCACTGAAGTTAAGGAACTCCGGAAACTTGAGTACTTCCCAATTCCAGAAGACCTACCATACCCTGCTTCTCTGTCATCTTCCTCACACAATGTAGTATATTTTCTCCCTTTATAACCATTGTTTTCTTTGTTTCGCTGGTTTTTCATGTTTTGCTTACAATTTTTAGATGATTTAAAACTGAACTTATCCTTTTTACATTCAAAATCATCGTCATCTTCATCTTCATCGAAACTATGATCATGCAAGCTAGTTTTACTTTCTTTCTTCCAGCTCTCAATAACAGAGTCGTTAAACCGTGAAGGAAGTACCTGAACTCGCCCTCTCGATGTCCTCACCAACGGAGGCCGAGCAATCTCCACCGTTCGGTTCTTGGGCTTGGACGAATCTGAGCGTTTGGATTTAGACTCCACTTCATCAGGAGAGCACGAGACTTCGGTGTTCCATGAAGCAGCGAAACCCTTCTCAAGCTCTCCGGAGGCTATAATATAGTGGAGACTGACCGGAATTATGCCTGCGGCGACATGTCCGAGGAGAGTCAGAGGATAATAATAGTTGATTTTTCGCTTCTTGCGAGTTGTACCCGAGCTATCTTCATCTTCACCAACAGAGTCGCCGAGTTTGCATCGTTTTAGACTCGGCATTTGGGATTTCAGATTGCGCTTGATTATCATATTTCAATCAATCAATCCTTTCTCATAAAAAAACACCTCTCAGTTCTTCGTTCTTCCAATTTCGAAACGCTTAAACCAATCTGGATTTTCACATAAAAAGCTTAATTCCCAAAACACCCATAAACCCTAATTGCAAACTCAATTTTCCACCAACAAAGCAAACAATTAGACCACCATCATTTCTTTCCTTTCTCTTTTCCTTCTATGTAAACAGAGGAACCCAAAAAAAAGACAAAGAAGAGAAATTGAACGAGAAACCGATGCGAAATTGGAAGAGAAAAAGAAGAGTGGGTCGAGTTGGATGGAATAGAGATCTGTTTCGATCAAGCTTTCTCTCTCTAACTGCTGCAGAGTATAGAGAAAGAAAGAGACAGCATATAATATTAAATTAAACTAAATTCCCCTAAACCATTATATTTAAGGATAAATAAATAAATAAAGCTTGAAGCAAATTTTCTTTTCCCCCTTGAAAATTTTCTTTTCTCTAAGAAAGCTGAAAAAGGGAGAGAGAAAAGGAGAGGCCGTCGTTTTCTATGTTTTCAAAGTGTGGGCTGGTGAGGATGGATCGTTAATAATGTGAGACTAACACTTGTTTTTTCTTCATATTTTAGAATTTCATGTTACGATTCAGTAGAGGGGATTTTCCAAGAATGTTGGAACTATACTGTAATTTCTACTTGTTAAAGGAATTTTGTGGGGATGCCCCGGAATTGTTGGCAAATTTTTGAACATGGCGCTCCATAAGAGAAGCTATTGATTCTGTTCCATTTGTTTTTGGAAGCATGGCTTAATTTGTACTTTATGCTATTTATTTATGTAAAAACGAATATGGGTCACAGCTACCCATTGACTCATTTCCGAATCCCAGCTTGAAGATGAGACTTGGGTTGATGGGATGCCCTGTTTTCCACCAATTTGCAGGGCAACAGAAAGTGTACAAATGGAGGGCTCACCCCTTTTTTTACTACTTTGGTGCCAATAGCATATTTAAGTTCCAGGACTTGTGGCATGAAGTTCCCAACCTTGCAGTTTCCAAACAGGACCATGGTTTTACTTTATTCTTCTGCTTCTCATATAATCAAAGAGCAGACCTCGGTGTGCCTCAGACATGCATTTTGCAGAACAAACATGAACATGATTTATGTGGCTCCTTACTATACAATCATTTCTTTCGCCATGGCTGTCACACCTGCTTTCTTCCGAGCACACTCCAAGAGCTGCAAGTGTCTGAAATAAACCCACTCGTTTCGAGCCTCAAGCGGGAGGTTATGCCATACGCTCGAGGGCAATGCGCCTCGTCATCAATTCTAAAATATATTTATATAACATATATAACAATATTAGAAATCATATCACATGTATATCTACAATAAAATTACAAATTTAGAATATAAATACTTGTTTAAAAATAACAAATAATAAATAATTAAACGCGTGGTTTGAAAATAATTAATCATAATAATAATAATTAGACTAAATTACGAGTAAAACGAAATTTAAACACATAAATATATCGGATAAACAATATTAAATACAGTACAATTATTTATTACGATTTTGTCATTAATTGTGAGTTAATATGGAGTTGGTTTGTAACACCAACTCAATTAACAATTTTAATATATACAACTAATGGAAATAATAACTTGTGCATATTAAAATAACAATATATAAATTATATTGAAATGAAATTTTGGTTGAGTGATAAATTTGTTTAAATCTCACCATTTGCATGTTTATTTAGTTTTTATTAAAATGAAAAACAAAAATACTCTTAAATCGTATAACTTATTTTAATTAGGAAAGATATTTTTATAATTTTCTAATGAAATTGGTGACCTAGTTTAAGGTGGCACTAACTCACTTAAACACTAAATAAATAGTATAAATAACTATAATATATAACAACATATCTATTTATATAATAATATTTTATAACTACCAAAACCTATAACTATTATTAAAATTCCTATTGCAACCTAACTTTGTAACTTTAAAATTCTTAAAACATTGTAATAGAATTGTTAATTGAAAATTGTAAAAATTATAATGCCAATATTATTATTAGTTTTAATTTTTTTATGTCAAAATCTATTTATATAAAAATATAAAATACATAAAAAAAACATAAATATTATAATTTTATTTTTTGGATTATAATTTTACAATTTTAATTAACAATTTTCTAAAAATATTTACAAAGTTCAATTCCATAAAGACTAATCTGATTAATTTTATAAAATTTTATATTAAAAATAATACAAATCTGTGAAAATAATAAAAGAAGCAAACAAAATTAAAATTGAATAAACCAATAAGATGAAAGCTCCAACTTCAAGCACGATTTTGACTTTGACTTAGAATTGATCTTAGACAATAATAGATTTTCTCCTCCAATTTATAAGTCAATTATAGTGACGAGGAACAACATCAAATCACCAACCTTTCTCTATGTAAATTAACTATTGAAACTGTTTGATAGTTAACTTTTACCAAGCAAATAACCTTAAAATCAACTATCACAAATTTTTTGGCAAGTCTTGCAAACTAGAAGGACCCGACAAATCAACAACCTCAACTGCGTTGGTCATTTAAACTTGATTGTTAACTCCTTTAACAGATCCAACTATTCATTCAGTTGGTCACATCAATTTGTTCTTCAGTGAGATGAATATGACAATTACGGATCGTACCAATTCACCAACTGTATGCCGTCTAACACAGAATCAAGGGTCCCTTCTCAATTTTGATATTAAAATAATATTGTGAAATGACTAAATCTATCTCATAAATTGAAAAATTAATCAATACAAAATTAGAAAAATATATATACGATTTAAGGTCTCACAATTCAAACACCAGATTAATTATCAACCTAAAGCTAGAATTGTTCTCCCACAAATTAGACAATTATTATACCTAAATAGAAAATAATAAATTAAGTATCAAAATTAGCAAAACTCATGTCCAAAATCAATTAAAATAAATCATAAAAATATGTCAATCAAGTCTATAAAATTCCCCCATTTAATCAATGCTTGTACTCGAGCATTTCGTGCATTCATCATCCAAGCATACCACAATCATCCAAATCAATTCAATTTCCACAATTCTTAATTCAATCCAGCAAATACATCGATTCACAATTTAATTAAGCACACATTTACCAAATAACGTCAATTTATGCTAAATTGCCAATACACTAAAATTGAACAAAATTTACATAACTCCCATGTCATACAATTAATGATCAAATTAGTCAACTAACAATTTTCATTAATGGAAGGGACCAATTGATTTTTTTTATTGAGATTTTTTTTACCCTTTACCATTTTATTAATTTTATTTTATTTAATATTTTTTAAATTTTAATAGTGTTTTACAAATTTATAAAATTTTAATTATTTTTTATAATTAAAAAATTAAGTCTAAAATCAACTTGGACAAAGGGTTGTCTAGGTTCATTCCAGTAAAAATATTTAAATAAAAATTTTATTTTAAAATTTTTAATTCTTTATTTTTTCTGACATGGCAACTAACTTGGCATTGCCACATCAATAACTATCGCAAATATGGAGTGCCACATCAGCATTGTAATAGTAAAAGACGAAAAATGTTAATCAAAAGACTTTTGATATAATTTGAGAGTTTAAAAACTTAATTAAGTGCATTTTTTGCGGAAGGACTTAATTGATTTTTCCCTAAAATTTAAGGGCTTATATACTCCTTTTGCCTTTTCCATTTCTAATCTATCAATTACACTCAAAATGTATATTCTTTCCAACTTTTTATTTTCATATTTTACTTTTACAAATAAATTTTAATTATTATTAAAAGTTAATTTTACTTCTAATTAATAGATTAATTAAAATATCTAGTAATATATAAAACACATTATTTATACGTAATGTACAAATTGGCATAATGTGTTTTTTATAAATGTATAATTGCAAATTATTTATACATATGTCAAATTGTAACTTTCAGCTCTGCTAGTAACGAAACACAATCACAAATAATTAGTTGATGAAATTGTAATATTTTTATACTTGAATGACTAAATTGGAAATTTGTGCACAATCATTGATTTATTCTAAATAAACACTATGTCTTATAGAGGCGAAGTTTAAAAAAATTGAACAGCTGAAATTTAATTATATATTTTTATGATCGTAAAAATATAATTTTATTATTTTGAAAAAAAAAATATAATTTTATAATTATTAATTTAAAATTTTATAAATTATAAAAAAAATCTATTTATAGAATCTAGTCCCTATCGGTCCTTAGATCCGCCCCTCAGAACTGATGTGTACATGTATATACTTTTGTGTCATCATAGGAAAATCCAGACCCTTTGTTCATGACATAAGATTGGCCCTGGAAAGTGATTGGCAGCCATTTTAGTCCACAAAGAAGCTGATTAGACATGTCAATGAGCTCATGCTGGAATACACAAACATTTCGGCACTTCAACTTTGTGCTGTTTTGTCATCGACCCATTTAAGGAAAGGCCAACTTTTAGTTGAAATTATCTATTTTTGTTTTTTTATAAGGTTTAACCATTTATATTATATATTTTTATTAGAATTAATACTTAGATTATACTATCAATACTCAAATCATCTTTAGAATATTACATCGGTTAAAAAATATTTTATGGTATAACTTGACAATAATAGGGTAATCTTTTTTTTTTTTGTTAAAAGTAAATAGAAGTAAACTTCTAATTACACGATTCTACCGTGAGAGTTTGTCATTATTCCAAATTGTTGAATATCATTTTCTAGTAAAGCTCGAACACACTCAGGTGGCTCACCAAATTAACACTTCACATTCAAAGCTCCAGTCGACATCTTTGCTATGAAGTTTGCAACCTTGTTTTGCTCCCTCGGTACATGCCGAATCTACCTTGTCATTCCTTCAAAATCATAGTATGTATAAGTCGAACTTCTGAAAGATTACTATCAACCACATACCCATTGCTAGCCACATCGATCAAGATAGGGTAATCTCTTTTAATCTTATTGATAAACCTCAAGAGTATACATAATATTTATATAGCAGTAGTCACGTAGGAATAAGAAAGATATATAATATATTCCTAAATATACACCTAAAAGATATACAATAATATACAATAAATTTAAGTATTTTTAAAAGATAATATCCATAATATTTTAACACCCTCCTCAAGTTAGAGCATGCAGATTATAAATGCCCAACTTGCTGAGAAGGTATTCAAATTGCAGTTTACTAAGTGTCTTTCTAAAAATGTCAACCAATTGAACGGAGGTCGAAATATAAGAAGGTGCAATCAATCAATCCTGGATTGCATCCTTAACAAAGTGACAATCTGCTTCAATATGTTTAGTACGCTTGTGAAATACAAGATTCTGTGCAATATGCAATGCTGATTGGCTATCGCAAAATAAATGAATAACTTTAGAATGATAAACACCTAAGCTCAATAGTAAGGCCTTCAGCCACTTGGCTCACAAGTGACGAAAGTCATAGGCCTATACTCAGCCTCAGCGGAGACCAAGACACAGTATATCGTTTCTTAGTTTTCTAGAAAATTGGAGATTGTCCTAGAAAGACAAGCCAACCAGTAAGCGAATGTCGGGTTAACAGACAAGCAGCCCAATTCGAATCACACCACCCCTTTAAAGACAAATCACTATCAAATCTCAATAGAATCCTTTGGTCATGAGAGCTTTTCAAGTATTGGACAACACGCAGAGTCATATCCCAATGCTCGTGCCTTAGCTCATGCATAAGTTGAGATAAGATATGAACCGAGTATGCTAAATCAGGTCTGTTCACTGCCAAATAAATCAAACAAACCATTAACCATCTGTACGACTTGGATCAATCAAAATCGCCCTTATAGCATGCATCAGTCTATGATTTTGCTCGATTGGAGATCCTGCGGGCTTTACTCCCAAAAGACTCGTCTTTGAAATAATATTGTACGGGCCCAATTTTACCCTGGCCTTAACCACAAAACACAAAATAATAAACAAAATTAAAATAAAATCCATAACACAATAGAGGCCCAAGATGGCAAAACCCTAGCCCAATTCAGCTCACAACCAATGACCTCGGTCAGACGTCGTCTCCTCGTGCCTTCATGGCCAAGACGGCCGCCAAGCACGACCAGTTTTGCACCAAAAAGGCTAGGTTTATTCTTCCAATACCCGTTGACCTCACCAAAATCTGCAAACAAGAAACAAGGAAGACAGACATAGAAGCAAGAAAAAAGAAAACAAAAACAACATGTAAATCGGCTATAAAAGGCCGCACCAACCATGTATCAAAAGAGGGAGATTTCATAGAGAATCTAATACAAAGAAAAATCAGTTCAAGGTTGACATTTTTAGTTTTTGTTTTTGCTGTTATACTGTTTCTATATTATTATTATTACTATTATTATTATTATTCTACATACAAAGATAAATAAGTAAAGAAAAAAGAGAAAACCGCAGTGTTCTCCGAGCTGATCACATAGAAATCTGGTGAGGAGCCACCTCCGATGATAGGTGGCCGGAAGCCGAACGGTTTCTGGAGGGGGATTTTTGGTTTTTTTTATATTTTTTCACTCTATTTATTTTCACTTATTTTCATTTTTATCAAAAATACGAAAAATAAAAAGAAAAGAGCAGAAAGGAAGGATTTTTACCTTCATCGGTAGGCCTCCGGTGTAAAAGCCTCAAAATCGAGCTCTACTCAAAAGAGGAGCAAACAAAGGCCGTTTTGTTTTTTTTTTGCCATCATGACGGCGGCGCGCCGTCGCCGGTGGTCGATAACCAACGCCATGGTGGAGGAGGAGGTTTTTAGAGAAAAGAGGAAGAGTTTTGATTTTTTTTTTAGGAATGGGGCTTAATGAAATTTTTAATGAAATTTGGTTTAAATACCCAAATGAAAGCAGCTGCTTTTGGCTCTGTTTCATTCGGCCTCAAACGACGCCTGTTTTGCGCTACCCATGAGCGACCCGACCCGTCCAGACCAGGATCCATGCGTTTTTAGGCTAAGGGTATATTTACCCTTTAGCCCTCCTTATTTCTCCCATTTTATAATTTAGTCCCTTTCATTAGGTTTATTTTATTTTAATTTTACCCTAAAATCTTGTTCGATTTCATTTAAGTCCCTCAAGTTCTACGTTTTGGTGGATTGGGATATTTTTCACCTCGGTCCTTCTTCTTTCAAGCGCGTCACTGATTAATCCTTTACTTCATTTCTTTTTTTATTTTTCCTGTGATTTTGTTTTGTTTTCAATTTAGTCCATTTTTATTATTATTATTTAACTAATTAGTTATTATTATTATTATTGTTATTATTATTATTATTATTATTATTATCATTTACTTATTTATACTGTTTTTAGATTTGTTATATATATATATATGTGTACATACTTATATACATACTTACATATTTCTAATTTTCATATATGTATATACTTACATTTTTATATATACGTTAATCTATATACATGTATACATACATATTTTTATAGTATGTGCAGCATATATGTTTTTTAGTTATATATATATATATATATATATATATATATATATATATATATATATATATATATATATATACCTACCTTTATATTTTATATATTTCATAACTTTATATATATACATTAGTATACACATACATATTTACATATATATTTACGTACATAGATTTTTCACACTCTCATAATTTTATGCTTACGCATATATCTTTTACCTTTTATAATCTTATTCATTTATTTATTTATTTCATTTTCATTATTGATTCGAATGAATGCTTTAATTTTACTTGCTTGTATACATTATTGATTTGTACTTTTATTTATCTTATTTTTGTTGCAATTGCTAGTATTATTTTTACACTATTGTATCCAATATCGCCTTGTTACGAGTATTAACATCGTGTTTTATTAGATTAATTTATTTCAATGCATAAGCTACAATTTTTGAATAAGCAAAATCTTGTGTTTGGATTTGAGAATATCGTACCTAACTCACTTTGGGTCTCGATTTTCACAATAAATCTAAATACACGAATCTTTTCAAACTCAAGTTCTAGATGATCTCCGGCATTAAAAAAGATCGTGTCCTAACTTACTGGGCATGATCCCTTTTCTAAACCCGAGATAATTAAATATCTTTTCTAATAAATTTTTGGCATTTATTCTCGTATCGAGAATTCGAGACATTGTGTCCTAACTTACTGGATATGATTCTTTTTCTCGATTAACGTGAAATATGCCTATTTTCCCAAAAAAATTTAACATTTCAATAAAGTATTGTATTTTTAAATCTCTTTAAAGTTTTCAATTTTCGACTTCAAGACATTAAGTAATCAACTAGGTACCAATTTTGGGCGTTACGAGGGTGCTAATCCTTCCTCGTACGTAACCGACTCCCGAACCCATTTTTCTGAATTTTGTAGACTAAAACCGTTGTTTTAATAAAATTAAATTGTTTATTAAAAACAACCCCTTTTACGAGGTGGCCCGATCACACCTCACAAAAAAGGATTGGTGGCGACTCCCGTATTCGTTTTTTAAAACCCAAGTCGACCCCATTTTCAATCAAAAAAATGGTGTCAACAGCTTGGCGACTCCACTGGGGATCAAAAAAATAAGAGAGTCGAGCCATTTGTTGATTACTTTGTCTTTTTGTCAAAGATTGAAAACTTGATACGATCCTTGTGTTGCATTTCATTCGTCTTTATTTCAGTCTTTATCATCTTGTTTATAATTACTGCGTTTAGATGTATATTTCTGCACATTGTATTGCATGACCGTTGGTCACACCTTTTAAGTGGGAGTGAGAAGCTACGCCTTCGTGAGGTTTTCACCTCCGCATGGGATAGTGAATCACTTCCGGGATACATCTGTACCTATGTCTTCGTGAGATTTTCATCTCCACATGGCCATAGGAAATGTATTCCCGAACCGAACTCATCCGTATGAGCCTATAATGGGTGAGGATTGAGGAATCACTGGTTCAGTACCCTTACTTTAGAACCGAACCACATGTAGTGAGCCATAGGAACCCACCTAGATGGAACTCCGCCAAACCTTAGCTCTTACCCAAATGGATGCTTTATTTATCATCATTTACTCTAGATATTGTTCTGTGTTTAATACTGATTTGTTTGTTTGTGATTGCATGGCATTTTCATTATAAAAGAGGTGTCGATTCACGTTCAGTATCTAGATAGAAAGCTTATCATGGAAAAGGGGTTTCTTGATAAAGTAGATGATAATGCGGCTGTGCGAATATGGGCTGAGACGACACAACGAGAGAAAGGTGATAGTCTTACCACGGGACACATGTCAGAATTGTGGGATTTCGCCCGTATCAGTGTAATCCAGAATGACCTTCGAGAAATGAAAGAAGTCTGGGATCGATGGGATGTCGAGACCAAGCAGCTGTTCTATTGCAACTACGGTGACCTGCCTTATCTGCTCAGTGTCAAAGTGGACAAGTATTTATTTCGAGCCCTTGCTCAATTTTGGAATCCCGCCTATGGTTGTTTCACTTTCGGAAAAGTAGACTTGACGCCTACTGTAGAGGAGTATACGACCTTGCTTCGGTGCCCAAAGATTCAAGTCGACAAGGCTTATTCTAGAGCTGCTGGGGCCCTTCCGTTATTAAAGAAACTAATGAACATTACTGGGATGAGTGAGCAGTGGGTTGCTGCCTGAATCCAGCAGAAAGGCGATAGTAAATGCATTCCTTGGAAAAGCTTGCGAAATTTGGTGCTGGTACATCTTGATGTAAAGAAAAGGGTCGATGTCTTCGCTTTAGGTATCTACGGATTAGTGGTCTTCCCCAAAGTATTAGGACATATAGACGATGCCGTTTCTGATCTGTTTGATCGGCTTGGTAAAGGGGTTACTCCCGTTCCGGTAATACTGGCTGAAACTTTCAGATCTTTGAACGCATGCCAGAGAGCTGGAGAGGGAAGGTTCATTGGATGTGCTCAGCTCTTACTAGCATGGTTTCATAGCCACTTCTGGAAAGTAGAAAAGATCTCTTATCGGGTATTCTCTGATAGCTACTCTCCTCTAGAAGAATTGGTAACCACGCCAAGACGGGATGACGTTTCAGAAGAAAAGTGGATGGCGATACTCCAGAATCTCCGAGATGAAGATATTGAGTGGAGGGCTCCTTGGCTAATTCCTGATGAGATTTTATACAGGTGTGGAGATTTTGACTGGGTTCCTCTGCTCGGAATATGGGGAGCTATCGGATATGCTCCTCTGCTCGTATCAAGACAATTCAGATCACGACAATTCATACCAGCAACACAAGGGTTGGCCCATTGTGAATTTTCCTATAAGGAGGACAATTACAAGAAAAGGGTTCGAGAAATGTCTAATGCCTGGAACCAGACTCACCGAATGAAAATATTAACTGTGGGACCGGTGATGACCCCCGAGTATAGTCAGTGGCGTGATCAAAGGGTCAACGATAATATCCCAGCATCAAGTCCAGAAACTGCTCAATCTTTAGAGGAGCACCTATAAATATTGCCCTCAGAGATAGAAATCATCAAACAAGAATTTGAAAAGAGGAGTTTAGAGTTAGGGAAAAAGATAGAGCAACTAGAGGAAGAAAAACTACGATTAGAAATGGATGTGAACATTCAAAGACCGGAGGCCGACAAATTGAGAAAGGGAAAGAACAAGGCGAAGAAGATTTAGACGACCAAGACGGACTACAAGAAGTGCGTGAGGTCTATAAGAAGCTGCGGCTTGGGTAAAACGCTTGAACAATGGCGACAGTGAAATTCGGGAGGAAAAAAGAAAGTTAATCAGTGGGAAAAGAAATTTCAAGATACTCGAGCTCGAGAAGTTACTTTGGGAGAAAGTCTACTAGTCTGCCAAAATGAGAAGACGGAGTTGAAGGTCCGAGTAACAGAACTAGAAAGATCGCTTTACCAGTACCGTAGTCGTAATTCTACGGTTGAATTAAAGGCAAGCTTAGACAAAATTGAAGGATTAAAAAGACAAGTAGGAGAGCTCGAGGATGCGTTGCAAAATAGTAAACTCTGAATAGAGCTTCTGGAAAAAAGTAATGAGCAGTGGCAAGGGCAATTTCATCGATCTCAAGATCAGATTAGAGAAAGAGATTATATTATGGGCGAAGCGGTGGCTCAAGTACGCGAAGTAGCTGATCATTTGCAGACCCTAGCAGTTCAGGCTGATTTATTAAGTTTGAAGTACGAGTCGGAGTCAGACCGGGGCCGTGAATTAGCTTGGCTTCTTAGAAAGGTTAAGGCTTTGAGCGTGAGAGCAAAGCCATATATGTAATCTGTTTTATGTAAAGAAACTTCTTTTCTAGTAAAGTTTTCTAATGAAGTTGAATTAGAATCAGTGCCTCTTTTCGCATTCTTTTCATGCATTGCATCACATCATATGCATTAATGACCATTAAAGAACCCTAATCGAGTAAAATTATTTCAGTTAACCTGGAAAACCAACAAGGTTACGGCACCCGAGCTAAGTCAAAAATTATGGACCAAAGACTGGAAAAGCTAGAGCGACTTCAAAAGGAAATGCAAGACCAGTTGCAGGCGCAAATGAAGGAGCAGATAGAAAAGATTCAGCATGACATAGAACAAAAGATGCAGGAGTCTCAAAATGATCTGATAACTAAGATGACGCAATTATTGAAGGGAGTAGATAAGGGGAAAGGACCTGTGATTATTAATGAGGAAGAAAACAATAGCGAACCACTTTATCCTCCAGGTTTCAAGCCTCCGCACGCGCAGGTTCAAACTGAGTTGCATCCACGAAGACCCTCTGTGTCGGTTAGGCCTCATCAGTTCCAAGGCGATGCTTCAATACCAATGAATTTTCAACCCGGAGTGGGCTCTAATCCTGGAGATAGCCCAAATAATATTGCTATCCCAGATCTTGATGAGATGGCTGAAAAGAACAAGGCGAAGGAGGAACTTCCAAAACAACTTGAGGAGAAATGGAAATGGATAGAAGAGAAGTTTAGGGCAATAGAAAGCATTGAAAGCTATCATGGGATAGACATAAAAGACCGAGCTTGGTTAGGACTTGGTGCTACCTTACAAATTTAAAATGCCGGAATTTGAGAAATATAATGGGACCAGTTGCCCTGGAGCCCATATTACTATGTTTTGCAGAAGAATGACGGGGTATATTAATAATGATCAATTATTAATACATTGCTTTCAGGAAAGTCTTACAGGAGCGGTGTCAAAGTGGTATAATCAGCTGAGCAGAACAAAAATCGCTACTTGGAATGATTTAGCACAGGCTTTCATGAGACAATACGATCATGTCTCAGAAATAATGCCTGACAGGATAACTCTGCAGAATTTAGAAAAAAAATCGAACGAAAGCTTCAGACAGTACGCGCAGAGGTGGAGAGAGGTAGCGGTTCAGGTACAACCACCGCTTTTAGAAAAAGAGATGACGACGCTTTTTATTAATACATTGAAGGCCCCATTCATTACTCACATGTTGGGAAGTGCTTCAAAGAATTTCTCGGATATAATCATGAATGGTGAAATAATTGAGCATGCCATTAAAAGTGAAAGAATAGATGGAGGGGAGAATAATAGAAGGGCAGCCCCGAGGAAAAGAGAAAATGAAGTGAATAATGTGAATGCCTACGGTAGGTCAATTACTGTGAATCAACCAAAGAAAGTGGCTGCTAATCAACCGGGATCGTCAAGACAAGAGTCGAGAGCTAGGCAAACTACTGAAAAGCCCCAATTCACGCCAATCCCAATGTCATACAAGGAATTGTATCAGACTTTATTCAATGCACATGTTGTCGCCCCTCGTTACTTGAGTCCTCTACAACCCCCGTATCCAAAATGGTATGACATGAATGCACAATGTGATTATCACGCGGGAATTTCAGGGCACTCAATAGAAAATTGTACAGCTTTCAAGAAGGTAGTGGAAGGACTTATCAAGTTAAGTGTTGTTAAACTTGACGACTCACCTAACGCAGAAAATCCGTTACCTAATCACGCTGATAAGGGGGTGAATATGGTGAGCGAAGGTACGAGTGGAGAAGTCAAGTCGACATTCTTTGAAGTAAAACTCCGTTGAAGCGGGTCCGGAAAGAGATGGCAAAGAGAGGGTTAGTTATTTCAAATTTTGAGGAAGGGTACAGTGAGAAATTATTGTGAATTCCACCATAAAACAGGGCACGAAATCTAAGAATGTGAAGGATTCAGGGCTTTGGTTCAAAGCATGATGGATAACAAGGAGATGACGTTTTTAAAAGAGGCGGAAGAAAGGAGGAGCATATGCGCGACAGAGTCAGGAACAGGAACTCCGAAAATAAATCATCCTGTGATCGTTATCTCACGCCCTAAGGGTAATGAAACTAGGGCTCAGGCAACACCAAAAGTTGTAATTCAAAAACCATTAAATTTCTTGTATAAGGATAGCAAAATGGTGCCGTGGAATTATGGGTGCAATGTGACCATCTTGGGGAAAGAAGCGGAAGAAAGCCAGGAAATAGGTTCTTACACACGCAATAGGAAACGATATGACACTCAAGCAGAGTCGTCCAGGGAAGAGAATTGGAAGAAAGAACAGAGGAAAGGAAAAGCAGCAGGAGTTGAACCATTAGTTAATGAACCAATAAAAGAAGAGAAGGCAAAAGAGTTTTTGAAGTTTCTGAAGCACAGTGAATACAGTGTTGTGGAGCAACTGCACAAACAGCCAGCCCGCATTTCTGTATTAGCTTTACTTCTAAGCTCAGAAATACATCGGAATACGCTTCTGAAGGTACTAAACGAAACATATGTGGCCGACGATATATCGGTAAACAAGCTAGATCGGTTGATCAACAACATAGGCGCTGACAATTTTATCTTCTTCAATGATGACGAAATACCATCCGGAGGAAGGGGTTCTACTAAAGCCCTGCACGTTACTGTCCGATGCAAAGGATACACACTCCCGGGAGCCCTGGTTGATAATGGATCTGCACTGAATGTATTGCCTCTATCCACTCTTGGTCGATTCACGGTGGACGATTCGCACATGAAAGCATGCGAGTATAGTAAGGGCATTTGACGAACAGAAAAAGAAGGTTATGGGGAGAATTGAGGTACCGTTAAGAATTGGTCCTATCACTTATGATGTGGACTTCTTGGTAATGGATATTAGGCCTTCCTACAACTGTTTATTGGGAAGACCGTGGATACACTCATCGGGGGCAGTACCTTCATCATTATATCAGAAGGTGAAGTTGGTATCGGAGGGTCGGTTGGTAACAATAGATGCAGAGGAAGATATTATCGCAATGATGACCAGTGATACACCTTATGTGGACATCAACGATGATGCACTGGAATGTTCTTTTCGGTCGTTAGAATTTTTGAACGCGATGTTTATTGCGGAGGGAAGCAGAATTCCAATACCAAAAATATCCAGGACCACCGAAATGGGGTTGCGATTGATGGTAGGAAGAGGAGCCGCACCAGGGAAAGGACTGGGAAAATATCTTCAGGGAAGGATTGAAGCCCCAATGTTGAAGGAAAAGTTCGATAGTTTTGGCTTAGGATACAAGCCAGACATGAAGCAGAAAAAGAAAGAAATAGAGAAGAGACAAGAGAAAAGAAGGGCACGTTTGAGCGAATATGAAGCTAAGTGGGAGCCTTTAACCTTTCCCCACACATCTACATCCTTTGTGTCGGGAGGATTGATTCATTCTGAGTGCGGAGTGTCCGGTAGCAAAGGTATTGAAGGAATGCTGGAAAATGTTCATATCAACACTGTGGAAGCAGTAAAAAAAAGGACATTGTTGGAGATCCGCCCTTATGAGCAGGGGAGCGAGCTAAACAATTGGACTGCTGAAGAAATCCCTGTAGTCTTTAGGGCTTATTCAGAGTAATGCTCAAAACATCCCTGTTGTTTTGGCCTAGGAACGATATGAAATCTTTTGTGAAATAGGCTTTGGGCCTAAATATCATCATTTTAATGAAATACATATCTACATTCATCTCGATCAGTCACTTTTTTTCCTTTACATATAAATATATACTTTCCATTTGATTAATTGTCTTACAAATAATTTTTTCATTTGTAACTCTTTTGCACAAATATTCATTCATAAATTTATATATTCTTGGTATATTCTTTGGTATGCCTTCATAGGTCTTCAGATATCAACGACATGAGTGATGCTGTTTCAAACACGGAGCCTATTTTTGAGCAAGAAATGTGTTTGGAGGGATCTCACGACTTTGAAAATGACGAAGATTATGGTGTGTCTCCGGACTTACTAAGAATGGTGGAAGAAGAGGATAAATAGATCCTACCTCATGGGGAATTATTGGAAATCGTGAGCTTAGAGGATGGAAAGGAGGTGAAAGTTGGTACGGAAATCACTGCAAAGACAAAACAAGACCTCATTAATTTGCTCCGAAAGTTCAAAGATGTTTTCGCGTGGTCGTACCAAGATATGCCCGGGCTAAGCACTGACATTGTGGTGCATCGTCTGCCCATAAAAGAAGATTGTAAACCCGTTCAACAGAAGCTCAGGAGAATGAGACCTGATATTGTGTTGAAAATAAAAGAAGAAGTCAAAAGGCAATTCGACGCCGGATTCTTACAAGAGGTCAAGTATTCGGATTGGGTAGCAAACATCGTCCCTGTTCCTAAAAAAGATGGAAAGGTATGAATGTGTGTGGATTATAGGAATTTGAACAAGGCGAGTCCAAAAGATAATTTTCTACTGCCTCACATTGATACCTTGGTAGATAACACAGCGGGCTATTCATTGTTTTCTTTCATGGATGGCTTCTCTGGGTACAATCAAATAAAGATGCATCCTGAAGACATGGGGAAAACCACATTCATTACCTTATAGGGAACATTTTGTTACAAGGTAATGCCCTTCGGATTGAAAAATGCGGGAGCAACATATCAAAGAGCTATGGTGACTTTGTTTCACGACATGATGCACAAGGAGATCGAAGTCTATGTGGATGATATGATTGCGAAGTCTAGAACGGAAGAAGAGCATGTTCAAGTCTTGAAAAAGTTATTTTTGAGATTGAGAAAATTTCAGCTCAAGCTTAACCCGGCAAAATGCACATTTGGAGCCAAATCAGGGAAGTTATTAGGCTTCATAGTTAGCAAAAAAGGGATTGAGGTTGACCCAGACAAAGTAAAAGCAATACGAGATTTACCTCCCCCGCGCACGCAGAAGGAAGTTCGAGGTTTCCTGGGGATATTGAATTACATTGCTCGATTCATCTCACAACTGACGGAGAAATGTGATCCGGTATTCCGTCTCTTAAAGAAACATAATCCGGGTGAATGGGATGAAGAATGCCAGAGAGCTTTCGATAAGATAAAGCAGTACTTGGTTAATACTCCAGTCTTATCGCCACCAAGTCCAGATAGGCCATTGATATTATATCTAACAGTGTTAGAGAATTCCATGGGATGCGTATTAGGCCAACATGATGAGACGGGAAAGAAAGAAAAGGCAATATACTATCTCAGCAAGAAATTTACTGATTGCGAAATGAGATACTCATCAATTGAGAAGTTGTGTTGCGCTTTAATCTGGGCAACCCGAAGACTAAGGCAGTATATGTTGTATCATACGACTTGGCTGATTTCAAAGTTGGATCCTTTAAAGTATATGATGGAATCTACTGCTTTAAACGGGAGAATGGCTAGATGGCAGATCCTGCTTTCGGAATTTGACATAGTATATGTAAGTCAGAAGGCCATAAAGGGAAGTGCGATAGCTGACTTCTTAGCTAGTAGAGCCTTGGAAGACTATGAGTCTTTGAACTTCGATTTTCCAAATGAGGACTTGAAGTATGTGGCGAATACTGAAGAGAAGCCTCGAATGGGTAGCGTATGGAGGTTAAATTTTGATGGAGCTTCGAATGCTACGGGTAATGGAATTGGGGCAATCTTGGTATCCCCAAATGGAGATCATTATCCTGTTGCTAGCAAGTTGGACTTCGATTGTACTAATAATATGGCAGAATATGAAGCATGTATTATGGGCATTCGTGCAGCCATTGAACGAAACATCAAAGTGCTAAGAGTATATGGGGATTACGCATTGGTGATTTACCAACTAAAAGGGAATGGGAAACTAGAGACCCTAAGCTAATTGATTATAGAAAACTAGTTCTCGAATTGGCTGGTGAGTTTGATGATATCACCTTCTGTTATCTCCCGCGAGAGGAAAACCAGATGGCTGACGCATTAGCTACTCTAGCTTCGATGATTCATGTGAATAGACTCGAGGCAATGAGGCCTATTCGGATGAGTATCTATGAGACCCCACTTATTCTTGCAATATTGAAGAGGAGGAAAAGATGATTGTCCTTGGTATCGAATATCCTACGAAGACGTGAAGGATCGGGAGTACCCCAATCAAGCGACAGAGAATGACAAAAGAACTCTGAGAAGAATGGCCATCGAATATGTCCTAGATGGGGAAGTGTTATACAAAAGAAGGAAGGATCAAGTATTGTTAAGATGTGTGGATGCCGTGGAAGCTAAGAAAATATTGGAGGAAGTACATGAGGGTATTTGTGGGACGCACGCCAATGGTTTTATGATGGCCAGACAAATCATGAGATTTGGGTACTATTGGCCCACCCTGAAAGGAGATTGCATAGATTACGCCAAGAAATGCCACAAATGCCAAATTTACGGAGACAAAATACATGCGCCTCCTTCACCTCTTCACGTCATGACCTCTCCTTGGCCGTTTTCCATGTGGGGTATGGATGTTATTGGGCCAATATCACCAAAGGCTTCTAATGGGCATCGCTTCATCTTTGTGGTCATTGATTACTTTACCAAATGGGTAGAGGCTGCTTCATACGCAAATGTCACGAAGTCAGCAGTTAGCAAATTCTTGAAGAAAGAGATTATTTGTCGATATGGAATGCCTGAGAAAATTATATCCGACAATGCGTTAAATTTGAATAATAGCACAATAGCTGAGGTTTGCAGCCAATTTAAAATCAAACATCATAACTCATCACCATATCGTCCAAAAATGAATGGTGCAGTGGAGGCGGCTAATAAGAACATCAAGAGGATCGTGGGGAAAATGACTGAAACTTACAAAGATTGGCATGAGAAGTTATCATTTGCTCTCCTTGCCTATCGAACATCTGTTAGAACTTCTACCGGAGCAACACCTTTTTCTCTGGTATATGGAATGGAGGCGGTATTACCCATTGAAGTTGAAATCCCCTCTCTACGGGTACTATCTAAATTACAGTTGGACGAAGCCGATTGGATCCAATCTCGGTACGATCAGTTGAACCTAATAGAAGAAAAGAGGCTTAGAGCTATTCGTCATGGGCAAATGTACCAGAAACGAATGATGCGAGCCTATAATAAAAAGGTCCGCCCCAGAGAGTTTCGTGAAGGAGACTTAGTGCTAAAAAAGATTCTCCCCATGCAAAAGGATTCGAGAGGAAAATGGATGCCAAATTGGGAAGGTCCCTATGTTGTAAAGAAGGCATTTTCCGGTGGGGCTTTAATCCTATGTGAGATGGATGGCAAAAGTTTGCCAAACCCTGTAAACGCAGACTCCATCAAGAAATATTTCACTTAAAAGGAAAGAGAACCAAAGTGAAAACCCGCAAAGGGCGCTTTGCTTCCCAAAAAAAAAAAACTTTGGAGAGGTCAAGGTGAAAACCCGCGAAGGGCATCTTGAGGCCAAAGGGGGCTTAAGTTGAAAACCCGGAAAGGGTGGCTCAAGTATTGATCGAGTTGGGGCATAAGGTGATGTGACCAGATCAAATTTTGATCAGGGGCATGTGAAGATCTTGCTTTACCCGAACCAACAAGAAATGATATGCGACGTCTTGGAGCATTGACAGAGTATTGCAGATCTCCTAAACACATGTCAAACTCCGAATGGTCTTCAGAAAGTTTGTACAGAGAAATTCAAGCTGCGATAACTGGGGCACCTAGTTCTTATTCTATTTATATGTATATTCTTGAAAATACGTTTTTCTTTTTGCTAAGATACACATTCTCAATCCACTTCTTTGTTATCTTTCTTTCACTATCTTCGATGTTTTATTTCTTTTTGATTTATGATCAGAACCAGCTTTATTCTTGTCCATTGTTATGACCTTTTGGCAAACATGTCGTATGGGCTAATAAAACTTTCACAAAGGAAGTTTTGCATATTACTCTGAAAAGTTTCTAAATAATATAGGAACCCGAGACAAGACAATTGTTTAGAACACCAAATTTAGGAGTTGAAAATTTGAGAAGGAAGAGTCTAAATTTAGACTTTCTCCTTGGATTATGTTGTCAAGTGCATTGATTGAACAAAATGACAAGGAGTAGCGTTAACAAAAGCTTAAATAAACAAGCAAGCAATGATCACCAAGCAATAGGAAGAAGTTTCCTTGGAGAAGAATTTTTTTTTATAAGCATTTGGTATGACATCATTAGAATGGTATAAAGGACCAAAGAATTTCACATTATGTATCCTCAAATAGTGAATGAGAAGATTGAGGAAAAGCCACATATTTTTACCCTTGGATTACGGTGGAAGAATGATGGTATAAATTCTTGTGCCCCAGTGGATGAAACTTTAAGGTTTACAATGGGAGGCAACCTGGCTAATTGTTTCTTCAGAAAAGCCAGTCAGGCGAGAAGGCGTTGTAGCACGTCAGTCGCAAAGCTTTAATGAACTTCGAGAAATGAAAACCTAAGCGGGATCATTCTCAAAATAATAATAATAATAATAATAATAATAATAATAATAAAATTCTGCATTTCTGCAAACACCATTTACACATGTCTAGTTAGGAGCATTTGATTCATTTTGATCATGTCATCCTAATCATTAGGCATAATTAGGTTCATTATACAAGTCATGCTCCCCAGATAACAGAATAATGAATATTAGAGATCCTATCTCCCTGAGATTACAGCGGAGCAGATCAAAGACATTATCCTATCTCCCTGAAGTTACAGTGGAGTGGATTAAAATAAAGGATCTTATCTCTCTGAAGTTACAGCAGAGTAGATCACATCAGGTCTTATCTCTCTGAGGTTACAGTGGAGTAGACCGAAGAATTTCAGATCTTATCTCCCTGAGATTACAGCGGAGCATATCGAAGACACTATTCTATCTCCCTGAGATTGCAGCGGAGCAGATCGAAGACACTATCCTATCTCCCTGAAGTTACAGTAGAGTGGATTAAAATAAAGGATCTTATCTCTCTGAAGTTACAGCAGAGTAGATCGCATCATGTCTTATCTCCCTGGGGTTACAGTGGAGTAGACCGAAGAATTTCAGATCTCATCTCCCTGAGGTTACAGTGGTACAGATTGAAGCTAGAGATCTTATCTTCCTGAGATTACAACGGAGCAGATCGAAGATACTATCCTATCTCCCTGAAGTTACAGTGAAGCGGATTAAAACAAAAGATCTTATCTCTCTAAAGATGTAGTAGAGCAGATCTCATCCAGTCTTATCTCCCTGAAGTTACAGTAGAGCAGACTAAAACCACAAACATCGTCCCCCAGAAGTTGCGGCGAAGAAATTAAAGCTACAAGTCAGATCCTTTTGAAATGCAGTGGAGTGGATTGAAGCAACAAGACACAATGGACTGGAACGGAGTTATTTGAAGAAGAGAAGTACCAGAAGAAGTCAAGACTCGGTGAGACCGGGAAAAATTGGTCCTTTTGAAGTCTTTGCTCTGTTCTCGTTACACGACAACGAGCAAAGAGGGGCAGCTGTACGGGCCCAATTTTACCCTGGCCTTAACCACAAAACACAAAATAATAAACAAAATTAAAACAAAATCCATAACACAATAGAGGCCCAAGATGGCAAAACCCTAGCCCAATTCAGCTCACAACCAGCAGCCTCAGTGCGCCGTACGTCTCCTCGTGCCTTCGCAGCACACTCAACGCCCGAAGCACGACCAGTTTTGCACCAAAAAGGCTAGGTTTATTCTTCCAATACCCGTTGACCTCACCAAAATCTGCAAACAAGAAACAAGGAAGACAGACATAGAAGCAAGAAAAAAGAAAACAAAAACGACATGTAAATCGGCTATAAAAGGCCGCACCAACCATGTATCAAAAGAGGGAGATTTCATAGAGAATCTAATACAAAGAAAAATCAGTTCAAGGTTGATATTTTTAGTTTTTGTTTTCGCTGTTATACTGTTTCTATATTATTATTATTACTATTATTATTATTATTCTACATACAAAGATAAATAAGTAAAGAAAAAAGAGAAAACTGACCGGTTCTCCGAGCTCAGATCTTAGAAATGCGGTGAGGAGCCACCTCCGATGATAGGTGGCCGGAAGCCGAACGGTTTCTTGAGGGGGGATTTTTGGTTTTTTTTTATATATTTTTTCACTCTATTTATTTTCACTTATTTTCATTTTTATCAAAAAATACGAAAAATAAAAAGAAAAGAACAGAAAGGAAGGATTTTTACCTTCATCGGCGGGCCTCCGGGGTGTAAAAGCCTCAAAATCGAGCTCTACTCAAAAAGAGGAGCAAACAAAGGCCGTTTTGGTTTTTAAAGCCACCATGGACATGACATGGCGCCGTCGTAGATGGTCGATAACCAAATACCATGGTGGAGGAGGAGGTTTTTGAGAGAAAAGAGGAAGAGTTTTGATTTTTTTTTAGGAATGGGGGCTTAATGAAATTTTTTAACAGAAATTTGGTTTAAATACCCAAATGAAACGGCGCTGTTTTGGCCTGTTTCATTCGGCCTCAAAACGACGTCGTTTTGCGCTACCCGCGGGCGACCCGACCTGTCCGACTAGGATCCGCGCGTTTTTGAGGCTAAGGGTATATTTACCCTTTTAGCCCCTCCTTATTTCTCCCATTTTATAATTTAGTCCCTTTCTGTTAGGTTTATTTTATTTTTAATTTTACCCTAAAATCTTGTTCTGATTTCATTTAAGTCCCTCGAAGTTCTACGTTTTGGTGGATTGGGATATTTTTCACCTCGGTCCCTCTTCTTTCAAGCGCGTCACAGATTAATCTTTTACTTCATTTCTTTTTTTTATTTTTCCCTGTGATTTTGTTTTGTTTTCAATTTAGTCCCTTATTATTATTATTATTTAACTAATTAGTTATTATTATTATTATTATTATTATTATTATTATTATTATTATTATCATTTACTTATTTATACTGTTTTTAGATTTGTTATATACATATATATATATATGTGTACATACTTATATACATACTTACATATTTCTAATTTTCATATATGTATATACTTACATTTTTATATATCGTTAATCTATATACATGTATACATACATATTTTTATAGTATGTGTGCGCATATATGTTTTTTAGTTTTATATATATATATACCTACCTTTATATTTTATATATTTCATAACTTTATATATATACATTAGTATACACATACATATTTACATATATATTTACGTACATAGATTTTCACACTCTCATAATTTTATGCTTACGCATATATCTTTTACCTTTTATAATCTTATTCATTTATTTATTTATTTCATTTTCATTATTGATTCGAATGAATGCTTTAATTTTACTTGCTTGTATACATTGTTGATTTGTACTTTTTATTTATCTTATTTTTGTTGCAATTGCTAGTATTATTTTTACACTATTGTATCCAATATCGCCTTGTTACAGTATTAACATCGTGTTTTATTAGATTAATTTATTTCAATGCATAAGCTACAATTTTGAATAAGCAAAATCTTGTGTTTGGATTTGAGAATATCGTACCCTAACTTACTGGGTCTCGATTTTCACAATAAATCTAAATACACAAATCTTTTCAAACTTAAGTTCTAGATGATCTCCGGCATTAAAAAAGATCGTGTCCTAACTTACTGGGCATGATCCCTTTTCTAAACTCGAGATAATTAAATATCTTTTCTAATAAATTTTTGGCATTTATTCTCGTATCGAGAATTCGAGACATTGTGTCCTAACTTACTGGATATGATTCTTTTTCTCGATTAACGTGAAATATGCCTATTTTCCCAAAAAAGTTTAACATTTCAATAAAGTATTGTATTTTTAAATCTCTTTAAAGTTTTCAATTTTCGACTTCAAGACATTAAGTAATCAACTAGGTACCAATTTTGGGCGTTACGAGGTGCTAATCCTTCCTAAATGACGTAACCGACTCGAACCCATTTTTCGAATTTCAGAGACCAAAACCGTTGTTTTAATAAAATTAAATTGTTTATTAAAAACAACCCCTTTTACGAGGTGGCCCGATCACACCTCACAAAAAAGGATTGGTGGCGACTCCCGTATTCGTTTTTTAAAACCCAAGTCGACCCCATTTTCAATCAAAAAAATGGTGTCAACAAATATCAAGTGCGTATTTCTTTTGACAAAGAAATATACCCAAAGAACTACGATCTACCTCTATCCCCAAAAAATATTTCAAAACACCAAGATCCTTCATATGAAAGTAAGAAGTGATATACCCTTTAAAAGTTTCCAAATGAACGAAATCATTCCCAAAAATAAGTAAATCATCAACATAAACTAGCACATTAATGTGTATAGATCCCTTAGTGTATGTAAAGAGAGAATAATTAGAATATGATTGAAGAAATCCATACCCTTGTAGTGTAGTAACCAGTTTAGCAAACCAGCACCGATGAGCCTATTTTAACCCATACAAAGACTTGAAAAAATGACAAACCATTCCAGGCTTATCAGGGGAAAAACTTGAAGAAAGTTTCATATAAATATTTTCATTAAGATCACCATGCAAAAAGGCATTATGTACATTTATCTGATGTAACTCCTAATTTTTGAAGTTGCAATAGCTAAGGAAGCACGGACAATCACTATTTTTGCCATAGGAGCAAAAGTTTTATTATATTTAATACTTTTTACTAGGTGATTACAAAAAAAAACAAGACGAACGTTCAGTCTTTCAATACTTCCATATGAGTTATATTGAATCTTGTACACCCACTTACCACCTAAAGCTTTCTTTCTAGGAGGAAGTGTCTCCATAGACCAAGTGTCATTATCCTTTAGAGCATGAATCTCCTTTTGTATAGCATTACGCTATTCTGCATCTTTCACAGTCTTTTTAAAAGACTGTGGTTTGACCCCTGCAGAAATAGCTGCAAGAAACTTTTAGTGTTTCATAGTAAATTTGTCATAATCAACATAATGCGTTATAGGAAATTGAGTACTTAAGGAAGACTCTAAAGTAGGTGATGTGAGAGATGAACTTTTCTTTATGATAGTATGAGTGAAAAAATCTCGAAGCTTCATTGAGGGAAATTTCTCCCTATACCTTCGTCTCAATTCAGACACATCATAATAACTTTGCTAAATTGAACAGCTACCTTATGTTGGAAATAATAACAATGGTTCACACTCAAATACAAAAGTTTTAACCCTGAGGCTTGGCTTCAAGGTCGCCCACTATATGCATGTTATAGTTGAGGAAACAAATTCGCATTGGCTTGGCAAATTCTAGCTTAGTCCCTCTCTGGTGCCTCGTAACCTAATATATCTGAAAGCATAACAAAAAGATAATTAAGTTTGGATGAACTGAGTGAGTTATTAATGTAGTGTATTAGCTTAATCTAGTAATATGATTGGTATTCCTTGGTCTGGTCTTCTGATTGACTTCACTTGAACGAAGATAGTTCACGCATCTTCCTGGTGTAAACTTGTCATCTTTTGATTTGGCTCGACTTATAATTTGGTAAACTTTCTTTATTGACATAAGCCTCAATTTCCATTGCTCGTACAGTAGAGTCTCTTGCAAGATGATATCACTTACCCATTTGCCTTAGTTCCATACAAGACAACTCATCACCAAATTTATTTTGAAAGTTACTCATATGCAACTTATCTTAGCAGATAATACTGTTACGGCAAACTAATTCCTGAGAGTTAGTGCATGGAGTTTCACACTTGGAGAGCTTTTACGTAAGGACTCAAACATGGTGACTTCACGCATGCGATTTTATAATGGTGCAAACTTATATGCGGATTCATACTTGTAGACTCTTTCTTACGTAGTAGTCTTCAAAGTCTCGTGTATAAAATATAGTTATTCTAGGACTCTTGCTTAACAGATAATTACTGTGAACTCTCGCTTGAGAAATAGACCATATGTCGTTCGAAATCTAATCCATACAAACTCTTACTTGGAAGAAAATCCATACAAACTCGTTCTTGAAAGATAATTTATGTAGACTCTTACCTGGATGAAAATCCATACAAACTCGTGCTTGAAAGATAATTCATACAAACTTTTACATGCGAATTCCTAGATGCAAACTCATACATACAACATATAATATTGTTATAAATCTTAGAGGATAAGTCTAACAGACTGTCATAACTCGCATATGCCATGACCATAGGACTTGCTTTCATATATGAGGCTTAAACCCTTAAACTTTGCAAAATCTCTTACTTACATAGAACCTTTGTAGGGTTTTTATTTACTTGTGCGCATATATCTCTGTATAGCCCAACCAAACTTTCACAAAGCCAAAATATTATACATATGTATATTCTTCGTACAATCCGTCTAAACCTCCGCAAAGCCAAATATCATGCAACACTTCAATTTTCATCATCAACCTTACATACTTCCTTACTCTATGTAACATTCATTTCACCAAATTAGCATATATCAAACAATCAACAATTATTACAATAAGTTAAACATACATTTTACATGTACAAACATAACGTTCTTACATTTCACTACAGTCTCTCATTCACATTTCAACCATCGAACCTTTCAACAAAATAACATAATCAGTAATATATTGCCCAGTACAACTCATCAACAACAACAAGCTTATGCATGCAACCAAACATGCATTTGTACAACAACACAACATGTTTCAACATTTTGGCTGACATATCACAATATAGCAACATTTATGATTAGCAAAACACCAAAAACAACTTAACCTGGCAACACGATAATGAAAACACACAAAACAACTAATAAAGATTTTGATTTCAGAACTCGTTGACAATTTACCTCAAAACCATAGTACCTAAACCAGCTCAACGATCCCTTGTCATTTGGTTTTGCTTCATCTAGTTCCCTAATTTCACGTTTTATTAAGCTAATTTGCTATTCATCCCTAGCATGCAGCTCGATTCGTCATTTCTTCTTCTCCTAATCGAAATATCTAGAGAAAAATGATAGCTATAAAGAATTTAGAAGAAAGAAAGATATTTGTTCACTGGCTTTATTTTTTCTCTTAAATACCACTATCCTACTGAACGTTCATCAGTTTCCATGCAACCACTAACCTATAATTTTAATAATAAAATTTTAAAGATAACTCTTTTATTTATTTTTTCAACCGGCCCTCCAAAAAATTCAAATCCATACTAATTCCCGTAATGATCTAAGCTTATCACAATTTCATACGTAATTTATATAATAGGAGTAATTTTGAAAGCTTTGAAATGTCAAGAGATCGAGATTTTAATATGACTAAATCTTTGGTCTAAAATTAGGGTGTGACACGATGAGTGCCATAAAAACCCCATAAATCATAATGAACTAACTCAAAAATACGAGTGGATTTCTGTTCACTAATTAGAAAATTATTTCTAGTTTACTTAGCACGATGACAAATTTTGCATGCTTTATTCAAATGATCTCTAGAGCTACTAACATAAGAAAGTAACTTCAATACTTTTTTAGAAGTTTGACCCAATCTTCTATGCCAAAATTCTAAAGAGTATGAATTTTCAATCGAAACTGCTTTGACCGTCGATACTTGTCAAAAGAAGTAAAGTTCATTCTGTCTCCCACTCGCTCCAATCAGTTCCCTCAAATGAAGGTCTTGAATAGCACATATGTTAGTAGAAAATAGGACAAAATAGTTCATATCATCATTCAACTATGAAACCGGAATTAAATTTTAGTTTAATTTAGGAATGTAAAGAACATGCTTTAAGTGAATTTTTCTTGTCAATTTAACCATTCCTTCTTTGGTAACCACTACTGTTTGGCCATCAGGAAGTCCTACGGAATATGCTACAACTTCTCTAACATTTGTCAAACACATAAGATCACCCGTAACATGATTTGGATGCCCCGTATCAATAATCTAATTATTTTTGGACTTACAATTCAACTGATTGTTAGTGGATTATGTATTACCGAACATCGCTAGAAGAGGTTGCCATTGCTCAGCGGTAAAACCAAGAAGTGTCGTCCTCTGACGATTGTGTTGGCCCTATTGTGTTATGTACTGGTGTTGCTCCATGGTTGTTATCTATGGCAGTAGCATTAGCTCATACATTGCTTTTACCACGAGAAACTTGTTACGTGGAAGATATAACACCTATCTTGCCATCGCGACCAACAGTTTTCATCTCTGGCTTCCCATATTTCTGTAGCCATCAATTCGGGTGGCCATGTAATTCAAAACTGGTAGCAAACTCATGCCCCTTGCGATGGCAATGAGTGCACAACAAGGTCGACACGATCAACCCGACCTTTGTCATGTCCCTCCGTGCATACCGCAAAGCCCAAAATTTCAGGCTTGTCCTCATTGACCTGTGTAATGTCGCAAACGTGTTCCTCCTAAGTAATCTGCTAGAATGCCATATTCAAGGAAGACAAAGAACCTTGGGAAAGTAGTGTAGACCTAATCAGAATAGAGACTAAGAAGAAATTGATGAAGCCAGTCATGCTCACAACGTTGTTCATGCGCCTTCTCTAAGTTACATAAACATTTTCCACACCTGCAATAAATTAAAGGTTCATGATTATCTAATTCATCCTACAAAATCTTTAATTTACTGAAATAAATAGCAACACTCATGGTCTTGGTTTGCTTACAACGATTAATATCTGCTTTTAATTGTTGAATACGTGGATCGTTGACAACAGAAAAAAGTTCATGTAAATCATCCTACAAAATTTTCGCATTATCATAATTGGAAAGCATCGATCTTACTTCCAGGTTAATAGTTTTGAGAATCCAGGACACAACCATACAATGAATGGTAACCCAATCATCCTTCGAGTAAGGGGGAACAAAATCTGTAATGGTACCATCAAGAAATCCAAAATTGCACCGAGAAGATAGAGCGACATGAATAGCATAAGCCCAATCATCGAATTTGTCGAGCTTTAATCGAATAGGAGTAATAAAATCACTGGGTCAATCTTGAGGACACAAGAAAAATGAGAGTTAGGTTTAATTTTAGGCGGTGGTGAAGAAGTAGAATCGCTGCCAGCCATTAAAAACGATGGAAAAAAATTATGCTAAATACCAAGCTCAGATACCATGACAATAATATGGTAATCTCTTTCAATCTTATTGATAGGAATAGGAAAAATATATAATATATTCCTAAATATATGCCTAAAAGATATACAATAATATACAATATATATATTTAGATATTCCTAAAAGATAATATCCCATAACAATATTCTAACATAACTACACGTGTTTTCATTAATTTTATAATCAAAATTTAGTTTTTCTTTAGGGTTGGGAGTAGACGTAGATAAAGTCCTCCCGACAATGAAAACTCTAGGATTTGAACTTGATTTCAAATGCATGGGAAAGAAAACAACTCCCACTTCTTCTAACCACTTTTTGGTATCATTTAAAAATATTCTTAACTAGTTCATGTAAACATCAAGAGATAAATTTATTGCTATACTAATCAAAATTATGTACTGACTAACTGAAGACATTAATGTTGTGATTGAATGTCCTTAATTGCTCACTTTCAAAATTTTTACAAGGATTAAATTGCTCCGATTTTTTTAAAGGGGCCAATTTGCTCAATTTTGAAATTTAGAAGGACTGGATTAAAAAAATTGTTCTAATTTTAACTCTTTATACATTTAAAAATAATTATAATTTAATAAAATGTGTTTATACATTTAAAGCACGTGTTGCATGGTATGATGGATCTTTTACCCCCATCGGAGGTTATAGGCGAGGATCGACTTGGTGGCGCTAGTCATTGGGTGGTCATTTTTCCTTTCGGGAAACGTTTCGGTCCTTGGAAGGGTCTGTTATAATGCCTTTTATAGATGATTGGCAGCACGTATGGAAGATTAAGGCTCCACAAAGGGTCCGAGTATTCTTTTGGTGGCTATGGTATTATCGTGTGCCTCGTGGAATGGCGACTGAAGGGCACTATGTTCGATGTGGCAAGACTCAAGAGACTGTCTTGCATGTGTTATGTGATTGTGATGCAGCCCATGTGGTTTGGGACAGCCTTATTCGTCATGAGATTCTGGGTCGTTTTTTCAACGGTGGACTCGCAAGTTGGTTGCGGTAGAATTTAGATATTTCTGTCCTCTTACATTCGACTCGAGTCCATTGGTGCACGTTTTTTCCAGTGGCTTGCTGGTTGTTGTGGAAAACCCGCAATGATTTCGTCTTTCACAATTCCAATGGTAGCAATAGGGATGTGGTGGTAGCGAGTATTGCGTGGGCAAGAAATTATGGGACTACAGATCTTTCCAACCGTCTCTTTAGTTACTGTTATTCTCATATGTGCTAGCAACCACCGAGTGTGGATCGGGTCAAGGTCAACGTGGATGGGTCGTTGTCCAAGAGACGGAACAGTGCTTGCATTGGTGGTGCTGTCCGCGGTTGTTGTGGGGAATGGCTAGATGGCACGTGCTTTGTACGTCGGACTTCAGTTTACATGTGATAGTGTCACGGGGCTAGACCTTTCGTCTCGCAAACCGTGCAGCCTTAGGCGATCCGTTTGCTCCAAACTCGCCTAAGTCAGCCTTTACGCCCAAAAGTGAGGATTCCTTAGAATTCCTCCAAGGCACCAATTTGTATAGCGGAAGCGATTGTGCCAAAAGAAGCTACAAGAGAACAACAGAAAACCAAAGAAAGAATGCACACAAAGTGTTTGGGTAAATGCTCAAGGAATTCTATTACTCTTAAGAATTCACCTTACAATGGATGCATTTGGTGCGATGGTCACGGGCTTTGAACTGCGGCCCGTGACAATAGGAGGTTCCATGGTGTGGAGGTGAAGAGTGATAATTCCCTTCTTATTGACCTTCTCCGGAGTGGTCCTGCTGTGGATAGCAGCTTTGCTGAGCTGCAGTTAGCGCATGCGTTGTGTGAGCGTAGTTAGAATGTATGTCTAAGACATGTTGGCCGAGCTTACAACCAAGTTGCCGATCGTCTGTGACCGTGCTTACAACCAAGTTGCCAATCGTCTATCGCGGATTAGCTCTGCCCACCTGAATGAGTTGCATGTTTTCCGCTGTCGGTTGAACCTTAGTTGGCTTCGGATGCGCGTTGTTTCTTCCAGGAAGTTAGCTGGGAGTTAAACATTGTTTAGTAGTTAGCTATTCTCCTTTTTACCCAAAAAAAATTATTAGTTTTATTTAATATATAATTATTTACTAATTTTAAAATAGAGTTATTATTCTAATACAAATGCTTTAATTATGATTTCAGATTTTTATTATTATATTTGAATTGCTAAATAATATAATATATTTTAATATGTTCAATAATTCAAATAATAAATTAAAAAGATATTATTTAGAAAATTAATTAAAATTGAGCACATAAAAACATGTGCAACACATGTGGCTTAGAAACTAATTTAAATAAAAGTACGAGTTTAAAGGAATTTTCGAATTGACTAATATAACTTTTTTATTTATTATATCATTAAATTTATCATTTTAATTTTTCTATTATTTATAAGAAAATTTATTATCCTTATAAATAATAAATCCGATTTATTAAAAGACTTTTATTAACCCAATTTAAATAATAATAAATAATTAAATTTGATATGAAAAGAAAATTTTATATTAATTTAATTTTAAATAAAATTTTTATTTATTTCCATAATTAGTAATTTTATATTTTATATATAAAATTTTATAAAAATACATTTATATAATCTAATTTAATATATTGCATTTATATTTATATTTATATATATTATCTATGATAATAAATTTATTAACTAAATAAAAATAAAATTTGAATAGAGGAGTTTAATTTACAATACATCAATTTTTATAGTTTATACAAGTACTTTAATAATTATTAAGAATTTTTTATTAACACTATATTTAAATGATAAAATAAATAATATATGTTAATTATATTTATTGTTATTTTATATGAAGTAAAACTATACATTAAATATAGTAAAATGATTTAATTATGATTTGAAAATTTATTATTTTAATTATTACAATATTTAAATTGTTAAATAAATTAATATATTTTATTAGGTTTAAACAGTTCCAATAATATTGAATATTATTTTACACTAATTATCGTAATTAAAAATATATTATTAAAAAATTAAATACGTATAGCATATAACATTAAAAACTACTTATCTTTTAAAAACATATATGAACAAGTACAAATTTCAGCTGTGCCATTTTATTGAACAAACACTATGTACAATCCTAACTGGCCACTTCCATTATAGTGGGGATGATTACAGCAAATAACATGGAACTATTTCTGAGGAGCTGGATTATGGTTTATTTAGCATTTTAATGTCATAAGATGATCTCCACAAAGGCTTATATATGTCGAAGTTGACACCACTACTCGAAAACTTTCTTTTCTTAGCATTGCATCATTCAATCTAGCTACTTCATTCCTGTTTTACTTGGTACTGGCTTGATTAATCAACAGCTATTGCCTCTTTGAGTTGTTGGATTCTTCAGTCTTCGCAAACCTTCCACGGATCCTCGGTTGACAGTCAGCAAGAGCCTTCCTGCATGCATACTGAGAAAAAATATACATAAACACATGAGTTTCAGTTACAAGAATATGAAAAATAACCATGAGTTTCAGTTACCTTGATTTTCCTTCCAAAGTTCCTCTTCGTCTTCTTATTCCTGTATCTAGAGAGTTTTTCCCTTCGATCCTTGGTAGAACAGCTGCTGACGATTATCGGTCGCTCAAGAGGAGAATGGATGACACTCGCATTACCATTGCCAAGAGTCTGTCATAAAAACTCAGTATCAAATGACCCACCCCATCCTGTGGAAAATGGTCAGAAACATCTAAAAGTTTCTTAGTTGCTAGACGTTAGAAAGATGATACCATGCTTAGTGCTCAACGATAGTTTGAAGAGTCACTTGATTCTGGTGAGAGTTTAAGAGGGTAATGACAAAGACAATTGGTGGTTATTAAGACGGAAGAAACATATATGAATTTTAGAGACCAGTAGAGTTTCGTCTTAAAGCAGGATCCCATCGCTTCTTGGTGTGATTTCGATGATAAGGGAATGAAGTCATAAACACTGTTGTGTTCAAAAGTATGGTAGAATAAGAAAATTGATAGCAGACCAGTCATGTATGAAAAAGTACTCAATAAAAGTACCATAGAGGCCCTGTACTAGGAGGCAGATTCAATTTTGCCATCTTTACTAAAAAGATAGACAAATTAATCCCTGTATGTTAGATCGAAGAGTAAACTGGTCCTTACTGTTAAATTCCATCCATTTCTACTGTTAAAACCTAAAGTGGCTGAAGGAATAATCAAACAGTTACATGTAGCATGCCATGTGTACCTCATTTTGACATACAATGACCAGTTTTTAACAATAAAAATGAATGAAATTTTTAACAGAAATATCAGTTTGCTCTTTGATTTAATGTATAGGGACTAATTTGCACAAGCTTTTAGTAGAGGAGGCAAAATGCAATCTGACTGCTAGTACTTTTACCAAAAATAATGCTCTAATCAGATAAGGTCCATGTAGTTCAAGGGGTTGGTATGCACTCAAATGCCAACAGAAAACTAATAGCCTTTACATCTAACAACAACAAAAGCAAAAATAATTAAGGCTGACCTTCATGTCTCCTTCACTAAATGCTCTCCTCATTCCATAAGCAGAACCAAAATCTATTCCAGGGAAATCCAGAAAATTAGGCTTCATTGCAGCCCCTTGCATCCCTTCCATTGAGCTTAAACAATCCGAGCTGACACTTTTCTGGAACTGTACATCACAGAGCACTTCATTTTCATGATTTTGGTTTTCATCCGTCTTCAAAGGAATCTTTACATCCAGGACCTCGGATAGTGGTGTTTCTATGACTGCTCGTGCCATCAGATCCTTCTCGCACTCATAAAGAACCTCTAAAAACTGCTCGTTTTGAATTGATTCAATATCAGCAGCTTTAAATCCTTGTGAAGTAATAACATCTTCACCACAAAAGCTTAATGAGATGGCTGCAGTCATGGGATTAAGGTCCACAATTGGTTCTTCAATGATAGGCTCCGGGGCTTTGAATAGATCACCTTCGCCTCCCAGGTAATATTCAGATATTGCTGAGGTCTGAACCATGTTGTTCTACATTAGACATGAACAAATATTATTAACTTTTCGAATAGGATATCTTGCTGAGTGAAACAAAGTAGCAGAGGCTAAAACAATTAATACAGGCAGAAAAATGATCTGCTTTATGCTGTCCGAAGAAAGCACGAATTGCATTGTAGTCAACTATATAAAAGCTTTATTTTCCCTAAATCATTTGTGTCTAACATATATTCGGACAAGGGTATGGGGTATAGTCCTCAAAATATATGAAGAAACTTTATAAAATTGAATGAAACACATATATATTTCAACACTCACCCTCAAGTCAAAGATCACATAGTATGATGTTAGCAATCAAATTCAGAACCCTTCTCAAGAAACAACATAAACTCCAAGTCTACAGTAAGGAAGCAGGAAAAGATCTATAATAGCCATTAAAAAAGGGTAAATTCCATTTCTCCTACTTTCCCCAAAATTTGATTCACTTTTGAAACCAACTAAAATAAAGCGCAATACAAACAACCATTGGTAAAAGTACCATGGAAGCCCTTATACTAAGAGTCAGCATTTGGCTTTGGCTACTAAAAAGTTGGGCAAATTAGTCATACTAAAGAGTAAATTGATTTTTTCTATTAAAAATTTCAAACCGGTCTGGCAGACCGAATAACCAGACAGTGCTATGTGGCACTTGTACATCATGTTTATCCATTTTTCTTAGTAGAAGAGGCAAAACATAACCCAACCCCTAATATAGTACTCTCCATTATACTTTACCTAATAACCTCTTGTACTTGCCAAACATTCGTCCCCTTTATACTGAGAAACCTAAAAGAAAAAGGAAAAAGAGTAGACCTTTTCTTATTCTTTTCTAATCTTTCTGTAAGTGGGCTAAAAGTGAAAAACCCAATAACCAAATTCACACCAAAAAGTTGAAGAGAAAGGCAGAAATCTTGAACAACACGAAACTCCTGACATGGAAATTATTTTCCAGTTATATTCCAACATTTCCTGATCCGGCATGTAAATACTTTCATTCTTTTTTTATTTTCACCATTTCAGCCTTGTTTGGCTGCTGAGAAACTGTTTGGAGAATAACTTATGGAAGTCCCCTTCTCAAGAGAACCCAAAAAACATTTTTCCCCACTGTTTTTCTTCGTCAATAGAGGGGAACACGAAATAAATTTTTTCCCAAAAATCAGAATGAAACGCAAAAATTTCTCCATTTAAAAACTACAAAAACAAAGAATCATTATAGTACAAGGAACAAAGTGAATACTAGAGCGTAGATTCAGATGCATGCAATCAAAGCTAAAACCCACATCAGAAGTATACCCAATCAACCAAATGCAGATCATTCAAAACAAACCAAAGCAAGGAAAATGAACAGAAAGAAAAAAGAAGCAAAGATTAGATATTCAGTACCATTGAAGCATTGGATTTCTGGGTTTCGCAGAACTCTTCAAACTGGTGAAATTCTTGAGAAACTTTTTGCATGTAAGGGAAAAATAGCCCAGTTTCTGCATACATTTCTTGACTCACAAAAGCACAAAATGTTCTTTGATTCTTGAGAGAGAACAAAACACAAACTTTGGTTCTTCCCCCACTCTTATGTCACTTCTCTTGGAAATCAGAGTCCCCAAAAGTAGTGCAAAATACAAACTCAACACAGCAGCCAAAAATGCTTACAGTAAGGACAAAATGTAAAATGACATGCTATACTGTGGTCCCTCTCTGTCCCCAACTGTCCCATATCATGCCTCTTTTTATTTGAAAGTTCCCTTCTATTATTATATTATATATGTTTGTTGAATTCAATTGTTATATCATATTTTTAACTAAAATAATTTTGTAAATTTTGCTTTCTCTATTTTTATTTAAAGATTCATTTCACTGGTTAGTAGTAAGGGTGAAGGTAGTAACTTGATATCGAGCTTTTATAATTTATAAAATTTTAAATTAATAATGATAAAATTATACTTAAATTTTAAAATAATAATTTAATTTAATTTTTAAAAATAATAAAAATATCAATTATTAAAATAATAAAATCATATTTTTACTATCTTAAAAATATACAATTTAACTCCTACCTATAATTACAAATTATAATAAATATTATTACTTTTGTGAAGAGTGGGAATTATAAGTTAAAAGAAAGAAAAACAAATTTGTATTATTATAGTAGCAAGTTGCAGAGAGTGGGCTTGACAGTGCTCATCACTCACTCTCTCACCTATTTATCTCATGTCAGAGGTGAACAGTTTTCCTCACGCGGTTTCCTTGCGCGTGTTCTGCACTTGTCATGAATGTGGATGGGGATACTCGGTTGATTAATTTTCTTCTTCTTTTTTGGTTGATTGTCAAACAATGAGGGTAAATTTAAAACGGAGGCCACTTGCAAATGGGATTTTTCTTCTTAAGGGCTTTTCTAGGTTTTTTTTTTTTTTTCTAAATTTTTAAAATTTGGGTTCTTTTACATAAATAATATTAAAAAAATAATTAATTACAAAAAATATGAAAACAGATTAATAACGAAAATAAACATTTGCTATAGTATTTTGACGGTGTCGCTTAACATATTGGCGGCACCAAACTAAAATGTGATGATTTAAAATATTCAGAATAAATTAGCTGCTAAAAACAAAACCTTTAAGGTGCGGACTATTTGGGGCACCGAATTTTAAATAGGTTAAATTGCTTTATAAACTCTTATTGTTTATTTATTTTCTTTTATTCCCTTTCAACACCAAAATAAAGAGGTTTCTTATCAATTAATTCAAAAAAATTCTATCAAAAAGTATTTTTATAAAAAGTTACCAAAAGCGCCGTATAAAATTATAATTATGAAAGCTTTAGAAAAATCTTATTATGTATAAATTATAATTATTAATTAAATTTATAGTTTTCAGATATTATGTGAGTGAAAGAAAATTACTATCAATATTGTTAACTATAATGTCGGACATAATTTGAACAAAAATTATTTTTCAGAAAATAAATAAAATTTATTTCCAGCCGTTGGAACTGAATTTTTACAAAATATTTTTTGGTAGAAAATTTTTTGGACTAATTGGTAAGAGGCCTCTTTATTTTTTGTGTTGAAGGGGAATAAAATAATAATAATAATAAACAAGGGTTTACAAAGCAATTAACTCTATTTAAAGTCTGGTGCCGCCAAACTATCAAAACCAATCAAAATAGAAAATTTAAATATCAGGTCTCAAAATATTTTAGATCATCACATTTTAGTCTGGTGTCGCCAATATGTCAGGCGGCACCGACGGAACACTGTAACAAATACCTATTTTCATAATTAATTTGTTTCTCAGACCATTTTCGTAATTAATTATTTGTTATATTATTTGGATAAAAAAACCCATCTTTTGTTAATTTAAGTTTAATATGATTATAAATATATAAAGGCCGCATGCGCAAAAATTAAAGATTATTTTTTACCATAAAAATATATTTAATATATTCTTTTGCTAAATTCAATAATGATTAATATGGTCTATTCACGTTTAGTGTTAGGTTAATTATTTGTTTATATCAAATTATAGAGTAAAATATTGAAAATTAAAATATGTTGGAACATTTTCAAAATATATATATAATGTTCCAATAGTTGCAAATAAAAGTTATAAGTAATCAAAAGTTAAGTCACTTAATTATTAACAAATAGTCATAATTATTCAAGTAGAGATCTATTGAATAATTATATTTATTACTAAAGAAATGACTATCCATTTTAATAGTTATGTATCTATAAAGAGACACGAGGCCTCTTATAAATAAGAGAGAAATTTTATTTGTAAGATACACCAGAAAACATATCAAAAGTTTCTTTTTATTCTCTCACTATCTTTTATATTCCTAGATTTTTCTATAAAGAATTTATATAATTGATATTATTATTATGCTCTGCTCAGTGGGCTGTTTCCGTTAGTGCAAAACATAGACAGTCATTGGGTTTTATTGTATCTTCGAGGTTCATTTTGTAACACCCCCTAACCCCAAACCGTCACCGGAACAGGGTTATAGAGTATTACCAGACATATCGGATAACTTATAACTAATTCACAAATAAATAACAGACATAGCATACTTTAATCAAATATGTCATATTAGTTCCATTTCATACTTATAATCAATTTAAAACATCGTTCTAAAACCACAATCACAAAACTCTTATACTTAACCTATATATCACTTAGGTACATGCCACATTATCAAAACAAAAGTACATCACCAAAATTTCTCCGAGGTCGGGATTACTCGGATCTTTGGACCGAGAATCAGCTTCCTACTAACTGCATGCGGAAACAACAATGCATTGAGTATGGGAATACTCGGTGGTATTACCATAATTCAAATTAATAACATTAATGGATAAATTATATACATTTAATTTATGTCTACAATTATTCATTAATTATCCCATACTTTAAATCAACTTGATCATTAATAACAATAAGCAATATTTCAGTCTTATATTTAAGTGTATTCGAACTTATTTCACTATAAAAAATTTATTAGATTTTTCCACATCTCATTCTAATAACTCATTCCAGTTCATACAAATCCAATCAATTTATCAACTCATTCATTATCATTTCTATTTATATTCAATTTATACTTTTAATCTTTTAATAAACATTTAATATATTAAATCAACTTGTTTCAACAACAATAATAATAATAACAACTATTTTTCGATTCGATTCGTTCATTTATAATCAATTTACACTTATAATCTTCTAACACTCAATTTATACATTAAATCCATAAATAAATTTCAATAACTTGTATTCAATTAAATTCACATATTATTTCACTATTTCAAATCATTTTATTTTCATTTTTTATTTCTCATTTCTCAACAATGGCTATTTCAGTTTGCTTCTCTTTGCTTATATTTTACATCATCTCATACTACCAAAACTATTTCATGAACTATATCATTATCTATTTCTTGAACCCATGGTTCATACATTTTATTTCAATACCTCAATTTAATGTCTTATTTCAATTCATATTCAAGATCATGCAATAAAATTTATATTATCAAAATTATTCATTTACCCTATTAACTTGACTCGGACTTTGACGGATACAGATTCCAACCAATCACACCAATCGGCACATAGTGCCTAATACGATACATAGTACCGATCGAAGAATGAGAATGATAGCGATATGATATGATAATGATATTCAACACACAAAGTCTTTGAATCGATGTGATATGATAAGATGAGTCGGCACATAAGTGCTCGATCGATGGCCGGCAATAACCCGTACTCTTCCATATCCTATGGCATGCCAACTATATCCGACTAGCCCGACTAGTTAATAGGGTATTTAATTTACTTTCGATAAAATTTCCATATTAGTTCAAGATCAATTATAAATTCATTATTCAATCGGTTTCACGATATTGCGGTAATTCATTGCTTCAATATTTTCACAGTTCAATGCGATACACATAACAATATTAAGTATTCCATAATTGATTCGATGTCGGTTTCACATATCAATCTCCACATTCTCAATTTCAATTCTAATAAAATCCATATCAATCACCAATTTCAATATTCCAGTTCAATTCAATAATTCAATTCAAACCATTTCAATTTCTATTCAATATTTCAATTCAAATTTACTTTCCACTTTCTAATCTACCAATAGATATTCCGACATTCACATGTAATCATACTTGATTCATGTATTCACACTTTTCATATTTTAATTCACTTTTATTCAATTCATATTTTATATTTTATTTATTTATTTATTTAATGAAATTCAAATCACTAATTACTTTTCAATCAACATACAATTCAATATCGCATTAATTCTTTTAATTCAAATCATATCACTAGTAATTTCCATTCAATTCACATACAATTCAATATCAATATTCACCTTATTTTTATTTACTAAACATATTATTCAAAATTCAACAATTGCTATTTATAATTTCAATACCAATACGTATTTTCATTTAATTCAATCATGATTCTTACCTCAATTTGCTTATCATGTATATTAATTTAAATTTTAACAATTAATAATTAAATTTGAATTATAGTAATACTAACGAAATTTCTCTCGAGTCAATCCTTGTCCACTGCTCTCCTTTCATTTCTCGGACAATGACTATTGCACGACATTAGCTATGTAATTAAACAATTAAAATTATTAATACACAATTCCATTAAAATATTTCCATTTATACCTAAACTTTACATAAACTCTAATTTAATCCCTTATCAATACTAATTTTATTTTCCTAATTTAACTCCATATTCTCTCTTAATTCTCACTATATACTCATTTTAATTCTTCATTTTCATCATAAATCCCTAATTTCGAAATTCTCTCAATTTAGTCCTATTAATTCAAAACTTATGTTTTATTTTACAAATCAACCTTCTACTAACTTCTAACTTAAAATTCAATCATTTTAACCTCTAATTCATCAATTAATTCAACATGAACAACATCTAAAATTTACTAACTTCCAAAATTTCAACTTAAATCAAGTAGTATTTTGTTCTAGGATACCAAAATATCAAAACCATAAGAAAAAGGGACTAAATTAACTTACCAATTGAATTTAGAAGTTTTGAAACCCTGAACCGTCGCTCTCTTTCTTTTTCTTCTTTCTCCCTTCTCTGTTTCGTTTTGCTCTCTGTTTCTTTCTTTCTCATTTCTATTCTTTCTTTTGATATATATATATATATATATATATATATATATATATATATATATATATATATATATAATATATTAATAATAATATAATATAAAAACATAATCATTACTATAATATAATAATATTTTTTAACACATAAAAATCTCATATTTTTATACTTATGCCGCCTCAACTTTGGAAAAAGGCATAATTGCCTATTTGGTCCTTTTAACTTTTCTTTAATCTATAATTAAACTTTTATCCCTATTGCAATTTAATCCTTTTCATAATTAACTATCGAAACGTTAAAATTTCTTAACGAAACTTTAATATTATCCTATTGACACTCTGTAAATATTTATAAAAATATTTACGGCTCAGTTTATGATATCGAGGTCTCGATACCTCGTTTTTGACCCAATTTACCTAATAATTTCTTTTAAATCACAAAATTCACTGATTCAAAAATATTTCTAACTTTTTCATCGAATTTAGTGATCTCAAATCATTGTTCTGACACTACTGAAAATTGGGCTGTTACACATTTGTCAATAACTCTTTTGCATATCGTACTTTTCAAGTTCAAAAATTAACTTGGACAAAAAAAAAAAAAACAAAGGTAAAGCCCCAACATGGGAACAATTACCAAGTTCAAAGGTTAATTTAGACAACAACAAAAATTAAAATCTAATGTGGGAGTTGTTGTCAAGTTCAAGCCTCCAAAAATAATTTAACCCTATTTTTTATTAAGGCTTAAAGGTAAAATAAACCATTGGTAAAAAATCAGAAAATCAAATTGAGCCCTCAGTGACTCAAAAAAATTCAATTGGTCCATTTCGTTATTAATATTGTTGGCCTATGGAAGTAGACTAACGTGGCATGCTACGTAAGCAAATATATATATATTTTCAAAAAAATTATTTTCTAAAAAACAATTAAAATGTGCATATATAGAATGAATATGAATAAATGGTTGTCCAACTTCAAATGAATATGTACAACTTGTAGTCCAAATTCATTTTGGATGAGTGCAAAATAAAAAAAATTAAAAATATTAGTATTTTAAACATAATTGAAAATCATCCATATGCTTTATTTTCAATACTCTCATAAATTTCTCTTCATCCTCTATTTTCTTGATTTCTCTTATATTTTCTCATTATTCGTTTTAAGCTTTACACACTTTTACTCATTTTTAGTCCTACAGAACACACAAGATAACATACTTAACCTAATGTCTACGATCTCCACTACAACAGAAGAAGTGTGGTAACCCCTGCAACAAGATAAATGGATTGTAATTACACATTTTTTATTTGCTTTGAAGGAAGGTCATGAAGGGCACATATTTTACAGCCAATTCCATCATCACCATGTGCAGCCTCCGAGAGTCTTACAGGGTTAAACCTTACATTATAATTTAGTTTCCTGTGCCTAAGGAAAAATTGTTAATATTTGTGGGGTGTGCCTCCCATTTATCGGATACATTGCGGGCACTTAAGATGAAATTCAACGAGAATCCGAAAGGGAGCAGAAAGCCACGCGATATCGGGATGAGGAGGTCCTGTATGTCGGGACAATGTGACGTCTTTGGTTGCCAAGCAAGGCTGCAATGTTGTGACGAGCAAGTACATGACATCACGATGAGGCAATGATTTCTGCACAAATATAACTATGTTTTTTACTCTCAACAAGATTTCTTTTCCCAGTTGAACTCTAATTCCTACAAGATTATTTTAGTCATATAGGACCCACATTCCAAGCCTATTTAAAGGGCCTTTAGACCCTATTTAGATACAATTAGATTCAGAGAATTAGACTTGCATTAAATATCTCTTGTATGAGATTTGTTAAAGAGTTTTGAAGGAGAGTTTTTGAGAGAGCTTTTGTATTTGAGTTTCTTTTGGGATTTTCTCTTTGTGTTCAAGTTGAATACTCTTCATCGTTGTATTGTTTGTTGTTTAGTAAAAAAATCGAAGCCTCTTTCGCCCGTAACTTTCCCCTCCGTAAGGGTTTTCCACATAAAATATTTGTATTTATTATTCTCTACTTTTACTATCTTGTTGTTCATACGTGATGAATCTCAATAACATCTTAAACATAAATAAATATTTTAATAATTTTTAATAATTTTTGAAGTTTTTTTAGTTTTGCACTCATCTAAATGAATCTAGACAACTATTTGTCTAGAAAATTGTATGTTTGGTGCTTGCATTGGTGATATGTTTCGAAAAGCATGCAAATGGGAATATTACTCATATGATTATGCTGCTAATGTACAGTGTGTGTGATTGATTGGTGTGTTTCGAGATGTTTAAACCACACTTTTGATATCTAGAAAATTTTACTATAGACATTTCACCTTCATCCATCTTTAATCGATATGACTTGATTTTTTGTCAGACAAAAAGAGGCGTAGCGAGTGGCTTTGACCCCTCATTTTCCTAATGGTGAAATTGCTATATAAGGTCCTTCAATAAATAAAATATTAAATTTAAGCATTTTAAGTCTTTAGTTAATAAAAAAAAATCGAATTTTGGCGCCTCTAAAAAATAAAAAATTTAAATTAAGTATTTTTAACACAATATATTTAGTTTTGGACCCCAAAATTTTATAATTTCATTTCGATCCCCTAAATAAAATTCTTGACTTCACCTCTACATGCGATCAATATTGGTTATCTATGATATGTTCCTTTGTATTGGGAGCCTTTTGGGATTCTTTCTTTATTTTTAATGCTTTTCAATGAAGTTTCACATCTAAAAAGAAAAACTTATATCGAATGAAATCCTAAAAAGCAAAATTATGTTCTTATTAATGAGATTTGGAAATCGGTATATTTATATTATCTTTGTGTATTTTACATGTTATATACTCATATAAATTTCAATAATTAATAATTTATATTATACTGATTATCAATATCACATGAATTGCACATGATTTACGTTTTTTTATTTTATTAGATGAAATATTTTTATTTTATGTAATTAATGTGAAGTGATATTATTCAATTATTCAATGAATTAAAAGATATTAACTATTTTGATAATTAAAATATTATAAAAATAAAAAACTTTAAAATAGAATTATAGTTTAAATGAAAATAGTAATAAAATTCAAACTTTTTTATGAATTATTAAAGTTATTAATTGAATGAAAATATATAAATAAGAAATGCTAACATTTATTATATTTGTATAATTAAGGTATTTTTCATGTTTGTTTTACGATCCACAATCACTAATCCTTTCAAGGTTCATTGTTGTCTCTCCCAACAATGTCATCTCTAGGGTTCGAACTTGAGTTCTTTCTATAAGTGTACAATGTGCCTTACCATTGCTAGCACCCAACACTTTCTACAAATTTATGGCCCATGCGAGTCTCAAACTTGCAACAAATATTATTATGTAGGTATTTATGTCCTTGTTAATGCATCTATTTTATAGTGGTAAGTTTTATTTTTATATTATTGAAATATTAGTAAATGTCAGAATCAAATAATTTAAATCATAATAAATGTCTAATTTAACATGAATACAAAAATATAATTTAAACTTTAATGAAATAATTTCAATATTCAATATTTAATAATAAAAACAATATTATTCTAATGTTAATTTAGTAATGTAATGAATAACAAAGAATATTTTTGTCGGTTCAATTTTTATTTTTTTAAACTCATGCTTTTACATACTAGTTTCTTACATCGCATGCATTGTATGTGAATACACTGCAACAAATTGAGGAAACTGCAACGTCGACTTTTTCTTTTTGGTTTTTGTGGCGTTTCTAAATACCACCAAAAATAGTTCGTAGCATTTACAAACTGTTGCAAAATGAATCGCAGAAAAAGACGTCGGTAACATTTAGCGTCGTTTTTATACAAAATGCTTAGCAACATTTTACACATCCGATTCTTTCTTTTTTCAGTTAGTACAATGAACAATTCATTCTTAAAGGCTTGCTTAAAAGTTGAATATGCCGATGGTTGGATAGCTCGAAACTCTGCCAACCTTTCTCCCCCTTTCTCCTACAATTTTAAATTCAATAATCCCATGAAGATGCAAACAACTTGATACCAAAGACTCCTAAACACCCAACAAACAAATAAGTACAATAGAATAAAACTAGTGTTCACATTATACCTCAAATCATTGCATTAAATACTAATAAGTTTTGGCATATTTTGCTCATTACAATATTGCATATCCTTACAATCGTTAAAAGTTAAAGAATCATACCACAATTTTGTGTGTTTCCGCATTTAGATGTGATCCATCTTTCTTGGTATGTGTCAATTTAAACAAATCAAATCTATCAATCTGTTTTCCTTTCTCAATCTCCTACAACATAAAATTAATTACAAAATTAAAAATAATGTCAAAACTTGCAAATCTCATACAACTTAGGTGGAAAATAACTAACTTTTATGTTAGCCATCCTAGCAAAGCTTTTCAATCCACTAGTATGAGTGCAATTCTGCTTGGCTCTATTGGAGATCCCAATTTGTTCTCATTTGTTTACATATCAAACAAAAAATAATGTTATTAAAAACAAATTAATTAAAATAAAAAATATGAATTGTTTTCATTACCTCTCCCTTTTCTAAGCACCAAAAATTTACCAAAATCTCATATTGCTAACACTGTGTTGCACGTTCCACTTTATGACCATATGATCAACATCTCGCTTGAAATGGTCCTTTTTCAACTTATACTTATAATCTTTCTATTTTTTGGCCAATGATGATTTAATATACGAGTTTAGGATCTCAAGCAAAAACCTAACTTATGATAAAAGGTCATGTTTTTGTTAATATTTATATGAAACCAAATTTCAAGAGCAGAAAAACTTAATAAATGTAAATACCTTCACCAAAACTAGTGCCTCCTCTTTTTTTTCTTTTTTTTCTTTTGTATATGACTCCATGATTCGTAATAGATTAGACAATGAAATTTGTTCATGCCACCATACCTAAAACCCACCAACTGTTTATGCTTTTGGCCTAATTGGCTGTCCATATTCATTTGATGAAATGACAATATGCTCTTCGAGTTCCATTGTAAATAAAGCCGTCAATATCATACACCCTCTAGTTCTATGTTGGTCGTTGGCATCAACTATGAAGAACAAAATTTTGTTTAAGATTGATGAGTTCTTTTTTTAATCCATAATAATGAAATTAATTTATAAATCTCACAAAATATGGTACCTAAATTCAAGTTTGTTTGAAGTACTCCACTCTCGGTAGCCTCATTGGCATTTGGATTTTCAACTCTATTACTTAAGCCTTCAAGGCCAACACCTTGTGATTGTGAAGGTGTACAAATGATATTCAAATCATCTAATATTCTCCTTGACATAATATCTACAAAAATTTTAAAAAATGTAAATAAATTAAACAATATAAGCAAGTTCAACCATTTAGGACTATAAAGCAAGACTTATCAACACAAACATCACCACCAACAATAATGTTAAATAAAACTATAATATCAAAATGCAAATTAAGGAACATATGCACATAAACAATAATAAGAGAAAGGGGAATTTTTTTACATTCCGACTTAATTCTATGCACACACTTATTGGTCATAAGTATCTTCATCAACATCTTCACGAATCCATTGAACTTTTGTACTAGTATTAAGGATATTTTCATCCAAGTTTTGATCGGAAAAAGGTAAGCATTCAAATTGCAACACATCATTGTTTTTCCTCTCACCATCCATGTCAAACAAGTCACTAAGAGTGTTACGAAGTACAACAAACCAACTATTATCAATAAGACCTTTTGAATAAAAAACTTGTTTCACTTGAGATGAAAGAACATAAGGCTTGTCAATTAATTATTGTCTAGTGTGAATTAAATGAGAAAAATTCACCAATGTAAAACCAAATTGATCTTTTCTAATCCCTCTAGTAGTAGTTACATCAGGCAAATCACATCGAAATAACACAACCTTCCACTTGCCATAATAAGCCAATTTACTTTTAAATAAGTAAGTTTGGGCTAAGTTATGATGCATGAGCCTAAATTTTTGCTCGATCTATTTAATTTTGTTTCAAAATCTCCTAAATATCTTAAGAAAAAAATTCATACACTCCTCTGCTAAATATCCTTCAGTATTTGAGCCTTCTGAATATTGTTTGTTATGACAATAAGATTTCAACTTTTCCAAGAAAATGCAGCGCAATAATTTCAATAGTTCAAAAACAATCATATACTTCATAATATAATGAAAATAGTTATTAATAAATACCTCTCTAATGGGTACATCCATTGATAAAAAATAGGTCCATTGACTTTTGCTTCATATGGGAGATGGATTACCAAATGCATCATTATAATGAAGAATAAAGGTGAAAAAATCTTCTCCAAATAGCATACAGTTAAAGCTACTCGATCTTGAAGTCTTTTAAGTTCCTCAACCTTAAGAACTTTGCAATTAATAGCTTTCATTATATTTGAAAGTTCAAATATAGAAAGAAGTTGCATTCTTCGATATAGAAGAACGTAAGGCAAGTGGCAATACATCTTGCATCAAGATGTGATAATCATATGCTTTCAAATAATAAAATTTTTTATCTTTCACATTTACACATCGTGATATATTTGAGGCATATACATTTGGTACTTTGATATATTTCAACACTACACAAAACAAATCTTTCTCTGATTTAGACATCCTAAAAAAAGAAAGCGACAATTGTGATTTACTATTGAAAGTAATTGTGGATGAAGATCATATTGAATTCTCATGTCAACTAAGTTATGACGACTTTTAAGTTTTCCTTTGATTTTTTTATCAACATTCAAAATTGTTCCAATAATATGCTTAAAAACATTCTTCTTAATATGCATAACATCAAGATTATGCCATAATATCTTATGCTCCTAGAAAAACAACTCAAAAAAGATACTTGTTTTTTCCCTCATAAATTTGCCTCATTTCGATAATCTTTTTCATTAGATTTATCACCACTCTAATGATCAACATCACCACCTTCGTACACCTTTCTCAATCTTTTCTTTGTTTGTGCGTTAGGAGGTTGATTCATCTTTCTATATGTGGAGTTGATGTATTTCAATATCAATAAGATATCAAATCCCACAGTTTGCGTTGGTGCATCTCTAAACTCTTTTTTACCATCAAATACATTTTTCTGAAATCTAAATCTGTTGTTTTTATCCGACCACCTACGATGTCCCACATATGCCCATTAGAATTTTCAGATTTTGGAATTTTATATATATTACCATGTATTTTAGATTTGGTGTCTACATTATATAACATTTTTCCCCTTGGTCAAATTGTATTTCATACAAAGTTGATCAAGGTCAGTCTCGCATCCAGATAGATAACCTCACAATTGAGCATTACTATCGGTTTTATATATTCATTGTTGGTATCGATTCATTGCTAACAGAAATGAATTCTCGCTTTAATGATGAAGCAGTTGAGTGACTTGTTCTTAACTCCAATTTGGATCTACACGATAATTACAAAGCTTTTTTGTGTGGAAGATATTTGCAAGCCTATGAATGATTTTTATCTAAACAATTTTACGGAGCAAAAAAAGCTACACATGAAGATTCGATTGGAGCATTTTCAACTTAATGCTCATCAAAGCACAGAGTTGCAGAAAGCTTCTACAGTTGCTGAGTTGTGTCAAGTGCTAGCTAAGACAAATAAGTCAAGTATTTATCCTCTTCTTGATAGAATTATTTGTCTTGTGGACTCTTCTCGTGTCTACTATAGGTTTGATATATTCATTGTCGGTATCGATTAATTGTTAATAGAAATGAATTCTCGCTTTAATGATGAGGCAGTGAAGTTACTTGTTCTTAGCTCTACTTTGGATCCACGCGATAATTACAAAACTTTTTTTGTGGAATATATATGCAAGCTTATGAATGATTTTTATCTGAATAATTTTATGGAGCAAGAAAGCTACATATGAAGATTCAATTGGAGCATTTTCAACTTAATACTCATGAAAGCACAGAGTTGCAGAAAGCTTCTACAGTTGTTGAGTTGTGTCAGGTGCTAACTAAGATAAATAACTTAAGTATTTATCATCTTCTTGATAGAATTTTTCATCTCGTGCACTCTTCTCGTGTCTACTACAACAACCAAACGAGCATTTTCAGCCATGAAAATTGTGAAGATAATGCTTCGCAACAGAATGGAGGATGATTTTCTTTCAACTTACTTGGTGGCATACATCGAAAAAAAGATAGCTCGAGAATTTTTAACAGATTTTATTATTGATGAGTTCGATCTTATGAAAAAGTGGAGGGTGGAATTTAAGATGCTTAGTATTGAGAAATAGGACTAAGGCAATTTTTTTTAACTATTTGAAATTTATCAAATTATATTTGTTTTATCAATACTAGGTATCCTAAATTGATGACATTTTAATTGAAATAAAATAAATACTAAGGCCAAGATGGGTGATTTGGTATTTAAAAAATCCATACAAACTTTTCTACAATGAAAGAGCAAAAAAAGAAAAGTTTGAACACTTTGATTTATAGTGGTTCGGCTTTTATTGCCTACCTCCACCAAATTGGTATACATCAACTAAGGGTTTCCTAAATCACTATGCTTGAATTATTACCTTAAAAGGAAAATAAATAACATTTATAATCCCTATCTTTTTTATAAAGCGGACTTTCCCCTTAGTTTTTATGACTTAACTAGAATCCTCTAGCTTTTATAAGATTCAACTAGCAATTGATTGTAGTTCAAATGTATACATGAAATTTTAATTTTGATTCAATCATGCACATTTTAAAGAAAAAATACATCAATTTATTTTTATATTTGATAAATATAATTATATATGCATGCGATATATAAACATAAAATGATGTTAATTCAACAATTGTGTTAATAATTTGTGAGACTTGTATTAAATCAAAATTTCATATATAAAATTGTACAAAATCAAAATCCATGTATAAAAGCGCACGTTAGATCAAAGTTCATATATAGTTTTGAGTAAGTTTACTACTAATAAAATAATTATAGTTGAAAAGAAATGTGAAAGTGAAAATTGTATAATAATTAATATTATTTATACTATTAATAAAATCTCTGATTGAATTGGTATCATGAGTCAATCGTGCACCAACTTAGTTAGTGAAATTACGAAATATCTTTTCGTATTTAAAACAAGTTATATTATTCGAGAGTATTTTAGTCATTTATTTAAAAAAACAATTAAAAAGTTACATGTGGTTGAATTTGAACTTGTGCTTATTAACATGGGATAAATCTCAAAACTATACATGAACTTTGATCTAATGTATGATTTTATATATGGACTTTGATTTTGTACAATTTTATACATGAAATTTTGATTTGATACATTTCTCACAAATTATTAACACAATTATTGATTTAACATCATTTTATGTTTATATATTGCATACATATATAATTATATTTATCAAATATAAAAATAAATTGAAGTATTTATTTCTTTAAAATGTGTATGATTGAATCAAAATTAAAATTTTATATATACATTTGAACCACAATCAAAGTTTCATGTGCATCATTGCACCAAATCAAAGTTCGTGTATCAAATTATAGAATGAATCAAAGTTTGTCTAATTTTGAAATTTATCTCTATTAACTTAAAAACCATTCATTTTACCACTAAACCAAATATTTATTTAAAGATGTTATTTACATTTTATTGTATGTTATTTTTAAACACACATTTGTGTTTTAAGTTTGTGGTTTCTACGTATACGCATGTGATAAAATTTATTGTATATAATATCTATGCATCATTTACCAACGGAATTTTTTATTTATTTTCAATTTATCCAATGAATTAATAGTTAATTATTATTTTTATTGTTATTACATAATAATTAGTAATATATTGAGAAATTATTGTTCTAATATCAATTTAGTAATATAATCAACAATAAAAGGTATTATAGTCAGTTTAAAAAATTTTCCAAACTCGTGCTTATAATGTCACATGATGTGTTTATTTTTTTAAATTTACCCCTGATGTCGTGACGAGGAACCCCCGAAATCGCGACATCAACTCAATATTTTGCAAACTTTACAATTTGATCCTAATTCAACCTCGGGTTAGCAAAAGAGCTTTTGTAAACTTGTATAAGACTTGAAAATAATTATGTATCATATTATGACTGTGTAATATAGTTATTTGACCGTAGATGCTCTGGAAACGGATATGGCATCTTGTAGCTCAGACTTGACGATCGAGTCAGGTATGAGGTGTTAAATTAAATGGTCTCAGAGCATTGAATAATAAATCTTTCAACTAATATAAAGCAATATTATTCAATTTATTAGACATAATTAAAATATATTAACTATTTTAAAATTGTAATAATAAAATGCTTTGAACCATAATTAAACTCTAAATATAAATAATAATGAAATTTGATTTTATTTAATAATTAGTTCTATTGAAAAGTGTGTAAATTAGCCATTGTACGTTAGATGGGTGAGCAAAGCAACCCTTCTTTTAAAATTTGACGTTTATATATAAGGTATAACAACAAATTAGACCTCAACCTTTACACATTTAATCAATTTTTCCCTACTCTTTTATTGGAAGTAAATTAAATTTTTTAAAACTAATAAAGCTAAAGGATAAAAATGCCTTAGTAACAAATTTAAAAAAACTCAATTAAGCCCTTTTAAATTTTAAAATTATTAAAAGACCATAAAATTATAAAAATTATTTAAAATTTACAAAAATTTAAAATTATAAAATTTTGATTAGCAATAATAATACCGACCCAATAAAAGAGCGAGGATCGATTTTTAATTTTATAACCATTAGCTTTTAATGGTTTAGTATTTCTATTTTTAATAAAATTTATAATTTATAATTTTTATAAATTTTTGTTTAAATTTATGTTTATAATTTGTATTATTTTTAAATATATATTTTTAATTTTAAAAGGGCTTAATTGAAATTTTCTTTTAGTTTGTTACTATGGCCTTTTTAACCCTTTAAGGGTCAAATTGAATAAATATATAAGGGTTGAGGTCTAAATTTGTTATTATACCTTATATATAAATACCAAATTTTAATGTAGTTGATTTTCTCATTTATCTAACGTACAATAGTTAATGTGCCCATTTATTTAGTAGAGACGTTTAAATGAAATCTAAAGTATAACACGAAGATTTTGTGGTACTTTTACGTTGAGATGTCAATAAAAGTAGACCAAATTGTTTCTATTTTTTATTATATTAATAATTAACATTGAAATAATATGAGACTCATTTGACCTACATGATTTGGCCCGATTCGAAGAACAAGTGACAAAGCTCATCCACTTGAAGCCTTGGTGGCCCAGTGAAGCACTTATGGAAAATTAAGGTTACCTTAATAAATAAGGAAAGTAATCTTAGAAGATTTGTAATCCTATAAGATTTAATTTTGTAATCTTGGAGATTGTATAAATCTCTTACTTATAGATAGGCTTCGATCTTGTTTGTCGATGTAACTCAATCTATACCTATCAATTTTGAGGGAGCTCAACTATAAATAGAGAGTCTCCCCCTCATTTATAATCATCCATTGTATTTTATTCTTTGATTTAAAGAATATATTGAGAGCATTTACTCAAACACCTTGCGTGTATTACTTTTTGTGGCTTTTTTTCTCTTTTTAGCTTCTTTTTTCTTTAAGATTGCTTCTGCTATATTTTGGCGCCTTAAAGGAATTCTACGAAAATCTTCACTTTACGAGAGTTAATTTAACTTAGGTGCATTTGAAGCAAAAGAATCGCTCAATGTTGCACGGATTACGAGACAAAAAGTCTAACCTCGTGACAGTTGGTATCCAAGTTAAGATTGTGAATGTGCTGATCAAAATGTCGAAAGAAATTACCGATCAAATTGAGCCGATGGAGACCCGTGAGAGGGCCAGGAAAGCAAGTTGATTGATGAATATGTTGTTGGCTTTGGAGCAACAAGTGGTCAATCTTGAAGAGTCCTGGAGGACATGAGGGAGACACTTGAGGAAGTCGAGGGATGCAATGCGGAGTTGGACTTGAAGGAAGAGTAACTTAAGGAAGCGGTGTTGGAGTCTCTCGATTCCAATGTAGAAGAGATGCGAGAGATGCTCAATTACACAACGGATAAGCTAATAGTAAGAGACGATGTTCTCGAGGCCATGATGATGGCTTTGAAGAAGGAAATAATGGTCACAACAAAGGATTTGAACACGAGGATTGAGGAGCTCAAGGAGAACTTGTCGTGTGTCGAGTTATCGTGGGTAAAGGAATGTTGGGTGTCAGGCTCAACTGCGAGATAGATGTCCCCAAATTGAAGAAGTCTGAGTCTTTCAAGCCCAATGAGAAGGCAAATGGTGGGAAAGATGAAAAGGGACAAGTTGGGCATGGCAATGACAACGGTGGTAATAGGAAACCACAAAACGTGAAATGGAAAACTAACAACCTGAAGGAAAAATGGAGCAAGATAAAAATGCTTCATTTACAACAGTCCACATATGGTAAGGAACTATCCGACGAGATTTGTGTTTTCAACTACCAAAGGGGATGATGTGTTAGAAGAAGCCATGAGCTTAGTTCGATCATGAAGGTTGTTGAAGCCAAGGAGGCCAAAGAGAGCAAGAAGAAGTCAGTGAAGTGCTTCTTATGTTGTGGGTTGCATAGGTTGCGAGACCATCTAGAGTGATCTAAGCTATCCACGATCAGTAAAGGAGAGAAAGTGAAGCCCGATGAAAGTAAGGCTTTAAAGCTTGAGTCAATGGTACTTATTCCTACAAAGAGGAATAACAGGTAAGAAAGGTTGATGTTTGTGGACATCAAAATTGTAAGCCGGAGAAGTAGTGCTCTTGTTGATATAGGAGCATCAAACTTGTTCATATCGGAGAGAGCCACGGGCAAACTTGGTCTCTCGATTAGAAAGTGTAATAAGAATATCAACACGGTACAATCTAAAGAGGTACCTACTGTAGGAGTAACACGAGGAGTTGAGCAACAAATTAGCGAGTGGAAAAGCAAGGAAGATTTCGAGGTAATCCACCTAGATGATTACGATTTTGTTCTTGGCTTGAACTTCTTTGACAAGATTAAGACATGTCTTTTTCCTTTTACTGATTTCATTCATATATTTGATGATCCAATATCACGAACTGTTGTGCTAGTAAATCGAGACATGAGGGTTGAAACCAAGGTATTATCGACAATCCAGCTACCCGATGATATTTCGTATAGGAGGAACATTGACTCGGTAGATCATAGTGCTGAAAAAACCCCTTTGAAAACGCTAGTGGAGCAAAAAACCAATAAATAGCTAGTTGACCTATCAATGGAGCTATCACCTATGAGAGAGGTAGGTTGTGCATCAGACTTTGGGGTAAAGTAGTGATGCAAACTGAAAAGTTGAGAAGAGTAAATACAACGAGCAAGGTGCATCTCAAACAACTTAGTAGTGTTTTTCATTTTGACTTACCGTTGGCTTTGTAAAGACATAGGGACCCTTTTAGAGTTTTGAAGCGGGTAAGCCGAGGGGCTTACAAATGAGAGTTAGCAGGAATACTCAAAGTTAACCCGGTGTTCAACGTGGGCATGCTGAAGTAGATGCGCACGGATCAAGGGAATCTCAATTAAGGCAAGTCACAATGTGGGCGAGGAAAAGTGGCGTGCTCTTGCAAACGAGATGTACCAACGAGTGAAATGATTTGAGTTAAGAGACGATGGAAGTTGAGGCAAAGGTTCCAAAGGACGGAACTAGTGAGACTAGTCGAGAAGGGCTAAGGTGTTGAGAAAGTTTTGAGGCGAATCAAACCAATGTCATTTCGAAAACACAATGAGGGCATTGCGAGAATGGGTGAGGGAAAAGTCACGAGTCACGATTTAAAGCCCGTAACCAAAGCACAAAGAACGTCCCATGAAGGTCTACATATTAAATGAGATTCATTTAACCCACTTGAACTGACTCAATTCAAAGAACAAGTGATGAAGCACATCCATGTAAAGTCTTGGTGGCCCAACGAAGCACTTTTGGGAAATTAAGGCTACCTTAGTAAATAAAGAAAGTAATTTTAGAAGATTTGTAATTCGATAAAATTTGTAATCTTGAGATTGTGTAATTCCCTTAATTATAGATAGGCTTCGATCTTGTCCGTCAAAGTAACTTAATCTATACTGTCTGTTTTGGGAGAGCTCAATTATAAATAGAGTCACCCCTTCATTTGTAATCATCAATTGTATTTTATTCTTTGAGCTAAAAAATATATTAAGAGCATTTACTCAAACACCTTATGCATTGCTTTTCTGCTCTGTCTAGCTTCTTTTATCTTTGAGATTGCGCTTGCTATATTTTGGTGCCTTAGGAATTCTACGAGAATCCTCACTTTACGAGAGTTAGGCTGACTTAGACACATTTAAAACGAAGAAATTACCTAATGCCACACAAATTGTGAACGAAAATTCTAGTCCTGTGACACTAGTATATCCTATATTCTCAATAGATTATAAATAGATTTTGAGAATAGTGTCATATTTATTTTTTGTCACATGTACTATAATATATTTAGTTACTTGGCCCTATAATTAAGTTTGTTATGTCATTTAAAATGATAAAGAAAGCTCGAGCCCTGTGTAATATATCCTCGATCTATAAACTTTTATCATTCAAAATTCAAAACTACCCTTTTAATGGCATTTTAATAATTCAGTCCTTCACCTTTGTCAAAATAAAATATTTTTAAAAAATTTAAAAATAATAAATAAATTGTTCATCTTGTCGGGCTTTGCCCCTGTTATTCTCTCTTCAAAATCAGTAACTAAATTAAATTCTTAATTTGTACTTAAATGGTTCTTTTAAGAAATTTCAATTTAGATTATTTTAGCACACAAATTTCAGCTTTAATTCTCAAATTTTTTTTCAGTTTTATCTCGACCATTAAAACTTCATTAAATGGATTTCATGTTTCAGCTCATGAAAGCAAACAAAATTTACCGAAAGTCTAAAACCCAAATGGCTTTCAACCCACACTCCAAGTACAAATCTTCTTCATTCTAACCGCTCACCTCACCAAGAATTTTGAGTATTATGTGGAAAGCACCTTTACATATCTTATTAATTTGATAATTCACAAAAATTTTGCCATGCATCTAATAATCTAATGATTGTTCTACAATATATTCTTAGAAAAATTAGAATACTGAATATATATAAAAATTCCTAAAAGATCGTTCAATATCTATGCATTGTTTTAATTTGAACATAATTTAAAATTATTGAAAATTCATGATCAAAATTTATTATGATTATTGTTAAAACTCTTCAAGAAATTAAAATAAAATTTCTCTCTCATAACTCCTAAATGTTTATCAAATCCATTCGATGTTATCATGAAAGAAAGTAGAAACACACTATACCTTTCTTTCCTTTGACTACAGTTCTGTCTCACTAAATTTTCTCGATGAGATTTTTAATGAGAATATGTTTACCGTCTTTCCTTCCCTCACAAGATTTTTAGAGTGTTATAAATATTTTCTTGTAAACTAAATGTCTATCAAGAGAAGTTTAATACACTTTAATGTCGTAAAATTTTATTTCATTTGAAATTTTGTATTGATAAATAAAAATAGAGACTTCTCTGTATTGTTCTGTACCTTCTTTACTTTATATTTTACTAGTCCAAAACCAGTTTCATAACGGTTGGTTCATCGGTTCTTGATCTGGTTTTTTCCACACATCTAATTACTATTTTATCTGAATTCAGGTGCAACTTTTTTGGGGAAGTTGAGAGGCCACATGGGTTAAAAAATAGATGTTTCTTATCGAACTTGGACTTCCTATAGCAGTTGGAAGTTGGGATGTAGAATGTCCACAACCAGCAATAAATATAATCGGAGAAACACGCAGCTCACAAAATTGATACTACACCAATAACAAATTATAACTACGAATGCAATAAAACAAACCTCGTCTCTCTGGCATTCCACTAAACAATACCCGTAGTTGGAGCATGACCCACACACTCTGCTGTACTGATAGGGACACCAGAAATTAACTATGCAAGCAAAGATCATATGATTTGGAAGATATAAATCAAGCCACTTCGACTGCTAACGTGATAAAATCTCTGATATTCGATCTTGTGCATCAGGAGGTATCTCCCTTCCAGGGACTTGGACTTTTAGAAGATTAGCATACCTGTCAAAACGAAGCATAATTTGTCACTTAACTAATGCCAAATATTTTGCTTCAACTAGAAGATATTAGTTAACGCTACTTACTCTGCAGCTGTAAACAAGTGCTCGTGCTCGGTAATGAAGGCAACCAAGGCCTGCAATCAAGGAAAGTATGAATAAATTGGAATGGCATAAAAGTTTATTCACCACCAACAAAATGGACTATGAGTTCCAATAGCTTGCCTCGAATGGCATATTTAACAGTTCATAATAGGTTCGGACATGATCAAGTCTCTGTTGTACAGCTTCGCTGTCAATTGAAGGGATAGCTGCAAGGGCCTGTTATGACAGCAGAGATGGTAAAATCAGGATCATTTCGTACATGCAAAACCTAAATCAGAAGGATACATCTGAACCAGTTGAATTTCGGAAAAGCTTTGGAACTTATTTTCATTCAAACTCTCGGCAAAACATTAAGACCATAAAGCAAAACCAAGCAAGGCTGCATGGAAGGATAGGGTTATGCGACTGATGCTAGAATAATGTATACCCTTTTTCATAAGAACCAATTATCCTTTTGTATGAGAAAAGTAAAGGTAAAAAAGATGAAAGCGAGGAGAAAGAGTAAAATGATTTTTGCACATACGGAACTGTTACTTTCTCGGACAATTTTTACTGCTTGGAGGGTCACATTCGCATGGCCGAAAATGTGTATGACTTGGGTGTCAGACATGGTTCAAGAAAAATGAAGAGTTGGAGCAACATAAGAAAAGATGAGAGTTTGCTTGTAAGGGAAAATTCAAGACTGTAATCTTCATATAAAGAAAACTTGAGAATGGACTCAACAGACGAGAAAATCACAACAGAATTGCATAGTAAAGCGGATGAGCTAGAGAAAAAATGGGAATACTGTCATATTATTTCAAGCACCTTCAAAGATAAAATAAATGCCATCGCACTACCCCACCCCATCCCATCCCATCCCATCTGAAAATAAAAAGACATACTGACCTGTCCCAGAGCAATTGAATTCCGACATATCTGCTGAACTCCAAACAAATTGATCGATTTCATGTCAGCCAAAGCCTATTCAGAAGTAATTTCACATTGTTAGAGGAATAGAGATAATACACTAAATAAAAACTAATCTGAACAATGATCAAATTAGAATCAAAGTTAACAATGAACTCCAACCTTAAGTGATACATTTGCAGCAATGCTACATATTCCACCAAAAATATAATTACGCTTCACTCCAGCAACAAAAGGAGCTATTTCCTCATCCCTGCGTGTTATCTATACACAGAGAAAATTGAAAGTCAAATTTAAATGATGCTTCTCATTAATAGTCATCAAAGGTAAAATCAAGCAGCTGACCCAAGCTGCTTTTTATTTTCAAAAGAAGTTACAGGGAAAGATGCCCACTACTTACCAAATAACCATAAAATTAAAAAAGACATGTAAAAATAAACAAATAAATAAGATACCAAACAAACAGCTGAACATGAAATGGTAGAACAATCCTTCATATTAAGCCAAAATTCAAATTGAATTTCCCCATGAGGTTTTACCCACTGAGTACATAACAACTTGATAGATTATAGGAGTCCATATTTCCAGACTTGGGTGTCAGTGTTGGATGTTGATACCCATCTTTCATGGGTATGTTTAATTTATTTCTAAGTTTTTCAATGTATTTGAAGATTCCTTGGAGAGTCATATCCTCCACACCCTATTCCATTATATGTTTGAACATAAGTATTGGATGTGGGTACTTCAGAAAAGGAAAAGATGGAGCAACAGAGTATAGGAGCATGAACTGATGGACAATTATCATTAGAAGTTTAAAACTGAAACAAGCTACAAGATAATAAGAAATGGAGAAAATAACCTGTGCAGTAAGTGAAATAACAAAGTCATCAGGCTCTTCCGCATCCTGGTTGTCCAGGTATTCCCTAGATGTCATTTCCTGTTGGAGCCATAATGCTTGGTTACCTACAGGTGCCTTCACCGCATAGTGATTCTTCAAGTAAATCTAAAATTAAGCTATTTGGACAAACCTGCAAGTGGAAAATTGTCTCCAGCTGCATCTCCACCCGTAAAACTTTCAAGCAATCAATAGCTAGTTTTCTGTACTCATCTGCAAATGATGCCAGATCCCTAGCTGGTGAACTGCTTGTTTGTTTATTGCTAGTCTCCACATTGTTTAGTGCTGCTAGTGGGGTCGACTGTACAAGTCTACATATTCAATACATATTTTTTTTAAATGTATGAGATAGCAGAAAATATATTGGATAGGAAGTTACTCAAAATCATATTTGTCTATCATGACATCATTCTTGCAGAAGGATCTATTATTGAAATGATGTATATTGGATAGGAAGATATTATTCTTTGTATATATATGCCAGGGAAAAAAAAGGGGGGAAAAGATTGTGAAATTAATGCTCTGTAACATTTTATTTTCCTTCGATGCAAAGATCTATTCAGTTGCACATACAGCTTTAGGTTTAGAAAAATCAATTTCCTATCATGACTCCTATATACAAAATATTTGGTTACAAATATTAATCACATTATCTCACCAATTATTTGGATCTAGAAATACGTGGTTGAATCACATAGAAGAACAAAAAAAGCTACTTTCTAAACTTATAGGGGTATCATAAAGCTTTGGTACATGTAGGTAAACATCAAGATCCATGTGCTAGAATCCAGGGAATAGATCTCAAGCTGCACATGTCAATTTTATTAATAACTCCCTATATCCTCATAAACTACTGTTTAACACCCACTGTTGCTTCACGAACATTGCATATTAAATCCAATACCAACTCAAGCCAGATGAAAGAACTTGCCTTTCGATGGAGTCTGCAACAAACTCCAATGAATCACTCAGGGATGCCAGCAAAACAAGTTTATGGTCATCACGGATTAGATTATCCTGCACAAAATGTGTTAAGAGAGAATGACTACCTTCAATTTATACTTAAACAACATCAAATTTCAATTTATACAAAAGGTGGCACCTAAGTTTCACTAGCAAGTCAAGCTCAGATGCATAATAAGTTACCTTTTTCTGGGATTAAACAGTACATAGCTATTTACTCGAAGGAAATTTTGAAACAGTAGGGCATAAGTCATCACCCAACATATGTACCTGCCTAATAGGACGCAAATTTAAGAGGAGTTCATTTAGTTCTGATTCAATCTCCATACTTTCCATATCAGAAACAATATTTCCCATATTTGACTGACCAAGTGCATTCGGTAAGCATGCACTAGCTGGATCACATCGCATCAATTTGTCAATATCATGCCTTCCAACGACCATATAACTCTGCTTCTCAAGAACTGCCTGAAATATTAACACATGTTTATGAATGAAAAATGTCTATTACTGTACAAAATAAATGTATAAAGACCAACTCTCTATTAGATTCACATTAATATAATGAAAAAATATAGTTTCAACAATCTCAATCAAATAATTTCAACAAGCATGAACATCATTGCTTCTTGGTTTACACAACGGCATAACATATTAAACATTAGAGGTGGAATCAGTTTTGATAACACCAAACATGCTTTAGCCTATTTTGGATTCTTTTAGGACATTTCTTGGTACTTATCTTTTGGAAGCTTTTTAACAGTCGTAAAATGCCATTAACATTTTTCTATCGGTCAGATTCTTTGCTTTTGTTTATGCATTGTTAGTCCATTTCCATCTGTACCTTATAGATTAGAGGAGCTGCTATGACTAACCTGTCATATTCACACCTTAGTTTACATGGCCTACAGTAGACAGAAAAATCATACATCTTAACCCTTGTTTGACAATTTATCCATGCTAATAAATGCAATTCCACTTACGCACTGAAAAATATATCTTCAAAAGTTTGGATCCATGTTAAACACAAAGAGAGGGGGAGAGAAGAAAAAAAGCAAAAATGCTCCCCCCTTCTACCCATGCCTCCCACCTAAGGCTAATGTCTTGCACAACTATAAACAACCTATCTATTAATAATATCTAGAACAATAATTAATCAGGTGAAGACATCTAAACATTCTTATGTAAAATTTTCTTTCTTAATAATTTCACAGGTTATTGATCTGACCAAACACTTCGAAAATAGAGAGAACAACTAATTAGAATTAGTTGGCAAACAAAGATCAACAACAAATGAAGAGCATGTTAAAAAGCATATAAAAGCAACCTTAAGGAAGAACATGTATACGGAAGAATCCATACCTCCATGTATGAAGTTCGACATCTTTCAAAGGTTCGTTCAAGGAAAGTTTGCACAAACTTCACAAGTTCAGCTGCAAATTTAGGCATTGCTTGAGCCCAACCAAGCACCTAGTTAAAATAAAGTTCATTGTTATGACAAAAAGAACAGCTGTAGATGGTCCAGAAACATGTAGGGAGAACATTAAAGATGAACAAAGGAAAATGCTAAATGAAAAAAAACCCAATATGCGAAAAAATGAACATAATATTGGCACAAGTGTTTTATTGTTAGTAACTCAAACAACAATTACCCAACCACATACAGCTAGACCATTGTTTCCCTCACCTCCAAAATGAAGGGCCACCCCTTCCTAAAACAATATCTATAAACCAAAACAATTTTTTATTACATGGCTCAACTATCACTCACATCCACTCCAAACAGTTTCAAACAAGCTAATAAACGCCCTGAATGGCAAAAAAGTAGAGAAAAATGAATTTGATGCATAGATGAAAAACCAAATGTGGGAATTGGTACCACACGATCCGACTAAAAATATTGTTTCTTGAAAGTGGTTGACAGGATCATGAGGAAAGCTGATGGTTTTATAGACTGTTACAAAGCTAGACTAGTGGCTAAGGGGTTTACTCGACAACCTAGTGTTGATTTCCAAATTACATTCAATCTGGTAGTCAAACTCACTACTGTTCGTTGGGTGCTCTCAATTGTCATATAGTTCAATTGGTCTTTGTGACAACTAGATGTTAACAATGCCTTTCTCCCAGGCAATTTCGATGAACAGGTCTATATGGTCCAACCTCCGGGATTTGAAAACAAGGCATACCCCTCCCACATTTTCCATTTAAAAAAAGCAATCTATGGACTCAAGCAAGCTCCTTGTGCTTGGTACCTTGAACTCAAGACTCATCTACTATATCTAGGATTTGTAACATCTGAATACGATGCTTCACTCTTCATACGTCTTGGGTCCTAGACAACTATGTATTTGGTAGTCTAAGTGAATGATATCATAATAATTGGCAGCCACACCTCAATTATTAACCAGGTTACTTCCCTTGCTGATCATTTTTCTAAAAGATCTTGACACTCTAAACTACTTTCTAGGTGTTGAAGTGCTACGAGATGTAGATAGCATTATCCTGTCACAATCTAATCATATAAGTGACATATTGTGTGAAGAAAGTATGAAGGACTGCATTGGTGCTAAAACTCCATTGAGTGCCACTAAAATATTGCAACCCAACTATGGTTCTTCACTAACCGATGCAACCCGAAATAGAAAGGTTCTTGGGAAGCTACAATATTCCTTCACCCATCTAGACATCTGTTTTTCTCTCAACAAATTGTCTCAATTCATGTAATCCCTCTGAGATTCACTAGAAAGCACTAAAGCGGTTACTATGGTCTCTTCGAAGCACTATTCAGTTTGGTTTATGATTAAACAGAAGTAAGGATTTTAGTCTCTACACATATTCTGATGTGGATTGGGCTGGAGAATGTCAATGATTAGCCTCTACTTCTGCTTATCTTTTGTTCTTCGGACAAAATCCTGTAAGCTGGCCCTAAATAAAACAAAGAACAATAGCTTGATCCTCAACGGAAGTTGAATATCGTGCTGTTGCCAGTGACCTTGCTGAAGCGGCTTGGGTAAAGAATCTTTTCCTTGAATTGCATATACTGCTTTGCAAAACTCCCACCATCTATTGTGATAATGTTGGCGTCACATATTTTGTGATAATCTTGTCTTCCATAATTGAATGAAACATACTGCGGTGGATTTTCCATACGTGTGAAAGCAAGTTGAAGTTGTTCACATCCATGTCATAGATCAACTAGCAGATACTCTCACCAAAGCTCTTCCAAAACCAGCTTTGACCATCATTTGTTCAAGCCAGGCATTTTTGTATGTTGCCTATCTTTAGGAGGGGTGTATTGGCACAAGTGTTTTCTTGTTAATAACCTTGTATTTATGCTTATCTTGTTTTTTTGATTTGTTTTGATTCTTTTAGGATACTTTACAAGTTCGAATAATTCTTCTTCATTTGTTGGGTTGTTTAGATTCTCTTAGTACATTTTATAAGTTTGAACAATTCTTCTTTTAAGGAAGTTGGTTACATTTCACTTGTAATTGAAGGCTGCTCCAGCTTCAATGAAAGGCATCTCAGTAATCCACAATTTCCTGTGTTTCTTTACATAATATAATGAGATTGAAAAGGAGGGAAGGAAAAAAGTTTCTTCAGGAAATAAGAAAATAAGATAAACTTGCCTCTTTTGCTAAGAAATCAATAGCCTGAAGCCCCTGCAAGACAGGTCGACCTTTCTCAATGGATGAATTATATGAAACATAGGGATTTGCCCGTGGCCGAAATGCAGCTGGACCTGTAAGAAAACATTTTCAGGTTAAGAGCATGAAAGGAATCCGACCAAAAAGTCCTAAAGGAGAAACAAAGATGGAACAAAAACTGGAGCATCATATATTGATATAACTGATGAAGAACCATTTTTTAACCTTGCATTCCCCTATACAACCCACCTCCAGTCTCTTGCAACATAGATTTCAGTTCTCACAGAAATTTCTTCCATTATTCTCAGCTTTCTGAAACGAAATTACTACACTACGTTACTTAGAAAATGGACATGTATATTTTCTTTCACTCAATCCATGTAAATAGGTAATGAATGCTCCATTAATCTCATTGCTGCCTTATTTATGGCTAATATCCCATGCAGGTTTATTTCTATTTTTAAATTATATTGTGCCAACCATCTTTTCAGTGTACACTCACTAATATTCAACAAACAAGATCAAACCCTTCCTTGTCTTTCTTGTAATAGGCATCTTAAGGTGCTAAATATTGAAAATACCAATAGTATGACTAATATGAAAATGAGATGAGAAGTTTTGATAGACAGTTTATCATCTAACAAAAACTATTAACATGAGGATGGATTGAAAAATGACTATTAATAATTGTGGGAGCCATATGGTTATAGAACTTGCTTGATATAGCTTGTTGTACACTTTTCCGGTATTCAACAAACATAGTTGGCAAAAGGTGGTCTTTCACAAAGTTCTCCACAAAGGCTAGCAGCCCATCATTCCTGCAATTATAGAAGTTTTAGGACACAAAAGAACATTAAAGTCAAAGTTACAGACCACTTGCAAATGAGTTAGCATATTTTACAAATCACAGAGCTTTGATAATACAGAGAGAAATTTAAGGGTTTTAAATATTTTCCCTTTCCACATGTCACTGCAAACCTGAAAACTTTGGTAAGAGATTGACAAAAGTAGAGCACAGCAGGATATGAAAAATACTTGTGCTCTTTGCCTACCAGCTATCCTTAACTACTTTGCATATCATTCACAAAAAGTGTCACTTCTTTGTGCCACACACAAGCCTGGACAAGAGACTTACCCAAGCTGGGAATATTTTTTTGGCAGCATAGAAGCAATCTTGTCTGTAAACTGCACCACATATCAGATTACAGAAGGCCATTTGCAGACCCATCAATGAACATGTAACAAAAGACAAGTTTGAAAACATAGGTATTTGATTCTCATGGTCCCAAACCTGATGAACGGGCCGGTATAAAGATGCTGCTAGATAAATGCCTTGCTCAGGCAAGACAGTTGCAGAGCCATAACCTTCTTGTGAAACATTGGGACCCTTCTTATTCCATCCTTGGCGAATGAGATCAACGCCTATATGGTAGACATGCATACAACAAAATATGTTGATAAGGAGATGATTAACAAATTGAACATGTCAAAGAAGTTACACCTATAAAATTTGCAACTCAACAAGGAAATGGAAAACAAAAGTTTCCAATCACCACACTTAAAGAAAGAAATAATGAATGGCTACTGCAAAGAAAAAGTAATATATATATATATATAGAGAGAGAGAGAGAGAGAGACTATATTAAATCAGCATAATTAAAATTCTCCTACTCCAACTTCTTGCTGAATCAAGCAAATTGGATTAAAAAAATGGCTAATACACTAAAAAGCCCTTAAACTACTACATTTAGATAGCGTTTGGTGCTTTCCCATGGTATGATTCCAATGTAATGACATTCTTTAGAATGTGATTGCCAAGAATGTTGCTTTACAATGCTTGGTATACATTAGAAGGTATTGATTAAAATCACAGGAAAGTTCCACTATCACATTTGGTTCACTAAGTACTTGCTTAGGAATGTACCAATAACTTACAAATTTAACCTTGTCGAATAAAAGGTAATATTCATGCATTTAATTTTTATAATAAATTTTATTCTTAACAAATATTGGATTAAATATGTAATAATAAAATTTAATTGATAGTTTTAATTTTTTTAATTTATATTTTAATTGAATGTAAAATTGTTTCCAATTTGTCTTGCATGTATTTTCTAAATATAATAATGCATATATAAAATTAAGTATATATAAAACTTGTTTTGCGATAAATTAAAAAGTTACTTGAAATCACGTTTTGTTTTAGCTAAAGGCTACCTAAGAATATAAAAAAGAAGAAGTTAATTCCATGTATTGCTATGTGCAAAACTACAAATAATTAAATCAAATGAATATAAACCTATAGGCGGTCTAACCCACAATTCCTACATAGCTTAAATGGAACAATTTTGACCATATTCTACAAAAAAGATAAATATTTCACATAAATACAAGTGCTAAATCAAATTTGTAGCTGAGAAGAGTTGGTTACCTTCTTTTGGTTCTTTATTGTTCTTTCTTTTAGTGCTAAATCTCAAAAAGAATAAAGATGTTCCAAAGAAGCCCCAATTTTGTAATGAATTAAACCTAAACTATGACCTAATTCTCACAAAAGAATTGTTGTTTTGGTTCAAGTAGATATCAAAAAGTGATTTTTTTTAAATCAACAAGAGAATATAATAAACTTATAATGTTATAAATAAAATGGTTATTATCAAATCAGTCTTAGAGTTAAACCTAGACCTTAATTTTTTCCCTATTGCTCGTAAATATTCATAAATACTATAATAAAGTTGAATTTTCAATTAATATACCAAAAAGAAAAGAGAAAAACAATAGAAAATAAATATAATATGTAAATGGTATACTATATAGATGATTAAATATGCATATAAAAATAAAATTAGGAAAAATTTTCTTGCGAAGAATCCTTTGGAGTAATAGAGAAAATCAAGTAGAAGGAAGGAGACAATAGCTTTTTTTTGTTTGTTTATTAATATACTAATACTATAAACCAATATAGCGTTGATTTTGTCTTAATATTTTTTTTAACTTTCCAATCTACATGACAAAGTAACTTTCCCACCTTTTATCATGAGAATCACTTTGCTATGTTCATGGGAAAGTAACTCCCACAAGGAATGTTAGATTCCAAGGAAAGTGAATAAAATTGAACATACCAAACGTTGGAATCACTTTCCAACCGATTAAATTCCTAGGAAAGTGACCACTTTCCATCATACTAAACGCTACCTTTGATTAAAGAAACTCTTATACTATTTTTGTAGTTAAATAAGCCTCTAACCTAGGAGTTTTACTTACAAAAGCCCTTGATTTTAATGTTAAAGTAAAAATATTTTGAATTTCAAGCTCTTATCTTAATTTATTATTGATACAATGGAAATTATATACACTTAAACAAAAAACTTAGAAGTGTAATTAGAATTTTCAAAAGAGTGATTAAGTGCATTATGTATATAAGCACTTTCAAGAAAAATAATTCAAATATTCTTTTATTTTACTTTCAAAAGTATTATTTTATTAATATTCTCATCAAATTCACATCAGCATATGAAATTAGTTTTACATTTTCAAAATATTTTTGCTTTAATATTAAAATCAAGGGCTTTCGTGGATACAAAAAAATTGTTAGGGGCTTACCTACAAAAATAGTATAAGGGTTCCTTTAAACAAAGTGGTAGTTTAAGGGCTTTTTTAGGATATTAGCCAAAAATTTTGATTAATTGGGCAGACATAAATCCCTCCTTGGCTGATTCATACTAATAATAAAAAATAGGGGATCTTCGCCAAATAATAACTGAAATTCCTTCACCAAGGAGAGCTCATTAATATAATATCAAATCACATTAATAATATATGGATTATCACAAAAGAACCAAAAACAATTCAATGAGTTTTGCAATAACTTGACTTTATCATACCCTGGTTCGGAACTGAAACGGTAGCATCTGTGAAACGGAAAGCAAAAGTGAGTGTATCTTCTGACCCATCCCTGTAACCAACACTATCAACTTTCACACTTGTCGAACAAAATTAAGGGAATTTAGTAAGCAAATTATCACAGTTATAATGGTAAAACCAAAGAAAAAGTGCTAGCAATGGTACATAATGTTAAGCACCCAAGCAAGAACCAATATACTAGGCAAGAAACCTAATTTGAATATCGAGCCACAGAGAACTAAAGACTTAACTAATGAACAGTGGGACCAGTTAAATTATCACAGTTATAATGATAAAACCAAAGTAAAAGTGATAGCTACGGTACAAAATGTTAAGCATCCAAGCAAGAACCAATAGACTATAGGCAAGAAGCCTAATTCGAACATCAAGCCACAGAGAACTAATGACTTAACTAATGAACGAAAAGACCAGTTATTCCCCGTAATCTTTAAAGTTTAAACCAATACCAACAACAGATCTAACATGTCAAAGAAAAAATAAGGGGGAAAAACAATGAAAAACACAACAAACTTGGGCTCTATTTCTATATTAAGCATCCAACCTAAAACCAACTGGCTATGGTGAGGCCCAACTGAATGCAAGCACAACAAACTCAAACATTGACTAATGTGGGATAAAACCGCTTAAGGAAAAAACCTCAAACTGTAGCCTGTACAAAAAAGAAAATCAATTTGATATTTATTTTTGCCGTAATTAAGGAGAAAATAGTATAGCATATCATCTATAATTGCAATTCTATGGATAAAATTATTACAACAATTGAAGCCCATATAGTGGAATATGGGCTCTAAAATGGTAGGTCAGTATTGATAAAAGAAAACAGCCCAAGCTACATGAAGATTCAACCCAGGTAACCCAAATATGAAAATATGGTAGCAAAGTAAAGGAACACTGGAAACTATTACTGGATACTTATTTTCCTGGGAGTATTGTCATAAGAGATTCCAGTTACTTGCCTCTTTTCATTTGTAGGAACCTTGCTTGCAAGCCTGGCAGTTTGTGAGGCATCTGCTGATGCAGCCTCAGGGGTTGCTCGAAGAATCTCGCAAATGAGTTGTTGGCATTCACTCTGTAGCACATAATGCAAGAAATATTGAAAAATGAAGATATAAAAGTTCAGGTTATTATGCCAAGATCAGTGCCCAAAAGAAATAATAAAGCACAAGAGAAGATAGAAGACCTGTAAAACTGTCAAGGAAAAGCCAATACTATAGCCTCCAGTAACTTGAGATGCTTCAGAATCCAGGTTTACATTTGTTGACATTGACTTTTGTGCATTTGGGTCACTTTGTAGGGAAGATTTTGACTGAATAAGCTCTCCAACAACAACATGATTCTCTGATCAATTACAGCTGAGAAATTTAGTTGCAATTTTTAATATAAGAGTAAACAAAATAGAAAAGAATAAGAGTAATAAACAAAAAAGTCCATATCCCACCAAATATCCGAACAACAGACTCCAAAATTGAATCAAGAAGTTCTTTTGCAGCAGCTTGTGCTTTTCCTGTAGGAGCCATCACAAGGGAGACAGGGCTCACTGCCAACAGAGTCCCAGCCAATGACATCCCATTCTGACACTTCTGTTTAGGCAACTGGTAGCTTCCTAACTGTCCATTTATAGAGTGCAGAGTGGAGTTACCAATTCGAGTGGCCTTATCATTTCCAGACCTTGAAGAATTAGCGAATTCTGCATGCGCTTTAATCTTGGAAGTGATAATATCATGAATTGTGGGTCGCAATCGTTGGCTGTTACGTGGATAAACCATCATGAAGACAATTAATATCAAGAGCAGAATGAAAATAATAGAACTTAAGAAAAAAGGAATAAATTATTATTTGAACTTATCATGTCATTAATTTGTAAGTATGAACAGTTATCAAAGGAAAAAATGGCTCAAGACTACTTTCCATCATGCTCAGTACGTAATTTAAATCCAGACTTATTAAGTTCATATATCTTATTAGAAAACCCTCTAAAAAAATCATCAGTAGATGTGTAGATAAAGGAAAATTAACGTATATTAGAATAGTTATAGAAAACCATTTTCAGATTCTATCTATAAGCACCAATGAAAGAATATAAGTTCTATCAAAACATGCTACTACCTAAGCAAAGCAACCAACCTTATTACAGCCCCAGCTGCACCTACTTTGTTAAGCAAGCAGAGGCACTCCACCATGGTCTGCAAATACTTCACATGAAGTGGAGCATCACTCTTTTTTATTGTTTCCTAGAACACCAAAACGAAAACAGCATTTGAATGCTAATGGTGAGAAAAATTAATTAAGTCAATTTCATGAGATGTGGTAATGTTAAGTGAAGTACTCATACAACAAATTCATCAGGAGTCGAACTTGAAAACCACAATGGGATTTGATGGGATATGACTTTGGCATCTTTTGCATCACCAACATTATCATGTGGCTCCAAATAGCCATCCTCATCATGGCCATCATATGATGAACTGAGAAAAGAAAAAGGTAATACAAATTCAGAAAACTGAACAAACAGAGAAATATAATATTTCTAAAAAGCAAGTAAAAAAAGGAATCCTAAACAGAATTTTTCTTAAAGGAGAAAAAAAGCCTAATGACTTTCTGCATATCTACAACACCAAGCAGTATAGACATCTGATAATTAGTTTATAATAAAAACTTAAACCCGTGAGCAGACATTGATAATGGGAAAAAATTTATGCAACAAAATCCGTAAAAGAAGGCATTTTAGAATAGATAACAGGTTCAGAGATGAATACTTGGTAGACGAAATCACTTAATCACATTTCATGTTGCCATAAATATTAATACTGTATGATTCAAAAGAAAGTTTGGCATCCAAATCATTCTTCCATAAAACTCAACTAAAACAGAAGTGAAGGTTTGCTCTCCTATATTCTGAAAGAAATCTGTTTTCAGCTGGACATGGTCATACTGTAACCGAGGAAAGAACTATTCAGAGTCATTAACCCTTAGTAATGCTAATAACACTATCATAACTGTTAAAGCATGAATTATATGATGTTTGAAACTCATAACATCCTTCAAGAGGAATGTACAACAGAGAAAAGCAAATATAATCATAAATTTGTTTCATTTTTTTAAAATGTGAGACTGGGAGAAGTCAAGAGTACATAAAGAAAAATATTTTAAAAGGAAGGAAAAATCTAGACTCACCCCTCATCAATGGAACCTGGCCTGTATGACCCATCTACAATTCCCTGACTGCCAAACATACCATCACCTCTCACAGACCTGGTTCTTCGAGAGCCAGGATGCGAAGTATTTGCAGTGCATGCAACAGCTGTGGTTGTAGGCACTTCATCATCCTTTTCATGCAAGCTTGATGTAATTGAGCTGCAAAATTAGTTGGCGTAATGACCAAAAGTTCTGTAAGAGGGAAAACTTTCTGAAATGCCTTTTACTGGCATAGAAAAAATGCAAAAAGTGTATAGAACCAGATAAGACTTATTTCTTTCCAATTGAATGTGAACAAATGAAACGATGAAATGCAAAAAGAATATGCCATGGAAAGTTAAAAGTCCTTCATAGATAAAAATACCTGTATTCACCCTTATTGTAAAGATGTGCATGCAAATCCTCCAAAACTTTATAGAACAGAACACTTCGCAACTTTGACAGGTCAGATCGAACATCTTGAAGAGCACCAACCTAGATTATATTAGGTTAGAATATTTAAGTTCAGGCATCTAAAGTTATATATATAGTTTCAATTTCACAAAAGTGAAGTGGACATAGAAAAAGATGAGCTTTTTATAAGAGTAAGATTTCTTTTGTCACTAGGTTGATTGATTGCTATTGTGAGCCTATGTTTTATGAACATATGAAATAAGACGTCACTCCAACTTTATTTGAATTTATAAAATTACAACAAACATAACATAGACTAAGCTTCTTGCTTTTAAATGACATGGCTTCCATTTTTCTTTCTGTACTTATTTATATAACTATGGATTACTTTCCATAAGAATAGTTTAGAAATTGTAATTGTTCCATTTGGTTTTGTTGTAATTGTGTGTAGTCTATCAATGTTATTCCACCACAAATAAAGAGAGAAAAGAAGATGATTTACAATGATAAGAGCGAGCAAAGAGAGAACATTGTGTTGGCATCTCTTTGGAACAGCATGTGCAGCCCAAATGACAATTAAAGGTCTTGTTAGTTGAAGGTTAAAACTGTTCATATTTAATTTAGAGATCAATGTCTAGGCTTTCAAAACTGTAGGGTTCAACCTGAAACTGGGTCAAAATAAGGCCTTTTTTGTGCATTTTTTCCAGATATTTAACAAAACACCTAGCCATAATCGTGAAAATATGCCCAATTAATTTGGGAGGTCTAACAACTTTAAAACAGACAGCTTATCTGTTTATGTCAAAGCAACAAGTCGCTTTAAAAGATAAAAGAGTAAGAGAAGTTGAAACATTTTAATCCAGTGCAAATTTAATCATGGAACTGGTAGGAACAGGAGCTAAACCAAATTTTACCTAAATAAAGCAAAGAATATAAAGGGATAAACCACTTGCAACATTGTATAAACAGCACTAGCTAAACCAAGGTTTCACTTTCTTCTACGTAAAGCAAAGAATACACTATAAATACCGTTTGGAGGCCCTCTCGCTCAAGCATCAATACAGACTGAACAAGCGATTGAGCTGCAGCATAAAGTTGATTATCAGAAATGAGCTTCTCAATACGAGCAGGAACCTGATCCATGTAACAAACAAACAAGGTGGCGTTTCAGATTTACTTGATTTACTGCAGCAACATAGGTACATGAAAGGAAGTGAAGTGCCAAATTCTAGAGGAGATGAAGCATTTCAATCCTAACAAAATAGCATTTGAATGGTTGAAATAATAATCAACAAACCTTAGCTATGCCCTCAATCTGATCTAACAAGGAAATTATGTGACGCAATGTAACAGATCGATACCACAACTGATGCAATTGTTTATTCCGTACACCTAGACATTTTTTAGCCTCAGACAAGTCAACCTTTAAGACACCAATACTTTCAGAAGATTCACTGAATAACCGCAAGATCTGAAAAGGAATGAATAGTTAGTGATAAAACATGTAACAGCTAACTTTCCACTTCTAATTTCAACAAAAGAAGGAAAACAGAATGATAAATTGACATTGACATCAGAAATGGCACCTATACCAGAGATAATTAGTTTTGATTGTAAATTTATTTATGTATTTTGTATGGCCAGTTTGTTCAAATATTATAGTATGGATCTTTCAATTCCCTCAAATCTTACCCATTATTTTATCTTAAGTGGGATTTATTACCATGAGTGTTTGATGGACGTCAGATTGATAGAGGGCTCTCTAACACAGGACTGATGATCAATGGCATAACTAGAGATTTAAATACTTGATCAATGGGCATAGTTCATTCCATACTAGATGCCCAAAAAATGAGTGTCTTGATTTAAAATTCTGAAGAAGAATGAACAGTTAGGAACCAAAAATGTAAAAACACACTTTCCTCTTCTCATTTTTAAAAGGAGAAGGAAAAGAGAGAGAAAATGGCACTGACACGAGAAATGGCACCTAATGGAAGTGTCATATCAAACTAGTTTTGCAAATTTATTTACTCATTTTGTACGAGCTATTTGTTCAAATATATAATAGTATGGATCATTCATGTCCCTCAAACTCTTATCCATCCATTATTTATCACCCATAGGATCAGACCGATAGAGGGCTCTATAACATAGGATTGATGATCAAAGGCATAATTAGAGATTTAATAGTTAATTCACGTGCATATTTTATACTTCTATATTAGAAGTCCAAAATGAGCGTCTTGATTTAAAATCAATATTTTATTATTTTATTTTTGCACATTATCTTAATTTCATAGCCAAAATGAAAAAAATATTAAGAAAAAAAAAAGCCTTGCTCTTCCCATATATTTAGCCATCTTTAGGCTTCCTACATTTTATGGGGGCATCATTTATTGTACTTACATTTGTCTTAGAAAGCATTCATTTTCAAAATATTACCTAGCAAATTCGTGCGCATAAAGAGAGAAGCAGCAAGTGAGGCTAACTTTGTAAAGTTTACAAAGCATTCCAGGACATCTCGAACTAGACAAAATATTGTGGGAGCAAAACAAAAGGATATGTTTTGAAGAGAAAACTATTTGAGAATATACAAAAGTAAAACATACAAAAATAATTACTGCATCCCCGAAAGTTTTGGAGATTCAAATGGGACAATAATCATGGGCCAGAAGAGCGACACACAAAAGGTTAAGAATCCATAAAAACAAACCAAATATCATATCTGGAAGAAAAAAGTATATAAAATTATCATCCAAGAGGGCAATGACGAATTGCAACTTTTCTCTTCCTAGTATCAGATCAGCAGAATCATAGGACACGAGTGCAAAAACTATAAAAGAGAAAACACAGAAAGAAATAGTTCTCTTAGTTTAGTAGCATTTGGAAAAATATCTATGGTTTGAGGGAGTGTTAAACTTTATTACCCCTTAATTTCAATTGAATTTTAAGTTATGCTATTCTGTTAGTACTATTTAAAATGGTTTTATAAATCAATAGAGTCCGTCAGACCATAAAACAGCAATAAAAGAAGTGCAGAATCTAGATCGTGATTGCTAGAGTTAATAGTTAATATAGAATTTTTTAGCACTAAAATAACTAGTAAATAGCATTGTTTTCCTTAAAAGAATTAACATAAGATAATATGGTTCACTTGCAATGAACAAAATGCTAATATCAATAAAAGAAAAAATTCCATCAAAACTTAAAAAACAAGACAAGAAAAATTAAAACAAAATTCTCTGAAACATATGTTTGTCCCTACCCATTTCTAACTCAGCAAGAATCCCTCTTGAAGCATAAATTATGACACAATGAGACATCTGTTTGTGGAGTAACACCTTTGAACCCACTATTATGTTAACATCATAACTACTTATACTTATCAATCTAGGTAAAAATCAGACCAAAGGTCAAACAGGTTAAACCTCCTATTCTCCGTTCAACCTGTTGGGCCAGTCTGTTCAATATAATTAGATACTGTTAAGCATCCAACATAAAACCAATGGGCAATAGGTGGAGTGGCCCAACTTTAATATAAGATCACGAGAAACCTAATACTTAACATATGAGGGATAACACCACTTAACACTCCCCCTAAACAATCACCATCCCGACCTAACCCATTACAAGGATAATCTTCATAGCAAATGAAAAAACATAACAATAATTACCAAAATTCTGTTAAATTACAAAATAAGCAACAGCAGTAGGGTTCCTCAGTCTTCAGAGATGTTTGCTAATATTTTTAGTGTCACCACATCTAATAGTAAGCTAATAATATAGGACTGCAGAACTTTTAGTTTCTAATTTTTAGGGATATTCCTCAGTCTTCTGAGGTTTGCTAATATTTTCTGTGTCACCACATCTAATAGTGAGTTATCCATATATGACAGGGAAATTTTTTATTTTTACTTTTTAAGGATATAGTCCCTTTCTCAACAAAGTATAATAGTTATCCTGAGTAGAAACCATGATTTATCAAAGGAATATGAACTAGTGGTAGTGGCAGTTATAGTATATAATTATGGTTAATGACAGTTTTTTTCCCATTCATCCGTAATTTTCCATTAAGATTTAGAATAAAAATCAAATGATTTTATGATTCGAAACTACAGAGAACAATGTTCTATATTCCCTGTCCGAGTGAGGACCCAGCATTACCTGAAAAAGTGTTACTGAGAAAAATATGAACATAAATTCATGTGCTCAGCAGCAAATCACCACAATGGTTTTGAAGTAAATTAATTTTCCATTTAACCCTCCCACCACCACCCCCCCCCAAAAAAAAAAAAAGAAAAAAGAAAAAATGAAATATCATTAGCAGAAAACCAAGCAATGAGAAACTTGAGAAGCAAAATGTCCAAAAGTTTAACTTGGGAAGAAACTAATAAAGAACCTGAGAATAATTTTGAATTGCTTTGTTGAATCCCCCGTGATAAGCATGCACAACTTCATCTACAACATCCTCGACAACATCGCTTTGTTCCTTTAAAAACTGGAGCTCACCTTCACGATCTTTTGATGTCAGGATACGGACAACATGAGGTAGTGAATCAAAACGTGCAGTTGCCCAACTCTCATCTATTCTAGAAAGTTCATCCCTTAAGTGCTGCAATTAATCATAAGAAATCAGAAGAAGAACCATGAAAAAAACATTAAAACACATAGGGTAATCTAAGAAATACATCATTATGTTCTTCACTAATTTTATCAAATTCTTCACCAAAAGCAGGTGCTTGATAACAGCAAATGAAGCTGCCTACCAATCAAAAAAATAATACCATCCAAGTAAAGCATCCTAATCTAAACCATAGCAACAATCAGAATACTATTCGAACTCCACCAGCCTCAAGATGATTGCCAAATTTTGCAATAATAATGACACCATTTTGCTGTTACTTCTATTACTTAGTTTTTGTTTCTGAACGAAAAGAAAAGTTGTTTGAATATGAGAAGAGTGTTCCTTTCAAGAATAATTATATATTATATTACTACTGCATTTTTTCCTCAAGAACAAAGCACATGACATTTACATGAATATAAGAAATCTATATTAGAATTATGTGATTTTGTGGTCATTTATTCATGGCTAACCTATCACAATTCAGCTTGTTGGCAATCTTTTTACAAGCAATAGCAGAAACAAAGTAGTAAAGCAACAACCTATGTTGCTCATACTCTTAAAACTTTCTGATTTCAATTTGTTGAAGTATTAGTGTCCAACACATATTCAGACACTGGTATAGGAATTAAGCTTAAACTCTTAAGACAAGAAGAAGAGTGAATTAAGCTTACTTCTTTATCTCGAGGAATGGGAAATCCATCAAAAATCCCCATCACAAAAATCCTTTCACTTCTCCCACGCTAAAACCCCTTCAAAGAACAGCGTGAACTCAACTAATGGCAACAAAGCCTCTAATCCACCTGAAAAGAAAATTCCGAACAAAAATAAATAAAAAGTAAACATTTTATTGCCTCTAAAAAAAAAGTAGACATTTTATCATTGCCAGCTACGTTCTTAGAGCTCAGTGCAAGAAAAAGAACAATTGGGATGAATTTTTTATACTACTGATAACAAAAAGGAATTACTAAAAAGAAAAGTATAAACTTCAGAATTTCCTTTCCAATCAATTTTCCATTGTTATACCGGAGACCAAACAACAGACAAAAAAATAGTTAAATGAAAAACGAAAATCAAGAGAAACGAGTTCAGATCCAGCACGCAGAACACCAGAACAGACGAAATATCAAGCAATGCGAAGTTTGATTAAAATCACAGAAGAAATAGAAGAAATCGAAAGAAAGTTGAAATTTCGAAAATCATGCGATTCAAAGAACTAAAACAGATCAAATCATTTTATCAAAAGTAAATAAAATCTATAAATCAAGAACGAATAAGAAAAAGAAGAGAATTGGAACTGTGAATCAATGAAAGAAAAACAAAAGGTAAAGTGAGCTTCAGTCATCTCCCTTCAGGTTACCTACCACAAAGCGCCAAACGTTTTCAAAGGGCGTGCCGCAGTTGACACGCCGAGCTCGAGTCAAATTCAGATCCCTTCAATGGCAGAATAAGAAGAGAAAGAAGAAAGAAAGAAATGTCAAAATCTTACAATAGAAGAAAGACGAACAAGAACGATTTTTCGATTGGAGCTATCGAGTATTATTACTGTTCTTTTTTTTCTTTTTATATTTTAAAATGGATAAATATATATAAATATAAAATCCAAAAGGGTCGGGTCGAGTGATTGATTTAAAAATGATAAAAAAAAATAAGATAAAATATACAGAGAGAATATATTTTATTGATCCCATATTACAATGCTTCTTTAAACATTTTATTTATTTATAAACATAATAAGTACAAATGAAATAGAACATCAAAACTTATCTCGATCCCTAAGGATATCCATTAGTAGATAATGTGTCTCATTAATCCCTTTGGATATCTATTGGTAGATAATATGGCTCATTAAAACCTTATTAGAAAAAACCTTATGTGATAAAAACTTAAAACGAATTTATTGAAAATTTATATCACCTATTTTCTCAAGATCATGAGTGAAGAATAATTTTAGTAAAATACATTTTGTTCTGTCACTTTTGATGTAACCACCCTTCAATTGAGCTATACATGCTGCACTATCTTTATATAAGATAGTTGGCATCTTTAAAGGCAAATTACATATCTTTTAGATATGTTGGGTCAATAACCTTAGTCAAACACACTCTTGACTTGCCTTATGTATTGCAATTATTTCTGCATGATTTGAAAAAGCGGCAGCTAATGTTTACTTTGTTGAACGCCATGAAATGGCAGTACCCCCACATGTAAATAAATATCATGTTTGAGATCGATCTTTATGTGGATTTGATAAGTATCCAAAATCAATATAGTCGACTAATAGGGATTTTAAATCATTTGAATAAAATAACCCCGTATCAGTGGTCTCTCTGAGATATCTAAATACATGTTTAATTTCATTTCAATGTCTACATATTGTATAAGAACTAAATCTTACTAACAAGTTTACAACGAAAACTATATCAGGTTTGTTTTCAAGATACATTAATGCCCCCATGGCACTTAGATATGGTACTTTAGGACCAAGAAACTCTTCATCATTCTCGTAAGGACAAAATGTATCTTTATTCACATCTAATGATCGTACAACCATCGAAGTACTCAATAAGTGTGCGTTATCCATGAAAAAAATTTTTAATATCTTTTCTGTATAAGTTGATTAATGAACATGAATTCCATATTTTAAATGTTTGATCCGTAAGTCAAGGCAAAACTTTATTTTTTTTCAAGATTTTTCATCTCAAATTCTTTTTTTAAACAATTTACTGTATTTTGGAGCTCTTCAGGAGTTCCAATAATATATAGCACATCAACATAAACAACAATTATCACAAAATCTTATCCAAACCTTTTTATAAAGACATATGGACAAATTGGATCGTTTTTGTAACCTTCTTTTAACAAGTATTTAATAAGACGCTTGTACCACATATGTCCAAATTGTTTTAATCCATATAAACTTTTCTTTAATCTGATCGAGAAATTTTTTCGAGAAACTCTATATCCTTCTGGGATTTTAAATCCTTCAAGGATTTTTAGGTACCTGAATCTCTTCTGGAGTTTTATAATCATGATTAGTTATATCTTTGGCCTTTTCTTAAGAACTTATCTCCGTAATATAATTACCTAGAGTATTTGCTCCTTTCTTCTTTTTTTTAAGAGGATTTTTATCTTTGGAACCAACTAGTCTTCCATGCTTCAAGTATGGATTACTTTCTTTTACACTAACAGTTTATCCTATTGGGATATTAATTCGTATTGGAGCATTTTTAGTTGATATGTGAGATTTTGTAATTCTCTTTAGGTCAGCAAATGAATCTAGCAGTTGATTGGCGATGTTTTGCAAATGTATGATCCTTTGAACTTCTTGTTCACATTGGCTTGTACGAGGATCTAATTAAGATAATGATGATCTATTCCTTGTGGTTTCTTTTACCAGCTATATTTTTCTCTCCCTTAATGTTGGGAATATTGTTTCATTAAAGTGACAATCAACAAATCGTGTAATAAATAAATCTCCAATTAATGGTTCAACATACTTAATTATAGAATGAGATTCATAACCAACATATATTCCCAACCTCCTTTGAGGACTCATCTTTATTCGTTGTGGTGGAGCAATTAGAACATATACTGCACATCCAAAAATTCTAATATGGGAAATATTTAGCTCCAACCAAAAGTTAATTGCAATGGGGAGTATTTATTATAAATTGTTGGTCTAATATGCATAAATGCTGTTGCATACAAAATAGCATATCCCTAAGCTGTAACAGGGAGCTTTGTTCTTATAAGCAGTGGTCTAGCTATTAGTAGGAGATGCTTGATAAACGATTCAACTAAACCGTTTTGTGAGTGAACATGAGCTATATGATGTTCAACTTTTATCCCAATTGACATACAATAATCATTGAAAACATGGGATGTAAATTCACCAGCATTATCAAGATGAATAGTTTTTTATTGCATAATCTGGAAATTGTGCTCTTAATCGAATTATTTAAGCAAGTAGTATCGCAAACGCCAGGTTACGAGTCGATAATAAACATTCATGTGACCATATACTAGATGCATCTATCAATACCATAAAATATCTAAATGGTCCACATGGTGGATGAATAGGCCCACATATATCACCTTGAATACATTTTAGAAATGCGGGAGATTCAATCCCAACTTTAGCTGGTGATGGTCTAATAATCAGTTTACCTTGAGAACAAGCATCACAAGAGAAATCTTTAAATTCAAGAGTCTTTTGGTTCTTTAATGGGTGCCCAATTGAATTCTCAATTATTTTTCGCATCACAATATATCCAAGATAACCTAACTGGTCATGCCAAATAGTAAAAGTATGTGGTTCTACAAACTTCTGGTTTGTAGTAACATGTGCCTCAATTGCACTAATATGTGTATAATATAAACCTGATGAAAAAGCAGGTAATCTTTCCAAAACATATTTCTTTCAACATTCAACATTTGTAATATATAGATATTCAATATTTTTCTCATTCATAATCTCAATATGATATTCATTAATATGAATATCTTTAAAACTTAATAATTTTCTTTAAGACTTAGTGGAAAATCAAGGACAAATTTTGTACATTTAGGTAATAATATAATAGTTCTTCTAGAGCCTTCAATAAGTTTTGAACTACCCGATATTGTATTAATATGAGCATCATTTATTGTTAAATGAGAAAATTTTTTTTTATCTTTGAGTATCGTACATGTTGTAGCACTATCTACAAGACAAATGTCTTCATTGATTTTGGATCCAACAAAATTTTGTTGATCATTCATATTCTTCATAAAAATAAATAAAATGTAAAATTAGAAATGTTGCAAATATTTATTGAATATGTATAACTTGCAAGAAAATAAGCATACTTAAAATAACATAAAAATGCCAAAATAACACCAACTTATTATTTATGCAAGAAAACAAAAAATACTTTAAAACAACATAAAATGCTAAAATAACACCAACTTTTCTAATGATTCTCAAAGAAATCTACCACATGAATGTGAGTTATATCATTAAGGCCATGAATTACATCACCCTACTCTTTTGCCTCCATTTCAACATTTTGGGATATAAAATTTGTCTTAATATTATTTTTCTTCCCTTTAATGGATGCTTGATAAAGTTTCACTAAATATTCAGGCGTACGACAGGTACGTGCCCAATGCCCCCTCATACCACATCGGTAACATAAATTCTTAATAACCTTTGAAGGATTATTTTAACCATCTCTTTATTGTCCTTCGTTGTTATTCTTTTTTTCTGATGGTTAGAAGTACCACTATTATGAACACCATGATAACGGTTACTAGTACGTCCTCGACCACATCCCGCGCTACGTCCACGACCATGATCACAACCTCTATATTTTTCATTTCCATATTTATTGTGTACTGCAGCATTCACTTCAAGTAGTAGTGCAATACTAGTGGGACAAATTCCATGACTTTTCATCAACAACTCATTATTTTGTTCAATCACTAAAAGGCATGAAATCCCTTCAGAATATTTTTTAAAACCTTTTTCGCAGTACTCCTGCTGCAGGAGCACATTAGTAGCATGAAAGGTTGAAAATGTCTTCTCTAACAATTCTTTATCAATTATATTCTCTCCACATAATTTCAGTTAAGAACTAATTTTGAAAATTTTTGAATTGTATCCACTTACAGTCTTAAAACCTTTGCAACCATAAGTGCATCGAACCATAACGAGCTTTAGCGAGGATCATCGTTTTCTAGTGGTCAAATCGTTCTTCCAAATTTTTCCACAACTCAAGAGGGTCTTTCACAGTGAGATATTCCACTTTTAATCATTCATGTAGATGATAACGGATGAAAATCATTGTTTTTGCCTTTTTCTTGGTTAGATGCTTCTTTATTTGCTACTATAGTATTCCTTAGACCTTTAGCATCTAGGTGAATTTTAGCATCTAACACCCATGACAAATAATTCTTGCATGAGATGTTTAGGACAGAAAATTCAAGTTTGGCAAGATTTGACATTATAATTACTAAAAAGAGCTTAAAAAAAGATACTAGTAAAATAATATTAATCAAATTATTTGTCAAGTGTAATTATAATAACGTATTTAAGAATGAAAATAGGAAGTAATATAAAACAATTTGTAATATAAAATTTAGGATTACCTTAAGTCGATAGAGAAATTAAATTTGATTCCTCCTTAGAACTTTAAGTAAATTGCTGCATAAGTTTGAAACCTTATTTTTTCGTCAAATTTGGGGTAGCCAAGCAACCAATTTGAATGCTAGGTTAGAAAAATAATGAAAGTAATTCAATAGGGGATTAGAAAGGGATAGAAAGCAATTGAGGTATGGGTTATCAAATAAAAAATAAGGATGAGATGGGTTTAGAATTATGGAAAAAATTTGAGAATCGTGTTGATAACGTGTTATAAAATAAAGAGAGATAGAGAGAATAAAGAACAAAAAAAATATGGGATAAAATTTATTTAAGGTGTTAGGTCATTTTTTTCCCTATTTAGGAAAATAAGTCAATTTTGGAGAGAAAAATAGAAAATGTGTCCTCCAAAATTATTTTTTTTGTTGAGTGTTGAAAATTTGGTGAGAAATATTTATTTTTGTGTGTGTTTGAGGTAAACATTGTGATAGTTTTGAGGTATATTTGAGTTCAAGGTGATGCGATAGCGCTCGAACACCCACACATTTATCTGCTGTGTCGAGATGGAACCATCGTCTTAGAAGCCCATCGCATTGCAACTCAAGCTCACAATTCATAGTGATTATATAGTTATGGGTTGAAGTATAACTAGGGCTCTTAGTTGACGATGGTTATGCGGTCACGAGTTCAAGTTTCACAACATCGGAAGAAGGTGTTTTATAAACCCATACATAAGTTTAAGACCATAATCATAGGGACAAGCAAAGGGGCTTTTCAGTATAATCAGCTTATTCCTTTTATTGATCTCCTCCAAAAGTAGTATCCTTAGTTTTATTGTCCATAAGCTGTGACAAAGTTGGGTGTAAGAAGACTTTTAGATGGATGAGTGACTGTGACAGTGGAGAAAAGCTGAAACACGACTCAGGACGATAATGGTTATAGTTATTAATGAGTTTTTTAATCACAACAATTATTGTTGCCCTAAATCGCGTTCACATTTTCTCTACTTTCACAGTCACTTGTCCCTCTTAAAGCCTTCTTAGCCCTCACTTTGTCACTGGTTATAGTAACAAGAAGGTTAAGGATACTACGTTCCCCAATGTAGATATATTTGGCATGGAATTTCATCCAATCTTCGTTGGTTCTCTCCCACAAGTCGACCTTGTGTTGTTCTTCGATGTCCTAGGGTGATAGGAGAATATTTTGCCTAAACCTGTAACCTCCCTAACCCAGTCCAGAAGTTATGGCCGAATTTTGAAGGTCATAGCGACCACCAAAATGGCCTTGTAAAACCGATTAGGTTTTCAGAAACTTATTTTTAAAGTAAGTGCTTATTTTACGCAAAACTGGAGTAGGCTTTCTTTTATTATTATTTTTTAAAAATGTTAATTTTTCCAAGATTAATTAAATTTCAATTAAAAAGTTACTTTTTAATTTTACAAACATATTTTATTATTAATTTGTTATTCAGAGTTTTGAAAACCAATTTTGCAGTGGAAAAATCCAGAGTCTATAATTTTATTAATAGAAACCATTATTCCTAATTTTCAAAAACCAATTATTAATTCAATCCAGTTATTTAACTTGTTTATTTTTGACGTCAATGCATGCAAAATACCAATTAAACCCAAAATACCAATCCCATGTCACAGTTCGTATAAAGAAATTATTACAAACCCAAATGAATTAACTTATAAAATTTAAGTACTGAAAATCCAAGTTGAGATCTTCGAATGCCACGTCTGTCCTAACCTTGCGGAATACCTGAAAATGTTAAACTAATAGGATGAGCTATGAAACTCAGTGTGAGTCTTAATCAATAGGAAGCAGTATACCAAAGACCATAAAATCATTCATGAACACATAAATATCATATACAACATTATCACCAATCACCGTATTGTCAGAGTATATCATATCTCAGAATTTATGCACATGTATATGAATTTCAATGTAGTTTTCCTACTCATCCATCCACTACACACCATATCCAACCAATTGGACCCAATGTGAGAGAGGCCCAAAGTCCCCTCATGGAATATTAAGGGGCGACAACCCTAGTAGGAATACTAAGGGATGTTGTCCACCTTAGTCCTACTCCAGGTAGGAAGTTATTTTTCTAGTTGAAATAAACTTCTACAATTCAACAAGGGTTTCACCTTCTCTTCCTATAAATATATGACCCCGATAGAGCTATTAACACAATTTTGAGAGATTGCTCCTCTGTCGAAAAATAGAGAGAATTTATTCTCAATTATTAAATATATTTTTCGAGAATAACAATTCTACCAATTTCTATTAAAGAATAGAGAGTTTTTGTTTTATCTAAAAAGGAAAAGAAAACTTTTTCTAGTTTTGTGTTTTGATTCAATTGGCTCGAGCTCACACTCAAAGCAATTCATGGTACGAGAATAGCGGAGAATGTCGTTTGGTTGAAAGTTAGAAAACATTAATGATCTTCTTATTCGAAAATATAAGCATGATTTCGGTCTAAGGCTTATTGCTATAAATATCACAAACTAGGTCGATTTTCAAAATTTTAATTTTTCGCTTTTCAAGAAAACTATTTTCAAACTGAATTTTTTCCAATATGATTGGGCCTCGTTTTCCTGTCTCTCGCTTGAGGATCTCTTGCGCAACTCTCAACTCAACAATCAATTGCTTATTTTGATTGTTTCTTTGGTTGAGAATATGTTGTTGTTATTGTTGCTTTTTGAAGTGGTGTTCTTGCAAAGAGAATTGTTCCTCTAGTCACCGCAGCTTCTCTTGGGTCTTTGAATCACGAGGCTGGCGCTTAAAAGCTTACTAGTGAGAACCCTGGTCCAACATGGTAGATGTTAAAGTTGGTGGAAGTGTCGTAGTAGTAAGGCAAGCTACAGCTTGATGTAAGTAACAAGCTATCTGCTACCTAGGCCTAGGAGGAAATGCACCAGATGATGGCTGATACTTCGTAGTGGCTAGGGGAGAAAAAGCTACTGGAGGGATAGGTTGGTTGGGGGTGTCAATTGGAACGGAGGAACTGGTTAGGTGGCTATTCTAAGATTGTGAGGTCATGCCCATGTTCATTGCACAAATTGTTGATACAGTGATACAACAAGGAGAAGATATGAAGTAAAGTGTGGCGGTGGTTATGGAGGTCGATTCACCCAATCAGGGCAGAGTACCGAAAATTATAAAGAGTGGGAATGAAAAGAGTATGAAGGTTAATTTTTGAGGTTATGCTGGTAGAGTATAGGCTTGTATGTTTGGACCTTCCTTCGTTGTTTTGGTGGTATTTTGTTGGAAAAAAATCGGTTCGAAAACATTTTTCTTGTATAGCAGAAAAATAAAAATTTGAAAATTGAGTCAGTTTGTAATATTTATAGCAATATTTTTTTTTCCAAAAAGTATCCGTGCTTTGTGCAAGACGAATCATTGACATTCTCGGCTTTCAATCGAATGACATTCTCCGCTATTCTCGTAGCAAGAATTGCTTCAAGTGTGGGCTCAAAAAATAATGAATCAAACACATTCAAAAATAATTTTCTTACTTTCAGTAGGCAAGTAAATCTTTCTCTCTTATAGAAACTGGTAAAATTGTTATTCATAGAAAATATAATTTATACTTATAAATAAATTCTCACTATTTTCAGACAGAATAACAATATGTCAAAATTGTGTATAACTTGTGTATTATAAGACCTACCGGTGTCATCTATTTTTAGGGAGAGATAAATGAACCTTAATTGATTTAGTATAATACAAATAATACTTATTTAATAGAAAAAAAATCCCCTAGTTGAATTAGGAGAGAGGGACGGCTAACCCTAGTTAAATACACTAAGGTTGTCGCCCCTCATACATATTATTAGGGGTTTTAGGGCTCTCCTTTATCGAGTCCATTTATACGTGCTTCTTGGACTTTTAACCTGGCACCTTATAATTTAATCCAACCCAATACATGTTATTATATTTTCCAAAATAAATATTATTTATTAAATTAATTAATTTTCTAAATCAATAATTTTTCAACCTAATTCTAATTTTGTTAAATTCATGGCAACTTTAACGTACAAGAATCTATAAGAAAGTATATTTAATTTCTACACTTAACAGATTCACAACGACCAATTAATTTAATTACATTTTTTAATTTTAATTTTTACCAAATTAAACGATTTAGTCTGGCTTATCTCTTGACTTAACCAAACTAACTCGACCTAAAAGAATTTATGCTCAATAAGTTCTCCTTTCGGTCTCACCTATCTATATGTTCCCTTAGAGACGTCAATTCTAAGTTTTGAAATTTATTCAATTTAGTCCAGTTTTTACAATTTAGCCTTTGTACAAAAAACTAATCAAATAAAATTTATATCAACCAACCACCATAAACTTAGTTACCTAACATCATTTCCATACAAACAACAACCTAATAAACAATCAAAGCATACATTAGATTAAACACAAAAGTAGGTTTTAAGAAAACTTAGTGATTTCTTTATGGTTGCTTGGAGGAGAGAATGTTGGTAACAATGGAAGTCACAAATACTATTCAAGATCATATTTTAACAAAGAAAAAATAGAGGTGAGTTATATTAAATGTTATGGATTAAGATGAAAATACAAAGAAGGTTTGAGTATTAAACAACAATTAAGACAAAGCTACAGGGAAAACTAACTAACTATCAACTAACTTAACTAAAAACCAAAAAATTTTGACACTAAACCCTAAAAGTATGAAGAATAAGAAGAAGAAAATTAGAAATTAAATATATTTTCTCATAAACTCTTTGTCTTATAGATTCACGGTCAGACTTGTTGAAAGCAATCAGACTTCTGAATTCAATATTGATAATATTAGGAACCTATGTTTTTTAAACCATCTGTGTGTGCCGAAAGATTCAGAGTTGAAACAAGACATTTTACATGAGACTCGTAGTAGTGCTTTTCAATCCATCTGGGTAGTAACAAAATGTATAATGACTTGAAACAATTGTACTGTTAGGAATGAAAAGAGAGATTTTAGAATACATAGCAAAGTGTTTGATATGCCAAAAAGTCAAACTCGTACATCAGATTTCATCAAGTTTATACAACCTGTAATGATTTCAGGATAGAAATGTGAGTGAGATACTATGAATTTCGTATCGAGTTTATCTTTGCCACCGAAAAAGAAAAATGTGATCTGGTTAATAGTTTGACAGATTAACTAAATAAGCGCACTTCATTCTTGTCAAGACAAATTACTCACTTGAAAAGTTAGCTAAACAGTGCATTTCTGAGATTGTCAGATTATACGATATGTCAGTATCTATTAGTTTAGATTGAGACATGAGGTTTACATCCAGATTTTGGGGTAAACTATATAAAGCCTTGGGCACGAAATTGAATTTTAGTATTGCGTTCCATCAATAGACTGGCGAACAATCAGAACGGGTGATCTAGATATTCAAAGATAAGTTGTGATGTTGTATTACTAAATCTGAAGATAGTTGGGAGAAATTTCTACCATTAGATGAGTTCACATATAATAAAGCTACATGTGGAGTATCAAAATGGCACCGTACTAGGTTTTATACGGACGTAAATGTAGAACTCCTCTATGTTGGTTAAAGTTAAGCGATAGAAAGCTGGCAGGAATAAACCTGATTTGTGGAGTTGAAGAAAAGGTTCGAATTATACGAGTTTTTTTTAAAGCTACACTAGATCGATAGAAATCATATGCTGACTTGAAAAGAAAAGATATTGAGTTTCAGATCGATGATAAAGTATTTTTAAATGTTTTATCCTGGAAGAAAGTTCTACGTGTCGGCAGAAAATGGCAACTCAATTCGAGATTTATAGGGCCACACGAGACTCTAAAAATGGTTGGTCTGGTAACTTATTGACTAGCTTTGCCTTTGAAACTTAAAAAGATTCATAATGTTTACCACCTATCGATGTTATTTCGTTATGGTTCTGATCCTACTCATGTGTTATCTTCTGATGAAATAGAATTATAGTCTGATATGACGTATAGTAAAGAACCAGTTAGAATTTTGATTTAGAAAACTAAAAAACTGCGGAACAAATGAGTATCACATAGCAATGTCACGATACAGAAGAGGCTACATGAGAACCAAAAGAAACCATAATGTTATAGTACCCTAACCTTTACTCAAATAAAAATTTCGGGGACGAAATTTCTTAAGGGGGAGAGTTGTAACGACTTGAAAGTCAGTGGTGTAAAAAAATATGATTTTGGAACCTCATTTCCAATGTTTGAGTCCTTAAATATTATTATTTAATATTTACAATGTTAGTATAGAGTTTAATTAAAGTTTGGTCCTTTAATTTTGTCAACTTGATAGTTAATTAAGGTACAATAACTAATTGTAAAAATGGTAAAAGTTAATCGCTATAGATTTTTAATTATTTAAATGACCAATTGAGCAATTGGTCATATATACTATATCCAAACGGTGGTGGATTTTTGGTGTAGTCCACTAAACTTTGTTAAGTATAATTAAGTTAGTTAATTATAGTTAATTAAGCTAATTATTGATTAATTAATGATTAATCTTAATATAAAATGAAAAATAGAACATTTCTTCTTCTAGTTGTCAATAGGTTTTTGACATTTTCAACTTTGGCCCCTCGATTGGTAAGCATTTTCAAGTTCATTTCTTACCATTCTTATGTTTTTTAGGTTCCAAGAGTTTGATTTAGCTAACTCGTGTACCAATTTGCAAATCCACTGAAGTTTATAAAAGTTATCATTGATGAGTTTTTTTTTTATGAAATTGGTGTTAAATGGTAATTTTTTAACTTAGATATGAAAAATGACTAATTTGTAAAGTGAAAATTGTTAGTTTTGAATATAGGGACTAAAATGTAAATAAATCTAAATTGGTATTAAATCTCTATAATTATGGACAGCCGAGGGTCTTAGAAGGATGTAATTGATATCGGTTTCAAAATCAAAGCTCAAATTTGAAAGTTATGGCAATTTCAGTTTTAATAACTAAATTAAATAAAATGCAAAACTTTAGGGGCGTTCGAATAATGAGATTGAGCTAATATATCTTATAATAGGATGAAATAAGGTAGGACTGGAACTGATAAATTGAACTGAATTATTTTATAGAATGAGAATTGAACCAAACCAAAGATAATTGAGAAAAATGTGAAATTACTGATTAGTCCTTGAAGATTTGGTTGTTTGTTGTTTTGATTAGGTAATTTCATATGGTATGATTGTATTTCAATTATTATATACTTGAGTCATGAGTTTGTGTATGTTTGATAGTAATTTAAATTGTTTGCAATTTGGTACAAAAGGTAAAATATGGACTAAATCGTAAAGAAATGATAAATTGATTGATAAATTGAGTCATTTAATGAATTGATAGTTGATTATGACTGATCGAATCGTAATTTTATGTTTGTGAATGATTATTGAAAAATAGGACAAAACTGAATAAAATTGAAAATAGTATAACTTGGTGAAATTGAGATAAATTATACAATATATGTATGAAATGGTAACTTGATTAATGAATTGGTGATATTGAAATCAATAAAAAAATAAGTTGAACCTATAATGAAATTGGATTATTGATTACCCTATTAATTGTTTGGTCAGAGTCAGATATAGTTGGCATGTCATAGGATAGATAGAGTACGAGTTACTTAGACTATATATCGATAAGTGATGGGCACAACTTTTACTTCGGTTATACCGATGAGTGTGAAGCGCAAACTAGTTACTTCGACATTGTTTGATGAGGCACTGATGTCAAATTAATGTGTTGATTAAACCTATCTATTCTTGTCCAAGTCAAGTTAATCGGGGGTATGAAATGTGATATTTGATAAATGATATACAATTTGGATTGATAATGTGACTTGATATTACAAAGCTGATTTATGATAGATGAATATCGATAGCGTGGAAAATATCATGCCAACTGGATATACGAGCCCAGAGGGTTGATATGGAAATGTGGCGAATCTATAAATTCGATTCAAAATTCGAACAATGAAATGAAATAGTGATTGTCATTAAATTGAAATTGGATGCATTATTGATAAATAAATGAAATGGTATGAATTTGATATTAAATTGATTAAATGTTGATTGATTACGTGAATGGCATTGAACTGTTGATTATAAGTGGATTGGAATATTGTATGTTTGAATTAATATATGATACGATATATATTGAACTCACATTGTTAAATTGTGGTTGCCATGTTTGGGCAAACTTGTCAAGCTAGTAGCTTATCATATTAAATTGTTATTGAGCTTATCATATTAAATTGTTATTGAGGTAAGTTATGATTTAATGCTTATGAACTTACTAAGCATTCGATATACTTACCTCGTTGTTTTCTTTTTCTCTGTAGATTGCTAGCTTGCGGAACGAGTCAAGTGGATCATCAAGAAGCTCACACTATCCCATTGTTAATTTGGTAATTTTTTAAATGTTCTAAAGTCCGGTTATGTGGCATGTCCATAGGTGTTACATATGATTTTACTTGGAAATGATAGTTGGTTTGAAACTTGGTTAATGGTTGTTTTTGAGAAAGTTGATGTTCATGTTATATGTGTATGTGTGCGCGCGCTTGGTATTAGGTTAAGCTTTAGATAAAGCATTTGAATGACAAATTTGGAAGTGAAATGGTTTAGTTAAATGATGGAATTGAATGGTTATAAATGTTTGAAAGGTTTGTGAATTCATAGGTTAAAATGTTATGTTTAAGTACCTTATTGATATATAATGGTTTGGTTGATTTTGGAAATGGTAAAACGGATGTTTTGTTATGTGTTTTGGTTGGCTTTGTGCAGGTTTGAGTGTGCTTTAAGCACCATTTGAGTAATAGAGTTGGTTTGGCATGAAAAAGGTACCAAAATATGATTTTTTGACCATTTTGGCTCAAATGTATCGAGATACTTAGTGATTTTCTTTAAAATTTTCAAACATAGAACCTTAAAATGGTATCAATACAGAGTTAGGGTATCGATACCTTGAACGAAGTATCAGTACTTTAAGTCTAGTATCGATACCTTTGGTTTTAAATCAATTTTTCTAAAACATCGAAGCTTAGATTGGTATCGACACCTAGATGGGGTATCGATACTTGATTTGAAAATAATCTGGTCATTTTTCAAGCTCAGGTTAGCAAATGAGCTTTAGTAAGCTTGTATAAATCTTGAAAAAAATTGTATATCGTGATGTGAATGTATTTATGATTGGATGTTTGAATGATTTATTTGTTGATTATTTTATGGTAGTTGCTTCGGTAATGGTTGTCGCATCTGGTAGCTCGGACCCGACGATTGAGTTGATAGAGGGATGTTACAAGAGAAATCATCTGTGGTTTGATTTGGTGGATTCATCAAGAGTTTTCTTTCACACTAGTTAATGTGATAAGAGGAATGGGAGAACAGGGTGGCAATGGCAGAAGAAAAAACGGCGTTTGTATCCTTAGAAAAAAATTTACATAAACAATTTTGATTATTGAGTCGCAGTTCCTCTTTTTCCTTCAATTACTTTGTCAACAAGTAACAATATCCTATTCCAAATGAAATTAGAAAACCTTAACTTTAACTTTAACTTTATCTCTAACTCTAACTCTAATGGTCATCTTATCTATCAATATTTTCATTTAAGAAAATTACAAAAAGTAATTTATTCATATATACACTAAACGAATATAAAAAAATTTATAAGCTCATCCTTTTCCAAATGAAATTAGGAAATTTTTATCTATTTTGGTATTTATAAAAGCTAAAGCTATAAAGCTTTTAATGTTCTATACCGTAACATGTACCCAAGAAAACAAATTCTAAAGTTAAGAAAAAAGAATGGAGGTTAAAGTGGTAAAGATAAAGGTTCTCGGAAAGGGTTCTTATGGTGCTAGGCATCAGGTCAAGATCGTAGCTCCTGTTTATAATCATATTTATGGGTGACTAAAATGAAAAGTTGGATGACGAAATTGCAAAGATTTCTTTTAAGGTGACCAAAATAAAATTGCCTAAAAATTGGACTAGCAATGGGTAGTTTACCTTATTTTTAAAATGAAAAACTAATTTTTTAATTGAAGGAAATTTCTTTGGTGTTGTTAATTGGACTTCAATTATCAAATTAAAAGAATAGAGAGATTAAAATTCAAAGAATTAAAGTAGAGGGACTAAAGTTTAAACATATAAAAAGTAAAGTGACTAAGAGCAGAAATAGACATTTTGCTTGCCATGAACAGGGAAAGGAAGTTGGAGCGTGTCGTTGAGAGGTGGTTAAGATGCATTTATAATAATAATAACCAAATATTTACACCCAAAATAAGTAAGGTATTATGAATAAAATTAGTTAATATTAATATTAAATTAAATATAGTAAAATATGGTTTATTTATTTTAAAATAATATAAATAATTTAAAACAAAAAACAAAAAGGAGAAAACTTTGTGAAATTGTCTTTATGAATTGTCTGTTAATGCCACACTGTCGAAGGCCCTTTTTTCCTAAACTCTCTCTCTCTCTTTTGTTCCTTTGAAGGGAATAAAAGAGAAGAGGAGGGAAAGTACGTGAAATTTGTGAATTTGTTTTACATCTTCGTTAATCTGCGTTGAGGTAAACTATTTCTTTTTTAATTTCTTGAATATTTTTTGTTGTTGTATTTCTTCCATGTTTTTGTTGAATTTTACATGACCTAAGAATCGTCAATATTGGTTGTTCAATGGTTTTTAATTGTGTATGTTATTATTATTTTATTTCTTTTTTGGGTTTTGTTTTGAATTTTCCCAGAAAAAGAAACGAGAAAGAAACCCATGAAAAGGGAATGGCTTTTCAAAAGTTTCCGTTTTCTTCTTAAATTTGGAGAGAAAAGTATGAAAACAAATTTTAGAAAAGGAATTTAATTCCTCTACTTTTATTTCAAGGAATTTAGCTCATGATAAGTACAGAGACTTGTGGCACATTTTCTTGACTTTTTTCATGAAAACTATGAAATTCATGTATAAAGCGTCACCCAATTTGATGAATAATGGGAAACTTTGGTACTACATCTTAGCATTTCACACAGCCTTTGTAGAGGATATATGGAGAAACAAAGAAAGAAAGAGAAACCGGCCTCTTCCAGACAAATATTCTGCCTTTCAGGTCCTTTACACCTCACTTCAGTTGACTGGTAAACACCTTTTCTTTCATTTATTTCATTGAGAATCTCCAATGTATGTTTACATTTAAATTTTTTTTTTCTCTGGACAACATTGCAAGATATATGGTAGGGTATTAATGGAGTTTGTCAAGGAGACTTATATGAAAAAAAAAAAAGAAAAAAAGAAAAAAAGAAGGGGGGGTCTCAAATAGCATTTTAATTCAAAAGAGTTCAATGAATGAGCATTTTCAAATTGTGAACCGACTAACCATTGATGCTAAGAATGAAGTGGACATACAATTAATCTAGTACCTAACATTTGATAGTAGTTAATCCTCAATAAAAGTATCATGGAGGCTCTTGTATTAAGAGTCGGATTACATTTTATCACCTCTACTAAAAAAATGAATAAATTAGTCTCTATACTTTAGATCAAAGAGCAAACTGGTCCTTCTGTTAAAAATTTTATCCATTTCTAATGTTAAAAAATTGGTTCCTATATGTTGGCATGAGGTATACGTGGCAAGTCTCATATCACCGTCTGGTTATTCCGTCAACTATACCAGTTTTTAATAGTATAAATGGATGAAATTTTTAACAGAAATGACCTATTTGCTCTTTGAACTATTGTACAAGGACCAATTTGCTCATTTTTTAATAGAGAGAATAAAATGTTATCTGACTCCTGGTAGAGGGGCCTCCATGATACTTTTACCACTAAAACTCCTTTGTCTCTATGACCCTGAATTCATGCTGAGAAAATTATTATGGAACAAGTATGAACAACAGATAATTCTACTTTCTTTAAGCAAAGATCAAAATTCAGGGGATTTGTTGGTGCACAGAACTCTTAGGGCCAAATTCAGTGAATTCAGCAGCCAAAGCTGCAGTAATGAACATGCTTTAATTGCAGCTTATGCTTTTTCTGTGGTTCGTTGGTAGGGATAACTTTCATGACCGAAGATCAGTTGCTGCAAGCTTGGTTCAGGGAGTGTACATCCTAGAACGTGATCGCCAAGAGAACCGCAAAGACCCTCTGGCTCATGCACCAGCTTGGTGGGAGTTCTTCAATTTCCAATTGTTCCATATTCTTGTAGATGATGTTGATAACTCCATTTTTGGTGCCATTTTTCAATCCAAGCCTTGTAATTTCACCTACAACCATTCATCTCAAAGTTCTCCACATTATGTTATTGCATTTCGGGGTACTATAAATACGTCAAACACCAGGTCTCGTGATCTCAAGTTGGATTTCCTCTGTGTCCGCAATAGACTTCATGAAAGCTCTCGTTTTCAACAAGCAATGCAGGCCGCGGAGAGCCTCTTTTCTGTTTACAGAAATTCAAGTATTTGGTTAACCGGTCATTCACTAGGATCAGCTATTTCACTGCTTATAGGTAAAAATATGACTAAGATGGGTTATAATGTTGAAGCTTACCTCTTCAATCCCCCATTCTTGTCTGCTCCTGTAGAGGGAATCAAGAGTGAAAGGCTGAAGCATGGGATTCGTTTTACAAGCAGCGTAGTCAAAGCTGGCCTCGCTTTTGCTGTAAAGGGTCGTAATCTTAGACACGAGCAAAATGATCCATTTACTTCACTCTCTTCTTGGAGACCATACCTGTTTGTGAATCCTTCAGACCTTATATGTTCAGGGTATATTGGATATTTTGAACATAGGAAGAAAATGGAGGAGATTGGGGCCGGGAAAATCGAGAGGGTCGCGACACAGGTAGGGAGCTTACTCTCAGGCTCAGGTCTACAAAGAAGCGAGTCAGAACCACTGCACCTGATTCCTTCTGCCCATCTTACTATTAATTTGCGTCACTCTCCGGATTTCAAACATGCTCACGGAATTCACCAATGGTGGGATAATGGTTTTATTGGTCTGTCAGAACTACACGAGTACAGGCCTTTTGTAACGGATGAGAAGTATCTTCTAAGATAACTGCATGAGGAAAAGTTACATCACTTACTTACATTGGTGTAAGAACTCAGGGAGATTGTAATTGACTTCCTATTTCCCGTTTACCATGAAGACATAAAACCGATTTGTCTTCATATAGCAAACAAATGTCGTAGGGCTTGAAGCAGTGCAACTTCTAGGGGTCATGTCTTTGTAAGGCAGAGGAGCTTTGATGGACTTGAAAACCATGGTTGGTCATGTTGGTCTATTGCTTCGGCCTTCACATTGTATTTATTCCATTCAATACATTTTTATCTATCAATGAATCTGAAAGAAAGAATAATATATTGGAATTGTATTATACCTTTCAATGAAATGGATTGCAGATGTTTATCACTAAATAGTTGCTCTTTTTCTTGGATAAAGATTCGATCCCATATTCTAACATTATCTTGTTTTACTTTTGTTGTTGTAAATATTATAATATATATATATATATATATATGTATTCTTCTGAGATGTGCTCGTTAATTTCACGCCATCATGATTGCAGCTCATGTTCCAAAAATGCTTTAAAAACTTGCAGGAAATTTCATTTACTACAGAGCTTGAAAGCTCTTGATTTATTGGCCTATAAGTTTTATTCTTTACTCATTAATGATTGTTTTATTAGATAAAATTTTACACTTTCAAGCTTAGTGAAGTATTACAATCTCTCTTGGCAGTGAAATGTCTAGTTACTAAATAGGTAATGGCGTCTGGTCGTGCAAATTTTAGTCTTTCGGGACCTTCACAACTCAAAGCCATTGACTGGTAAGTGCTTTTGGCAGCTATCATTTCATTTTTGAGGAATTCTAGTGGTAAAAGTATCATGGAGGTCCTTGTACTAGGAGTTAGATTGTATTTTGCCTCTTCTACTAAAATAATGGACAAATTAGTCCCTATACATTAGATGAAGAGTAAACTGGTCCTTTTGTTAAAAATTTCATCTATTTTTGCTGTTAAAAGTTTGTCCTGTACATTACAATGAGGTAAATTTGTCATTATTTGATTGTTCTGTCAACCATGCCAGTTTTTAATAGTACAAATTAATAGAATTTTTAACAAAAAAAAGACCAATTTGCTTTTTAATCTAATGTGCAAGGACTAATTTATTCATTTTTTGAGTTAATGAGACAAAATGAAATCTGACTCCTAATATAAAAGCATACTTTTACCAATTCTGGTCCATTTTATTGGATCCTAAATATGTAAGTATTTCTTGAAAATATTTGCTAGATTTCTTGAGTGTTAATCGGTATATACATATTTGGTTTTAATTTTGGAGGTTAAATGAACATCATCGAAGATCGATTGCTGCGAGTTTGGTTCAAGGAGTTTATGTGCTAGAACGTGATCGGCAGAAGAACAGGGAAGGACACCAAGTTCGTTGTGCTCCTCCATGGTGGGAATCTTTTCATTTTCGACTAAACCATCGTCTTATTGATGATGTTGATGGATCCATATTTGGTGCCATTTATGAATTCAACATCAACACCTCCTCTGCTCACCATTCTCAACTCCAAAACGCCCCCAACTATGTTATTGCCTTTCGTGGTACTTTAAATACTCCACCCTCCATTTCCCGTGATCTCAAACTGGACCTTCTTTGTGCATGCAACAGACTCCATGGCAGCTCCCGGTTTAAGCTGGCCATGAAGTTTGTGAACGATACAGTTGAACGAATTGGACCCAACATTTGGTTAACAGGGCATTCACTTGGATCAGCCATGGCATTGATTGCAGGGAAGGAGTTGACTATGAAGGGTTATCTCATTGAAACTTACCTCTTCAATCCCCCATTCTTATCAACCCCAGTGGAAATAGTGAAGTATCCAGTATTAAAAACTGGGATTCGTTTCACCAGCAGTGTGGTTAAAGCAGCACTCACAATGGCCATTAAGGGTCGAAATCCAAAGCCTGGGAAACAAGATCCTTTCACTGCATTATGTTCATGGACTCCTCACCTGTTTGTGAATCCGAATGATGTTCTTTGCTCAGAGTACAAAGGGTATTTTGAACATAGGAAGAAGATGGAAGAGATTGGAGCTGGGAAAATTGAAAGGATCTCAACTAAGAATTCAATTGTTTGTCTATTGTCAAGTCTTGTACCCAACATGAGATGTGAACCCTTGCATTTGCTTCCTTCGGCTTACCTCACTATTAATCTACGTCCATGTTCAGAATTTAGGACAGCTCATGGGATTGAACAGTGGTGGGACCCTAAATTTAATGCTAAGGTTGAACTACACCAGTTCAAGTGACAGAAACTTAATTTGGTGGATGATCAATCAATCAAATAATCTTTTTTTTCTTTATTTGATTTCCAAAGGAAAAACTTAGATGTTAAACAACGTATGTGTACCCAAACCCAATAACAAAGTTTGAACATTACTTGTTTGCGCCATTTGATTCAGTTTTCTCATGAATCCTCTGTTTTCTTATTTTCATTTAAATTTGTTTGTTCATTCAAAGGTAAAAGAGTTAAATCCAAAATCATTTCGAAGGGAGGATATCTTGTGGTAAAATATGTAAACTTATTGTAAGTAAATTCAACGAAATGTAAATACCTTTTTTCATCTCTATATTCTTATCACCAGTCCATCCGTATATAAATTAATTGCGGGAACAGCCTCATACCACCAGCCCATCCGTATGTAAATTAATTACGGGAATAGGGGAATGGCCAAGTAGTTAATCCTTGCCAAACAAACAACCCTAAAACCAACTTCTCAGATTTAGCTCCTTGACAACCTTGCAAACTAGAAGGATCTGGCTTGAATCAACAGCCTCAACTTCGCTGGTGGTTAAAACTTGATCGTTAATTTCTCTGACAAATCTAACCACTTAATTAGTCACATCAATTGTTCTTTGGTAGATCAATTACGACAATTACAGATGTATGAGTTCTTCAAACTATGCTCCATACAGCAACGAATCAATGAACTCTTTTTGACTTGATACTATTATAACTTTGAAAGATGACTGAGCTTATCTCCTAAAAAAGAATAAAAAATACTGAAGTAGAAAATTTTTTGAGTACGATTTCAAATCTCATGTAATTCTCTCCTGAATTGATTATAGGCCTAAAATTAGATTTGAGGTTTAGTTAATCATGGAAAATAATAAATCAAGAGAATAAATAGTCTTTAATTATAATTAAGAATAGAAAATTTTGGTAGGGAGGTAGAAAAGGAATTGAAAAAGGAAATTGAAATTTTACTTTAGACCCATTTGTTTTATTGAGAATAATTTTTGGAAAATGTTTTTTATATATATTTTCTTGTATTTGTTTTATTGAAAATAGTTTGTTTAACGGAAAATAATTTATAAAAAGTAAGTCAATTTTATTATAAAATGACTTACCCTATTGAAAAAACGTAAATTATTTTCTAAAAAGTGCTCATTTATGTTGATTTTATTTTATATAAAAATTAATTTAAATCAAATTTAATTATATTATATTAATAATACATTTTATTTTTTAAAATAGTTAAAATTAATAAAATATTATAAATTTCAATATTATTAAATATACATACTTAATTATCTATATCTAATCATATAATAATTAATAATTTATTATTTTAATAAATTATATAATATTTCAATTTTATTTTAATAATAAATTTTAAATAATATCCTTCATATATTATTGAAAAATATTCAATATTAATATTTGAATAATAAATATTTTGTAGTATAAAGGTTAAAATATGCTACAAGTCTATGTACTCTTCACAAACGTGGAATTTAGTTTCAGTACTTTTATTTTCAACAATTTAGTCCTCTCGCTTTTCATATATGAAAAACAAGCCTAATTGTTAAAATTGTTAATTTTTACGTCAATTTTGATGATATCACATTGTTAAATAAAAAATACTGGATTCATGTAAATAAAAATGACATTATAACGAACATGAATTTAACAAAATATTTTTAATAATGCTAATGGCAAAACTTGAATTTTGATATTTAAAAAGTAGGACTAACCCAAAAATAAAAGTATATGGACTAAATTTCAAATTCATGAAGAGTATAAGGACTTGTGATATATTTTAATTTAGTACTAAAATATGAATATTTTAATTATATAAATATGAGTATTTGTTTAAATAACATTTAGTTTCATTTATCGTTTATAACTCTAATATGTCAATATGCACTCTCATATATGTAATATATGTAATTTAAATTTATTTTAATTAAGCATTATTTATTATTAAAGTTTGTATATGACATTGAATATTACAAAATATTATTTATTATAAAAAAATTTGATGGTTAAAAGAAATTGCACAATAATATTTTATTTCAAATATATTTATGTCGTATTTGTTTTACAAAAAAATAATGTAAAATATAAATTTATAGATATAAAATAAACTCAATTAAATAACGAGGAGAAAAGAAAATATTGGGTTATATAAATTTGAGTGAATGGTGGTTCAATTCGACTAATAAACCATTTGAGCAACCCTAATAAATGATAATAAATTGAGTTGCGTGTTTTAAAAAATAATAATTGTTCTTTTATTTTTATATTTCTTGTTTTGGAAGTCACCATTTACTTCAAAATTAAATATCTATATGCCTATATATATATAAAAAAAGGCTTTATTCACATTTTAGTCCTCACCTTTCTCCGTTTTCCTAAATAGGGTGTCTAAACTTTTTTTTATATTATTATTAATTAGTTAAAATAGTTAACTTTCAAATAAAATATTATGTGCTTATATATTTTTTGAAAATGGAATTTTAAGTCCAAAAAGTAGAGGGATTAAATTCTTGAAAATAAAAGTAGTATGACTAAATTCCAAATATATGAAGTGGAGAGACTTAGAATCATGGTCTCAAACCGATTAACCCACGAACAGATACAGACCGATTGACCCAGGCTAAAAAAAACGTATTGAACCGATTTTCTACTTTTAAATATTTTATTTTTATATTTATGTTTTTAATGTGGCGATTCTAAAAATCTTACTTAGAGTATATTCTATAATTTAACAGAAACAAATAATCAAAGTGATTAAATGAAAGGAAAGAAAAATAAAAATGGAAGTGAGAGCCATTTTAATCCCTCAATCTCTTTAGATTTCCAACCATATTTATTGATGGAAAAATCTTAAACATTAATTACAAAATATTTGTTAAAATTGAGTCTATAAATATAGTTTAAGGCTTTTATAAACCCTAAATTGGTAACAGCTTTGCAGTTAATCCATTCCACACTCCACCCCCTAAGGTAAACCATTCAACTCTGTTCTTCTTTTTTTTTTTGAAGCACATTGTTACCATTTTCCTTTTAAATTGAAAGAAACTAATAAAACAAGTTTCTGAAAATACCCCTCTGACCCTTTCTTTTTAAAAAATTGCCAAATTATCAATTATAAGTATTTTTTTTTACTTCATGTTCAAATTGTAATTGGCTCTTTTAACCATGTATTTCACCATTGGTAATATTGTATTTTAGCCCTAAAATGACAAAAATTAATTTAATCCTTTAAAAGTATAAAGATATAGACTATTAAAATGATAAACTTACATTTTTATTATAGTGAAAATATTCAATTTAATTTCGCCCAAAATTTTTCTAATTTCATTCCTGATTAAAAAAGTTGGGTTAAGTAGTGTCAAAAGTTAGCATAAATAGTTTAAGGGTCTGATTAATGGGTAATTAATATCGATAAGCATCTTAAGAATCATTAAAGTGTTCTGTTGTACATTTACCCCCAAAAACATTAATCACACTGATTAAGAGTTTAGGGTTTAAAGTGTAAAATTTAGAGTTTTAATATTTATTTATAATTAATTATTATTTAATTTATATTTTAATAAAATTAATTTTTATTTTATTTAACGGTGAAGTATAATATTATTATTTATTGATGGTACATGTAAATCTCATAAAACAATTAATTACACATTTTAATTTACTTTTATATATAAAATATTTTTTAATCAATATTAAATATTGAATTTAAAATTGGATTATATAAAGCTACGTAATAAATGGTAAAGACGTGAAAAGTAAAAAGATAGATATCTGTTATGGTGAATGAATGGTGAGTTTAATGTATAACCCATCCCTGTTCCTCAGTTGCCAATATAGCTGAAAGTAGACCACCCTTGAAGCTTTCCACACTCTTACACCTCCGCCATTGTTTCTTTTGTTTTGCAGCTTAAAAGATCAAAGCAATGGCACCACCTAAAAACCTTATTACCATTTTTTTACTTTTTGTCTTCACTATGATCAATGTCTGTGCGGCTGGCCGAGGCGCCGCCGTAATCCGCCACAACCCAACCCAAGCCATTTCCAACACCTGTAGCAGAACTCGGTTCCCCAACCACTGTGTCAACTCACTCCTTAAGTTCCCTGACTCGTTCACTGCCAGTGAACAAGACCTGGTCCATGTTTCTTTCAACATGACCTTGCAGCACTTCAGCGACGCTCTTTATATGACGACGTCCGTTTCCAACATCAAGATGTATCCACGTGTGCGCTCCGCATTCGACGCCTGCCTCGAGCTTCTGGTAGATTCCATCGAAGCCCTCTCCCGCTCCCTCTCCGCAGTCATTCACAAAGGCGGGTCCACCCAAGACGTGATGACGTGGCTTAGCGCTGCGTTGACGAACCTTGACACGTGTGCGGAGGGATTCGAGGGAGTGACCGGGGCGTTGAAGGATCACGTGGTGGCGAAACTGAATGACTTGTCTCAACTCGTGAGTAACTGCTTGTCGATTTTCGCCGCGACAGGCGGAGACGACTTCGCCGGTGCGTCGGGAGAGAACAAGAGGCTGCTGGCGTCGTCGCCGTCGAACGAGGAGAAATTCCCGAAATGGGTAGGGAGAATAGAGAGAAAGCTGCTCGACACTCCCTTGTCGGAAATCCAGGCTGATATAATCGTGTCGAAAGACGGAAACGGCACCGTTGAGACGATTAGTGAAGCGATTAAAAAGGCACCGGAGAATAGTAGTCGGCGGATTGTCATTTACGTGAGGGCAGGAAGGTAAATAGACGTTACAATAATGAGCATCTAGTTTTACTACAACACCTTTTTGCTTTTCATTACATTTCTCATTATAACATAACACCACGGAAATAGCCTTTGTAGAATTTCTATATTTTAAAGTTGGGCTAATTTTTCCCTTAGTCCCTGTAGTTTTGAACTTCTACTTTTAATTCCATTTATAAGACTTTGAATACATATTCCAAATATAGGTAGAATTAAAATTTTGTTTTTGGGGTTGAAATTAGGGGTTTGTTTTCAATTAATGGTTCTTTTTTCAGCTTCCACCGCAATGATTATAAACTACTTCGTATTCATGTGATTGTTTAGGTGGATAGGCATTTATGGTGAAAGCTTTTTCCTTTTCTGGATTAAACTGAAAAATCGAAATTATTATTTGTTTTAACAGATACGAAGAGACTAATTTGAAGGTGGGGAGGAAGAAAATGAACTTGATGTTTATTGGTGACGGCAAGGGTAAAACAGTCATTTCAGGAGGAAAAAGTGTATTTGATAACGTCACCACTTTCCACACTGCTACTTTTGGTAACTTACCTGCTTAACCTATACTCTCACTCAATTATTTTATAATTTTTTTAATTATAAAAAATTATAAAATTATTCAAAATTTTTTTATCTTTTTCTGTCATGAGTAGGTTAACATAAAAATAATTAAAAATTTAATACAGTTGAGTGATCAAAAATAAATAATTAAATAATTATTTTATAATTGAAGGATAAAATATTTTTATTAATAATTCAACCACTATTTTGTAACTTTTTATATATGAAAAAAATGCCCTCATTTTTTTCCTACACAAATTCTTCGAATTAAAAAGAACAACTTAATACTATTAACCATGCATGATGTTGACTCGTTTTTTGTATTCAGCGGCCACCGGGAGTGGTTTTATTGCGAGAGACATGACATTTGAGAATTGGGCTGGACCAACTAAGCACCAAGCAGTAGCTCTTCGTGTTGGGGCAGACCATGCCGTGGTATACAAGTGCAACATTATTGGGTACCAAGATACTTTATACGTTCATTCCAATCGTCAATTCTATCGTGAATGTGACATCTATGGCACTGTGGATTTCATTTTCGGAAATGCCGCGGTGGTACTTCAAAACTGTAGTATTTACGCTCGAAAACCCATGCCCTTTCAGAAGAACACAATCACGGCTCAAAGTCGAAAAGACCCGCATCAAAACACGGGTATTTCAATTCATGCATGTAGGATCTTACCCACGCCGGATCTCGCAGTAATGAACGGTAGCTTCCAAACGTATCTAGGGCGTCCATGGAAGCTGCACTCCAGGGTTGTGTTCATGTTATCATACATGCATGACCACATTGACCCTAGGGGATGGCTGGAATGGAATGGTTCATTTGCCTTAGATTCACTATACTATGGTGAATACATGAATTATGGAGCTGGTGCGGCAGTTGGTCAACGGGTCAAATGGCCTGGCTATAGAGTCATCACTTCAGAATCTGAAGCAAGCAATTTCACTGTTGCGCAATTTATTTATGGAACATTATGGTTACCATCAACGGGGATTGCTTTCTTGGCTGGTCTCCAAGTTTAAAATTAAATTTTCTTTAACCTTTTTCCCAAAAATATATTTCAGAATTTGTTTTTAGATATGGTAAAGTGTCACTGTTCCTGTTCATTTTGAAAGTCCAAACATGTTATAGGCTCTAAAAGTTACTTTCTTTTACAATTTTCTTTTTATTATCTAATTATAAATTCTTTTGATGGGATTAGAGAAGTAAAAGTATAGTATACATTAAATTAAAGAGTCGGATTGTATTTTTCTCCCTCCTACTCAAAAAATGTACAAATAAGTCCATGTATATTAAACCAAAAAGCAAATTAATCTTTCTTTTGTTAAAAATTTCAACCATTTGCACTGTTAAAAACTAGAGTGACTGACAAAATAACCAAACAACTACACGAAACATATCACCTATACTTCATAGTGACATACACGGAATAGTTTTAACAGAAAGAATAGATGAAAATTTTAATAGAATGATCAAATTGCCCTTTAATCTAATGTACAGGTACTAATTTACCCATTTCTTAAATAGAGGGGACAAAATGCAATTTGACTTCTACTACAGCTGCCTCCATGTCGACTAGAGATTACAAAAAGGATGCAGTTGAGTTCACACTCATTCAAATCCAAACAACATAGTTTGGAAGTCATGTGCTTCCCAAATATGGCATCATAGAGAAACTCTGAAGTAAGTGCTTGTTCTCTTTCGGCAAGCAACAAGCTACCCTCCTCAGCTGAGCAAACTGGAAAATATTGGGTCTACTGGAATTGAGGTAAAGAAAAAGCATAAATGAAAAACATTTAAAGCTGATGAGATTTGTACTGTTATTCACATAGCTAACAACTAAAACCTCCCCAATACAGTTTGTTCTTGGATAGATTACTTAATAGACATTTCCAAGTAGTATGGTACGGTTTGAGGTCGTTCTGCATAATAGGAAATTTAGATGCACCAACAAAATAAAACAGACGATGGAAACACAAGTTCGAGCAACTATCCGAATACTACACAGAACTTATGCCAAGACCATTTAACAAAAACATGGACTCCCATCATTGTTGTGCAATAAGTATGTGATATTGAAAACGAAGATATCCAAACCCTACCTAACTAGTTGGTTTAAGAGGTCAATTCATCAAGACGCCCATCCATGATCAATGTCACTGCTTCAAAGAATGCCTCATCACTCATTCCGGGGAGCAGAGCTTCCTCCGCTTCTTTAACAATCTGCTCAATCACCGACTCCTGTTTCACTGTTTCCCTGCACATGATTCTTCCAATAGCATAGGGTGTGAGTCCTCTCTCCGCACCTTTCTTTAGAAGCATTGTGGAAATGCGAAAAGTGCGAGCACATTTGGGTGGCATGTCCCAACCATGGAACCTTAGAAGTTCAATGTCTTGTTCAGCATCCAGCGATTTAATATACTTGATGACATCTGGGGAATAAGGTTCACGAGCTTGGGGCCAGTAGAGCCAGTCAAACGTGCAATCCTCAAACTGCAGCAAAATAAAGAGCAACAACAAGGTGATGAAAATGAATGCTAAAGAATCCTTTACAATGATAGCTCATTTACCAAAACCAGGAAACAGTTGAAAAATGCAAAGTTAGACTCTTACATTCTCAGGTAAGCAGTAGCCGTGGTCAATAGGAACAAGTGAAAACCGACCTTCCTCACAATTTCTTGTGACCAGTATATTTCCAGCATGCCTATCTGCATTTGCCAACCTTATGTCCAACACAGAGATCTTCTGCACCTCATCCACTGGGAAAGCACGAGAGCCCATATCTTCACAACTTCCGACGTTGTTTACAAACATCTGCAGTGACCCAATCTTGCAATCATAATCATAACCGTTTGGATAATTAAATGCTTTATGCAAGCACTTAACCATCACAGTAGGAGGAACCCCAGCAAAGCCCTTCTCTCCACTATCAAATGAGCGAGGCCCAGTCATTGGATGGTCCAACAGGTAAGCTGCAACTTCTCTCAGTGCACCTTCACCTACACATGTGCCTTTCTTCAGCCCTTCACCATCTAGTGACAAGGGGAGGCCATGTGGGTTATTTACAGCCATTGGCTCTTCATCAGTAGGCTTGAAGACGGAGATATACTTCTGACCAGATGAATCTTGCATGAAGTAAGCTCCACCTGACCCCTCTGATGACCTGATAGGCCTGCTGCCTTGCTGTAATCCATCAAAAGTTAAGTCAATTAGTTCTTTAATAGCCATTGGCAGTTGAATCTTCGAATTAACAACAAGAGGCTCCAGAATGGAATCTCTTTGGAACAGCTTCCCTGCCAAGATCAGATGTTCCACAGAGGATGTGTCACCCAAGTATTGTCTAGCAGCATGTGGCCCCTCATTCAAACTCAATGCCTCAATAGAAACTTCAAAATCTCTTTCAATAGGAACAGCCCGTACTTTAGCAGAGTTTTGAACTAGCAAGTGAATAACAGCATCACTATTTTTGCAGATATCAGTAATTAGTCTCTGATCTTCAAGCACCTCACCGTTGCATACCAGTTCTTGATCCTTGAGATTAAGAAATCCTTTTCCCTTCTTAGCAATTTGTTGCTTCACATAACCCACGTTTCTACCCCTTGGAATGTGAAACTCAAACTCCTTACCACATACAGTCCTAACAGTGATAGCCTGGAGATCTGAAAGCTTTAACACCAGATGCAATACATTCCCATCAGCAACACCATAGTCCTGGACACGAGAATCATTCTGAGCCAGTTCTCTACCTTCGAAAACTAACTTCTGCTTCCTCACAAAAAACCCTTTTGAAGTCTGAATCCTTAGCTTCACAGAGGCAATTGAATCATACTCCATTACACGCATGGGAATGATAGACCCCCCAACAGAGAGAAAAATTAAGATTGAGTTGCTCAAAGTCTGACCATATCTATGGGCAAAATTTTCAGGGAAACAAGCAAACTCTTCAATTGCTGAGCTAAAGGCTACACTGGCGATCGACATTGTATTTGTCAACCCTGTAGAAAATGTTAAGAAACTAGAACTTCTAAAAACCAATTCCACTAAAATCCTTCAACAAAAAAGTGGGAAAATTCAAAAAGAGAAAAAGAACCTTTAGGCAGAAACAGTTAATGGTCATAGTAAGGTTCCCAGAAACCTAGTTTTCTCCAAGGATAAAAAAGAGCCTAGAATCCATTTTCACTCCCAGGTTTCCTTGGAACATCAAGAAAGTCCAGGACCTTACAGCAATTTCAAGTTCAAACTTCCTTGAATGCATCAGACAATGACGTAATCAGACACCAGAAAAAGCATGAGGCGGCATTTGATTACTGATAAACAAGACGAAAGTAAAAACACTGACAAACCTCCGAAGGAAAATTCAAAAAGAAAAGAAAATTTTAGGCGGAAACAGTAAGAGCTTCACATAAATCCTAGTTTTCTCCGAGGATAAAGAAGAGCTTAGGATCCATTCTCACTCCACAGGTTTCCTTGAAATATAAAGAAAGTCCAAACCCCCTACAATAATACATCAAATACTAATCACACAACAGGAAAAAAGCATCAGACGGTAATAAGTTGTAAGAAAACTCTAGAAACTAGAGAATAAAAACATTACTTTAGTTCAAAAGAAATCAAAGAAGATTCCTTTTCCACCAGAAACGACAACCTTGATTCCTTCATTTCTTCATATATATATATAAATTATTCAGATCTTATTAGAGAGAGAGAGAGAGAGAAAGAAACTACTACAAATAATCAGATACACTATTACACACAACCTAATTATACCAAAAAAAATTCTTATATTTTATTAATAACTCTCGCTCATAGTTCTCAGTAACCAAAGGAAAATATCTACAACATATAAACTTGAACAACAAAATTACGAATATTATGATATTTCAAAACCTTCTATCCGATCCGATCTCCTTTTTAACCCCAGCAACGTGAAAATCTTTAAGCAAAACTATTTTTAAACATATTAAAGAAGTTCAAATAAAGCAATAAAAATAACCAAAAACGAAGAAGATAAAACACAGAATTTTTCGTTACCAAAACGAAGCTGAATCTAAGAATGCGAAATAAAATAGGAAAATTTTAAAACGATGATCGAAACCGTACCTGAAGAAAACAAAATCAAAAGACTAGGAAAAAAAAATTCAGGTGCAGAAATGGAAAATTCGAAATGCAAGAAAAAGGAATACGTTGTCGCAGGTTTCTTTCTTTGTTTAATTTTAGAGATTTTCTTCAAATATTAGCATGAAAAATGGTTTTAAGAAAATGGATTTCTTCTTCTATTATTTTTTTTGGTCTCACTCTGAGAAACAGAGAGAGAGTGAAGGTCTAGAGAGAGTACAAGCTTATTAAATGAAGGGGGGTATTTATAGTGTCGGATCACGCAAGTTTCGGAGGGGTTTACCGGTTAATTACAAATATTAGCTGTACGCAAAAAGACTGAATTACCCTTCTTGGAATATATGATATACATACATGCTTCCGCCATTTTAATAAATGATTTCTCCGAAACTACTAAAAGACCGTTGACGAGTACTTAAAACGTAAATGTAATGCAAATTTTAATTTAATTTTTTTAAAATATGTAATTATTTTAAATAATTGGAATTTCTTAAATTTCTTTTTATAAAAAGGAAGGTAACAAAAGAGATTAAGTGTTATATATCTCTCTTATTTTGAAAGGCATTTATAAGGGAGGTTTCAGATTCAGTGATGTCACATCTCCGACAAATTTAAAATATAGTAATCATATAATCAATTAGATGCATGTCGGTTATCCACAGATATGATATTATTTTGACATTTTCTTGATTGAAATAATATAAAGTTGTTACATTTCTTGATCTCAAATAGTCCTCATTTTATGATAAATTCTCTGAATACTCTTTAAGTGGGAATTATAAGAGAATATATCATTTTATACTTACTAAAAGAAAAATGTCATAATTTTTTTCAAATTAGTATTCTATTTAAATATTTAAGATAACATATTAATCTATCATCTTATGGGCAGCACATTTTTATTACCCTAAAATAAATTTTTTTCTTGCCTCTTAAGAAAGAAGAATTCCAAATTCTTAACACGTGAAGGGCATTTTTGTAGATATACTTCTTTCGGGATCTTGTGTTAAAGCTATTATGTGTCTTCGTGACACTCGACCAATAGATTGCTTCCACGTCAAAACCAGCTTAGAGTGGCAAAAGTTCAAATGAAATTTAAAAACAAAATGGTATTACTACAAAAGAAAATTTGTCCCAGATTTATAAATTGATAAAAATTTAGAAAGAGAAATGAATTCCAAAGTACTTATTATTATTATTATTATTTTTCGAATAAACAAAACTAGACTCTCGAAGAGATGATATATAAACATGGAAGTTTACCTCACAAGCTCCTGTCAATGAATTCCCATATCCTCTCTTCCATGTAAATCCGGTCCCTGTGACGGCGTGGCATGTGGCGTTCATCTGGAAATATCAGTAACTCATACGGTTTGCCAGCTGCCACAAGTGCGTTAACGAGCCTTGCAGTGTGCCTAAAATGTACATTTTCGTCGATCATGCCATGGACCAACAGCAGTCTTCCTTTCATCTTGTTAACATGGTGCATCACGGAGCCATACTCGAAACTTTCAGCACCCTCGGAAGGGAATCCCATGTACTTCTCGGTGTAAAATGTGTCGTAGCCATCCCATGATGTAACGGGTGCACCGGAAATGGCGCATCGGAAAACATCAGGGAACCTGGCCAACACCATGGCTGAGAGATAGCCGCCATAGCTCCAACCGTATAACCCGATATGAGCAGGCTTTGCTAGCCCTTTTTTAATTAGCCATTCAGCACCGGTGAGCTGATCCTCAGCATCGACACGGCCAATGTTGCCTTTGAGATAGCCTTCAAACTTCAGTCCACGTCTAGCTGTTCCTCTATTATCTAACTGCATACAGAATATTTCAGGTCGGGCGAACTAAAGAGATGCATAAGATGTCTGAAAAAGCTGCTGACACAGATTAGACATTGGTAAAAGTACCATCGAAGCCCGGATTGCATTTTGGCTCTACTAAAAAAATAAGTAAATTAATCCTTATACGTTAGATTAAAATGTAAACTAGTCCTTTTATTAAAAATTTCATCCATTTTTACTGTTAAAAACTAATTCATGTACGTCAGCTTGAGGTACACGTGGCACACTACATGTCACTATCTGAAAGTATAATAGCTAAATTCTGAAAGTATGAACAAAACAGATGGCTTAAGGAATTTAGGAATCACTAGTCCCTTCCCCTACCAATCGTTTTATTGGAGGATCAGAGCCTGTTTTTCAGTCATATACCCTAACTAGAACGATAGTGTATCATGAACTAAACTTAAGGGAAAAGAAAGTTGTGAATGCGGGAAACACAAACCTTCCAAACCAAAATGCCTTTGCTTCGCAAATATTGCGCTCGCATGTCAACTGTATTTATCCAAGAATCATAAACAAGCTGAACACCAGGACCACCATACACACTGATCAAGGTTTTGTACGGTGGGGGTCCAAATCTTGTTGCATCAGGCTTATATAAAGCCCCATATAGTCTGGTACCATCATTTGCCTGTATGTGAACTATCTCCGGAGGCTCAAGTTGAAGTCTTTCAAGCCCGGGAATTGTTGATGGCGGCTCATAAATAGACATTATTAAACTTCCATCTATCAAGTTGCATAGTGAAACCCTAGGGGGAGAATCAAGAGAATCATAAATATCAACAAATTTCCGCATGTGGTGAGCAAGCACAACCACATGTTTTCCCTTGCCATGAGTCAATCTGACAGGAGCTTGCAAAGTTGAATTCTCATCTGGGCATAGCTTAGCACAGTAAAGGTGTGATTCTAAGGGTCCATCAAGAGTTCCAGTGAAATATACAAGCCCTGCAGCCTCATTTATACCAGCAATTTGCTCAACCATCCAATCGCCCCTTGTAATGGGCCCTAAGCATGTCCCATTAGCATCATGCAGATAAAGATGTCTGAATCCGGTTTTTTCACTTGCCCAGATGAACCCCGCAGAATATCTGCTGACTCCTTTATCCAGGGGTGTAAAGCAATCATGTAAATTAATCCAAGGTTTTAGTTCTTCGACCATTACAACATCTTTTTTGCCTGTCTTGATATCAAACTTAAGGATCTTTAGTTTGGTTTGAGACCTATTTACGACTTGTGCTGTGAGAACATTTGCATGCATCCAATTTACTCTAGCCAAATATTCATCATCATAGTTGGGTCCTCCACATAGAAGATCCATCCAGGTAACAGGGCCACCAGTGGTGGACACCACCCCAAGCCGAACCTTGACATTTGAAGCTCCTGCAAAAGGATATGCATGGTCTTCTTGTGCCTCTGGACCAACTGAGCTTTTACCTTGGTGCATAATTCTAAAAAGAGGTATCTCAGAATAATCAACCTCTGTAAATGCAATGAATTTGCCATCAAGTGACCACCAATACCCAGTTTTTCTATCCATCTCTTCCTGCAAGCAATCAAATTCCCCAAATATGAAGGAGAGAAATCTATATGCACGATACAGCAATTAAATAGGGGAAAAATTGAAGTTTGGCATCATTGTAGATTTATGGCATTGGATGTACACCTTGCAAAGAACTGTAACTTCTATTTGCTCTCAAAAGCAGTAATCAGTTCCAAATTCATACAAACCAGTGACTAATTTATATAAATATGTGAACAAAAGTAAGGAAATTGAAAGAAATTCTCACCTGAGCTATATATTCAGCAAGTCCATGAGTCTGCAATTCATTAAAAATAATGTCATATTCAAGACATGGGGGTAAAAATCTAATTTGCCACACACACAGTATATTGAAACCAGGTAAAAATCAAACAGTTAGAGCCTATTGCATTTGATATTATTCATTCAATAATTTTTATAAAAGGCAGGAAAAGTTGCCCTATGATTTCTACATTGTATGATGCAGTTAATGGCACTGAAAGCCCTGTAGGTTGCATCATTAAATTAAATATGTACATACTATCTTCTACACCAACCCCCCACCTCCCCCGCCTTCATAGACAGGGCCAGAAAAGGAGAAAAGAAGAAAAGAAAACTCATAAACATATGAACATCCAGAGAAGTGAACGATTACTGGTGAAATAAACTTACCACAGTGTTCCCATTGGCACCATATGTTAATTGTCTTTGTTCATTGTACAAAAGATTTAGAACGTGTAGCTCATAATCTCTTATGTAAGCAAGCATGGTACCATCTGGCGAAAGATGTGGATCAATTATTGGTGATGATGACGTGCTCGGAAGCTTGAGCACTGGTTTTGAACCAGAAAAATCCTGGAAATAGATCTGCCCATAGAAAGGAAAGCAAATTATCAGGGAAAACAAAATCCTTAAATTGCATGCAAGAGTTGATAAAAGAAATGTACACACACACAGAAGTAGCATAAAAGATAACAGTGCAAAGAGATAAAAAGTGGTGACAGGTTGGCATGAAATAATCACATTGGTGAGAAAAAATGTTATTGACCAGCTAATTCACACAACAGGGAGTTGTTGTTATAAAGGAATCTACTGTGCTGCGGACTCTTAACAGCAATAGCAACATCATGTTGACATCACTAATCCAGAATGCAACTTCACAAATTGGCAAATTGTGGTCAATGAAGTATCAAGAGAAAGGATCAACCATACAAACTCCGCCAGTTCAGATTAAACATAAATAAAAGAACACACTTCTTTCACTTAAATCTATATATTATTGCTCCTAGAAACATGCCCTGATGTCCCCAATTAAAAAAAAAACACTTAAAAGTCATTGGTTCAACACTTTAGTATTTTGAGTATATTTTAGATTATAACAAAACTTATCAACAAAGATAAGTAGAACATGGAAAGCCCCAATGCTTAAGATTTAGGGAAAGTAGCATATGTAGACAACAGTAACACATACAGAACATCATGCGTGGACTAAATAAGCCATTGTTAACAGTATATTCAAATTAACAGATGAGATCGTTCCACATACCCCGCCAGGTAAAGGCACCATAATAGTTTTCTTCTTTGAGATAGTCTTCACCCATTCATAACGTGTGACACCCAGCCCACGCTCCCTGGACCTCTCCCTCCTCAACTTCTCTTCTGGTGATATATTACTCTCGTCAAGTCCACCATCCGGGGGAGAGAAGAATAAATCTTGCTTGACAGCATTGAGGTCAAAAGCAAAAACCTTTCTACTCAAAGTTTCTTCAGGACTAAATAAATATGCTATCAAACTGTCATCTGGACTAAAACTAACAGATGTAGGTGCTACATATCCAGGTAATGGTGATTGAACTATATCTTTAACAGGGAAAATATCATAATGGTCAAGGGTTTGCGTAGCAGGGCTGTCAGTCACGGGCATATCGTGCAGGGATAGTGATCTTGATCGTTTCAAATTCGTCTTCTTTTCCTTACTCTCGTCAACAGATTGCATTACAAATTGAACTCCTATTGATTCCAATCACAACAGAACATGAACCTTTATGCAAAGATAAAAAAAAGAAACTATTTAAGAAATGAAGTAAAATCATCAACACGAATTCAAGATAGTAAAGTTCCTTCCAATTCAACAATTAAGCTAATTGAGTTCAAGTTATTCTAAAATCTTCTTTCAATTTGATAAAAGTTTGCAAATAACACATTCTGAAATTTGAATTCGTTATTTTATCAAAACCAGAAACGGCCTCATTTCAAAATTCATTTCCATAGTTTTCTCGGCAACCAAGCAAGAATTAATTTTGAAAAAAAAAAACAATTAAGAAAGACATTACCTGCGGTGGATCCGATCACAGTCTACTGAACTGCACCGAATCCACACTTTTTTCCGTGAAAACTAAATCTTCCTTTCCTTTTCACTTTAACCATAAAACCAAACTCAAATTAAAAAGCAACATGGAAAAAAAGTTGACTTTTTTTCTTTTTCCAGAAAGAATAAGATTGGAATATTACCTGCAAAATAAGTGGAACTGATGATCGGCCATAAAAAATAATTGTTTTCCCTAAATTAAAGCAAATTTAGATTAAGATTGAAAGATGGTAAAGGAATTAATGGAGTTGGATTGAGTGGGGATTTGAATGAGCAATTGTAATTGGCAGGCAAAGATCTAATGAAGTAAGAGCGTTGGACTTTATAAATTGAAATGCGCATTCAATGATAAAATAGCTGATAAGATAAAGTCAAGAATGCTATCACTATTTAATTAATTAAACTTAAAACCCAGGTTTAGGGTTGTTGTATTAATCATTCAGCATTGGAAATTTTTGTACACTTTTGATTATGTAATCACGCGCCAACTTTTGCGCGTTAAGAGGTAAACGGACAAATATTGGAAGTTCATTTTAATAAAAATTTAATTTTTCTTTTTCTTTTTTTTTTTTTAAAAAGTGTATGTCTAAATTTGAGCTAGACACATGGCATTTCTAGAGTGCACTAGAGGATGCTTGAATACAGTCCTTCATCTCTTGTCTGCTAAACTATGCTCGACTGCTCAACCTCCTAGATTAGCTACCCAACATGAGACTATTCGTTATTAGAGGGAATATCACTTACCATAGTCTGGCCACCCGCTTCTTAATATAAACATTATTCCAAGTGTAAGCACTCTCTTCAAAGATCATTAGGGCTCACCTGAATATAACAACTTTGTATTGCTTCAAAAAAGAACAATAAAATGGACCTCATCGTGCACGTCCTTCACGTACTCCATGATGACAACTTCTTTGTAACAACTTGTCACATCACCACTACCAGATAAGATGACCATCCCTTATAAATATCCTTCAGGACGACGAAATAAGGATTTTTTTTCCCCATTAGCAACCTTGAGCACTTATTCCCTGGCTTCCCTCCTTACATTCACAACAACCTTTTTTCTCTTCTTATACTTCTTCGACTCTCTGCCTGTTTAGGTGAATCAGTTCCCTTTGCGTCACCACCCTCTCCTCCTTATCTCATCCATCGTTGAAACTTGTATCAACAAAGGTTATTAGAAAAAAAAGTGATTATGAAAATTTTATTATTTATCATTTAGTTTTGATGTATAAAATGAATGTATTGGAACAACTAAAAGGAACGCCAATATTGCAGAAAAAGCACCATAAATGTCTCTGCATTAGGAGTTAAATTTCATTTTACCTCTTTACTCAAAAAATGGGTAAATTAGTCCCTATACGTTAAATCAAAAAGCAAATTGACCCTTTCTATTAAAAATTTTACCCATTTTTATTGTTAAAAATTGACATGGCCGACAAAATAACCAAATAGTTATACTTGGCGTGCCATGTGTACTTTATGTAGACGTATACTAGTTTTTAATAGTAAAAATAAATATAATTTTTAATAGAATGATCAATCAATTTGTTCTTTGATCTAACATATAATGACTAATTTACTTATTTTTAATAGAGGAAACAAAACACAATATGACTCATAGTATAAAGACTTCCATGATACTTTTACCAAAAATTACTCAACTTAAATCTCTAGGTTAAACATATTCAAATATCAATGATTTTATATCTATAACTATATATTAAACAACAAACATAACATTGACATGTTGCTGGTTTTTTATTTTTAAATGTTTTTAGGTTTGGGTGGAAGAAAACTAAGAGAGAGAAAAGCCTAATTATCCGTTAATCTCTTTATTTTAATTTTAAAAAATTAGTCATTCTATTTAATTTTAATTTAAAATACAGTCCACCTACTCTAATTTAAATTTTATTTCTTTTACAACTTACTTAAAATTTATTATTGATTTCTATTTTAAACCAAACGTCGAATATTCAAAATCGTGAAGGTTCAATAGAATTGTTACCAATTGGATTTTAGTTTTTAAATTAGTCAAATAGAGACTAAATTCCTCAAATTAAAGCCTAAACGACTAAATTTTAAAAGTTTAAAGAGTACAAAGACGACATAATTAAGCGGAAAGAGAAAAGAAAAAGGGAAAAATTTGATAAAAATGTATATTGGTGTTTTTTTTATCTATACTATTATATTATTATTACTATAAATTTATATGTGTTATAAAATTATCAAATAAAAGAACACTAAAAAGTAAATAACATTTTTCTTTAAGCAAAGGTGTCCCAAAGGTGTTCAATGAAATTCCCAATAGGGTAGAAACAAAGCTTCTTCTCAGTGTTTGGAGTTAGGGATTAGGTTAAGAGAATCCTCCCTATGCACATTAGCTGGCTTTTGGCACGCGAGAGTTCTCTTAGTTCTTTGTTGTTTTTTCTTGATTTTGGGGGGGGGGGTTGGCTTGATTTTCTTCATTTTCTGGTTGATTTTGTGTTATTTGTTGCTTCTTAGCTTTGATTTTGTGTTATGTCCTCTTCACAAGCTTTAGATTGAAGGAAGTTTTTTTATTCACCTTCTGAGCAAAGTTTGGAGTTTTTTTTCCACCGAAAGTCCATGGTGGTTCTATTACTTTCAAACTTCCGAGTGAGGTGTTTGATGAAAGGAATTAGAGGTGGCAACACTTGTTGGTGGCTTAATTTCTTGGGTGACTTCCCAATTTTGGTTCTCTGCAGAAGTGGGTTGAAATACTTTAGAGTAAACAGGAGGCTGTTGAAGTCAAGATGGTAGGAGAAAATTTGTTTATTTTTCAATTTTCTTCTTCCATTGCTCGAGATTGGGTTCTGGATCATAGCTCTTGGCACATCCAGAACAAGTTGATGGTGCTGAGGAAGCGGGAGCCTAATCTCTAGAGATTGGATTTATTCCTTAATAGTATACCGATTTGGGTTCAGTTAAGTCGAGTCCCTTTAGAGCTTTTTACTCAAAAGGGGCTTAGCTACATTACAAGTATGCTTGGTGCTCTCCTTTACATGAATAATATCACAACTTTGCAACAACGTCTTACTTATACACAAGTGTGTGTTGAGCTTTCTGTTGATTAATTTTGAACTCTTTTTTATTAATGTTGAATTGCGTGATGGTTCTTTTGTTTCTATTGGAGTTAAAGTACCATGGCTGTCGATGCGTTGTTTACAGTGTCGATCTTTTAGTCATTCTGGCAAGCACTATTCTAAGAAGAATAAGGTGAAAGTTTGTAGGGTTAAGTAAGATGGTGTAAGCACTACTCAAATTTCTGTTACTAAAAAATCTGCTGCGGTTCGAAATGAGAGTGCTCCTGATGGTGGTGTAATTTTGATTTCAACTTTTAAAGTCTCCTCTAAGGGTAAAGCCATGGTTTTGGATATTTCTTTTACTCTTAAACCAAATCATGTTTTTCTTGGGGGATCTAGTAATAGATTTAAAGCTTTGAGTGTTTAGCTTGTGGATTCTAATGATGTTGTTGCTGATGATATTCTGAGCAAGATGTTGTTGATTATGATAATGAAATTGAACAACTTAAGTTTTCTTCTTAGAAGCCCAGGTTAGCCTTGATGGCAGTAGCTCCTCTTGTGAGATCTTTGATGGCTACAAAGCAAGAGAACCTTGACAAAGGTAAGAAGAAAATGAATAATTCTCTTGCTAAAGGGCGATGAAAATGAAGTGATAAAAGAGGTACACATTTTCCTCGTATTCCATGATTATTATCTTTTAGAATATTAGAGGGTTTAATAATCCTCTAAAGCAAAAATTTGTAGTTGGTAGGTTAGCTAGATTGAAAATTGATGTTTGTTGTTTGTTGGAAACTAGAGTTAAGTGTAATAGTGCTTCGGTTATTTTGGAGAAGTATTTTCAAGAGTGGAATTGTGTTTGCAATTATGATTATGCTGTTAAAGGTAGAATTTGGCTTAGTTGGAAGAGTGCTTGTATTGTGGATGTGTTATATATCTTTGGTTAATATATTAGATGTAGTGTGCAAGTGCAACATTAGAAAGTCTTTTTTTTTTCAGCTGTTTATGCTTGTAATGATGGTGTTTCTTGTCGAAAGCTATGGTCTCACTTGTGTTCTATGAGTGGCCATGTTGGTGATGCTCCACGATTGTTGGGTGGTGACTTTAATGTCACGCTTTTGCCTGAGGAGAGTTCTTCTTTCGATAGTTCTTAGTCTTTTACTGTTGATATGAAGAATTTTCAAGCTTTAGTTAGAGAGATTAAAGTCTTTGATCATGCTTATTTTGGTCCTCTTTTCACTTGGTCTAATAATCAATTGGATAGGCCGTTTGCGAAGAAGCTTCACAGAGTTCTTGTTAAGGTAGCTTGGTTGCAGTTTCTGCCTCATTCACGAGTTGAGTTTGCTGCTCCTAGTTGTTCGAATCATTGTCCTTTTATTGTCTGGTTGGAGCGGCTTGTGCAATCCTTACCAAAAGCCTTTTCGGTTATTTAATTTTTGGGCTAAGTATGATAGGTTTTTGCAACTTATTACTGAATCTTGGCAGCCTACTGTGGTAGGTGATCCTATGTTGAATTTATTTACCAAGCTTAAGAGACTTAAGCTTGTCTTGAAGATGCTCAACACTGAGGCTTTTGATAATATTTTTGCTCGAGTTAAGGCTAAGGCTAAAGAGTTAGAGAGCTTGAAACTTGCTTTGTTGCAAGGTGAGCTAGTTAGAAATGGTCATATTGATAAGGTGAGAGCTGATATTTTGGTTTTACAAAAGGCCGAAGCATGTTTTTATCGGTAAAAAACTCGGGTTTAGTGGATCAGGGAGGGGGATCAAAGCACTAAATTTTTTCATAGTACTGTTACAGTTAAGAGGAATAAGCACACTGTTACTTCTCTTTTTGATGCAACTGGTAATCGGTTGGAATCTTTTGATCAAATTTCTGTAGAGATTTTGGGGTTTTATCAAAATTTTCTTGGCGCAGTTGATTCTAATGTTGTTGAGTGCCCAAATTTTTTGCTTCAGGAGTTACTACCTAAATTTTCTAACGATATTCATCGTGTGTTAACTAGCCCTATTACCAATGAGGAGATAAATGCAACTATTTTTGGGCAGGGAATGAGAAAGCCCCTAGTTCTAACAGTTTTGCAGCTTTCTTTTTTAAATCTGCATGGGGTATAGTAGGGCTTGATTTTCTTGAGGTTGTTCAGTATTCTTTTGCATCCTGCACTCTTTTGGCTGCCTTTAATGCTACTTCAATTTCCTTTGTTCCCAAGTGTGATAATCTTAGCTATGTAAAGGATTTTTGGCCTATTTCTTGTTGCAGTGTGGTTTATAAGTGCATAACTAAGGTTTTGGTTAATAGAATGACTCTTTTTCTGCCTGCTTTGATTTTAATAGTCAGAGTGCCTTTGTTAGAGGGCGTAGTATCACTAATAATACCATGTTGGCTCATAAGTTAATGCGAGGGTATGGTAGAAGGCATATTTCTCTTAGATGTGCCTTGAAGGTTGATATTCAAAAGGCGTTTATTTTTTTACATTGGACCTTTTTACTTTCAATACTTAGAGTTCAAGGGTTCCTTGAAAAGTTCTTGAAGTGGATTGAAGTTTGTTTAACTACTTATTGGTTCTTTGTCTCCTTTAATGGAAGCCTTATGGGGTTCTTTCAAGGGAGGAAATGTATTAGGCAGGGAGATCCTCTCTCTCCTTACCTCTTTGTGCTTGCAATGGATGTGTTATCCAGGTTATTGGATGTTGCTGCCATAAATGCTCTCTTCAAGTATCATTCTAAGTGCCTTCGAGTGCAGTTGACTCATATAATGTTTGCCGATGATCTTATTATTTTTTCTAATGGTATTGTTAATTCTGTGGCTGGTGTTTATTGTGTTCTTCAGCAATTTTACTTACTTTTTGGGTTGCAACTCAATGCCTCCAAAAGTGAATTATTTGTTGTTGGGGTACCTCAAGAGGAGTTAGCTTTCATGATTACTTGCACAGGCTTTAAAATTGGTAGGCTACCAGTGAGGTACCTTGGTGTTCCTCTTGTTTCTTAAAAGCTATCTCGGTTTGACTGTGCTACTTTAACTAAAAGGATTCTGGACAGGATTCAAGGGTGGTCTACTAAGCACTTGAGTTATGCTAGTAGACTGCAACTCATTAAGGTTGTGATCTTTAGTGTGCAAGCCTATTGGAGTCGCCAATTTCTAATGTCTAAGAGTCTTCTTAAGAAGGTTTATCAATATTGTCTTAGCTTCTTTTGGAAAGGAAAGTTTGGCTTGGGTCGAAAGGTTTGTGTTTGTTGGAAGGCGATTTGTTTACCTTAATTTTAAGGGGGTTTGGGACTAAAAAATGTTATAGAATGGAATCAAGCTTTTATTTTGTAGCTTATCCGTGCCTTGCTTGCAGGAGAGGGATCTCTTTGGATCGCTTGGGTTAACAAATATGTATTAAAGGGTAGAAGTTTTCTAGATGTGGCTCCTACTTCAATGAGTAGTTGGAATTGACAAATGATGCTTAAGTTGAAGCCTTTGGTTCCTGTCACTTCTCAACAATTTGCTAATGCTAAAGTGAGTACTTCTCGATTGTGGGAGGCAATTAGAACTCGTGGTATGAAGGTAGAATGACAACGTTTGCTATGGTTATCTTTACATATTCCCAAACATTCTTTTATTGCTTGGATTGTCATTCTTAATAGACTTCCAACCGGGGATCATTTGCTTGCTTTTGGAATTTCAGTTGATACTTATTACTTTTTTTGTATGGATGTTGCAAAGAGATGTCATCACACTTTCTTTTAGTGCAGTTTTTCAGGGAAGGTGTGGTAGTCAGTTTTGCGCCTTTGCTCTATTCATAGGGCTGTGGGAACTTGGAAGCAAGAGTTAGCTTAGGCGATATTGTAACTTAAAGGAAAGGCTTTGCTTGTTGTTATACTCAAGCTTGCTTGGAGTGCATATTTGTATATGATATGGAGGCAGAGGAACAAAAGGTATTTTAGTGCATCTTTCTTGACTGAAAATGTTTTCTTGGTGTAGATTAAAAAGATTGTGCGGGCTTGCTTAGGAGGAAGACCAATCAATAGAACTTATCTTGTTAAAGCTTCACTTTGTGCTTCTTGGGGTATCATTGGTTAATTTGTTTGTATAGATTAAAGTTACTGTACATTGTTTTTGTTGTTTTACTATGCCCTTAATTAAATTACTTGCGCAAGTGATCTCGCAAACACTAGGTTACGAGTTGATAATAAACATACATGTGACCCTTTTAAACATGCATCTAGGGGTGAGCAAAATCTGATCTAATTCAAAAAACTCGATAAAAATTTTAATTTTGTATTAAATAGTTCGTATTATTCGAGTTAATCGAGTTATTCGGACCAACTCGAATAAAAAATAAAAATTTTTGGTTTAACTCGAATATGTATTACACAATTCAAGTTATCCGCAAAATCCAAATAAGAAAAGGTAAAACTATGTTGTTTTGATAAATATTTACCTTTTCTAAAGATAAAAGTCAAAACTATTAAGTTAAAAAGTAAAACTATGTCATTTTGATAAATATTTATCCATTAAGTGAAAAGGCAAAACTATTATATTGCTTATGTAGTTAAATAATCTTGTACTTTGTCTACTAGTTAAATAATCGGTCCGTGTAAATGCAACATTGAGTATAAACAATAGGATTCGTTAACTAGACTTGACTTGACTCGAAATTTTTTGACTTGATTCGACTCAACTCGATCGAATACTCACCCCTACATGCATTTATCAAAATCATAAAATATTTAAATGATCCACATGGTGGATGAATGAGCCCGTATATATCACATTGAATACATTCTAAAATGCAAGGGATTCTATACCAACTTAGCTGATGATGCTCTTGTAATGAATTTTCTTTAAAAACAAGCACCACATGAGAATTCCTTAAATTGAAGAATTTTCTAGTTTTTCAATGAATGACCACATGAATTCTCAATTGTTTTTCACATCATTAATGATTCGGGATAGCCTAACCGGTCATGCCAAATAGTAAATGTATTTGGATTTGTAAACTTCTGGTTTACTACAATATGTGTTTTAATTGTACTAATAGTTGTACAGTACAAGCCTAAAGACAAGACAGGTAAATTTTTCAAAACACATTTCTTTTTAAATACAACTTTTATGATCTGCATATACTCACAATATGCTTTTGTCTCTCGCCTTGTTGTGAGTGACTTGATTTGCAATAGGAGAGCACACGATCACCCACCTAAGGGATGTGAGCATTTCACTTTGGTGGAGTCTTAACCTTAGCTTAAGGCATATAGGTCGTCACCATGTACAACTTGATTCGTAGAGGTACTTTCCTTCTATGAACTAGGCCACTCACAATAAATTAACTTTCGATGATGACAGAAAATAAAATCCTAGCACTATCTTAAAATAATATTTGATTATTATTAAAGTTTGATTGATTATTTAATAAATGACCCTTTAAATACATTTTCGGAAAACTCAAAAACCTCGAGATGAATCTAATTGAAACCAGATATAGGATTAATTTTTGGATAAAAATATTAATTCAAATTAGGAGGTGGGGATAAGTTAGGGGAGTTTTGGGGTAAGGAAAGAACCGCCCACCCATCTGACCTCATATTTCGGTTGATATATGAAATGAAACCGGTAGTCCCAAGCTCCAAGGCAGAGTTCACGTGAAAGAGCTTGTTAGATTGACACGTAGGGAATTTCTATTCCATCAATGGAGAAAGTCCTTTTAACTTTAGCAAAACGCTTCTGCCATATGGATCTCCTCAGGTCATCCAATTTTCTTGGCTTTCGCGCTTTTACTGGATCTCTCACTCTTCTGCTTCTTCTTCACTATAAAAAAGGGAAGGACGAAGTTTGATTTTTGTTCTCCTTTTTTTGGATATTTTATTTATTACCAGAGTCACAGTCGTTTCTATTTTCCCGGATTTCCCTTTCCTTTCGCTCTTTGCTCTTTCCGGGTCCTTCCTGTTTCACGATTCCTTTCGTGTTCTTCTCATCTATTTATTTATTCCTTCACTGTTTCTTTCAAAATTCCCTGTTTTCCAATGGCGTCTATTCAACTAACTCGTATGCTATGGTCTTGCAAATTATCTACCAATATTGCATTATCGTCTCGTAAATGTTGCAGTTTTAGGCGTACTAGGCAACTGGATTTCGGTCCTTTGTTGAAAAGAAATATTCAAAATAGGAAATTGACGGCTATAAGATCTGAAAAATCTGGAAATGAAGGTTCTATTTCTAGTGCAATTGAAGGAGAAGAAAATTCTGATGTTATTTCCAGCCCAGAAAAGCCTGGGCTTATGCTGGGCATCGACAGAGATGATTCTGGTTCTGTTATTGGCTTAAACTTGATTCCTGGTATTTTTGTTACTCTGATTTTTTCCTTTTTTATACTATTCAAGATTAAAATGATGCTCAATTATAATGTTACGATGATCATTTGACGATACTGCTTTTGTTTGGAAGAAGATATTGCTTATTCTGTATTATTTAATGATTACTAGAATACTTTAGAACTTTCCATATTTTATCATATTATACTCCATCTTTTTTTCCCTGATATTAACATTAAAAAAGAATCTTGAAGCAGAAATAGGAAAGGCAAATGAAATAAGCAACAAGTAAAATCAGTCACATGCTCTCTGACCCAGGATGGGGTGGAATGGGGCCAATCAAGTACAACGTTGTCAAGTGTTAACTAAAATACTCAATCGTGTATTTCACTTTCATCAGGCAAACTATTCCTTGTTTGCGTGCATTTTAGGTTCAGATGGTCCCTCTCAATCCGTCTATCTATGGACCATGGAACAAAATTGACTACTTTGTCTATATCTGTAACCATCTATAAAAGCTACCCCATGGGAACATCTAATTTATTTCCCTATTTTTTTATTTTAAATATTATCTATTTATGTTTTACAGGTTAATAATTTATGCCGATTACATCACGTCTGTGTATTTTGTATTGTGTTCATATTATTATTGTATATGTTCGTGTTCCTATATTTTATCGTGCTCGTATAGGCATGTTGTGTTCGTGTCATTTTGTCTATCGCATGGTTTATTAGAATAATTCAATTTAGAAGATAATTTATGTTTTCATGTCGTGTTTGTAGTGTATCTAGCTTTAGCTCATATTTTGTATAGCTTATCATAGTGGTTCACTTTAAGGGAAAAAAGTATGTTCACATTGTATTCGTATTACTTTTTGGTGTTTAAATTGTTATGAACTGGTTTAAGTTTTTATGTGTTACTTAGTAACAAATTTTATGTATATTTTGGTGCATTCACGTATCTATGTTAGGTTCATGTATTTTTTTGTCATTTCATATTTTAATTATTTTTCTTTTTTTTGTGTGGAATCATTTCATTATTTATTAATATAAATATCATATTCAGAACATTACTCTTAACTTTCCGAAGCATAGTGACATATAGGTGTAGACACTCTAATATGAAAGTTTCTATAAGATTAGGACATCTATAAATAATTACTTTTATATGGTATAATATAAATGTAAAATTGGTACTTTTAATTAAATATTAATAGGCAAGTAGAAAATATTTTTAAGTTTAGAAACCTGAATATTACAAAAATCAAATCTTGAGAAGTTGAGAACTGCATTGTTCATTGTTGATTCTATATTGAAAAATAAAATAAATAACTGCGTGTCTAAGTGTGTCTAAATGTATCTAACCGTGTTTTGATCATACATCGACTGTTTGTTTGATTTGCCTTTTCTTTTTTCTTTGACATGTCCTGATGTGTCTAACATGTATTTTGTTGCATAATACATGTCCCACACTTGGATGTTCCCTGATAGAAGTGTTCATGTTTCATAGCTTTTATTACTCTTTCGTTATTAAATTTTCTTTAGTTAATTAATATTGTGTATCAAAGTAGAGTTGAGTGAAAGATGTTCTTATTGATGAATCTTGAACTTCTTGTTGGTCAAGATTCATATATGAAAACTTGGATTTGGTAGAATTTGGGATCTATGGTTATTAACAATACCTCATTGCGAGCATGATCCGGCAATCTTTGCATCAGCAATACTCATTCTTGCAGGGGCTGTCATATGCAAACTTTTGACTATTTGGAAACTCTTAAAACAATACACGCATGGTCCTATTTTCCATTTTGTCATTGCCAAAGTTTTTCTTCTAATTTTATTTCACTTTTCTAGATTATCCCGTGTCTGTTAAACCTCCACATTTTCATTTTCTTTTTATAATGTTGAAACAATATCTAAGGTGTAAATTTATATCTTTTATTACTGTTGTTGTGTTGTTGCTCCGGAGTTTACTTTGACTCTTACACCTTGCCCACTTTAGTTTGATCTTCTCTAGCTGGTATCTGTAGCAGTATTTTGTTCATAAGGAGTAAATGGCCTTCTGTGGCTAACTGCAGTTTATTAACTTGGATCATAGGTGACAATGAAGCCATTGACGCTGAAGTTGTGTCAACTGTTACCAAAGTCAAAGATGAGGAAATAAAAAAAGAAAAAATAGAAACCAGAGTAACCTACAATATTGTCTTTGTTACTGCTGAAGCTGCGCCTTATTCAAAGACGGGTGGATTAGGAGATGTTTGTGGTTCTTTGCCTATAGAGCTGGCTAGCCGTGGACACAGAGTCATGGTTGTCTCCCCAAGATACCTGAATGGTACGTCTGCAGATGAAAATTTTGCACATGTCTTTGATGCAAATCGACGCATCAAACTACAATGTTTTGGAGGGGAACAAGAGATTGCATTCTTCCATGAGTATCGGGAGGGTGTTGATTGGGTAAGAATTAATCTCTGCTTCTAATCTAAACCTCCTCTCATGAATGTGTTATTAAAGAGATTATTCATTAGCGAACCATGAGGGAAATTAGTTTTTTATTAATAACTTCCATTCATCTATTTGTCGAGTTGGTTGGTGGGAGAAGACTCTAACCATGTTAATTGGTTTCCCTACATTATAAGGTATTTGTGGACCATCCTTCTTACCATAGACCTGGAAATCCATATGGCGATAGTCATGGTGCTTTTGGTGATAATCAGGTAAAGTTTTGGTCGGTATTTGGTTGAATATGAAATTGCTTATTACTTCTCTATTCACTAATGACAATTTTTTCTACAGTTTCGGTATACTTTACTTTGCCATGCAGCATGTGAAGCTCCATTAGTGCTTCCATTGGGAGGGTATACCTATGGAGAGAAGTGTCTCTTCCTTGTCAATGATTGGCATGCTGGTCTCGTGTCGGTGTAAGATTTTGCCTGTTTATTGTTGCATCTATTTGCTATACTCAGACCTTATTTCAAGTATTAGAAAGCATAAGTTTTACCAATGAATTAGTTTGATACTTCATATTACACTCGATTCCTAAAGTTTGCAGTCTTTCTGGAACCGCTGATCTTACATGTTACATTTTTCAGGCTTTTGGCTGCCAAATACCGTCCATTTGGTGTTTATAAAGATGCTCGGAGCGTCCTTGTAATTCATAACCTTGCTCATCAGGTAGATAATTTCCACATTGTTATTCCTTTTGCTTTGTTCTTGATTCTTTCATTCTCTCTAAAAGTGGTTAAACTGAACTTTTGTAGATCAAATTGCATGCATTTCTGAAATAATAATTTTAGATATATTGTTTTCTATATGAAAGGGAGTGGAACCTGCAGCAACCTTTAAGAATTTGGGATTGCCTTCAAACTGGTATGGGGCATTGGAATGGGTGTTTCCTACATGGGCAAGGACACATGCTCTTGACACAGGAGAGGCTGTCAATATTCTAAAGGGTGCCATTGTGACATCTGATCGAATACTTACCGTTAGTAAGGTAATTTATTTACATATTCTACTGTTTATGGTACATTTATATCTCTCTTGATATATAATGTTGTTAATTCTTTGAATCTACAATGTTACATTTTATTTTGATGGTTATGATCATATATCATGTAAATCTGATTGAAGAGCCACTGAATGTCTGAGCTTCCTGTATGGGAATTAGTTGCAACTAAAATGTAAAAACCATCCTCTACTTAATAAGTTTGAACCACAGCTTGCAGTTTTAGTATTTTCATAAGATGGCTTTAGTTGACTATATTTTGTTAATTGCAGGGCTATGCATGGGAAATAACAACTGTTGAAGGTGGATATGGTTTAAATCAGCTATTAAGCAGTCGGAGGAGTGTTCTGACTGGTACATTTTCTCTACTTTTCAAATAAAATGCGGCCTTTATGTCATTTGGTACAACTCTAAAGGCTTTTAGGCCAAGGCACATGCAAATGCTGTGAAGGTTAATTCTCATACACAACTTAATGTGACATCCCACTTTTAGTGGTATCTGCATTTTAGTATGGCCCTTATCTAGGTCTTAGTTTTGTCCATATGCTTCACTTATATCGAAAATTACATGCATTGATCATGTGTGGGGCATTCAGAACTTGTGTTCTCCAATCATGTTTAGTCTCTGAAGGAATTACAGATATTCTTTAACCCGACTCTTCCTGAACATTCAATGATGATCAGGAATTACAAACGGCATTCATATTGCTGAATGGGATCCATCTTCAGATGAGCATATTGCTTTCCATTATTCTGCTGCTTCTCTATCTGGAAAGGTGGTTAATTTCTGGTTTTCTGTTCATAGCAAAAAAAGTTGCTCTTCTGAATTCTTATCCTGAACTAATGTAAACTTCAGGTTCAATGCAAGACTGCTCTCCAACAGGAACTTGGTTTTCCAATTAAGCCTGGTTGTCCCTTGGTAAGAATTTACTTTGTGTTGGAAGACTTGGTAGTGAAAAAACCAAGTCTTTCCTTCATGTCTCACTAAGCTCGTATTTACAGATTGGATTTATCGGGAGACTGGACTACCAGAAAGGCATTGACCTGATCCACTGGGCAATTCCAGAACTTATGGAAGATGATCTACAATTTGTAAGTGACTTTTCTATTTATTTAACAACCATAATAAGCGCAAAGCAGAACTACTCTTAATTTGTATGGTGTATTCAAGGATATATTCCTTTTAGTTAATATCATGGCGACCTTTTTGGGTTGAAGGGTATTTTTCATATTTTCTAGTGTCGAAGTAGATAAAAAGAAGATTTGCCCTTGTAGAAGACCATGACTCTTTTAAGCATTTTAAGCTGGTCCTCAATACTAATATCATTCTTCCTCAAGTTGTATTGAATCTGGTGATTTAGTTAAGTTGAAATTGAAATGTACTTGGTAATTTGGAGTATGAACCTAGTTAGTTGCTCGGGCCTTGGTAATTTGGTGCATTACTGATATGCACATGTTCTTTGACAATATTTACGTCTAGGGTGCTGCCTCTTGGCCTCTCTGTACCTTTTTCTGCTGTTTTTCTAGTTATTCTTTTTGTAACTTGCAGGAGAACTAAACTCCAAAATTTCTTTAGGTAATGCTTGGCTCTGGGGACCCACTTTACGAAGACTGGATGAGATCAGCAGAGAATACTTACAGAGATAAATTTCGTGGTTGGGTTGGATTTAGTGTTCCAATCTCTCATAGGATCACTGCAGGGTAATCAGAAACTTCTATTTATTCTTAACATGTTAATAAAGATACCAATAAACATCTTGTTGTTGTTGTATTGGATTGAGCAGCTGTGACATACTATTGATGCCTTCAAGATTCGAGCCCTGTGGACTAAATCAGTTATATGCGATGAGATATGGAACTGTCCCTGTAGTTCATGCCACAGGAGGACTTAGAGTGAGTTAAAAACAGTAGCTATCTCGTGTCATTTGCTTTTATCAGATTAACCTTCATTACATGCCTCTGCCTTACTCTCATTCAGGACACAGTAGAGAATTTCAATCCGTACGCCGGAGAAGGTAGAGGTGAAGGCACCGGGTATGCAGTCTTTACCGTTGTATTTTTCGTCAACTTAGTACATGGTGTATAACGTCTAAATTCTTTTACTGAGTTGAAAATTTTGTAGTAATCCAAGTGTTGTTTAATCAAAATAGATAAACAAATCCCTAGTTAAGATTTCAGTTGTGGTTCAAACATTCTGTAAAATCATCTACGATGTTTCACTAAAGAATGCAACTGCATTGATCTCAAAAGAACCAAGATATTACTTGGAGTTAGGGGCGAGTGTTGGAGATCCGACATATCTTTAGTAAGTGTTTCACTTACATGTAGTTTTTCTCTTACAATGGTTTGAACTGTGCTGACAGGTGGACCTTTTCTCCGCTCACAAAAGACTGTATGCTAAATGTAAGTTAAATGCTATTTATTTGGCACCTTTATACGAGTTTAGCAATGGCGGGTCTGCGAATTCTCTTTTTTTCTCATGTGGCCTTCTAAACTGACATAATTCGATTTTCACGAGTGCAGGCGCTAAAAACAGCAATAAGGACGTACAGAGATCACAAGTCAACGTGGGAGGGATTGATGAGAAGATGCATGCAAAAGGACTTCACCTGGGAAAATGCTGCCATTCAATACGAGCAGGTTTTTGAGTGGGCCTTTATTGATCCGCCGTACATTATGTGAATTCTATACATCTCTCTCACAGGGGCAAGGACATACAAGTAGGCACTATTATGTTTTTTCCTCCCCCTCTGGGTATAAGCTCCCGTTAGCTATTCTTTGTTGATAAGAGTAATTAGTTTGCAAAATGCACTTATTTTCATTTTAATTTTATATGGTTGGTATTACAAAAGTACCACTGTAATTTTTACAAACGGAGTAATAAAGACATTACTGCCTTGTCGTTATGTTTAATTTTAAAATATTTTGATGTACTTTGGATTGGATATATGCCCATTTTTACGTGTATGATTATTTTCTAAAAAATTCGGGTATTAGAATTTACTTGACCTTCTAAATAAAAAAGCTTAGTTTAAGGAATTATTTGAGATTAATTGATTTATAATTTACTCAAGCTTGGTTTTGTTACATATGGTAAATGACGCGTGTTTAATCAGCCTACTAAGAGTAAATTAATACTTGGATTATTGGGATGGATACACTTACTACTTTTAACTTCCATATAATCTAAATAACTTTTAGACCACATAAAGTTGTTTATTTTCCACTTAACTGATTTTTTTAGTTTAATTTTTTTAACCTCTTTAAAACAATACAATATAATCATCATAGCATTAAGGAGTTTATCCAGCCTAGCTGCACTATTCGCTTAATACATGTTTTCAGAGAGGCTAGCAAGATAGCGAATGGTTTGGCAAAAATGACTTTCTCAAGACCTTTGGGAAAATTTATGTTCATGCAACCATCGGATGAAGTCCTTCATTCTCTACATGATGATTTATTTAATGTAGGGTGATCTTATTTTAATTTATTTTGGTTTAATCCCTCTTTTGTATAACAACAAATCTAGTTTTATTTTTACGGTGATTTACACCAATCAGTAAAAATGGAAAAAAATTAATTTAATTTAGTTTATCATGGTTTTCTATATAAATTGATATGACTTTTTCACTGTAAAATAATTAGAAAATATCCTGTATCATATATAGCTCATGTATATTAGATGAGTGAGTAAAACAATTGCTCTGTTAAAATTTGGTGTTCATATATAAGGTATAATAACAAATTTAGCTTTCAACCTTTACACATTTATTCAATTTGGCCCTTACTCTTTTATTGAAAATAAATTAGAAATTTTTAAAGTAATAAGGCTAAAGAGTAAAAAAAGTGTTAGTAACAAATTAAAAAAAATCAATTAAACCATTTAAAATTTAAAATATCATAAAATTTATAAAAAATTATAAAAAGTTATAAAATGTTTAAATTATAAATTATTTATTAAAAGGAACAAAACCGACTCAATAAAAGAGTAGTGGTCAACTTTTTTAAATAAATCTTATAACCATTGGATTTTAATGGGTTAATATTGTTCAAATATATTTTCAAGTACTACAAACTCAAAAACAAAGTTTCTACTTGACTTAAACTTTCTACAAAAGTTTTTGGGAGCCCTTAAGTCTTTTAAAATGTTTCTCAACCACATTTTTTAAGGTTCTCAATTTTGTCTCGAGACAAAACCATATTGTCTTGAGACTAACCAACATCAAAGCTAAGGTATGCTTTAGAGGAGCCTTATCTTGAGATAATCATATGCAATTGTCTTGAGACATATGGTCAACTATCTCGAACATGCCTATTGTGTCTCAAGACCTCATGCTCCAATGGTTATATTTGTTCTTCCTATCTCGAGACAAGGGTTATATGTCTCGAGACATATTGTTAAATGTGTGAAATAAATTCCTCCAATGGCTCCAAACGTCCAAAAATCATTTAGATGGTATATATTCAAGTCAAGAACACTTGAAGACACTTGACAAGAACATCAAAACATAGAAATCAAGAGAAAAAAAAATCAAATTCTTTATTTCTTAATTTTCTCTTGTACATATCTCTTAGGTGCTTATTGTTAGATCATTTTATCATTCTCATTTCAATTCTTTGAGAGCTAAACACTTGTAAACACACACCTTTGAGAGGCTTTTATTGTTTACATATTTTCTTCTACCTACAAAAGGTTACTTAACTTAAGGTTTTTGAAGCCTAAAACCTTAAGTAATTTGTAGAGAATTTTAGTTGAGCCACAAAAAATAGAAAGGGTTTTGGTTAAGCCATAAAAACTTGGGGAAAGTTCTATCTTAGTCTTGTGAAAAAGATAGGGATTGTAAATGTTATACCTTTTCCTTGAAAGGTAATTCAAGCATAGTAAATTTGGAAAGTCTTGGTTGAGGTATACCAAGGTAGTGGAGGTAGGCAATTGGAGTCTAATTACTATAAATCGAATTGTCCAAGCCATTCTTCCCTTTCCTTATCATTTAGAAAGGTTTATAAAAATTTTTAAAATACCAATTCACCCTATCTTAGTATTTTTAGGCCTAACAATTGTATTTTTAAGCCTAACAATTGGTATTAGAGCTTGTTATTCATCAAAGGTTTAACCATCAAGAGAAAATATTTGAGGCGAAAAATATTGAGTTTAGATGGAATTTGAGTCAAAGCCAACAACTTTTCAAAAAGGCCATTCCATCATACGTCCTCCACTCCTACACGAAGAAAACCATTCCAATTGAAAAGTGAGGATGAAATCTTTGTCCAAACATTTGATTATGGTGCTTGGAGGATAATCTCAAAAGGTCCACTGGAGATACCCAATGAGGAAGAAAGATGGGATGAAAATGATAACCAAGGCTCAATCCAATTCCAAAGCTATGTACACACTCCTTTGTGCTATGAGTTGTTGGAAACAATAGATTTTTGGAAGCTTTTAGGCATATTCTTGATTAGTAAAGGTGGAGATTTGGTTATTAAAATTATGGTTTTATATTCTACCCCATTAGACATTTATAATGGTATATCATATGCTCAAAATGGTTGAGTATTGAATAAGAAATTGATGCTCAAAGTAAGCCACTTGTGAAATATGTTGAGGAAAATGGAAAGTTTAGTCCTACATTGGTTAGATAAGTGTGGAATATGTTTATATGTATGAACCAACTTGGTGGTTATTTAATGATTAAACTAATGCTCTCCCTCACACGTAGGGAGGGTGTGTTGGGGGTGCACTCGCACGACATGGGCAACGCAAAATGTTCGGGCTGATCTGACCCTTCTAGGCCTGCAGATATTTTAGCCTCATACGTAATTTTATTTTTAGTCAAATTTTTTAAAACCGAAATCATTTGCAGGAAGGAGACGCATGAAATTTTTCTCTATTTTTCCTGCAATAATTTCGAGAATCTTTTCCTGCATATTTCTTTAGCAAGGTTGCAGTTCGTTGATCATTGCAATCGTGCTACTGCCGTGCTCATCTCGTTGTTGTACCCTGGGAGACAATCAACCAACGTTTCTCTAGCACCAAAGGAGCAATCGAATCTGTCTTAAGGAAACTGTAAAAACAAACCTTAACTACCAGTCTGTTTTTTCTGCCTACTTATGAGTATAAAAATTTCAATCCAGTTTTTATTTCCAATTTAATTTTTCAAATTATATATATCTATATTATTCTAGTTCGATCTTGTGATTTAAATAAATATTTTACATTACTGTTTATTTCATTAACATGTGTGCAACATGAGTGAAGAAATCTTCAACAAAGTTTCCTCGTGTGGAAGTGCCAAAGAAATATGGGATAGACTTAAGGACATTTATGGAGACAAGAAGGAAGAAAATGAGACTAAGAGGCCTTGTGAGAAGGAAAGCTCAAGTAATGAGGAAAGCAAAGATGAGCAATCAAGTGAAAGTCTCCCCACGAATCCAAATGTGATGTGTTTTATGGCTCTTGAAGAGCAGGAGGTATCTTTTAGTTCGTATGATTTAAATTCATATTCTTTTGATGAGCTACAAATGTTTTCAATGAGTTAGTATTGGAATTTGAGACCATGAATTCTAAATACAAGAAAATGATCTAAAAATTCAAAATTGAAAATGATTTTCTTTTGAAAACAAAAATTGATTTGAAAAGTCAAAATGAAAAACTGAAAATAAATTTTGAGACTTCCAAAAGATAGTTGAATTTTTTGAAAAAGAAAATTTTGAGTTGAAAATGAAATTTGAGAGCTTAAAAAAGGAAAATGAAATCGTTTGGAAATCTCTTTTTTGAATATGGAAAAGTGTGAACATGGTCATACTACGCATACTTTTCCTATTAAGAAAGGACTAAATATAAAATAAAGCAAGTATATGTTCCTAAAGAAACAAGAGACCTTGTGACTAATGTTCAAGGACGAAAGCAATTTGGATACCAAAATCCAAGTAAATGTATCTTGTAGGTGTGCTGGAGGAACGAGGAGCAAAAGCACAATAAATTTAGATGCTCTTTGCACACAAAGGAAGGATGGGTAACCTCTAAACTAACACTTTAATGAAAATGATTAAACTGGTTGCTTATTGATGTTTTGTTTTTAAACATAATTTGGAATTGAATTGATGGATATATTGATATGACGATCAGTTACAAATTGATCAGGAAAATCAGAATCATATGACGAAGGAGAAGACTTCATCAGAAGATTTTGAGCCCATGGCACAATAAAAAATTTCAAAAGATTTTAAAGAATCCAGGGTCGAGTTGACGGAGCTTAAAGAGCCTGAAATAATGGTTCCATATTCTGAAAAGCTCCTAAAAGGAAGATGCAAGAACAGATTGAAACAAGATCTGGGAAGTGATAGGCGGGTACCATATGAGTTTACTGAAGGTTATAACAGAGTTCCTCCATCCTATCATAAATCAAAGTTTATCAATGTGCATTACAGTGATTGTGTTGGTAAGTACATTCCTCGTGTGATTCTTATAGATTTTGACCCCGGAGGAAGGTGCATTTCTCATGCTACTCAAATCAGTCTTGAATTTAGAACTAAGTATAGTATTAGATCGGGTTCTTATGTTCATGTATTTAGTCTTGATAATTTCCTGTTGGGACAATACAATGCTACTAACAAATGGGCTACAGGCCATTACCCTGAAGCTGCTAAGTCGATTGACCTTGTACTTGATTTTGTCCATGGAGAAGGTAAAATTGGTGGTTGCCTTCAAACGTTTCGAGGTTGTCTTTCTTTAGGAGGAAGAATTGAATCTGAAAAAAAGTTAACCTCATTTATGTTGAAGTTAAAGTAGGAGTACTTTGGTGGGTCGATGTTGACTTCTCAATTTTTCAAGCCCTTGGAATCCCTAATACTGTTGTCAATCTTTTGGTGAGGGTCATTTGGTTCTTGACAATGAAGCCTTGCCCGGAAATTATTTTTGGACACAATTCATGAGTTTCAGCTTTGGTAATATGGATCATTTGATAGTAACCACCATATATGGAGTTACATGCTGATTACGAGTGTTTGACAACCCAACTTTGATCTCAAGGATCTTATTAACGCTCTCCCTCAACTTCAAAGTATGCTGTTGTATTTTTCTCCAAAGTGGGCAGCAACAATATATGAAGCTACATAATTTTGGAATTCAAAGCTGCCTTGAGAACTTTGGAATTCAAGAAGTTAAGGCAGAAATCATAGCAACGAATTTAGGCGCAAGGTTTTTGAAAGTCGTGGCTACTACCATTTTTTGGTTAATTGTCCTAATTGTGGTTGGATCTCTTGGATAAATGGAACTGTTACCATGATCTTTGCTTCCTTGTCAATGGCTGATGCGGAAGCATTCTTTAATGAGTCATATGACAGTTATTTTGTGCCGCTGGAAATGACTTATTTTCCACATTTGACAGGTGATATATCTACCATGACATCTCTTATGTTTCAAGCATGACTCAAGCTTGTTTTTTCATATAATTATCAGTCCCAAAGTTTGGCACTAAACATTTTCTTAAAGCCGAATACAATATACTAAGTTGACAACTAGGTGATTACCTACATACAATCAAGTTGATGTATGCATTTTATGTATAGTCCAAAGCAAACAAACAAAATTCTTTTAAGAACAAAACCTATAAGCAAAATAAAATATTTAAGAAACATTCCTAAAACCACATTTAGTAGGCCTGAAAGAATACGTTGCAAGAGAATTATGGGAACTACTTGTCACTTTCACCCGCAGGGAGTAAGCTTTTTATTGCCTGCACCTCGAGGATTGTCATCTTTCCAGTCATCCCATGCTCGTGCCTTCTCTTGGGCGGCATCATCGTCTTCATCATCTTCACTTGGTCCCATCTTTGGTTTGTCCTTGTACCATGCTGAGTTAGCTTCTTCAAACATTTTTGCATTCCTCTCCTGCCACTTATTCATCATTTCCATCTCCCTCAGACCAGCTTCCTCGATGCTTATAGTTGGCATCCTACAACAAGATAATTTTATTAGTAATTAAAAACAATGCATACAAGAAACACAACATTCTAGGGAAGGGATAACATGGAAAGATGTTTGAACAAAAACATAATTTGATGCCCAAATCTGTCCTTCATCCCCGACAATAAAACAGAAAGTAAATAGTAGTAGTATTTCAGGACAGGGATTTACCGATAAGCAGGTTGGAAAACTTGTGCTGCCATCCTTTCCCTTTCACTTGTTAGGCTCCCACCTATAAGGCTTTGTGGTCCAAAGATCATTGGCTGGTGTTTGTGGTCATGTGCTTGCGATACATTTGCCCTTCCTTCAATAACATCTTGAGCAAATGTAGCACAAGTAATAGGTGCCGCAGGTTGAGTATACCGTGCACGAGCTGCAGCATCACGATGCCATGCCTCTGCTTTCTTGGTGCGATCATCAAGGATAGCCTGAGAAAATTCCTTTTCCCCATCCTGAAATACAAGAGAAATAACCATCAATCCATAATATGAAAATGGTTCATCAGAAATACTGTCAAAAATTGAGTAGAAATATAAAGAAGCAATTTTATGATTCCTTCAGACAGCCATTTAATTTCTGAAACTCAAAAAAAAGAAAAAAAAATATTAATCTTTTCCATCACAAGCTACCGGAAAGCTGGACATTACTGCACTGGCCAGAGTAATGCACAAGAAATTGAGCATTGTCACCAATTAATGGCAGATTGTAACAAGTTATGGTTGGGCAGCAACGCAATGATAAGATTACAGTAAATCGAGTAACGTTTATCCTTTAAACAACAATGTTCTGCTTCAGCGATTTAGTTAAATATTTCCGAAAATTTGTAGAAGAATTTCCACTTTGCTCCAACGTCAAAGGCCAGTTGGCCAAGTGGCATGCCTAGAGAATGAACTTAGGGGCTAAGATGCCTCTAACAGGGGAAAATGTTTCTTCTATTTATCAGAAAAAATAAGTAACCAATTCCTTAATGGGGCTTAACGGTGTCAATCTTGGCACCGGACATTTAGATGTCCCCTTCCGAGGCTTAACATCATAAAAAATTTATCTTAAAAGTAATGATCTACATCTCCTAAGTGAGTGTAAAGTGTGAATCCACAAGCTGTGCTTTACTCAAAGCTTTAAATCTTCTAGTAGAAAATTTCAGCTAACTCATTGCTAAAAAATTCAGAAGGCAGACAACTACCTTTTTTAGGAAAAATAAGCACAAGTACTGAATACAACAGTTAAAGCTATAGATCATTTAAGCAGATTAATACCTTGAGCTGTTTCTCCTTTATTGCAGAAAGCATTTCCTCTTCCTTCTTCAGCATTTCAAGCAGATCAAAAGCCTACAATTGCAGTATCATGCATAAAGTGGTTACAAAGTTATTGCTATGATGAGGGAAAAAATTAAGCTTTTACATGGCAGATTTTATTGAAATGTATGTAAGACTAACCTTACAAATAGCCAATGAGATAGTAGTAAGCCAAGCCTGCACAAGGAATTTGCCATTCTTTTAGGGATACCATATAGTTGTGCCAAATCAATAAGAACAGCTAATATCTTCAATAATAAGCATTAGGTGTATCATTTCAGTTTCAAAGCATAATACATTTATTCTGACAACAAAATAACCAAATTTACAGTATCAGCAGCAGACTTCATGAGGTAAAAAGCACATAATCATAATTTTAGGTAAAAAAGATGGAGCCAATATTTCCTTTGTATGCGTAGTTGCAAAGGGTAATGCGGGAGGTCCTAGTAATATCCAGTAGGTAAATATCATATTTACATCAGATTTCGGGGCGGGTGGGGGGGGGGACAGTTATAGCATCATAAAAAAGTAAAAGTCAAGTTAGAAAAAAGCCCAATTCTAACTTAGTGAGTATAACCTCACAAGAACATTTAAAACTACTAGATTCCAATCACTCAGAACAGAATCACAACTCTATTGAGAACTTGCTTATGATAAAACTACAAACACAGGAAATAAATATAAAACAATTCAGGGGAAGCCTTATCAATTAAGGGCCCTAATTAAACCTTCAGTGCCTGATTTATGAGCAAAAGCACAAGAAGTAAAAAAAAAAAGAAAAAACAGTTCAAAAGTAACCTTAGAAAATAGCCTTAACTAATGCTTTGCTACATACGATTTTTATTTTTAAAAAATTAGTAAAATAGTTGCCAAGAGATTCCTTGTCACCAATACATGCAAACCTTCCACAAGTTCCATGTATTCACAGATTTTCACAAGATAATATCAAGCTTGACGTCTAGTAGGGAAGTCTTAACAGTAACACCACATCTAAATTCATTTAGAAGGTATTTCTAGCAGAAAACTAACCTCTCGTTCCTCCTCCCCATCATCATCAAGCAGATCATCCTCTCCAACCTCCACAGGAGTGGATAAGGTAGCTGCTTTTGTTGAACGTCCACGCCGCTCCTTCCGCTCCTTTATTTCTGTAAGTTTTGCCTCTGCAGCCCTTTGGCGTCTAAAACGAGCAATCTGTAAACAGGCACAAAAGCAACTCATTCAACTCAACTATCTGGAATGAATAAAACAATGACAAATTTTCATGTTGTTTGCAAAAATAAATATTACTACCTTCAAAGCTCTTCGGTCAGCAAAAGAATTTGAAGCTCCTTGCACAGAAGCTTCCAACTCTTCCTGTGGTACAAGTTCCATTGCTTCACAAAATGAAATGAATTCCTAGAAGACACGATAAGTTCATTAAATTCCAGTTGACATAAAAGAGAACAAAAGATAAATTAAAACTTTTAACAGAATAAAAAAATAATTACAAGAGCAACATTCGTTAAATATTATCTTTAAGGCAAAACTTTCAAAATGAGCATTCAACCACACTTTGAATTCACGTTGAGAACCAAACTTTACCTTCAATTTAGCTTGCGAAATCTTGAGAATCTGAATCCTTTCCTCCTGCGCAAGCTTTTCCGTCAGCTCTGCCAGATAAAACGGTACCTGAAGGGTAAAACAACAGTTAGAACTTGAGATACTACTTAAATTACAGCCATTACTACTTTGTCAAATTATTCTAAAAATGAAGAATGAATAACTCCCAAGTTATTTAAGGAGAGAGAGAATAAGTAATTACAGAACTAAGAATCAAAATTTCAAAGAAAGCTTAATTGAGATACTAAGTTACTAAGTATAAGTTATATAAGGAAAAACGAAATGAAAACATAGATGATTACCAGAAGGTACTTGAGATTGTTGGTGCTGATATCATCTTTGGTCTCATTGGATGAGAAAAGCCCTAGCTTGCTTATCATGTCCTCGCACTTCTCCAGCACCTCGCATCCTTTCTTTACCAGATCCTGCGGAACCCATGGAATTGATATTCATCAGATCGGCGTCGAAAGAACAATGAATCAAGCATAAGAAGAGGTTGTACCTGATCAGCACCGGACTCCGTGACCGTAAGATGGATCTTACGAGCTTGTTCGAAGAGAGCTGACAACGACATATCCTCCACTTTGCGTTCACCCATGGGTGACTATCGAAAACCCTAGAATTTAAACCAAAACTTCGGGGAAAAAAAGAAGAAAACAAAATAGAAAATCTTGAATCCAATGGGTGACTATGGTTTCGAATTTTAGTAATCTTATGGCTAAATTGAAGATCACACCTTTTCTACAAAGAAAGAAAACTAATTGATCTGAGAAACTGGAAGTTGAAAGAGAAGTCGAAAGAACCCAGTCAGGGATGACAGATGGTGTATTTATAGAAGCTAGTGTGTGGATAACGTCATTGCCTTGGCATGGCCATCTCCATCTAAGTTTCGCCACGTCAATTATATCAAGGAATAAGTAACATTTAGTCCTTCAATTTCGTCACTTTTTTTTATTCTGGTCCCTGAAACTTTTTGTTTCATATTACTCTCAGAATCTTGGATTTTTTTTCTTAATTTGATCCCTGAATTTGGATTTTATTAAGGTATGATGACATGGCATCTTAAGGTTTGAAACGTGATTACCTAATTTATTAAGATTATATATATTTAAAATTTTCAAGAATGACCAAATTGAGAATAGTTTTCATATATTGAGACTAATGTGGACTAAAAATTTCAAAACCAAATTAAAAAGCTGTTAAATTCAAAGACTAAATATTAATTTATCTCTTATATTCATTATGAGTGAAAGACATACACACTCATTTAAATTACCATATAAATATGGCCTGTGAATTGATCCCACGGCCTGAAGGATAAGTGAAGTAGTAAAATATTTATGATTAAACATTTGAGTTTTATTTATTTTATTTTCATTTTCGATAAAAATAGTAAAATACTAAACCCATGCATATTCATTATTTTCCTAAAAGAAATTTTTAAGTGAATCACGAGGGTGTGGTTAGAGGTGATCATGGCCGGGCTTGAAATATGGGTTTAAAAATTTGTCCAAGCCTGGCCCGAAAGAAAATCGTTAAGCCCGAGCCCAGCCTATATTAAATTTTACAACACCAAAATAGCATATTTTAAAAAGAAAATAGCATATTAAATTTTAAAAAATTATATTTGATTAAAAATAAAAAATATATATTTAATATATAATTCGGGTCGGGCCGAGCCCGTGCAAAAAAAATTTTACCTGAGGCCCGGCCTATTTTCTAAACGGGTCTCGTTTTTTTGCCCAAACTCATATTTCGGGCCTATATTTTTACCCGAACCCTTCTATTTTTCGGGCAGGCCGTCGGGCCAGGCCGAGTAGCCCAACCCATGATCATCTCTAGGTGTGGTCTAGTCTAGGTGTTTGATTTGGAGAGTTCTTACATTAAAATCGATGATATACTTCCTTAAAGTTGTAATGCCTCAATTTTTTAAGTATACTAAATGGCGTTTGTTTCAAAAATTGGTACAATGAAACATATAAGAGAATTTAAAGACAAGCTTTATAAATGAAGTCTTAAGAATTGTAAAAGCTACAAAATGGTGATTAAAATTTGGCTATAATTTTTTTTGCTATTGAACTATGAAACGTTACATTTTGGTCATTAAAGTTATTGACTTATAACGTTTTGATCACTCCTCCGTTAATGGCCATTACAACTTTAACGGAAAAATGAGATGACATATTAATTTAAAGGTAAATATCTAATTTGATCCTTGAACTACACCTAAAACATTCAATTTGGTACTTTTACAACATTTTTAACAATAATTCTAAAAGAATAAAAATTCTAAAAATATTAAAATTCTGAAAAATCATTATTTATTCTTTTGAAATTATAAAATATTTTATAAAAATTATAATTATGTAAAAGAAATTTTTAAAATCTAAAAATTATATAATAAATATATTTTGAGAAGGTCTTTTCTTCTCTTTTCTTTTCTGTTTTGGATTAGTAAATTGCAATTTGCGATCATATTATATTGAATTTTTCTTTCCTTAGTCAATTTTGGGTCATTATTCACATGGTAGTGTTAAAACAAAAATTTAAAAATAAAAGTGTATACAAAATAGATTTAAATTATTATTATTATTATAATTTAAAACATATAAATTTAATTAATTCATTCAAATGAATGAGACCATACAATTTGGGGAATAACAAACACTCGTTGTAGGCAGTAAATGACAAATTCCGTCAACACAACAAAGGCTTCAGCCTCAATATCGATAGAATACTATGGCACGTTGACAATTGACTCTGTCACAACTCGAACATAACATATATGGAGTTATTGCAACACTTAGGGTGAGTTTGGATGGGCGGTGCGTTTACCTGCGGTTAGTGTAAAAACAGTGGTGGCTGAGAGATTAGATACTGTAGCGTGAGACAAAAAGTAAGCTAAACGCACCGCACCGCACCCAATCGCCCATCCAAACCCACCCTTAATACAATGAGAAAATCAGTCCCGGATGGTCCAAAGCAGCAAACATAAATCGGCAAAGGAATCGAGCATCCACCAAACTAGAGAGGACGGAGACACAACTAGCCCTAAAATCACTCACAAAAGCAAAATTACATGCATAACCAAGACTAAAAAAGCATACTATAAGAATAGACAAAAACTTCTAAAAATGAAGACTTATTAGACAATGAAAAAACAAACAAAAGAAACATATAAAACTTAAGACAAGTCTAAACCGGCTTATGAAATCATTTATTATTTTGAAATACTCTCAAAACAGAAACATATTAAGAATTAACAAAAAAGCCGCCCACTTTCTAAAAGAAACTGCTGATGGTTGGTGGTGTTTGAGCGATGATAGGTATCGTCATATGTCCATCATAACTTGCGAAGACAACAAAAATACCCACAAATTAAATAGATTTGTAAACTGAAAAGAGAGAAAACACATGAAGTGAATGAGAAGAAAAAATGAAGAGAGGGTTGACGGATAGAAAGAAAAGGCGGGCGATAGCTAGCACGAAAGCTAGCACCGGTGCTAGACAAAACAAAAAGACAAAGTATATCTAATAAGGGAGATTAGTTAAAAAATAATAATATCTAAAGACAAGTTTAAAATACATAATTAAAGCTTTTAAATTTATTTTAATTTGTTTGTAAGAATAGAATGGGTTTCCACATTAAACCGAATACATTCAGTCTCTCCTTACATATTGAAAGCCCATCGCATCCTACTGAAGCCAATGTTTTAATGTGTCAAATGGGACATCAAAATAACAAGTATCTAACTCATCGGGTGCAGAAGACTTGGCTAGGTAATCTGCTATGTAATTCACCTCTCTCAAAACATGCAACACTCACACTTGTCAATCCCTTCCACAAAGCTCCCAAATGTGTCGCACCATTGAAGCTGAGCAAGAGACAGCATCTAGCTATTTATCAGCTGTACTGCCTATTTATTCTCACTTTCCACCTCCACTTTCTTAAACCCTTTGCGCTATGCAAGTTCCAAGCCATGAAAACTGCCCAAAGCTCTGCATTAAGGATCCCTCCCATTCGTGTATCTTTCCGAAAGCCACTATCCATAGACCCTCTTCATCTCGTATTACCCCACCGATTAACGACCAGTCGTATTGCCCCATCAACGTTAACCTTTACCCATCCAGGTGGGGGAGCACACCAATGTACCAACAGAGGTGAGAGAGTAAAGCCCATTTGCGCCATAAGGCGGCTTGTTTAATACTAGATCCCCTGCTCAAACAACTAGCGATGATAGCCTCTGTGCTGAATTGGATTCCTGAAATAAACAAAGTTCATGTTCTTCAAATGTTGGAAGTCTGCTGTTTGGGGTACTTTTTTGGCAAATTTGGAAGAACAGGAACTTTGTTTTATTTCAGGAATACAATTTCAGCGTATCATCACCAGTTGCTTGCGTTGGGCATCTAGTACCAAACATGCTACCTTATGGTGCAACACGGGCTTTACAAGCTCACCTTTGATGGTACAATGGTGTTCTCCCTAACCTGGATGGGTAAAGGTTGACGTTGATGCATGGTGCATGCAATCCATGCAGGAAACGGCTAGTTGTCAATCGGTGGGTAATACGACTTGAAGAGCTTCAATGTATAGTAGGCTTTTGGTAAGCTAAGGTATTGATACGAGTATGGGGCCAATAGTCAGCCCAACAACATGTTTGGTTTAACTTTCTATGAAACATATTTGACGAGTTCAAAAGATCTTGTGAATTGTGAACTATTTTTTTTTATGAGAATCAATTTTTTTTTGATTGAGATGTTTTTGATCAATGAAAGACTACGACGAATATTAATTTAAGTTTAAATTATGGTTGAGTATATTTTAAAGCTTAATTTTGATTATATATGAGTTTAATATTTTCAATTGTTTAAAAGTTTCTTATTTCTCAGTTAAATAGAAAGTTTAGCTCTAGGTATGATGTTTAATTATTTTATTATTCAATAAAGTGTCTCTTATTCAAGATCCGATTATCTCCCACTTCAAATCTCTTAAATATTTATTTATTGTTCTTGATTTTTTTTTTAGTTTTGCTTGCTATCGAAATACCCTTTCTCACTTGGCTTCTTCTTTTGTTCAAGGTTACTTTCTTGTCAATTAGGGTTCAACTTGCTTTGATTCGGTTTTTCCTAACCTCAAACAGCTTGAATCTCGATATTATCTGTTGCACCCCTGCTATTCTTATCAAGTATGGGAGGCATCCTTAAGTTAGAGCTTTGGGCAGTTTTCACTGGCTTGTAACTTGCATGGCGCAAAGGGTTTACGAAGTGGAGGTGGAGAGTGATTAATAGTAAGGATGCTGTTTCTTGCTCAGCTTCAGTGGTGCAACACATTTGGGAGCTTTGTGGAAGTGCAAGTGTCGCATGTTTTGAGAGGCGAATTACATGGCAGATTAGCTAGCCAAGTCTTGCGCATCCAATGAGTTAGATACTTGTTATTTTGTTGTCCCATTTGACAAATTAAGGGTGAGTTTGGATGGGCGGTGCGTTTACCTACGGTTAGCGTAAAAATAGCAGTGGCGGTGAGATTAGACACTGTAGCGATACTGTGGCGTAAGACAAAAAGTAAATTAAATGCATCGCACCGCACCCAATCGCCCATCCAAACCCACCCTAAAACATTGGCTTCGGTAGGATGCGGTGGACTTTCAATATGTAAGGAGAGATTGAATGTAGAAACCCACTCTTTTCTAATTAAAAATAAATAAATAAAAACTATTAACAAAATAGATTTTTCAAACAATAAAAACAATATAAAAAATTAACATTTTATAAAATTTAAACATATCAGCACGCTGAAACTCACATCCTCCTACATTGACAACAATACCAACCGAGTTAATACAATTCATAAAATTTACAACCCCTCTAATTAACTCTTAGTAAAACCCCCAACTACCGATCAAAATTATTAATGTTACTTTGGAAGATGTTATGAGTGAGAAGTGAGTCGGATATATATAATCTATTGCTTTCAAACTTTTATAATGTTGTACTAGAAAGGAACCCTTGATATTATATTCCAATACACCATTTCTTCCCCTTTTTAGCTTTTTCCCTCTTCTTTTCCTTATTGCTTTGATGGATAGAATTTGGTGTTTGTGAGGCATATCTTAGAGCACTAACAAGGAAATGAGGAAAAAGTAATGATCATTGAGATTATTTATTTTATTTTGCTTAATATGTATATGTATGCATGCATGCCTCACAGAATTTTTATGTGACATGTACAAATCTTGTATACAGAATATTTGCATGAAATAAAAGCGTGTAAACAAATTAATGAGGATTTCTGTTGATGTTTGTAGTTTTTTTTTGTATGAATGCTGCAGAGACACGTGATTACATTTGTTTTGAGTGCAGTTTTTCAAAGAAAGTGCGACAGTCGATTTTGCAGAGGAAAGGCTGGGAGAACTTGGAGATAAGAGTTAGCTTGAGTGATATTGAAATTTAAAGGAAAGTGCTTGCTTGTTACTTACTTAAGTTTACTTAGAATGCATATCTGTATGTGATATAGAGACAAAATAACAAGAGGTTGTGTTTTACTTTGTACTTCTTGAGGTATCATTGGTTAATTTGTTGTATAACTTACTGTACAATATTTTTTTTGTTCTTTTGTAACAGTTTAACTACTTTTTTGGATTAAAGGATTTCATAATTCGTAAAAAATAAAATGTAATCGATCTCTCAATGATAGTCCCACGTATAAAGCATGAGAATGCTCATAAAGCTACCAAAATGGGCGATGAGTCATATAGCATGCAAGTTGATGAAGAAATAAAAGATTCCAATATATTGCATTTTATCCATTGTTTTGGTGTAATAAGATGGAGGAAAATTTATTTAGTATATTAATAGTAATATAATTGTAACAACATCAATATTAAACTAGTTCACTGTTCAGTAGTAAAAGATTATTGAATAAGTAGAATTGAAGTATTACTCTATCAAATATCACTTGTCTTTAATGAAAGGAAAAACCTACTAGGGGCTGAAGTGTTCTGCAGAATTAGTAGCAAGCAAAGAGTGTGTTTGCTGCTGCCCAGTCGACCGCTGCTAGCTGTTCTCAAACAAAAATGGGGGTTGCTGGCTGTTCCCAAACAGAATGGATGCATGGTCGCCCCTCCTATGGGCTATTACAAATGTAATGTCGATGCCGCAGGTCTGGAACAATATGGGGCTGCTGGTTTTGTAGCGGTAATTCAAGATAGTAATGGCCATGTTGTGAAATGCTTTTCCGGTATTGAAGAAGCCTTGTTGAACCGTTGTATAGTGTCACGGGCTGCAAATAAAAACCCATGATTAATGCACAAAAAATATCCTATGAATATAACACCCCTATATCCGGTTCGATTTAAGGAACTTGATATAGGAATATTACATATTTTTTTTTCTTACTACTTGGAACACACTTGATCTTCCTAAGTACATGCCTTTCTATTTAAAATTTTGAAACATATCCTCTTGGCACTTGGAGATGATGAGATGGATGCTCACAACCTCAATTACAACTCTTCAAAATCACTGTACCTAATCTGCGCACGGAAAACAAAACCGTACTCTGAGTAAAACTCAGTGGTATTTTTATAATCCGAATAGTTAAAAGACACGATAATATAATAAGCACAATTAAATTATAAGGACATATTAATGTCTAGTATCATGACTATCATTTTTTTTATTAAACAATATCTTATTCGCACAATTGCTATATAAATGGTTATTCACATATCAAACTATATTTATTCGTACAATGGCATGCAATAGTCAATTCATGAATACATCATTATATACCATACTCAATTTTCATCACTTGCTATATAATAGCTTTCTATAATTTGTTCACATATCATTTAAACAATGACACTATCCATTCCACATTCAATTCATGAGTATTTAACTTATGTATGCCATGTATTTACAACATATGTCACATTCTATTTTCAATTCACTATATCAATTTCATTTCTCATACCATGCCATTTAAATATCAATTATAAAACTTTATTATATGTTTACTCCTATTAACATGACTCGAACTCGGACGGATACATGGATCCAACCAAAACACACCAGTTTGGCACCCAGTGCCTCATCGGTTAATTTGAAGTAATAATTTGACACCCAGTGTCTCATCGGCTAAACCGAAGTAAATTGACACCCAATGCCTCATCGAATTAATCCTAAGTAATAAATTGACACCCAGTGTCTCATTGACTCAAAGTCGAAAAAAGCCCTAAACTCTTCCAATCTTATGGCATGCCATCTATATCCGACTCAGCCCGATACAGTTAATAGGGTTCCAATTCACTTTTCAAATACAACCAATATTCATTTCAATTCAAATAATCAATATATTCATATATATATATATATATATATATATATATATATATATACCAATTCAATCAATATAAATTCAATAAATTCATCACATATTAAATCAATCCATTTCAATTGCAAAACACAATAATTCTCACCTCAACACTTACCATATACATTAAATTAAAAATACAACAATTAATAACTAGTTTCGGATTATAGAAATACAAACCGAAAATTCTGAGCTATTCGACGTCGACTTTATCTTTTCCCTTTTTAGTCGATGATTCCGGTACGACGTTAGCTACGGAATTAAAACAATTAAAATTCATCAATACAACACAGCACAATTCAATTTCATATTTAATATTTCAATTTTTACTCAAATATTGCCTAAATTTCAATTTAGTCCCTAAACCGAGACTAACTTTTATTCTTCACATTTAGTTCTTTATTTTCATGCAAATTCTACTTTAGACTAAATTCAACTCCCTGTTTTCACATAAATCCCTAAATTTCAAAATTTTCACAATTTAGTCCCTATTACTCAAAACTTATAATTTATTCCACAATTTAATCCCTTTCTCAATTCTAACTTAAAAATCTATCAATTTAATCCCTAATACTCAAATTATTCAACATAGACAACATCTAAAGATCCAATAATTTCTAAAATTTCAGCATAGGTTAAGTAGTATTTAATACTAGCATTTCAAAAACATAAAATTACAAGAAAATGGATTAAATTGACTAACCAATTGAGATTTGAACCCCTGAAACCCTAACTTTTCTCCTTCTTTCTTTCTCTTTTTCTTTCTTTTTTTTTTCCCCTGTTTCGTTCTATTCTCTTTCTTTTTCAATTCCTTTTCTTTTCTTTTATTTGTTTTGTTTTAATTATAATAATATACTAATATATATTTACTTAATTAATAAGCAATACATATTTTATTATTAAATACATATGTTTATTATTATTACACATGTATTTACCAACACCATCCACTTGTCAATTTATGGCTTAATTGCTTATTTGGTCCCTTCACTTTTCTTCTAATCTATAATTCAACTTTCTCCCTATATGCAATCTAGTCCTTACACCTAATTACTCTTAATTTAAACAAATTCACCTAATCAAAACCTAATTAACCACACAACTAACTTCGTAAATATTTTTAATAAATATTTACGAATTCGTTTTACGAAAACAGAGACCCGAAAGTACACTTTCCAATACTCGTGACTATCGAGTCGTTACAATGAAGGTCAATTGATTAAATGACGCTCATTTGATTCATTTAAACTGACCCGATTCATGGAACATGTGGAGAAGCTCAACTACTTGAAGTCCTGGTGTCCTAGTGAAGTAGTTATGGAAAATTAGGATTTCCATGGTAAATATGAAAACTTATATTAGAATATGTGTAATCTTAGAAGATTTGATTTTGTAATATTAGAGAATTGTGTAAATCCCCTAAGCATCTCAATTGTAGATTGACTTTAATCTCGACCGTTGATGTAAAGTAAACTGCACCGTTGGATCTGAGGGGAGCTTAACTGTAAATAGAGGTCTTCCTCCTCATTTGTATTCATCCTATTATATCACATTCAAAAAGCATTTATTCAAACAATTGGTGTGCTATTGCTTTCTTTTGGCTTTTCTGTTCTTCCGTTGCTTCTTTGTCTTTGAGTTGCTTTCGCTTTATTTTCAGTGTCTTAGAGAATTTCTATTGTGAATTTTTACTTTTTGAGAGCTAGGTTGACTTAGATAGATTTGAATAAAGAAATCGCTTAAGGTCACACGGATTGTGAGACTAAAGTTCTCTCTTGGTTAAAATCGCTACGACTTGATAATATTAGTTTAGAGTTAGATTGTTTGATGGTAGCTAATGTGCTTTTGCGAGGATCAAATGATGCTTCTGAGCTAGGAATAGTGATCTATGATTGTTTGTTATTGAAGGTGCAATTTTACAGCTTGTCCTTTTGTTGGACTTGTCAATCTGCCAACAAGGGTGCTTATTCATTAACTAAAGTAGCTTTGTTACATGCAAACCACATGGAGTGGGATGTGTTTTCTTTCTCATCACTTTCAGATAGTTCACACAATGTTTGCATGATAAGGCATGAAGGGATATCAAACGGTAGGACTGGGTGCAAGGGGTAAGCCTATTGGCTCGGATTTAGTGATCTGTTTACCCCTCTTGCTTTATATGTTTTACATTTAGTTTTACCTTAATGGATGATTTCTTTCCTTAAAAAAACTTACCATCTCAACGAATGCAATAAATTTCCCCCAAGTTATGAAAAATCATATTAATTGGTGTAATGATAAGTGGATAGTTTATATGTTATTATGCCCATTTCACATATTACATTTAGCTTGTTTTTATGAGAATTTCTTAGTGTTTTAGGATTTTTTACATTTTAGCATTACATTTATGTTTTTTTTTGGTAGATTTGAAGACATTCAACATATCATTTGCTTTATCTCCTTCCAACAATTTACCATAAACAACAGGTAACTCAGAAGAAAAAATAAGCAATGGGCAAATTAGCAAAGATAAACATGTTCTTTTCATTTGATTTTTATTAATACTTAACTATCCAAGCTTAGCATGTCATGCCCATGTGATAGATTTCCTAATTGCTTAATTTATTTCATGTTGTCATTGTTGAGATTTGATGAAATTGAAGCTTGATAGTAATGGATTTTTGAAGGATATGATTAGTATATGTTAGGACCATATTTGAAGCTAGTGGAAAGTGTTGGACTAAGGTAAAAATTGAGTTTAGACCTATAGTTAAATTTATGATATTAAGGACCAAATTGTATAAAATGAAATTTAGAAAATTATGCTATAGGTTGAAAGTACGAGGTCCTTATTGGATGAATTCAAAGTCGAATTTAGATTCGATTGGTAAGATCAAAAGGTACAAAGTTTTCAAATATTGGGGCTTTGAGGGACTAAAATGAATAAATTGTATTTCATGAACTATTGATGTGTTTCCATGGATTTTTTTTTTGTGAAATTAACACTATTTTCGTAATTGATCTTATCATACATGGCTAAAGACGACGCTGAGATGTTGAGGGTTAAAGGGAAGACAAAGACCGTAGTCGAGTAACCCTAATTCAGTATGTGCTAAATTAATATGTTCTTATCCTATGCTTAACTTTTTGTTTAGTTATTGACTCAAAGTTATCATAAGTGAAAGTATGATTTATCTCGTATGTTTGTTGGTGATCTTATAGTAGTATGAAAGCTAATGACAATTCAAGGTGTGATAAGTGAACAAGGTAAGTAACTATGTTGTTGCTATGTTAGAATTGAAATGGTTAAATAAATGATGTAAAGTTATGATAGGAACTACTGTGATGCTAATTAAGCTAGATGACTTGGAAAGTAATTGTTATCATGAAAGAATGGACGTTAAATAAGAATAACATCATGAAACATATCAAATTACTTGAAATATGAAATCGAGTAGTGGCCCGACCCATGGTTATACAATTAAAATTCTCCTATTTCTCACTATAAATATATGACACTGATAGAGTTATTAACTTAAACTTTTTATACAGAAATTTCATATATGATTATTTTTTAAGAATAAATTATATGTTAATAATTTTAGAAAATAATAAATTGTTTTTATTCAGTATTTAATGAAAAGGTCGTTGGGTTAGAAAAGGTAATTAACAAAATCCAGTAAACAAGGCTGTTTCAAGAAAATGATAGAAAGAAAATGAGTCAAAAGTGATAGTGCAAGACAGACTCAAAACGAACCAACAATCAGTTGTCTTCCATTAGCAGGAACAACCTAGAACATATGGTTCATGATTTTTATTATTTTATTATTGCTTTTTTCTTTTTTCTTGACTAAGCGCCAAACAAACCATGAGGTCAATAGGATGATGAAACAAACATTTTTACCTACCTACCTATTATCACTTCCTACCTCTAAAACTATTCTATCTATACCTTATCCATTAAACAAACAAGACTCTAATCATGTTTATTTTTTTTGGAATTTTTCGTGTTTATTTTATAGTTTATGTTCGAGGCTTGTGATTATTTTTCCTAACAATGTCGTCTCTAAAATTTAAACTTGAGTCCTCTCTTTGAGTAAGTTATTTCATATCTAGTAAACAATAGTACCACCAACCAGACAGTATATTTAGCAGACATTTAATCTGTAGTATCAGTGTATGCAAGTGATTAAGACCTCAAACTAAACTTCAGTATTGATGACTGCAGATTAACGTGTAAGAAATCGGCTTTTGATGATCCATCTCTACACTAAAACAGAAAGCATCCGTCATGGCAATAGTGGTGGGTACAACTTGCGTGCCTCATAAATGTTTTGATAGCTTGGTTATCAAAGGTTCAAATTTCAGCTTGTTCTACCCAACAGAACTTTCTGAATAGTGAATACTATACAAATTTCCCTTCCATATATATATATATATATATATATATATATTAGTTACTTCAGTTTCTTCCACCATATGCTTTTTCTTCTTTTCTGTATATCTTATATAAGAAATATGTCAGACCATCAATTTTGTTGTTCAAGTTATGAATCTCAGCGAAGCCTCCCATCAGTTCCTTGCATCACTTCCCAACTTCACCTGCAACACTACTATCTTTCCAACATCCAACACCACTGCCTCACCACTCTAAAAGGCCACACCTCCTATGTCTCCTCTCTCGCCTTCGACGGAAAGTTCCTTTACACAGGCTCTTCTGATAAGGAAATTCGATTATGGAAGTGCAACGATCTCAACTCTGATTTTGAATTTGAAAATTTAACCAATAACATAGTGGTTATGGGAAAGGGTGCTGTGAAGTCCTTGATAGTATTAGCTGATAAACTCTTCAGTGCTCACCAAGATCACAAGATACGGGTGTGGAAAATCAATAATGATGGCCCTGATAACCAAAACTACACTCGGCTGGCAACGTTGCCGACATTAAGTGACCGCGCCTCAAAGCTTCTCCAGCCCAAGAATCATGTTCAAATCCGAAGACACAAGACATGCACCTGGGTCCATCATGTAGATACAGTATCTGCACTGGCTTTATCCAGAGATGAGACCCTGCTTTATTCTGTTTCCTGGGACAGGACACTCAAAATCTGGAGAACCAGTGATTTCAAATGCTTGGAATCAGTAACAAATGCTCATGACGATGCAATAAACGCAGTGGCATTATCCGATGACGGTGATGTTTACACAGGATCAACTGACAAGAAAATCAAGGTGTGGAGGAAAATCCCAGGAGACAAGAACCATTCTCTTGTTACTACACTAGAAAAGCATAATTCGGGGATCAATGCTTTAGCTATAAGTCTTGATGGGTCTACTTTGTACTCCGGTGCCAGTGACAGGTCCATAGTTGTCTGGGAGAAGGACGATGGTGGCGATGGCATGGCAGTGGCTGGTGCCCTTAGGGGGCATACAAAGTCTATATTGTGTTTGGCTGTAGTGTCGGACTTAGTTTGCAGTGGTTCAGCAGATAAAACAATCAGAATCTGGAGGAGAGGGGTGGACGGAAATTACTCGTGTTTGGCAGTCTTGGAAGGGCATGAAGGCCCCGTTAAGTGCTTAGCTGGAGCGGTTGATCGTTCCAGCCGTTGCGATACATCCTATGTTATTTATAGCGGAAGCTTGGACTGTGACATCAAGGTGTGGCAGATTATTGCTCCCCTTCCCTATGGAGATCTTGAATCTTGATTTTTCTTTGTTATAATGTTCTTCTCCTGGCCATTTTTTTGTACCAGCAAGCTTAGTGTTTGCAATTTAGTTCTATGGCCAGTCTTGCAGTAGAATTCCATTAGTGAGCTAAAGATCAGTGAAGATATTTCAACCTATGAGACGAGGTATTAAAAGCTGAAGCTGCATGCCGTAGCATTGAATCCAATTCATTGGTTCATATAACATCTTAAGAGATAGTATCAGTAATGAGATTTGAATCTTGACATACGTAGTCCCTTTCTCTATCCCCTGCCACCTCTTTAATACTGAAGAAAGAAGAAAAATAAAAACGTGGGAATTCTATATTTCCTAACAAAAAATTTACCTGCAACCATTGATTTCATATACAAAGGGCAAAACAAGCAGAAGGTACAATGAAACAAAATCTCCTGTTCTTCGGTTTAGTTGTCAAGAAGCTGCCTGTTGCATCCAAGTTGTTTCCTCATTTTCTCACCCCGAACAAATTTCTTGCAATAATTATTGTAAGTAATTAATAATAATATTCAAATCAATATAGTGGAAGTGCTGAGGGTGAAATGAGGAAGAATGAGGGAGGTAGCGGTTCATGGTGGTGATGCGTCGGTTCACGGTGGTGATGCGTTGATGGTTGCTTGAGAGTGAGGTGAAAGTAATAGCATAACGAGAGGAACTTGAAGAAGAAGAATTGTCCTTGAGGCCAAGGATACCTATAGCGGAGGTTGATTGCTCTCCTTGCACTTAGGCCTAAACACGTTTCATGTTGGTTTTGTCGAGGTCAACACTTTAGGGGACATGACAGTCTTCCTAACTAGGCGGTGACGGGATTGAAGGATTTAGCAATCTAGCTACGATTAGACTGAGTGGACTTGATGAAGTTCCACATGTACTTCATGCGATGGAGAGGCTCAACACTTGTCTTTGGTGAGGTAGGTTGGAGACATTCCACATATTTACCATGCATGTGTTGGTGAGAGTCAAAGTTGGCAAAGTGTTGCCCATATATGATAAGTACTTAATTGTTACACCTTTTGAACCCTTTTCACTTTAGTTATAAGCTATTTTTGTGTTTTTGTGTTTAGGATGAAATATAGTTGAAATAGCTATTTGACTTAGATTTATAGCATTTCGATTCTTTGTTATATAGGAATGTTTTGGATGTAGGGAAATCTTGGATTGGCTTTGGTGGAACAAAAAAAATTTGATGGAGCATGCTAGTGGTGACATCGAGACATTGTCCTCACAATGTTGAGATATGGTTGGCTTTTGGCAAGAATGGAGATAAAACTTTGAATGCAACATTAAAATGATAGGTCTCAACATTGAGACATTATAAAAGGGGAGCAGCCATGTAGCCAAAATTTGAAGCCAACGTTGTCACATTAGGCCTTGGATGTCACGATGTCGACTATTATAACTATCACCATGGAAATGTTGGGCTCTAGTGTCCTTAGTGTAGTTTTTCATCGTAATGTACTTGTAACTTTTCGAACATATTGGTTTAATAACATTCCATCATTCACATTGGTATCGTTTGTATTTCTCCTCAATAGTTTTTACATACAAAGCAAAATGAACAAGCAAATATTGTTTCATAGATTATTTAATGTTTAACTAATATAAAGTTGTATTATGTGATTGGATCATAATGCGAGAAGACAACTTATATTCGTAGGTAATCTAAATGGCCCGTAGTCTAATGAATTGAAATTGAGAGACTCAATTCAGGGACTATTATGACATCTATCAAGTTCGAATGGGAGATACCTTATCTTTGGTATTGGAGTGGATGACTTCCAAAAGATAAAGACAGATGTGTGATTATCTTGACTAATAATACATTGGGTAAGACCCAAGTAGAATAAATCCTAGACCTTTTTATCGATTTATTCATTTGTAACGTTCACAGTATGCCTCAATCCTGAGTAAGTGGTAGACTCTGTGTGTGTGACTCGTATACTTCGGTGTATTGAAAACTTGATTTCAATTTATAATAAAGTTGAAAGCTAGTATATTGGATATACGACTTCTGCATGATAGATGGAAAAGGGTAATAACATCCTTTCATTGGATTACATGATAGATGGAAAAGTAACGACGCCACATGTCAATTGTTCGAGATGAATGATTTAATTATTACATGTTAGTGATTGACTTTTTCATAAACGATGTAATGATTACCATGAGATAACATAGGATCATATTAGGTGAATAGATTTAACATGAAGAGTTAAGAATATCCTATGAGGGTAATACACATATGACAATATCATTCGACGAGGACTTGATAAGTAGCTTTTGTAGCATATAATGGGGAAATCTAAGTCATGGTACTTTAGTGGAATGACTCCATGGCTAAACAATGTTGTAATTAATAGACCAAAAGTTAAAACTTTATCCAAATTATTTGAGTCATAATTATAAATATCCAATCAATCCGTTTGCTAACTCCGTACAACCTTGATGGCTTGCATTTGAAACAATGGGATAAAAATATGAAAATAACAAATTAGAGAAATAGACCACATTTATCACTATCCGTAATGAATGTGTTTTCTCGCAATAAGCAAGAGATGACTTAGAGATTAAATTAATTTCTTTGAATTATTATTTAATTTATTGTAATTAAATAATTGAAATTCGAAGTAAAAATTAAATTAATTAGTCAACATAGTTTTGTTCAACAAGATAATTAAATTTGGTTAATGACTATTCTTGGCTTCGACACCACTCAATATCAAACTAATCTTCATCGGTGCTTTTTCTGGTTCATCATCCTCTTTGATGGCAGAAAACACGGATCATTTTGGATAGTCCCTGACCATATGCAGACATTCACAAAAGAAGAATTTCACTAGCCCTTCTTCTTCTCCCACGGCTTGTTGAGCTTAGCTTTGTGAACAGTTTGGGTCTTACCATTGTTATTCTTTGTCGGTTTGTCTTTGTCTCCCCCACCATTTCCCTTTGGTTTGAGTTTGGGCTTGGAAGACTCAGATTTTTCTGACTTCTTAGCACCTAGCTTAAGAAGTGACGATCATGGCTTTGGTAAGTTACTTGACCTCACAACGTTTTGATTCATACTTAACCAATAGCTTCAACCCATCCATGAAAAAGAAGAATGTCTCCTTCTCACTTAGATCAGTGATTTGGAACATCAATTTAGTGAACTCCTTCACATACTCCCTAATTGTGCCTTGTTGTGAGAAATGACACAACTTAGCCTGAGCCTCCTTGTAAAACTACTCCTTGAACTCTTTCTAAAACTCCTCCCAAGTCCCAATTCTGGTCGCATTTCTTTTTTCATTTGTGTACCTATAACGCCACCATAAAAGAGCAACATCAGTAAAATACATATAAGCATTATTTACCTTAGCATTATTGTCCTTGATGCCTATGAGATGAAAGAATTGCTTCATTTTCCACAAGTTGTCCACATCTCTCGCGAACCTTACCCTTTTAAACTTTTCTAGTTTGGGGACATCAATCTTATGGCTCAATGTCGCACCTAACACCCCTTCACCTACAAGAAGTTGTTCGACAGAATTGTTATTCTAGAAAATAGATTTAGTACTTAGAGAACAAACTCTCCCTATTTTCGGGAAGAGTAACAATATCTTAGAGTTGTATATCTAGCCTTACCGGTGCCATCTATTTATAGGGCAATGAAGTAAAACCTTTGTTGAATTGTAGAAGTTTATTTCAAATATAAAAATGAATTCCTAGTCAAGCTAGAAGTATAGGGGGCAGGAACCCTAATTAATTATACTAGGATTTGTCATCCCTTTCTTAAACATGAGGGGCTTTTGGGTTTCTCCTATATTGAGTCCAATTATAATTACTTATTGGACTTTTAACCCAATACTTTATAATTCGATCCAACCTGATAATTATTTTCTATTTCCCAAAATAAACATCTCAAATTAATCTCTCAATTAAATATTTTTCTCAACCCAATTCTAATTTCATTAAAATCATGGAGACTTTTCTGTAAAAGAATCTATGAGAAAATATATTTAATATTTCTACATTCAATAGGTCCACTATGACCAAATGATTTGTTCTCATTTTTTAACTTCATTTAATTCAAAAATCGAGAAAATCACATTCATTTCCAAATGTTTCTCATTTCTCTATTAATTCAGATCCATTTCCAAATGTTTCTCATTTCTCCATTTTCACCATTTTTATCCATTTCTGTTCATTTGATTCAACATGTAATTCATTTCTGGTTTCAACGAGCTAGCAGAGGAACTGTTTGGGCATATGTGATTAGGGCTCAAATGATTTATAATTAAGTTCCAACTTTTTGCCTATTAATTGTAAACTCATTTTGTACGAAGTCATTGCACTATAGTGTATCCAATGACATACCATTACTAAAGCAACTCGACCAGTGCTCGTCCAATGACCTTGTCATAAGTGTGTTACCCTCATAGGATATCCTTAATCTCTTTGGGATAAATTCATTCTCCCAATATGATCCTATTTTATCTCATGGTAACCATGACATCTTCTTTCATGAAAAGTCAATTACTATCAAATAGTAATCAAGTCATTCATCTCCAAGACGAACGACCTATGGTCACATTTACTTTTCATCAACCATGTAATGCCAATGAGAGGATATCATTTACCCATGTCTTAGGTTACGAATTCCACTGTTGTGAATGACGTTACATACTGCAGAAGTTGTATACCCAACGCACCAACTTTTGATTCTTTATCTATTTGAACACAGGCTTTTAATTACATCAATGTATATTTGTCACACACATACATAGTCCATCATCCACTCAGGATTTAGGTATGCCACACTATGAATGTCACAAGTGAATAAATCCATAAATAGATTTAGGATCTATTGTTCTTGGGTCCTGTCCAATGTATTGTCAATCTAGTCAATCACATTTATGTCTCTATCTTCTGGAAGTCATTCATTCTGATGCTCAAGACAAGGCATCTCCCCAATTGGACTTGATAGATAACATATTAGTCTTTCAATTGGTTTGCTCATTTTTTATTAGACTAAGGGCATGTTTAGGTTCGTCTACTAATATAAGCTATTTTTTTCGTATTACGATTTGATCACGTAATACCGCTTAGTATTAGTTTAAACATTAGATAACCAGTGAGCTAATATTTGCTTCTATTTTACTTTGCATGCAAAAATCACATGAGGACAATTATACAAAGTATATTAACGTAATCCATGAATTGTTTTATTAACCAATCTATTAAAAAAATTACAAGTTTACAAACGAATAAACTACACTCAAGGTACCAAATCCAACATATCCAACTGTACAATTTTTTTTGAAACAACCAACTGTACAAATTGAGTTACATCAATGGTTGACATTAGTGTCTATCTACAATATGAGAGTCCTAAGGAATTTAAACTCTATACATTCTCATCCTTTAGGATTTAAAATAATTATCCTGGTAAAAATACAAGTTACTAGAGTGTTTACATTTTAATTAGGATCCAAATAGACGGGCATTGAGTCTCTTCCCAGTAAATGGACGGTCCTGTCAGGTTGAATGACCCCCAATGAACAAGATAGATCATCAAAGTGTGCCTTGATTGTGAGCTCCTTTACACGGCTAGTACATGCCACTAGGAGCCACCTACACAAATACAAAAATCCATTACTATCGTAATCTCGCAATGGTGCGAGTCAGTGATCCTCAGGGTGAGCTAGGCTTCAAGATCAAAATAAACCTATGCGCAAGAAACAATAGCTCGTTAAGTATAAAGCTTAGTAAGCCTCATGGAATATTATCTAGCTACTCTTGTTAATGAAACATGAATTAAGATCAATTTTTATGATTAAGATATATTAAATCAACTTAATATTTTCAACGTTAAGTGATAAATACGTATTTTATTAATAATTCTTTCTTGAAAATTTTAAATCAAATAAATATTTATGAATGAAAATTTTCAACTAATAATGCTAAAGAGTCAAAAGGTCTTAGTAACAAATTTAAAAAATTGATTAAAGCCCTTTGAAATTTGGAAATTATTAAAATCATAAAATTTAAAAACAAATTTATTAAAAAATGTTATAAAATTATAAAATTTTATTTAAAAAATTACCAACCCAATAAAAGAGCAGGGTCAAATTTATTTTTAAAATCTTATAACCATTAGATTTTAATAGGTCGGTATTGTTATTTTTAATAAAAATTTATAAATTTTAAAATAATTTTAAATTTTAAAAGGGTTTAATAGATTCTTTTAACCTTATTAGTTTAAAAATAATAATTTACTCCCAATAAATTAATAGAGGTCAAATTGAATAAATGTGTAAAAGGTTATTATTCTACCTTATATATAAACATACTTTATAATCACTCTCTCTTGCAATTTGGTTTATTTAACAATTAAGTAAGGCTCAATTTAATCAAATCATTTTTAGTTTTATTACAATTTATCTCTTTCCTATAAACCTTTCACTTTCTAATTGATTTATTACCATTTAAAAATAATTTAGAGAATAAAAATAATCAATAAATTATTTTCAATCAAATATAAAAAATAAAACATTTTCATATCAATCAAATCATCCTTTACTCTTTTTTTTTTGAAATATTGTTAAGTTATTAATTAACATAAAAAGATCATAAAAATATTATGTCAAAGTTTAAAAATTGCTAAACCCTAACTTATAAATTATTATGCTTTAATTTCTTAATCATATTATTAATAAAATATTAAAAATAAGAAATAAATTAAAATATACAACCAACTTTTGCATAGATAGATAAATCTATTTACACCGTGTACAAATCAAAGGTTATTTGGATACAATAAAGGTATGTTTTGAGGATGATTGAATATTCTCACCATGTCTTATGTTCAAAAATCCTACTATACAAGTGGCTGAGAAATTAGGTAAATGTCACTATTCTCATCTCTCCATTATCTAACCTAATTTCTTCCCACCAATTGCTGTTTTCAAAACCCACCCTCTTTATTATATATAAATATATTACTATAAAAGCAGCTTTGGATCATCTATACAGGTAAATAGGTATACTATTTGTCTAATGCTTCCTTCAATAAAAAATATTTGTATTATATTCCACTATTGTAGTCTATATTATCCAAACTATTCATTTCATTAATGACTTACGTATTCATCATATATATAAAATTGAAAATACAAATAGAAATCTACAAATATTCATCACCAAATTCAACATAAACAATTCTTGAAGAATTTGTTTCATGATCTGATGATATCTATGAGCCATATCAAGTGCTTAACGGGACTGATTCTTTTGACATACATTAGATGGATGAAGATGAGAAACATTATTAGCTTGTAAATAGCAGCAAGCCATCAAGATTTCCTTTGCCAAATCAACTTCATATTGACATGATTAATTAACCAATAATCAACAACTTAGGGCCAATTCTGTATCATAAACATACACAGACACTGCATATGCAGCTATTAGATGCTATACTTGATAATGTTTGATACAATACGATCGCACGACACAAACATAACATAGAAAGAACAACTACAAAAGCAATACGAAACACGACACTGACACGAAAGCTAAATATATTGAGAGAAAAACTACACAAGTCATTAGTCTCTCCAGACTGCAGAGGATAAAGTCTTAAGCCTATTGTGAAGCCATGACCAAGTTGGTCACTAAAAGAAAGAATAATTTAAGAAAAGAAGTCATATACATTTGGAGGTGCAGGAAGCCTAACAAACTAAAGAAGACAGCAGAACTGACACCCTAATTATTAGAGTGGTTCTTTTGTTGGTGTACCTGGATCACGTGGATATTTTCTTGGTGTGGGGCGATTTTTTAAGCAAATGATAGCAGTTCTCTGTCCATGTGGGCTGTGTGATTCCACTACATGAAATTGGCCAAGAAACATAGAAAAGGTTAACATCACTTCATAAAGGCATGCTATAAATGCAAGGTTTGTTTTGAAAATTGAACTAAATAATTAAATGAATGAAAAGAGAAAATGATTATAAAGTTAAATAGATCTTATTATCTAAACAAAAATGAAAGATCTTATTAAAAGGACATCCAAAATGAGAAATGTCATTTTGGGAACCAGGAAAAAGGAATAGGAATTACAAAGATAACATTTCTGTCATGGGGAAATCCAAATTTTGCAAACAATGACCAAACCTTTCTACCCTTTCTTTATAAGAATAGCTTTTATACTTCACTTAACTTTCTAGAACTATGGAAAAGCCTGATCTTTGTGTCCAAGGCCAATCTGTAAAATTCAATTGGAAATTTAGCTGACCATTTGGTGCTTGCTATTACATTCACTAGGCATGTGCATGTGTAGACATGCATGTAAGTCTGCCTATGCATATGTACAATTTGATCTCACCAGACAGTCCTTACAAAGCCCAAATCCCTTCACTCTTCCAGCACAGTAATCTGTATCATTTTCGTTTTAACATAAATAACCATCCTCACAGGTCCCTCAGATCCAATCTGCTTACTCCTCCGGAAACCTTTGATACGGATGCCTAAAATTTTGCATCTCCTAAAATTGAATTAACTTCATAGAAATATGAAGTTAGCCACCTATGTGCACATTAGATGATCACCCACAATAGTATCATTTTCTTCAAAGTCTCACCAAGGTTTCTTCATATTTTACAAAAGGAAAAGTAAACAACAAAAAGAAATGGGTTTTATTGCCTTTTTACTTGAATCACAATAGCGAGGTCCATTACTCTATTTATCAATCAGAGATAAAGATCTTGACCTGAATGTAAGGAATGACTTGGGTCCTGCAATAGATCTAGTAAAAGCGCAAAATGTACATGGATTTTGCATTGAAAGAGAGTAATGAAACCAGAAGTATTAACTTACTTTGCTTACTGACGAAAACAATGAGGCTCGACGGACTATGCAAAGCAATAATGCCATAGCTACAGGCAATTGAGCTGCTTATTTTCATCAAATATGCACTACATGCTACCTATGTTACTCAGACTCTTCATTTTCCTTAAGACAAATAATCATCCTCATAGGTCCCTCAGATCCCCTCTGCTTACTCCTTCAAAATCTTTCGATACAAATGCCCAAAATTTTACATCTCCTAAAAATGAATAAACTTCATTGAAGTATGAAGTTAACCACACATGTTCACATCCGATTACCACCGAAAACAGAATCATTTTCTTCAGTCTTGGCAAGGTTTCACCATATTTTATACAAGGAAAAGTAGACAACAAAAAGAAATGGGGTTTATTACTTTTTATTTGAATAACAATAACAATAGCAGGGCCCATCACTCTATTTATCCATCAGAGATAAAGATCTAGACCAGAACACAATGAATGACTTTGTCCTGCACTAATCTAGTAAAAGTGCATGATGTGCATGTATTTTAAATTGGAAGAGAGTAATGAACCCAGAAGTATTTAACTTACTTTACTTGCTGGTGAAACCTATGGGGGTCAATGGAACCATGCAAGGCAATGATGCAATAGTTATAAGACAAACAACGACCTGCTTACTTTTATCTATTATGCATAACATGCCACCTGTTACTCAAACTCTTCATTTTCCTTAACATATTTGGATATGGCAGTTTACAAGTATGATCATCCAAGTATATGAAAAAACTTTAAAACATTAATTCTCTGTGGCGGACACATATCATATCCTACACGCTCACAAGCTGAAATAACATAGTATACCACTGACAAAGCTAAAACTGAAATGTGACATTTTTTTTGGGGTAGGATATATGATAAAAGATACCTGAGCAGAGTTGCAATACCGAAGCACCCATCAATTTGGTTGCTCTCTCTGCACTTTTAACTTCATCCTGTTACATTTCAGAAAATACAAAAGACAAATTAATAACCAGAGACATATAATTAAGAGAAATTTCAATATACAAGACAACGACAGGTTCGTTAAAAATGAATTTCCTTCACAAAATTTTACTTCTAGTTGACTGGAGAAATGATCATGTACAAGGTTTTAGAGAAAGAATCACCAAGCCAACATGGGATAAGTATATAAGATAAAAGATAAACTGGCGCCTAAAAACAGCTCATAATGAAATGTTAGAACTTTAAAATTTGGGTCAAATCAGAAAATGGATGAAAATTGTTTGGGATTTCTATAAAAGCAATGCGTACCTATTTCTTATCCTAACAACCAAAATAGTATCTAAAGTAAGGGTTTAATGCTGAGAACAATTACTCCATCGTCTAAGTCATTTCCAAGGTGAAATCTAAATACATACTTGAGGATTATGACCTTTTGCAGCTACAAACAAGCCACCAACACGAACAAGAGGAAGGCAGTATTCAGCTGAAAAACAAAAGAAACCAAAAGAACCCGTATAAGCAGTACTAGAGCTTGCAGTCTAGGATAAACAAAAATAATTTCAATATAAGAAGTTAGCATATGATAATCACCCAAAACTTTCATCTCTGCAACTGCCCTGGCCACTGCAACATCAAATCTCTCCCTAAAGTTGGAATCCTGCCCCAATTTCTGTCCTATAACAATGGTTGAACTATGCATATTAGCCATGCTTAGTGCACTCAAATAATTACAAAACCCATATAAGGAGTGTTGAGCAATGCGCTGAAACAATTACGGCATGCATATTACCCATGCTTAGTGCCCCAAATGCATAAAGCTGAGTAATGCACTCAAATTCAAGCCCTTTTACAATGATCTTCAATCTCAAATCATTACTGAACCCATAGAAGGAATACAGAAACAATACCTCTGCTCTTTCTCTCACAACCTGAACATTGGACAAACCGATAAGACTCACTGCATGTTCCAAGAAAAGACATCGCTTGTTCATAGATTCAACCAATGTTACTTCCCAACCTACATATTTTAGCGTAATATTTATATACAAAAAAAAAATGGAATCAACATGCAAATTTACTAAATATTAGAAACGAATTCAAAGACTAAAATACGTGAACATGTAAAGTGAAGTAAGAAGTCAACCTGGACAAGCAACAGCTAAAACCAAGCCAGGAAGCCCCGCACCACTTCCAACATCAACAATCCTAAGGTTGTCAAATGAATTGTTACAGCTTGAGATATAAGAGTTTTGTATAGGAGGGATAATTGCTAGGGAATCTTCAATGTGCCTTTCCATTACTTCATTAACTTCATTGACAGCGGTGAGATTCATCTTCTGCAAAGAAATAACAAACACCCATCAAAGGAAAAAGAAACACACAAATTTCAAAGTTTCGACAGTTTTTTCATACTATTACCTGGTTCCATTGAAGTAAAGCGTCTACGTAGAGATGAATCTGGTCCTTTTGGCGGGAGTTTAAGGTTTCAAAATAGGAAGAGCTGCGTGTTACGCAGGTAGTGGTGGTGGTTAGAGATTTAAAGTTGAGTCTTTGAGGAGGAAGTGAGGTTTTAGGTATGGAAAATGGAAGGTGTTTGACGAAAGTTCCCAGAGACATAGATGATGGGAAGTTAACGTTGAGGATTTTGCAACGATAAAACATCTTTTAGCGCTCGCTCGTCCCCTTCAGAACAGTCTACATTCACTATCTAGGACTCGCCTTTGGCTTTGTAAGCACTAAGCAAGAATTTATCCCACCTGGAAATGACTGGATTTTTTAATAAATTGATACTTTTTCTGGACAATTTTTTTTTTGGCATAACTCAGATATTATTCTTTTTTCTTATTTTTTTACTTATGGTAATTAAATTATTTTTTTAAGCTGATACTTCTTTTATTTAATGCATTAATCAAACTATTAAATCTATTTAAAAAAATTTAGTCCACAAATTAATATTTAAATAATATTTTTTTCTCAAATGGGTATATAAACTTTCTTTTTATTACAAATGAGTAATTAAATTTTTTTATGACATTTCTCTTACAGGTAATTTTTATACACCTCACTTCACTAGAGACCTTGTTAAATGGTCATATCTCATTCACCACGTGTAAGACTCATCGACTTGTCACCAAGTAGACTATAAAAACTTGATAAGATGACAAATGACTTAAGAAATATCTATCAACATAAGCATCAAAATTTTTTTATGATTTATCTCTTGAACACTACGAAGAAAACACTTATTTGGGAGTATATATATATATACATATGGCTCCCCTCGCTAGAAGAAGGGGATTCTCACTTCACCATTAGAGTCTAAGCACTTCCTTTTGTCCTTTTGTGAACCTTTCATCATTAACCAAATTTCATCTCTCCCCTCCTTTGCCCTACTCATTACATCAACAGCTTGGTTAATAACTCAACAATTAGTTTAGTAGTATGGGGTAGAACAGTTCTTGGTTACTTGTACTACGAGGATGTGGCAGTGGCATAAGCCCAAATTAGACCTGAAACAAGAAGCAGGAGACATAGATCCGAACTTGATTGCTTGGATTCAAGCCACCGCTGTTCTTACCAGCAATCTAGACGACCATTAGGGGGAAATAAATAAAAAGACGTGTAGATTTTGACAAGGCATTAAAATAGTTTCTGGCATTGAATTAAAGCAATTGATTGAAAAAAAAACTATATTCAACCACCAATAAATAACCCCAGCTGCTTGTCGAGACATTATAATGGGTGTCTTAATAAAATTGATGCAAAATTGATGCCTGCATTCATTCATTGATTTAAATCGTCAATGTAGTTCAATTTCTTTAAAAGGTGTTGGAGTCAATAATGTGGTTGAGTGGTTGAAGGTATTGGCTCAGTGATAATTCACTGTGTAGTTGCAAAGATTGCATTTGTACCTTGAGAATTCACTGTTTCGAAGGTGAAGTATATCTCATGGTTTTGTACCTTGAGAAAGGGAACCTCAGGTTGTAGTCACAATTCAATCTTATTGTGCTTTTGCCCGTGGTTGGTGCTGTATGTTACCTCATCTTTACTAACAAGTCATAGCTTAATATAAACGGATGCATTTGGAATATATGAACTGGATTTGAAAATAAGTTCACTGAATCTCCAATTGAACTTTTTATTTGTCTTCACCTAATTCAGCCTAATGAAATGAAGGGCAGATTGTACAAGCTGATAAACTTCCAAAGATTACCTCACAATGAAAGCCTATTTCCAGACTTTGACTTCTAATTTCACTTCCTTTTCATTAATCAAATTGAGAGAGCTGAAGCAAACTCTTTGTAGAAATCATCATCAGATTCACTAGAAGGTTGTTCTAGACATCTTCGATGATATGAATTGTGAACGAAAATTTATTAAGGGGGTTCCTCCTAGGGGGTGTTAGTGGTGGCAATGATCCTGGACTGTGTATCCCATTTGTATGCCGCAGTTTCTTGTAATGTCTGCACGTACTCGATCAACCATCTCGAGAAAATCTTTAACAATAACAAAGAGTTGAAGCGGATTCGCTCCTCTCACTTTGGAAGATCCCGCTTGGTAATATTCTGTTGTCTTCTTCACGAGTTCCATGACCCTTACTTGTTCCTCTTGGACTACCTTCAGGTCATCCTCACATTTCTCTAAGAACCCTTCCATTTCCATTACAAAATCAGTTTCTTCACTGTTACCACAGAATGCTAGAAGTTGCTTGCTTTCTGCAACACGGCTTGTCAGGTTGGAGCACAGATTGATGAAACTCTCGTATTCTATGGTAGTTGCTGTCTTTACATTGGAAAATTCGGACCCTAAGGCTGCTAGTGCTGGTAAACCTAGCATCAAATATTCTCGGTCTTCCTCTTCTGGCATCAGCTTTTCAGAATTCACTTCACCATTAGTGCAGAAAATCCTGTTGGTCCCACGTCGCCTACCCTCGGACCGAGCAATTTGTTCGACCACAAAGTGTAGAAGCGTTGTCTTTCCATAGGTGCTTTTGACATCACAGAGTTTTTGAAGGGCGCTAAGGTTGAAACCCAGTGCATTTCCTCTTGCTGTTCCTGCATTCATCTTGTTACCGGCTTTCAAGATAGCCTCCAGGAGATTTAAGAATAGTCCTCTGTTTCTTAGCTCCTTGCAGGCCAACTCAAGTGTTTGTAGGGATTCCTTGAGTTTCAGAAATTCCAATTCATAATTTGATCTGAAAAGCATCACGTTGATACGTATAAAAGTTGAAGGAACAGCTTTCAGGACATGATAAAGAAATGATTCAGCATCTGGAAGTCCCATAGGGTTGCCACTGAAATGGAGGATTTTAGCTTCTTCTTCTCGGGTTGGAGCAATCTTGGTTAGTTTCTCCAGGGTCTCAGCACTCAGTCCCTGACCTTCACGGAGGGCACCAATAATTTCCGTACGAGATATCCCAAGAGATTTCAACACTATTGCACTGTTCTGCGACTTCCGAGGCTCAAGAATGAAAACCTGAGCTTCTGGGGTGTTGCCAGAACTACCTGGAGTAGACGATATGTTATTACTGTCTGGCGATTTGTGGTTGGCAGTAGTGTATCCGAACAAAGTTTCTATTATCTCATCATCAAATCTGAACGTAGAATAACAGTCAGTAAGAAGACAATGAATGAATAAGCATGCATATGTTTTAAGACTATATAGTTAGTCACCTTAGAGATCCATCTTTGATCTGATTCCAAACCATGGAATGGTCAGAATCAGCTATAACCTTATCCCAGTGCAGAGGCCGCAGCTTCAACTGGCCAAAGCCAGCCCCTCTCCGCCTCTCCGGCGATGTGCTTGGCCTATTCCTGCTCGCCGTGCCTCTTGGTGCTGCTGGGGGTTTTAGTAATGGAGCAGAGAGGTCTGCTGCTGGCGGTGCAGGTGGCATTATCGATGGAGGGGGAGGATTTGGAGTTGTCTGCTTCATTGAAACCATTGCAGGCGATAGTTCTGATGGTGGTGGTGTTGAAACCGGAGGCAGAATCACAGAAGATGGCTCATCGAAGAACTCAAAATCCTCTCTAGATTCTGAGTCTTTTGATCTTTCAACTGTAGTATCCATCGTTTTTTCATCTTCGTCTTCTTCGTAGGCATAGCTAGGATTAAACATGACCTTTGGGAATTCATTCTTTAGTCGTCGATTATCAAGTTTTGTCATACAAAGAACTTCTCTACCGTTTTCTTCAACCGCCAATCCTTTCGCTTTTCCACCATACTTCTTGAACTCATCCGGAATCACCACAGCTTCTCGACGAAAGCTTGATTCATACTTACCCCTCGGCCACCATCGCCCTCTTCTAATCCTTCTGAAAAAGAAGAAGAAGAAGAATACAATGAAAGCAATAACTAGAGTAGTTGCAGCAGTTGCAACAATGGCCTTCACAACTTTCGCTTTTGAAGATGCTGATGATAGTAGAGCCTGCGGCATTTCCATGGGAGAAGGTGAAGGTTCAGAGAAAGCAATAGCATAAGCGGAGGAAAACAAGAAGAAGAATAGAGTACATGGCCATGCCTGAACCATGATATCTCGAGGGAAAACTATAGATAGAGCTGCTAAAGTAGTAGTAAGGAAGTGAACTTTTCTTTTCTGGCAATGTGATGCGAGTAATTCCAGTCCTGCTAACTGGTATTCTTTTGCTTACAATTTAAATGAAGGTAGTTGCTTGCTTGACGATTTATTTTTACTCTCCATTGTCTCTTCCTTCTAAATGCTTACGATCCCCCCCCCCCCGGCTCCTTTTCAAAATTGCAGTTTGTTCCTTAAAAGTATGGGTAAACTACAAAAATGCTTCCCCAACTTTTAGAAGTTGTCATTTTGTACACCAAATTTTTTTCTCATTTTAAGCATGCCTATTACCATTTGATTTCACCTCTCCAAAAAATTTTCTTAATAAAATAAAAAGGTTTTTCTTCTTCTCAAACAAAAATGTCCTTTCCAACTTGCTGCCATCGTTGTCTACTTTGGCAACTAGGCACTAAGGGTGAGCAAAACTCGATTCGACTCGAAAAAATCGAAAAAAAATTTGAATTTCGAGTTAAACGAATCGAGTTATTCGAATCAACTAGAATTTTTTTTTTCAAATTTCGAGTTCGAATCGAGTTGAATTTTCGAATTCGAATAACTCGAATAATTCGAATAATTCGAATATCAAACTATAATATTTTACATTTTTACCCCAAACTCTCAAACTTTTTTACTTTTCCCTCAAAACTTTTACTCCTTCCCACTTTCCCCCAAAAACTTTTACTCCCCTCCCCTCCCCTCCCAACCCCCCAATCTACCCAAAATTCATTTCTCACCAAAATTTTACTCTCCCATTTATTTTTTCTCAAAATTTTACTCCCAAAACCCTCAAAACCTTTTATTTTCCCCAAAATTTTACTCCTCCCACTTTTCCCTAAAACTTTTATTCCTTTCCATCTCACCTCCCATCTATCCCAAACCCTCCCCTCCAATTTTTTTAATATTTTCCTCCAAAATTTTACTCCCCTATTTACTTTCCTCAAACTTTTATTCCCCAAAACTTTTATTTTTCTCCTAAACTTTTACTTCTCACCTTTTACTCTCAAATAAAAATAAAAATATCCAAAAAATCACTAAACATAAATAGTAATAATTTTATTTATATCTACTATTTATATTATTAAATTAAATTTCACATTTTATATTTTTATATTATTGAATTGTTTAGTCATATTGAATATTTATATTAAAATTGAATTATTAATTATGCCATAAAATATTCGTGTTAAAATTTTATATTGGTATCGATTTCACATTTTATTTTTAAAATAACTTTTATTAAAAATCATATTTTTACATTTAATATATTTTTAATTCTAAAATACATAGTGACAAGAATCAAGATAATTGAAACAACTAAGCAAGCAAAGAAGCTAACCAATATATAAAAAAATTAATAAATAAATTATGAAGTGATGAAAGTTAATAAAAAATTTGATTAAGGTGAACAAATTTTATTACGATGGGTGACAATGGTTATAAGGACCCAAAATTATTTTTTAAAATTTAACTTGAACAAATATATTCGATTCGATTCGATTCGAATTTCATCTCACGACTCGATTCGAGAAAACTTCAAATAAAGTTAGGATGATAAAATGAGATTCGAAAACTCGATTAACTCGAAAATTTTCGATTCGATTCGATCGAATGCTCACCCCTACTAGGCACACCAAAACTCTCCTCACTTCTTGTCTTAAATCTCATGTTAGTTTTGTGTGAATAGGCCATAAACTCTTCAAATCTCACCTTGAAATTAGGAGGTAATGTTTTTCGATCTCCTTCTCCTACCGTTCAATTGCCACAGTTCCAAAGTATATTGTCCTTCTCGGTCTTGGCATTGAACCCACCATATGGATTTGGAAGAAAACTATTGGAGGCTCCAATTCTATTAGATGAGTCTCCTTTTAATGGTTTCTTTACTTTTTATAATTTTTCTCCTTTGATTTTTCCTCTTCTTTCTACTCTTTTCTGGCTTATTCTATTCTCTTTTTTCTTTCAACCTATTTTTATTTTAATTGATTAACAGGGATTTGGGTTGGAGAGGCTTTGGGTATGGTTGTTGAAAAGGAAAAAAATGGTGTTTATGGTGGTGGTTATGAGATTTTGATAGTGGAGGAGAGATCGTAATGATATGAATGGTATGATGAGGAATGGTGGTGATGGTGGTATGTGTTGGGAAAAATTCGGTTAAAAAACGGTTTTCTTGTATAGAGAAAAAAATAAAAATTTGAAAATTAAGTCGGTTTGTGATATTTATAGCATTAAACTCTTCCAAAAAAGTACATGTACTTTGTGCGAGATAGATTCTTGACATTCTCGACTTTCAACTAAACGATCTTCTCCGCTATTATCGTACCACAAATCACTTCGAGTGTGGGCTCGAACAATTACGAATCAAAAACAGAATCAAAATTAATTTTCTTACTTTTAGTAGGGAAGTAAATATCTCTCTCTTATAAAAACTAGTAGAATTGTTATTATTAGAAAATAGAATTTATACTTAAAAAAATAAATTTACACTATTTTATGGCATAATAATAATATCTCAAAGTTGTGTTTTATTTGTCTTGTTAGCCTTACTAGCGTCATCTATTTATATAGAGAGATAAAAGAACCCTAATTGAATTAGCAGATGATAAGTGGTAAAAATAACATGTTTTAATCTCATTCTTAATGTGTTTTTGGATGATTATTCGATATAAAATGGTGAATTTTATGCTCCTAGTCCTTTAAAATCATGTTTTTATACTTACGAGAGCATTTGGGAGCAAAAAAAAGTGAAAAACGAGAGAAATTTAGAAAATCGGAGCAAGTTTCAAGAGCCACACGGATTGGGCCATTTCACACAGGCTAGACACATGGTTGTGTGAGCCACATGGGCTGTCACATTGCCATGTGCAAGACCGTGTCGATTTCACGAATCGCGCCCCAAACATGTGGGAAAATGTTTTTTTTTAGGTTATTCGGGCATTTTAAGACCTATATATGACAAAAATAAGAAGAGATGAGTAAGTCATCATAGAATGCTCAAGAAAACAATTCGAAAAATACCATTAAAGTTGAATCTGAAACAAATTTCATCAAGATTGAATATCTTCTTTTGATTTCTTTGAAGTATATTATGAGTTTCTTTATTTCTCGTGGTTATATTGTCTTTAAGATGTTTTTATTTGCGATTATGAACTAATTTTCTAAATACCTAGGGGAGATGAACCTTATGATGAATTCTGTCTTTTGATTTCTATTTTACACAATAAATACTTGAATCTTATTCTCAATTATGTGTGCTTAATTATTGGTTTAATATTTCCAAACTATTAATCCATGTTTGATGTGCTTAAATCAGAAGAGGAAAAGTCTCTATTTAAGAGTAGATTTAGCATAATTGAGTGAAGTTGCATGCAATCCTATAAATAGGACGACATAAATCTACCAGATTAGAGTCAAATCTAACAAGTAGATCCATAGATCGAGTTAATACGATAATAAAGGTTTTAATTAGAAAGAGATTTCAATTAATTAACCTAGAGTCAACTACTCTTACTCTCAAAAAAGATATTAGCATAATTTAAGGATTTCTACGAATCAAGATACTAAGTGAAGAAGTTGTTTAATTCAGTTTGATAATGACAGATGAAATCTATGTGGATTCTTTCCTAGGTATTGTTTCGCTTCTCTGTTGTTAATCGTTTGTTTTCCTAATTCGTTCTTTGTTGTGTTCTTTAGCTAATTAATTTAGTTAATTTTAGTTTTTAATCAATCACCCCAATTTATCGGTTAAATCATAGAAAGACGATAATTACTAGTACCTTTGATCCTCATGGGAACGATATCTTTGCTCACCATAACTATACTATTAATTGATAGGTGCACTTGCCTTTTTCGTATTTTTAGTTGTTTTACTATTGCATTAGTAGAATAAAAATAATATTTATTTAATAGAAAAATCAATCCCCTAGTTAAATTATGAGAGAATTTAACTAGGGTTAGCCGCCTCTTATACATATTATGAGAGCTTTAGGGTCTCTCTTGTATTGGGTCCAATTATACGTTCTTCCTAAACTTTTAACCCAATATTTTATAATTTAATCCAACGTGATGCATGTTTTTCTATTTTCAAAAATATTATTAAATTAAATAAATAAATAAATAAATTTTCCAATTAAATAACTTTCTCAACTCAATTCTAATTTTGTTAAAGTCATGACGATTTTACCGTAAAAGAATCTATGAGAAAATATATTTAATTTCTATATTCAATAAATTCACAATGACAAATTAATTTAATTCTATTTTCGAACTTCAATTATTTACTTAAATAATAATTCGAAAAACTTAAACTAATTCTCAGGTCATTTCCATACTTAGTAAGAAACCATATTTTTTTCAAATGTAATTCATTTCTCTAATTTTATCATTTCTATTCAGTTTTGTTCATTTTATTCTAAATGCAATTCATTTCTGATTTCAACGAGCTAGCAGAGGGACTGAATTGACATATGTGATTAGGGCTCAAATGGTTTATAATTAAGTTCCAACTTTTTACCTACTAATCATAAACTAATTTAATGACGAAGTCATTCCACTATAGTATCATGATTGAGCTTTCTATAATTACATATCATTACGAAAGCTACTCGATCAATGCTCGTTCAATGACCTTGTCATAAATGTGTTACCCTCACAGGTCATCCTTAATCTCTTTAGGATAAATCCGTTCTCCAATATGATCTTATTTTATCTCATGATAACCATTACATTTTCTTTCATGAAAAGTAAATTACTATCAACTAGTAATTTTGTCATTTATCACAAAGACAAATGACCCGTGGCTACGTTTACTTTTCATCTATCGTGTAATGTCAATGAGAGGACATCATTTACTCATTTATTGGGCTATGAATTCCACTATTTTGAATGATTTTACATACTGTAGAAGTCGTATACCCAACACACCAACTTTCGGTTCCTTATCTATTTGAACTCGTACTTTTATTTACATCAAAGTATACGAGTCACACATACATAATCCATCATCCACTCAGGATTAAGGTATGTCACACTATGAACGTCATAAGTGAATAAATCGATAAATAAATTCAGAATCTATTCTACTTGGGTCATATCTGATATACTGTCAACCTAGTCAATCACATCTACGTTTCTATCTTCTAAGAGTCATCCTAACATTGTTTATGCATCTTTCATGACTCTTGCATTTGAAGCAATATGCTACTAAAATTCTAAATGTAAAAATAAACATATTGGCATGTAGATAAATACTTAGGATGAAGTTTGTATTTATAACTTCGATTTGTATTTGTATTTTTATTTGAGCTTTCTCCCTTATATATTTAATATAAATGTGTTCATGATTCGTACTTTGAGCTTAAATGAGTTTAGATTTTGTATTATACTAAATTGAAACTTGTTGTTATGATGTGGAAGTGTTTGGACATGATTTTGAATGTCTTTTGGGCTTTCTGAGCCCACTAAGACCATCACTTTATCCCAAAGGCTTCCAATCACCCGTATACAATTTCTAAATGAGCTGAAATTATTTTTAAAACATGGGTTTATTTTTCTAACCCCTCAAACATTTTCTAAATGTTGAAGTCATTTATAAAAGTTGACTTTAATACGATTTAAAGAATTTATTTTATTTTCTTAAGGTTTTTTTCCCAGTATTTTGAAGGGTTTTGTTTTGCGTACATTCTAGTAACATTTTCTATCCGTATCGATTATCGAGACGGAAAACAGGTATTACAGATTGCCTCAACGATCTTTCTTTCTTTTGTGACTAACTCCTATTTTCATCCCCAATAGTATTCAATACAACACATATTAAATCTTAAATAACTAGAAAATCATAAAATATTGCTAAAAGCTAAGAAAAATGCAAACAATGCAGGCTATCATATTTTAACCTTCAAACTTCTTTTTAAATAGAATTGGTAACAAAACTTGAAAACCATTAATTGAGTTGGTGCGTTTTGGTTACATGATTGATGTCATTAACTCTTTTACTAACATCCAATAAAATAGCACCATGTGTCTTCAAAATTAAAAGAAAATGTATTTAATATAATTTTTGAATTTCAAAATAATAATAATAATATAAAAACTAGATTTCCTATTTAATGTGCATAATGAATCTAAGCAAATGAATGTCTAAATTCAAATGAATTTAAATGTCCATTTATTTAAATTAATTCTAGATGTGTATTTTTGTAATTATAAAAAATATTAATTTTTATTTCATGTACATAATAAATCTAGACAAATAGATGTCCAGAGTTAGATGAATTGGATATTTGTAATTTGTCTGAGTTAACATGAATTTTAGTAACTTTATTTTTAAAAAATTAAAAATAACATTAATTTTTTATTTCATATGCATGATGAATCTTAGTAAATGAAGGTCTAAATTCAGATGAACCTGGATGTCCATTAGTCTAAACTCATTCTAGATGTGTAATTTTAATAATTTTTTAATTTTAAAAATACTAATATAAAAATCTAATATTTAAAAAAATCCGAATAATTTTAGAAATATTTTAAAATTTGTGCTTTATCCTCCAAAAATATGATAGATTTACCATTAGATAATAGATAAATGAATAACAACAAATGTGTTGTTCTGGACAAAATCCCATCTTGTCATCTTAAATGAAATCAGGACCCTCTAAAGAGGATCAACAATGAGTTCATTCTAGACAAAAAAAAAAAAATTCTGAACCAGATGAATTTGTATCTCTATTTGTTTAAGTTCATTCTAGACATACAATTTTAATAATTTTATATTTTAAAATTAAAATATATATATATATATAAAACTTGCCCTTTTATTTTACCTGCATAATGAACGAATATCCAAATTTAGAAGAATTTGGACGTCCATTGTCTAAATTCATTATTGACTGATATTTTTAGAAAACTTCCAGATAGCTTAAAGAAATTTTGGGAATATCGTGCTTTTACCTCCAAACTTTGGTACCAATTCTATTTAAAAAGAAAGAAAAGCTATGATAGATCTACTATTAGATTATAGACAAATTTGGAGATTCTTCATTCGAAGCAGGATCGATCGAAGAAAGAAAAGTCTAGAATGTAGCTTGGATTGTCCATCTAATGTTCGCCAGATGATAATATGATTTCCTTTTATATCCTAAGACTGACTGCAGCTCCATAGAGTCCTGTACCTCTGTTGGAGGCAAACCCAAAGTTGAATATGCATATTTGTGCACGAGCAACATGTTCAAGTATGTTACTACAACCTGCTCCAGCCTCAGAGTTGTATCGACTGCAGCAGGTTGGAATCGGAATGCTTTGGAAAAATCAGAAACCAGGGAAGTAACCTGAAAGATACATTGAATGGGGGTGTACAGCTTTTTTTGAAATACACGGGCGTTCCTAGATTTCTAGGTAGCTCAAAGGACGACCGCATGAGTAGTATATATAAATTGACTTTGCTCACACTTCCATTGTGTGGAACTGAGCCATTCCTGTAGACATGGGAGTTTACGTATGCGAAAACCTAGTGGACATCCAAATCACACCACTCTTGCCAAAGGACATGTTAGAAATAAATGATAGTGTTTCTTGTTCACTCTCACACATTGGGCAATCTGTGTTCACAACTATCGAGCGTCTTTGGAGTTCCACTGCAACTAGAAGGTTATTCGTACAATGCTTTCAGAGAAAAACTTAAAGGATAGCTGTTTAGGGGAGAAATCATCCGTACAGTTCGAAAGAAAAACAAAGAAAAATGTATACTAGGAGCATTAAAAATTGATAAGTGCAAAGTATGTGATTGCATTAGTTGGGACATTTTGTCGTCCATTTTTCACAAGATGGGCTTTACTGCCCAATGAAGGCAGCTAATTACGCAATGTTTGGAAAGGCTCTTAAAATACAATAGCTTGACTGACCGACATTTTTGTACATATACTAAACCGATCTTGAAAGTTTTATACAAGCAGGCAAACAGCTGGATTCACTTGAATGGGCCGCAAGAATAACCAGTGCAAAGACTTGTGGCACTGTTGTAAGGGAACAATGAGACGGGTCTACAAGCAGGCAGCTCAGGAATTTGTTTGTCCATGCTGAGAAACTCCACCACTTCTTCCATTTTAGGCCTACCCTTAGACTCATTTAACGTACAAAGCAGCCCAATGTCCAAAGCTCGAATGGCTTGCTCCAAGTTAACCAGTGACCCCATCCTCCCATCCACCACCTTCACCTTCTCATCCTTCACATGCATCCTCCACGCAAAATCTACCAAGTCCCTTTCCTCTTGCTCTACTTCAGGGTCTAACCTCCCCCGTCCCGAAACCACTTCCAACACAAAGATTCCAAATTCGAAAACATCAGTTGTCTGGCTAATTGCCGACTCAAACCTTCTAGAATCCGTTGCTGAAAGCACCATCCCGAAATCACCTAAAACAGCCCGGAAGCTTACATCAAGAAAAACGCTGCTTGTTTTCATGTTCTTGTGGGCGAGCTGCTTAGAATGAAGGAAGCTCAGTGCTTCTGCAACGTCGTTGATGACTTTGAAACGTCGTGTCCAGGGAAGAACCCCTGCGCCAAACAGCCATTTGTCGAGGCTTCCGTTGGCGTAAAAGTCGTACACAATCATCATTTCGCGGTTATCATTACACCACCCCCTTATGGGAACCAAATTCGGGTGACGAACTCGACTCATGGCACCGATTTCTTTGAGAAGCCGTCGTCTATCCAAGCCTTGCTGTGAGTTAAGAAACTGAGCAGACAGCCTTTTGATAGCCACTTGACAGCCATTCGAAAGCTTCCCTCTGTAATAAATACCTCTGGCATCGCTACCTAGCATTTCTGTCTCGCTAAAAGCCCGAGTTGCTGATGAGATCTCAGTAAACGTGAAGCGGCGGGGCTTGTTTGGAGGCCTGGGACGTTGCGTTTTCTCCGGAATCGCTGTAAGTTTTGAATTGTCATTTCTTCCCCTGCGACTACAGAAAATGAAACCGATCATGGTAGCCAAAGCTAGTACAGCCACGGCAATGAAAATAAAAAAACTGCTGGACGGTTCTTTATTAGATCTCTTTTGGGTAGTTTGACTTTGAGCGGCCTCAGATTTACGGAGGGTGATTTTGCTCTCACAGGTTTCCTCCGAAGGGAAACGAAGAAAAGCTTGGCTCGTTGCGCTGAAGTTCCAGGAGAGTACGTTATGAATTTGCGTCTTGTTGCCTGTAGATGCTGAGAATCCAATGAACATGTACTCATTCAGATGAGGAGAGAGATCCAGAGAACCAGAGAAGACAGGTTTTGAAGGGTGGCCATCTGATCCGAGGTGGATGTCCATCCATCTACGAGGACCATCATATGTAATCCAAGCTCGGTGAACTGAACCGTCATTAAGGAACACCCCAAAATCTGATGCATCAATAGCCTTGGTGGAAACAATGCTAGCAAGATTAATGCCAACATGATTGTCATTCGGATCTTCAAATTCCGGATTCTGACGCGTATCGAATTCAATACCTACGGCTTTGTAATCTTCCTGGCAAGCATCGTTGAGCATACCTAGCCATGGTCCAGGTCTTCCCACGGTGAACTCATCCGGGACTATGATAAATGTGAGACCGCTGCCACCATGACTAGGCCCATCCCCATCGACGCTTGCGTTAGAAGAATTGCTGAATTGAAAAGAAAAGGTGGTTTGAAAAGATGCCGGGGTGTGGGTGTATGGATCAAGCAGCCGGACCGGAGAGGAGTAAATGGCTCTCCCTGCTTGATGTCTCAGATCAAAAGCCTCAGATTCATCTGGAATTTGGATAACACTTTTTTCCATTGAAAACTTGGCACTCCCAAGAAGCTTCACATCTGATAGAACACTAGGATCATCAAGGCTGAAATGTGTGAAGGAGATATGCTTGGTCACGTTTATCACCGGTCCACTTGTTGCAGCTGATGAATTCACGAGAACCAAGAACCGTATCAAAGCTAGAAGATAAAATGACGATGACCACCAAACAAAATAGTGCCGAGAAAACCCAACAGCGAACCCAGATGAACAACAATCTCTTTTGGCCATTTTCTCTAGCAATTCGATGAAGATAAGTTTCTGCTATGGCGATATCCCAAACCAGAGAGTTATTGTTTTGTTTTTGGTTTGGTTTGGTTTGGGTGGGGGACTAAAAGATATGCTCCAAGCAAAGACATAGTTAAAACTTATACGGATGTGGCTATACAATCTCCTCTCGTAACAGTCAAGCATTTCATTACAAAACATGACAAAACACACTCAAACCCAAATACTTTTATTTAGTATTGGACCGATTATAGGGGTCATATCAATTTTACTAAGTTTTTCAGTAATTTCTTTTAACTCTTGTCTTATTTTAGCTAATCTCAATATCGATATTTTTTTTATAAACTGTCATTTCAAGTATTGCTCCCGTTGAACTTTTTATGATAGGATACGAATCAAATAATAAATATTCCTTTTTAGTTTAAGATAATTACAAATACCGTAAATAAGGATTATGTTGTCATGCCAAATTTCCAATCCACAAATCCGATAAGGGCCACATACAAACAGGACTGTCGAGTTTTATATTTGCATTATTTCATGGTGGGCCTAATGATGCTGTGATTGCAGGTTTTTCTGTCATCTTCCTTGGTCCCCCTTACTCTATTATTGCTCTATTTTTGTTAGAGACCACAAGTTAACTGCTGATTTACCAAATTCTAGTAACACTTGTTTAGAATCCTCACCAAAACAATCTTAATAATTATATATCGTGAATAACAATCTCATGAACCTTGGACGGACAGTCCAAATCAAAGCAAAGTTCATCAAACCTAGCTAAGCCTAGTCGACCTAGTCTATCGGCCGCATGATTGCCCACATATTGGAAAGAAATAAAATCAAACAAATAAATAAAAGAATGGGCTTCATGGCTCAATAATGTCAAATCCAAATTAGTAGAGTTAAGTTTAGAAACAAGAATATATGAATCACTCTCTAAAATTACATGGCGGAATTCACAAGTGTGAGTAAAGTAGAGACCAAATAAGATGGCATGGGCATCCGCCCAAGTGGGATTTTTTGCGCTTAGCAATGGTTGTGCAAAGCCCGTCGCACGAGATCTTCCGAACTCAAATAATTGCCCCAAGCTTCATGAGGCTGCCAATGAACAATCCGTGGTGCACTCGACAATATAGGGCGATGAAGAAAGTTATGGACCCTAAAGTCCTTTTGCAAGCCACGCACATAGTCAATAACAATGTGTGGAGAGAACCTTTACCCCTTTATGACCTCATTATTCTGCACACTCCACAAATCCACACTAGAACTAATAGACTCGTACGTAAAATCTTCCTTGTCAAGCAAACTCGAGCCAATCAATGAAACTAACTACAACGACAAACAACAAAGAATCATTAATATTATCTAAAATAAGGGTGTCAAGAGATACCTAGTAGTCACGATGGCATTTATAGCAGTCTCCAACGGGTCTCCACATCTCCGACACCTAAAATCCGTAGACATAGGTATAAAGGCAATCCGTGCTACTGAAGGAAGCAAATCATGGCCAAGGCGCCATGCTGAAAGTTTAATTCTCGATAGAGTCTCGAGCTTCCAACTATGATGCAAAAAAATCGATATGGTCTAGAGCTCAAAGACCTAAATAAGAGCCACAAATATCCAGACTTAGTGGTATAGCTTCCCATAAGAAGAGTGCCCCCACAAAACAGTGTTACCTGGCCTGCGCAAGTAAAGAGAAATAGTCAAAATACAGTCCATCTCTTATGGACTAAATGCCATGTGCAAGGTTTCCGAATTCCAATCTCCCCTACCCTCAGTCGTAAGTTCGCACACCTTTGCGTCTCATGAAAATGAGCCGTTTAAGCTCCAAAGTTGCAGCATTAAAGCCTACATTTCCCCGTCGATCATGCCATACACAAACTGATGAATCGTCCTCAATTTTCTAATAATAGTTCTGAGCTAAAAGCCTAACTGCCGCCAATAGATTAGACCAGATAAAATAAATTTTGTCCACGTCTTGCCTTTATCACTTTACCCTCAAGAAAATATTTCACACTCATGACTTGGAAGCACAAAGAGTCTCCATTATGAGCTACCTCCAAACCTGTTTACCAAGTATGGTGATATTAAAGAGTCGAATATGTCTAAAACCCAAGCCTCTCACGCACCCTTAGGCTTGCACAACATATCCCAAGCTATCATGGCCTAACCGCGGTCTTCGCTTCTCCCCGCCCATCGGAATCTATGCATATCACCCAAAATCCTATCAATGGTAGAAAGAAATTAACTCTCATAGTATATGTCGGTAAAGACTTAATATAGATTTTATGAAAATCTCTTTATCCTAATAAAAAAAGTTGTCTTTTATATCAACTTTGAATTCGTTTATGCATCATGTCAACTACACTCTGAAAAGCATTAGTCTTGTTCTTCCTAATTACCAAAGGCAATCCCAAATAGACACCCGAATAACAAGCCTATGCTCCTACCGAGTGTTTGGACTAAAGCAAAGTGAAGATTTGTCAAAATTTACCTTTTCTCCGTATGAGTTTACATAAATAGCCAAAATGTCCTTCATTGTCACAGCCTTTGAAAGCTATCATCGATAAAGAATAAGCATTAATTATAAAAAATGGCTTAATGCTCATTTTCACCCTCCAATTATATTTTAATATTTTAATTAATAAAAAAACAAATAGATTATTATGGAAACTTGTAGAGTTTCATCATTTCTTTCATTGAGAGAAAACTTTGTTTTTTTTTTTTCATTTTAGTCCTTTTACTCCATAACCAGCCAAATCAAGTCCGAGTTCTTCAATTTTTCCACAGATTTTTAGTGGAAACAATTTTTTTTTATAAAAAAGCTTAATTCCTTGTTAAGGCAATTATTGCATACATTAAGGGAGAGAGAAAGGTGAAGTTAGGGTCTTCTGTAAGAATACAAGATAAGAATGATAAGATTTTATCATTTATCTCATGTTTGTTTCAACAAAAGTGTATGGAAATAATATTTGATCATTGTTTTGATATTGAATTTTGTATATTTTTCTTTATATGAAAATGAAAACAAAGTGAAGATGGATGAATCTCAAATTGATGACAAAGGAAAAGAGATAGCTAAGGAGTAAGAAGAAAAAATTCATTCCAAGCATTTGGTTGTAAGTACTTCAAGAATTTTACTTTACCTAATAAAACCTAAGTGAAAACTTGTTAAATTGATTATGGTAATACTTATGTGATTAATCTATATAAGAAAATGTTGATAATTGTTATGAAATTTATTTAAAAGTAAAGGCAATGGTAGGAGAATTTAAATAACAAAGTAATTACAGCTTATGTGTTAGCTTTGATGTCCAAGCTTTTGATATAACAACATTTAAGATAAGTTTTTTATTTATATTTCCTAAGTCATTTAATGAAAATAATTATAGAAAGTTTTACTATATTAATAAAAAATTATTCATACATACGTTATTTAAAAAATATTAAACTATATTTTTAATCCATGTACTTTTCATACATTGGGAATTTAGTTTAAACTTTTAATTTTAGGGATTTAATTTTTTTTCTTTTTTTCTCTAAGCCACTTGTTTCTTATCTTTTGTTTTGCTCAGCGGTGGTGCCAGCCTTTGGGCTGGCTGTCGCCCACCTTTTTCCTCTTCTATCAACCATTTCTTTTTTTCTTCTTCTTATTCACTACACATGTCTTCTCTCTTTTCAATTTGCAGATCTATTTTGTGGGTATCTTTGTTGTCTTCACAAGCTGTAATGGACAAATGACGGTCCTGTCATTCGCTAAAACTCCACTGGTCACCAGTAGTTTTTCTTGAAAAGTGGGTGACTCTTTGTCAACTTCTAATCTGTTTCTGTTTTGAGAGTATTTTAAAATAATAAATGATTTCACATGTCATTTGGATCCGTGTTGTCTTAAGTTTTATATTTTTTTGTTTGTTTTTCCATTGTTTAATAAGTCTTCAGTTTTAGAAGTTTTTGCTTGCTCTTGTAGCACATTTTTTAGTCTTGCTTATGCATGTAATATTAGTTTTACAAGTGATTTTAGGGATGATTTTGTTGTCATCCTCTCTAGTTTGGTGAATGCTCGATTCTTTTGTCAGTTTTTGCTCACCGCTGTGGAACATCCCGGGTTGATTTCTTTAAGTGCTTGCAATCATTCCAAATATATCGTGCTTGAGTTGTGACAAAGTCAATTGTCAACGTGTCATAATGTTCTATTGATGCTAAGGCTAAAACCTTTGTTGTGTTAATGGAGCTTATCTTCACCATCTACGACGAACGTTTGTTATTTTTTTCTTTGAATTGTATGGTTCCATTCATTAAATGAAGTAATGAATTTACCTTTCAGAATTTTTTTAGAAATTTATTCTCTATACTTTCTTTATTTAAAGATTTAGATCCAATTAATTATTTTGTTAACTATGTTGATGTTTATTTTGTGAATTTTAAGTTCTCGATTAAATATTGGAAAGAGGTTATAATTATTAATAATCTAAGCTGTTATAATCCAGGTGTATTAAAAAAGAAGAAATAATCAAAAGGAATTTAGCAGATATATTATTTTATTTAAATATTCAAATCATGATGATTTAATACTAAATTTTTAAGATTAAATAAATTTAAATTAGTTAAATAATATTATTTTTAAATTTATTATTGTTTGAGAAAATTCATTAATAACTTTAAATAAAAATATTATAAAATTAATATATAAAATTCACTCGTCCCTAGAAAAAAAGATTATATGAAACTATTATTCCACTTGATAAATCATATTTTTTCCCTACACGAATACAAACTAGCTATAAAGTATTGTACGTAAGCATAAAAGGCAGATTAGAGTGGGAAACGCACGTTCGGTGCTTCAATAGTCCTAACATAGCAATTTATTTTTCTGCCTACCACCGAGCCAAGACAAACTAAATGCAAATGGGACCAAATCTTGGAGAAGGGTCGGTGAGAAGAGTACAAAATGACAGACAATTTTACCAGAGATACAAAGTGGCATTGTATGATGCATGTTATCATATTCATCATTTCATCCATATCCATGATCCACCAGCCTTGAATGATTTGCAGATAGAAAGCCACATGTTCAACTACAAAACGCATTTTTATTCATTTGAATCCAAGAATTGGTAAATATTGCATGTATATATGTACATGGAAGAACAGCGGAAGGCTAAGCATTTGAAAGACATGCAAATTTACCATTTCACCGAGAGGCAAGAGTCACCTTGATTGCAGCTTTTAAATTAAGATGCAAAGCTTCAGTAAACTATAGCCGAGATAGAAGAGCCAATTGCTACGCCTGGCTCCTCACAAGCAGTCCTCTACTGAAGACTTTGGCTCCTTAGATGTGCCCTTTTCTTGTCTCTGCAGAACTACATATCTGATATTCTTTTACTGAAGCCAATACTCCTCTGCTCTCTTCAGTTTCCTTGCGAATGAATTAACAGGCTCTTTTCTGAAAGGGACAATGTTTCGTGGTTTGTTTATAAAGAACGAATATCAGCTTCTTTCTTTTTTAAGGGCTTTTTTCTGACTCAGTTTGGGGGCAATCAAGATGACAGAACTTCTAACAGCTTACTTGATTTATCTCGATGCTCTAAGAAACAAAAAAACAGTAGTAACTGGAAAGATCATCGACTGAACTAGAATACAGTGCAATCGATGCTACCGTGCCTGATAGTGCTTGGATTCAATCATTATTACAAGGGTAAGATCACGAATTTTTCGCTATTACATCGGGTACTATTCTGAGAATTGTGTTTAGTGAATTTAAAGGAAATTCGAAAACGGGTCAGATAAATTAGATTCATAAGGAACCAATTATTAATATTGAAGATGAAAATCAATTTAGAAAATGTGGGAAATAGACAAAATAGTAATTTTTGTAAAGTTAGAGGATTAAAAGTGAAGCTTAAACAAAATGAAAATGTGAATTATTATTCAATATTTTGCATGGGGATGACTTCCAATATGTATTGTAAATTTAATCATGAACCCAATTATCAACCACCAGGAACTACCCTCTGTTTAGATGTCAGACAATAAGAATTCAACAAGTCCATAATAAATTGATGAGGTGGCAAATGAAACCCTTCCTCCATCAAATATAGCGACAGGTAAAATCTCGGTCTTAAGTAAGAATTTGAAATGACAAAATGGCGTCAGAAAAAACAAAAGAACAATTTATAGTAATTCTTCATAGATTCAAGAAAATAACCAATAGTATTTGGCTAGCTGTAAAATGTCGTATACTCCTCATCATGACCACTATTCCCTAAAAAACCATTGCATTTACGACAAATGTTTTAAAAATCTTATGCTACTTCACCTTTCCTGGCAAGACAAACCTTTGAGCAAACTTCAGAGTATGTCTCGTGAAAAGTCACTTTATAACCTTCCACTCAATTGGGGTGCTATTGTTATATCCCTCCGCTAAGTGGACATATGTCAGCACTAGAAGCGTCATTGAACCACGTTGACATCCTCTAAAATAACATTCTGACAGGCCTCTCGACCTCAATATCTCTAAGTATAACCATCCGTTTTTGCTTAATGGAGTCATCCACTCCATGTTTGCAACAAGGTGTCTATTTAAACTTAACTACCTCGTACTGATAAAGTCTCATGATACGCATCTATGATTATCCATAACGCATTCAACGAACATAAATATATATCCTGACATGTCATACCCGCAGACAAGGGGACCTCTCCTATAAATACCCTGAGAAACGATGAGCAAAGGATTGAACCTTTTAACACCCTATGGTTATTATGAACACTCATCTTCATGATCAGCTTGTCCCATTGTCCTTATTTTGGCTCTCGACCTCTTTAAGCAAATCGACCTCCATTGCACTACTTTAGTCTTCTTCTTACTCCCTCTTATCTACCTCCCTTTTTACATCTTGTATCAATAAACTTACTTTTAAAAATATAATTCACTTTTAATTTTTTAAAAGAATAAAAGGATATGCCACTACATCAATATCATATTTTTAAAAGAATTTCAAATTACTATTATATGTGTTTTAACATTAGATCAATTCTTTTAATAATATGTTAACCCTAATTAATGTTGATTAATTAAATAAAATTAAAAATAATAATAGTAACACTAGGTTTATGTCTTTTTGTTCAACTAGATTTATATGATTTTTGGTATGGTAGTTTAGAATTTAAAACTTTAAGGTTTACTATTTTAGAGAAAGAGTTAGTTCAAGATTTAGGGTATAAAGGGTCTAGTGTTTTAGGGTTTAAAATTTAGGATTTTAGAATTTTGTAAAAATATTTTTTAGAGTTAAAAATAGTAAGAAGTGTTGAGTTTGATGTTTCTATATATATTGATGTATTATATCATTCATGAAATCTAAAGAAATATCATGTGGCATTATTATTGATACCTCAAAAGTGATTTGTTAGGATATTTTAATCAAGTTAAACACTTATTTAAATTTTGTAAGAAAACCCTAATTTATATATATATATAGGGGTGTGGTTAGAGGGATTGGCAAGGTCCCAACTCCTCTTAAAATGGAAAATTTTTATTTAAGTCCTTTAAAATTTTTAAAATTTAAATTAACAAAGGTAAAATTGCACTTTACCCCTAAAAATGATAAAAATTAATTTAAATCTTTTAAAATTATAAAATTAAAATGATGAAATTATAATTTTACTATCGTAAAAATTACAGTTTAATTTCGACCCTAAAATAATTTTCTACTTTCGCCCTGCTCAACAATAATTTATTAATTAATTGGCTCTATAATGTTGGCGTTTCATGTGGATATGAATAATTTATTATTAACTATCCAAAACTGCTTTAAACAAGTTTTAAAAATATTAAAATCAGATTATTAAAACACATGCACTGTCATCCCTCATTGATTTCTAGCCAAAGGACTCATCATTTCTCAATTATTCAGATTTAACATTCCTCATACCTAAACTTTGTTGTACCAAAAAAAGATAATAAATCCTAAGAAGGCTTTTCTATAAAAGGATATTCCTCGTACCATTTTATACAATCCAAGTATCTGAGTTCAAAACCCTAAAAATTTTGCTTAACCAACACTCATATTTAGGTGTGGAGTTCACATGATTTATATCTCTCCAGGATTTAAATACATGGCAGCACGATAAGATACTTTTTCAAGCACCCATCATTGAATTCATTTTATTCAAAAATTTTCTCAGACTAGATACCTCACTTTTGTTACCTAACCTTCCTCATGTTCTCGGCTAAGAACTTGGACCGCTCGCTCCTTTTTGAAGGTGGCCTTGTCCACCCACTCCCATGACAAGGTTACTCGCTCAACAAACTACTTCATCAAACACTCGCTTTTTAGATGCAAACTCTTATCTAAGTGTGACCACACCTCTAACAAGTGACCCCCACTAGTGAATAACAACCTTGTATTGTATGGGATCACTACATCCACACCCTACGTACGGTAAGTCATTACGTTCGCTCTAATGGCCTTCTATGTTACACTACAATATAAGATGATCTCTCCTATAAATACTTTCCTAAAAATGAAGAAAGGATTAAACTTTTAAGCTCCGAATATACTGTGAGCAATCATTCTTTCAATAACCAGCTTATCCTCATGTTCATTTCCGACTGTAAACTTTTTTAGATGAATCCAACTTCTTTACCTCCATCACATACTCCTTTGTCCCTCCTTACTTTCTCCTTACCTCTTCCCTTATTGTATCAACATGACCAAATACTTTCGGTTATGTTATATTGGAAAAGTCCACGTAAAAAGCATTGGTGAAACAAAAGTCTATTCATGAATAGCCAATGACTGACTCAGATTATATATAATATATATGGCATGCATGGCATCTGTAGCTGTAAGAAACTAGCTCTTTGGATTTTCAATATCCCTTGCATTCATTTGTCTTCTCTTCAACCACTTCTTTCAGCTCTTTTGTTCTTATTGGGAATCGGCCAGAAAAAAAAAATTACAAAATTCAAACAAAAACAAATTGGTGACAGCCGTTTCGGGTCTTCCTCTTTTCAATTAATTTTAGCCATTTCTTTTCTGCTTCACTCGATTGTGAAAGAGGAAAAAGCTTTACGATGGCGGTAACGGGAAGAATGAAGAAATGGTCGGGGTGGTCACAGTCACAGATGTTAGCCGCCATGTTGGCGGTGCAGCTGTTTGCAACCGGTCAGCAATTGCTTTCCAAAGTCGTACTGAGTCAAGGATCTTTTATATTCGCACTCATGGCTTACCGGCATTTGGTTGCTGCTCTTTGTGTTGCTCCTTTAGCTTTCTTCCTCGAAAGGTTTTTGTCTTTCTTTTCATATATAATATAATTTGATAGTAAGAGTGATAAGTTAATGTTCCAAATATTGAGATGTGTGTGTGGCGAATTGTGCAGAGAAAATTCAAAGAAGATGGAGTGGTCGACTTGGTTGTGGCTATTCATCAACGCCTTCACAGGGTAAGTCACTTGAGTTTCCTGGTTTGGGTTTGGTTTGGATCTAAGCATTGCGTGGAAACTACTAACTTTTTTTTACCTTTATTATTTTGCACGTTTGGCTGATTAATGATTTATCATTTTATCATCAAAAGCCTCACGTGGCAATCAAGATTTTTTTCATATTTTACAAAAAAAAATTTAGCACTTAAATTTGAGATTTAATCTATAACATACTTTGGTCCTATATTTTTATAATGTTATTAATTAGTCCAAATAGTTAATAACGTTAATTTTTCGATTAAAACATTACGTGGTTATATATAATTTGAATACGCCACCAGTTTTAAAAGACTGACACGTAGCTTCACATTTCTCTAGGATTGCATCGTTTTTTTTTCTTTGGCATTATAAAACAATGGTCAAATTTCAATTTTGGCCTCTAGACTATGTTGAAAATTGACATTTAATTTATATATATACCTTAATTTTCGACATAATTGGATCCTCTACTTCTATAGTAAAATTAATTGGTCTAAATGGTTAATATTGTTAACTATTTTAATCAAAATGATGGCATCAATTTTTCACAAGAAAACTATTCCAACAGAAAAAAAATATATATTTTATCATGACGATTTGAACGGGTGTTTTTAGAGGAAAATTTTAATCAATGTTTTCAACGTTATTTTTATTGTTATATGACTATCAAGTAATAGAAGTAGATGAACTAAATTGAAAAGTATAATATTATATTCTGAAAATAAAAATAGAGGACTAAATTCCAAATATTCAAAGTATATAGGTATGTAGAGCATATTTTAATATTCAAATTTTTACTCTATAATTTGACATAAACAGATAAGGCAAGAACCATACTAGTTATAACAATAAAAGAAAAGCTTCCAAATAATGTTTAATGATAAAAGTACCATGGAAGTCTTGTATTAAGAGTCGATTAAATTTTGTTTCCTCTAGCAAATCAGTCCTTTTACATTTGTTGAATGAGAAAATTAGTCCTTTTTGTTAAAAATTTATCCATTTGTACTATTAAAAACTAGACTAGCTAATGAAATAACTAAATAGTGATACATGACTTATCACGTGTATCTCATCTTGACCTATAGGGACCAGTTTTATCCTTATCCTAGGTTAAAACTTAAACTAATTTACTTTTTCAATGAAATTCTAAATTTTAACAAGCAAAATTATTAAATACTGATGTTTAATTAAGCTAAGCTTGGTTAATTTATCAATTGTATATCCATATTGGAAAAAATTTCAATTTATTTTATTAAAAAGTAAAGTGTTATTTTTAAAAATATATAAAATGAGTTAGCAATTTATCAATTAATATGATCAATATTTTGAGATACATAAAAGAACAATTTTATTAAGACAATGGATTTAAGTTTTTATTTTGGTTGTTGATTAAGTCTTAATTTGATTGGCATGAGTATTATTGTTAATATAGAAGGACGTGAGTTTGAATGTACTAAAGTGCATTATCTTATAAATTTGGGTATCAAAGAGATTATTAAAAAAAAGTTTTGTTTTTAGTTTGGTGATGCACATTTTACATTCCACTTTTTTGAGACGTAATGTTAATAGTTGATTAGACGCATAACGAAGGACAAAGGTTGATCTGCTTTTGTTTTATTTCTACGTTTTGCCCATCGCTTTCTATTTGTTTGGTGTTCTCCACTTTGGAATGATGTGTGAACCACGAGGAAGCTTAGGTATCTTTCCAGTTAGGCATAATAACTTCTTGGTCCTTCAACTTTATAGAGAATATTATTTTAGTTCTTTATTTAATTTTTTTTGCCTATTTTAACTTTTCAACATGTACTTTTTATCAAGTCACCCCAAAATAAATGAAAAAAGTTAACATTTATTAGCTTTGCTGACATGACGAAATAAAAAAGCTTAAAATTAACAAAAACATGTATTAATTGGATGAGGCACATGACGATTCATGCAGGATAACAGCCGCCATGGGACTCTTCTATTGTGGACTTCGAGATACTACAGCCACATATTCTTCAAACTTCCTCAACATAATTCCCATTGTCACTTTTGTTTTCTCCATCATTTTCCGGTAACTTTGATAGTTGATGTTGCATTATGTTGTAATATAATTTAAAAAGGAAGCCAATGAAATGTTGATTTATATTGTAGAATTGAGAAGCTTGGATTAGGCAGCAAAGGTGGCAAAATCAAGACTGCGGGTGCAATTTTGTGCGTGGGAGGAGCACTGGCAGCTAGTCTGTATAAAGGAAAAGTGTTTCATCTCGCTGATGCTCACCATTTTCACAGACCTGCAGTCATGGAGGTTTCTAAGTCTCAATGGACTCGTGGAACTTTCATGCTTGTCGGTAGTTGCGTCTGCTACGCTAGTTGGTATATATTGCAGGTTTGATACAATCATCTAATTATTAATTAATTAATTAACCTCTCTTCTCTTTGTTTGATCATAATGGTTGGGTTTGGTTGTCTCAAACAAACAGGTGAAGTTGCTCAAAGTTTTCCCATGGAAATACAGGGCAACGCTGCTAACATGCATCATTGCGTCCATACAATCAGCAGTAATAGGGCTATGCTTAAACAGGAGCAAGGCAGCCTGGAGATTGGAGTGGAATTTGCAGCTGATTACAATAGTTTACTCGGTAATGTTACTGACACAATTGCATCTCCCTTGAAAGACCAAGATTTGAATTAGCAAGGATCTTGAATTTTATGCAGGGTGCATTGAGTACGGCAGCAACATTCTGCTTACTTACATGGTCGATAGCTAAGCGAGGCCCGACTTATGCCCCAATGTTCAATCCTCTGGCCCTAGTTTTCGTTGCCATATCAGAAGCTTTAGTGCTTGGTGAACAGATAAGGCTCGGAATGTATGCTCTATTTTCCTTCTACCAATTTCTTTGCGAACATAAAAAGGTTTTAAAAATCAATAATAGACTTTACTGACTCATTCATATGACTTCAGAGTGCTTGGAACGGTTCTGATAATAGTTGGGTTATACTCATTTCTGTGGGGGAAAAGGAAGGAACTGAAGTGCTTGCCTTTGTCAAACGAGGGAGTTGATGAAATGGCCACAGCAGTCCCTGAATCTGTCGAGTTGAAGAGCTTGGCACCTGTTTAAAGCGTTTACGCCGTGGAAGGAGAAGCTCCACAAAATCCAGTAGGAACTCATTTTTGTTAGGGTCTGTCTATTTACTTGGAAATTACTGTAAGTTGGAAAATAAATTCAATGCTTCTCCAAAGTTCTCTGTTTCCGCTAGAAAATCATCGTATACATGTGGAAATTGAAAATTACATTTCAGAACAGATGTTAGTTAAGAAATACTATAAGAAAATAATAAAACATAATTTGAAATTAATTAATAATAGAATATGAAATATTTATAATATTAAAATTAAAATAGATTAGATTATGAGTAAAACAAAACTTAAATACATAAATACATAAATACATAAATACATCAGATTAAAATACCAAATGCACTACAATTATTTATGTTGCTATTGTCATCAATCTTGAATTAATGTCGAGTTGATTTATGCCATCAACTTAATTAACAACATTATTAATATATACAACTGATGAAGCTAATAAATTATAGATATTAAAATAAAAATCTAAGATACCCATAATTTAAACTTACAATTAAACATGACTAACATTTAATGCATTCGCCCCGCTTAAAGGAAATGGCCCACTTGCCATTTAAGGCCAAGGCTTAATTACCACTTAGGTCCCCCTTTAATTATTCTTTCATTTCATGCTTCTCCAACAATTTAATCTTTGTACTATTTATATAATAATTTAATCAATTTAATTATTAATTAATTTTACTTAATTAGTTACTAAGTAATTTTTATTTCTAATATAATTGTTCATATTTTTATTTTCTAATTTCGTACTCGTATTGTAAGTACTTAATAGAAAATCTTTGAACGGTTTGATTTAATAAATTCGGATCTTGGAATTAACTTCTTCGACACAGGCTAAAATCGAGTTATTACAACCATGAGATAAAATAACAACATATCGGGAGAACGAATTTATTCCAAAGAGATTAAGGATGAAGGTAACACACTTATGACAAGGTCATTGGACGAGCACTTATTAAGTAGCTTTCGTAATGATATATAATAAAGGAGAGCTCAGTCACGATACTTTAGTGAAATGACTTCGTGACTAAATAATATTGTAATTAATAAGTGAAAACTGAAACTTAATTATAAATTATTTGAGCATTAATTATATATTTCAATTGTTCCCTCCGCCAACTCGGGATAACGAGAAACGAATTGCATGTAGAACCAATAGATAGAATTAAGTCGAAACGATGAAGTAAGATAAATAGATCGCATGTGTCACTATTCGCAATGAATGCTTTTCTTGCTAAGTACAAATATGACTTGATAATTAATTTAAGGTTCTTCGAACTATTATTTAATTAATTATAATAAATAATTGAAATTCGAAGATGAAATTGAACTAATTAATCATTATGAGATTTATTGAACAAGGAAATTAAATATATTTCCTTATAGATTCTATTATAGTAAAGTTGTTATTACTTTAACATAATTGGAATTAAGTTGAGAAAATTATTTAATTGATAAATTAATTTTTTTAATTAAGTAATTATAATAATTAGTTAAATAATATTTATTTTGGGAAATAGAAAATAAATATTTGGTTGAATTAAATTATAAAGTGTTAGGTTAAAAGTTCAAGAAGCACATATAATTAAACTTAATACATGAAAGGCCCAATTAGCCCTCATATAGTATGAGGGGCGGCAACCCTAGTAGAGAATACACGCAACATTCATACAACTCAATTAGCCCTCCTTCAAAGTCGTCATCATAGCTTCGAGAACATCATCCTTCTCTGTTAGCTTCTGCGCAATGGAATTGAGAGCCCCTTACATCTCTTCCACGTTAGCGTTAAAAGCATCCAACACCTATACCTTGAGCTAATCTCTCCCCGAGTCTCAATCCAAAGTTTGCCCCTTAGCTACATGATGGCTTTCCTTCATATTACCCACATAACCCTCGAGTTTCGCAACCTTACCTTCCAAAGCCAATAGCATATCCCTCAATCTACTCGCTTTCTTGGCCCCATGGGTTTACATTGGGACATTTTGATTTCCAACTTCATTTTCCATCTCAATTCGGCACCTTCGAACATTGGCTCTAATACCAACTATCACAGGGCTAGAACTTTAGTTTAGCAAACTGCGTAGCCTTAGGCAAAAACTTTGCTTCCAATCTACCTAAGTCAACCTAACTCTTGAAAAGATGAGAATTCACAAAGAAATTCTCAAAGACACCGAAACTTTGCAGAAGCTAACACTCAAGCAAAAAAGTGACAAACAATTAGAAAATGTCACAAGAAAGCAATGCACAAAAGATGTTTAAGTAAATTCTCTCATTATGTTTGATTACTTTGAATAAAATACAACTGAGTAAGATGGGATAATTACAAATGAGGGGGAAGACCTCTATTTATAGTTGCCCAACGATACATTTTAAATTACATCGACTGCTAGATTAATGCCTATCTACAAGATAAGAGTTCTAAGTGATATAAACACTATACAATCTTATCCCTTAGGACTACAAATATTCACTATGATAACTCTAATTTACTGGAATGTTTCACTAGGTCACTAAAGCTTCAAGTAGAAAGGTTTTTCCATATGTTCCACAAATTAGACTAATTCAGGTGAGTTAAATAAGCTCCATTTAATCAATTGACCTCTATGGATTGTTTTGTGTGCATTCATCGCGAGTTTGGATCTGTGACTCGTGACATATATGTATGTACATGACTAGTAATTTAATTTAACCAAACAAATTTAATTACTATTGTTTTGGTTAGGACTAAAATTTCAAATTTTGAAAAGTACTAGAACTAAAATTGACCAAATCATAAATGACAGGGACTAAAATTAATCAAATTAAAATGTAATGATTAAATCTACAACTTTCGCAAAATTACAATGACTAGTAGTAGAAGCAAAACTATAAAAATTGTAATGGAGCAACAATAGGATATCAAACTACGAAAAGATGCTAAAGACTGGGAGAGGATGGCAACAATCACAAATGTCTTTTTCCTAGCCTTAACATGGTTTTTGCTTCCCGTCTTAATTGAATAAAACTAATGGCTTCCCATGTTTCGCGTTGGGTTAATTGTGCTTTAACCAAATTATAGAATAAAATTTGAATGTTAAAATATACTTCAAGTCTTTGTACTCTTCGTGCATTTATAATTTAACTTTCATATTTTTACTTTTAAGAATTTAGTCTATCTACTTTTCGAATTTAAAAATTCAATTTCAATTGTTGATATCATTAAATTTTTCTCGCTAACTTTGTTGGGATGACATTTAAATTTTTTTAAATACTCACATAGTAGCCATGTAACAAAAAAAACATTGCAATGGATGTGAATTTAATAAATAATTTTAATCAAAATAGAACATTTGAGCTAATCAACGGCATTGTAAAAGTTGAGGTATGAAATTATGTCAATAAGTTGAAATATAAAGATTAAATCTTAAATTTCAGCGTAGTATAGAAACCAAAATTGAAACTTGACCATTATATAGTCTATAGAAAAAAATACGATGTCATGCCACTTTGCCACATTCATACTCTTTTTTGCCAAGACGTTTATAAATAGTTGAAAAAAAATCACCTTTAACCTTTCAACTACAAATAGCTTTTTTTTTACTAAGACACTTGTAAAAGTAAAATAATAAGATAACATCACGATATAAGTATGTAAATTATTTAGACTAATTAATGCCATTGTAAAAGTAAAGGACCAAATTATGTAAAATTAAAATATAAATATTAAATATCAAATGAAAGTATAATAGAGAAATCAAAACTACAATTTTACCATTATCTTATAATGAATCAAAAGGAGAAAAATCATGTCATTAGTTGGTCCAAATAATCAACATTATTAATAGTTTTGGTAACTGATGTAGATTTTTTTAAAAAGAGTTGTTCCAAATCATCAGGTAAAATAATTTTTTTGTTAGAATATTATAAATTAATACATTGTTAACTTACACTCTAGCCTCAAAAATTTTTAAAATTTCGAGTCTTTTAAAAATAATATAATCATAAATTATTATATGATAAAATTATATTTTAATCTCTCAAAATTTATAATTCAATTCTTCTCTTTAAAAAGGTTTGGATTCTCAAAATTTAACATGATTTCGGAAAAATTAAATCATATATAAGAATTAAAAATTATTTTTTTAGAATTTTCTCCTAAACCCTAATTTTAAAAATGATTTTAAGTGATTCGAACTTGCTTTTTGTTTTCTAATTGTCTATGATTTGTCTCTCGTGTGTATATAAGTGCAGGAAATCAAAGTTTTGATGTATAAAACACAAGTAGTTGAAAAGGTAAGTTGTCTACTACACATGAATGGTAGTGGGTGGCACCCAAGTTCACAGATTTTGGTCGGTCTGGTTTCCAATGCCAACTTGTGCAAGTTGTGGGTCATCTTGCTTATAATTCATATTCCTTAGGTTTCAAGGTAGTGGAGACTGAATCGCGTCTCCTTTCGGCTTCATATTCCCAAAAATTCCGCCTTTCATTTTTTTTCCTTTTCTCAATTCCTCATCTTTTTGCTTTTAAAGTTAATTATACCTTTGGAAACAAGTTTCAACGCGGAAAAAAATAACGAGGAGATGATGGTGCAAAAGAGGTCGATTCATTTATATAAGTAGAAAGCCAAAAAAACAGATAAGAGGATAGGAAAAAAGTTATGGGGGATAGGATGGCTAATTGCAGAAATAAGTGCTCGCGGATTGCTTAAAGGAAGAAGCAACCCTTTCTCATTGTTTGGAAGAGTATTTATAGAAGATGTCTTCTTGTTTACTAGTGTGGCATGACAAATTATTATAGAAGAGGTTGTCATCATAGAGTACGTGAGAGATGTGCATAATAGGGTTCATTTTGTTATTCCTTCATGTAATACGAGGTTGTTACATTCAAGTAGGCCTCAGTGGTCCCTAAATAGAGTGTTCATACTTGGAAAAGTGTTTCCACTAGAAAATGGGTCTAGATGAAAGGAGGATGTCTCATCAATCAGTGAACAATTCAGCAACGAATGGTTGATCCAGGAGGTTGAGCAATTGAAGACGGCTCGACGGATGGAGAGTAAAGGTCTACTCTCATATGTCGAATTGGAGCTTTCTGAAGGTGCCACATGTCTAGTTCATGTGGTGGTATAACAATTTTAATGATTCAACCATCATATTTTATATTCATTCATATAGATTATACATGTTAAATTTGATGTACTATAACCATTTGTGTTATGTAAAAAAACTTTCGACCGTTCAATAAATTTAATGATACAAAATTGTAAATTTCTAAAAAAAAATTCCGAAATTCGGAAAAGTAGAATAAGATATAAAGGATAAGAACATAATGACAGTTATATCAATAAAATAAAACAAAAAATGAAAAAAGATAGTATAAATATAAGGAGAGGAGTAAGTGGTGAAATAAACGAATTCTATAACAAGAAGAAGGTAAATATGAGGTTGGGCTTTGTTTTAGTTGAAAGCAGAGCAACCAAAGACCATCGTCCGGGTGGTGGTCGTGGTGGTGCTTTCACTTTCTCTCTTTCATGAATGGGAAACCGCCGCTATTTGTTTCTTTCAAAACCATTCCCTTAACCCAAAATCAATCCTCACGTCCGTTCAACTTTCAGGAAGGACTCTGTTTTTGTTTTTGATTTTGTTTTAATTATTAATTCATTATTATCATTTTTCGTTGGATTTTGTTGTAAAAATCGAAAATGAGAAAGGATAGGAGAACAAAGATGAAGGGAAGAGTGTCAAGGATTGGAAGCTATGCGATTGCATCTTCCTTGAAGGATCATCCTCACCAACCCTGCATTACCTGCACCACTTTTAACATCCTCGCTCCCATTTACAAACGCCTTTCTCATAAGGTTTTCTTATATATATATATATATGTTATTGCATTGGATTACTCTTTTTCATATTTTGTTTTGTTTTGCATATATTGAATGGATTCAGGACCAGAATTGCCGTGAAAGCGATTATAGGGCATATTGGTTGGCCAGGAACCAACGAATATTGGATTCTTTATTATACGAGAGATCTTCCATTATTTGTCTGCAGGTATCTCTTCTCATTCCGATATTATTGATTGTTGTTATTATTATGAATCTGCAACAGCCTTTTTTTTTTTTCCCTTTTTCATTATTCTAATTTACATTGCCGTAGGAATTCTGGGTTGGAAATGAAGAGCTTGTAAATATGTATGAGAAGAGGCTTGGTGATGCTGGTTATCTTAAATTCAAGCTTGGACGTACCAACAACCGTGGTGATGGTAACTATTATTATTTATTTATCTAATTCAGTATATGAATATTACGAATAGTCTCTCAATATGCAGCCGCCAGGCATACTTTTTAGTGCTTAACCAGTAGGCCATAACTAAGTCAGCAACCGCATAAGTCTTGATTAGGATAGCTGATGCCGATAATCATATAGTATCACTTTTCCACTTGTTGAGGGAGGCTGTCTTGGACGTTTTAACGGAAAAGTATTTTCTCATTCGGAGTTTTGTCTCCTGTATTTCGAGGAGAGCCCGAAGGAATTCACAGAGTTTAAGAAATGCTTCGGTTGATGTAGATATGACCTGCTAAAGAAAGGCTTTTGAGCCTTGGTTGATGGTTCGATCCTGCAAGCACAACTTGCATAATTAATATTTCGTACAATACTTGCACTTCTCCCAACTAAGGCACTATTTGAAGTCTCATGAATTGGGTTTTGAGGTTTAGGCCTTTCTACTTTCTATTTGCCCTTTTTCGAAATGGTTTATAGACATTGGGGTTCATGCATTTTGAAGGAAATGATAAAATGGTTACCTAAAGGTTAAGCAATGAAGTGGTCTATTTTTCTTCCATTCTAGATTCCTTCTAACTAGACCTTATTTCTGTTGGAGATAACAGGTCTGTTAACTGCGGTGCATAAGGACTACTTTAGGGTTATTAATTATAGGGAATTGCATTTCAATGATTGTGGAGACCGGGTTGCACAATTGCTTCATGTTGAGTTGGTTACCCCTGCTTCACAATGCCGAAACAACGATCCTTGCCAAGAAATTCTTATTGTCAATACCCATTTGCTTTTTCCTCATGATTCAAGTTTGTGTATAGTGCGATTGCATCAGGTAATACACCCTTTCTTACTTAACCTCAACTTTTTCATCAATACGTTTTCTTATCCTTGTTATATACTAATTCTTTTGACAGGTCTACAAAATCTTGCAGTATGTCGAATCTTATCAGAAGGAATATAATCTTAATCCTTTACCAATTATGCTTTGCGGGTGAATATATGCTTCATTTCTTTTAGTTTGGACCAAATACTAATATCTTGCCCTTGTAGAGCCACACTAATTTTTTTCCCTTCTCATTTTCCTACAGAGACTGGAATGGGAGCAAACGCGGGCACGTTTACAAGTTCCTTAGGTCCCAAGGCTTTGTATCATCATATGATACTGCTCACCAGTACACCGATGCAGATGCACACAAGGTAAATATCTTTACGCTCCCACTAGGAGTACTATAGGAGGACATTGATATTTCACTTGACCTTTTGCTAAAACTTTTAATTAAATGTCTAGTAATTTTCTGATACCTGTGTTTTAAGAACAGTGGGTTAGTCACCTCAATCATCGGGGAAACATATGTGGTGTGGATTTTATATGGCTTCTCAATCCCAATAGTTATCGCAAACTTCTGAAAACAAGTTGGACTGAAGCAGTATTTGGCATGTTCAAGGTCAGGAGCTTAACATTGTCGTTCTACTTCTTCGTTCCCCTTGGTTTTCATTTTCTTTCTCTGCCCTGTCAGAATGTGTTTTTACTCCTTTGGAACATTTTTATCTGACGGAAAAGTTCTATTTCAGAATCAACTAAGGAAAGCTTCATTGACAGAAGATGATGCGTTTGCTTTTCTTAAGGCTGACAATGATGGTGATTACATTACCTACTCAGGTTTCTGTGAAGCTCTTCGACAGGTATTAGAACTTCCCTCCAATTGGGATCTCTTTTTTTTTCTTTTGTCATCTTGTTTCTTAGTAGGAGAACATAACTACTACAGTGTTCTGTCTTTCTACAGTTCAATATAATCGGTCATCGCTATGGACTAAGTGTTGAAGAGACAAATGACTTGTGGGTTCAAGCAGACATTGACGGAAACGGTGTTGTTGACTACAAAGAATTTCAGGTAACTCTTATGTAACGTTTTCTCTGGTGTTGCAAGAAGCACTATGCCGTTGTTGTGTATATGGTCTATAGACAACGCATAAATAATGTACAAAGCATTGACAACAGACATTGCTAACTCAAATTCTTACGAATTCCATTGGGCAGACTTATCACACACACACACACACACACACACATAATGCTAATGCTGCGGAATAATGATTTTGCAGCTGCGAATCTGGAAACCTACATGGTCAGAGCCAAGAGATGGAGACATGAAAGAAGGCCAAGAAAGGGGCCATAAGGTGACAGAAAAATATGGTAGGAAGAAGCAAGCTACTGGTTTTAGTGTGAAGAATGCAGTTTTATTTCCTCCAGAAGTGGAAAAGGGAAGGTGGCCTGAAAATTATTTTCTCTCTGATCACGCCCGACTTACAGTGGTGTTCTCACCGATAACAATGCCTTGTTCCCAGCTAGCATAATGACAAAATCTGAGATGCAAGGAAACTTAGATGGCAAATTTTGTATGGGGCATTGAAATGAAGAGAAGTTGAAGGATCTAGAGTAGACTGTGCTCTATGCATGTTAACCATAGGAGTGCCCCAGGGAGAGCCTGAAAATGTTTTATGGTGCAACCCTTGTCCCATGGTTCTTGTAATACTGTTTGGTCAACATCAAGCTGAAGAACCTCAACTCTCTCATACTATCAAGCAGGGGACCCCCACTCCAACGCCAATGATCGCAGGAACATGAAATTTAAGGGCATCACTCCATCGAAGTGGCATTTCGTCAGTGATTGGGCGGATAATGGAACTGGTTCCCCTTATTTGCTGGTTAAACAGGGGAAATGGGAAGGAAAGAAGAAGCGGAAGGTATACATGTATATATTTATATATATTTCATTACATATAGGCAGGTTACAGGTAGTAATCAGTCTTTGGGTAGCATGGTGAGTCCATCTTAGAATAGAGCAGTGGCCCACTGAAATTGTGCAGTAATGTAAAGTACTAGACTAGCATTTGAAGCATCAGAATGTATAGAGGGAAACCCCCATGTTAGTAGGTAAGGTGAAGGAAACATTGATCCAATAGTGAATCACTTTGCAGACAGATTATATATAAACTCCACCCAGTAAACATAGTAAAAATTTATATTTAAGCATCGTTTCAGAGGTTTTTTCCATTATGAAATTTTAATTTCTATATAAAGCTACTTTTTTACTTATTTCTAAAACCTTTTACATGAATAGAGTTGACAAAAAAAGTAAATATAAGTTATTTTCTAATGAATGATATTGTCATATATTTTTTGCCACCATCTATCTTTTTAATTTTAGAAAAATATTCATTATTTTATAAACTGCACATATTAATATTTAGTAAATTTATGTATAAATATTTTTTCACAATCTTTGAGTTTTTAATCATAAAATTCAATCAGTGATTACTGAGAACAAAAAGGAGGATTCTTGCAACCAACATATAAGAACTTTAGAAAAGAGGAAATTAGGAGAGGTGAAACTAAGGGTTCACTTCACTTTCTATATGCTTTTTGGAATGGAATAACCTCCATTGTTTCAATTATGAAATTTTTACTCTAAATATTTAACAAAGTTAAAATGCCTTTTAAAATTAAAAATATTAAAATTTGTAACATTATTTTTATTTATTACTTTTTTAAAATTTCAATATACTTAATTTAAAAAGTTTTAATGTATAAAACATTTTCAATTTATTCAAACAGTTTAAATTAAAATTTTAACACAGTTTTCAAAAATTCTTTAAAATTTCCAAATAAAATTCATATGTATATATGTTGTTATAGTGCTGAACAAGAAATTAAGGTGGTGCTATGGAGGTTGAGAGTCGGAACAAGGATAATGGGATAGGCTAACTCAGAGGATAATTGTTCAGAGTAATTTTAGGGTGCTGAAATCTGATCTTTTCTTCACTAATCAAAGTATTTACAGGAGAGATCTCCTGGTCCATTAGCATGACATGGTATATTGCTATGAAGAAAATTATCCTCATCCAATGCGCGAAAGATGCATACCATGAGGCCCATTATGTTATTCCTTCAATTAATACAACGTTGTTACGCTTAGATAGGTCCAACATAATCGAGGCTGTTTTTACACTTAAAGAGTGTTCACACTTAAAAAACGGATGGCTGATCCTTTTTGAGAAAGGCAAATGGCCTTACCCCAAGGCTTTGAGAATAGATGGGCAAGGACACGGGATGTTGGTGTTCCCTTTGTCCAAGTAAATGGCTCTTTCTAGTGGGGTCAACAGAAAGGTCAACGTTTTTTTGATGTTGACACGTGTTCGAGTAGCAAAAGGGTATAACAATAGCCCCAAATTCGAACAAGAGGTTACAAAGCGGCTTTCCACAATATATTGAGGATCTAGTGGTAGGAAATAACTTACCCTACGAAGCACCAGAGTTGTTTTAGGGTAACTGTCATAAATGCAGAATTTTAGGGGAAAAGTGCTCGTAACATAGAGCATCTGACATTGCACAAGTGGTCAAATGCCATTGGTCATGGCTATTTCCCCAGAACGACGTGTTTAAGTCTGTCAAGGAGTTCTATAAATGTGTTGTCTCTATGAAGTTTCAAAGTTTTTCTTTTCTATTGTTTGGAGTTCCTATTTGGGAGTCAGAGTCTTCAGGTGTGCAACCAAATAATTAACAAAATTTTTGTTACTCCCTCATATATTTTATGTACTATTTTCTTTAATATGGTTTCGAAATCAAATTTTGATATAAAAGTATTATTTTGAATGCTAAAAAATTATTTATAGATTAAAAATATTAAAATTAAATAAAGAAAGAAAATTGTTAAGACAAACCAATATTTGGTACTACTTCAAAATTAAAAAATATTATAATAAATACTAAAGTAACAAAAAAATACCTAATATAATAAATATCCTTCAAGGAAAATCCTAAGTAATTAAATACAAAACAACAATTAATTTTCAATAATTTTAAAATTATCTTTATATAAAACAAATTTTGTAGCATGCAAAATAATATTTTTTGAATATTAAATATTGGTTGGCCTCAATCAAATCCTAACATAATTTTTAGTATGCAAAATAATATGAAACATACTTTAAAAAACATACCAAAAATATGAAAGGTATTTGTTTAATTTTCAATGTTTTAAATTTATTAGTATTTAGTACTAAAATGTATTAGTGATATCAAAGATTACAAAATTAATACAAAAATATGAGGGATTACCAAATATATTTATTTTCATGTCTTAAAATTTATTAATATATAATAATTTTATAAGTATACAAAACATTTTTTATACCAAAATTTTCAAGGACACACTAAAATTACGAAAGACTACCAAATAATGGTTCACATTATAAAATTTTAATTATTTATTTTTAAAAATTTTATAAGTATGTACAAATATAAAATATTGATTTCTTGTGCTAAAATTTAATTTTGAAAAAGTGCCGAAAAATTATGAGTAACTATCAAATAATGATTCGTGTTATAAAATTTTTTTATTTATTTAAGTTTTAATTTTAAATTTATTAATTCTAACGTGAAAACCAAAAATTCTAAATGCATACCAAATATGATTAAAGAATATAGAATGATTTTTGAGAGATTTTCAATAATTATAAAGAACACCAAAAAAAAATGATAAGAAAAATTTTCAAAGCTACTGCAGTAATGTCCCCTAGCATTTGGCATGTCATGAGGTCAATGGTAGGTGAGACATTTTTTATTTCTTTTATACAATTATGGTTTGCACCCAGTGAGATGAACACCCCACAATTTGGGTTCAGACCTCATCAATTTTTCATTGCCTCCGCCTGCCTGTTGGCTACTTCAGTTGAATCAATCTGTTGCCAAATTGTATTGGCAACTCGTGGCTGCCATCGCTACCGAGATGGTTGCCCGTTTGCACACTCTGCTTGTCTCTCTTGCTTGCCTCTCTGCTATACATGGCAGAGTTGATCATGATTACAAAGATCAACTCCTTAGCTCAGCCCAGCAGGAAAAAGATTGGTTGGTTTCTATCAGGAGGCAGATCCACGAAAACCCAGAACTTCTCTTCCAAGAACACAACACTAGTGCTCTTATCCGCCAACACCTGGACCAACTTGGCATCCCTTATTCTTACCCCTTTGCCAAGACGGGTATTGTCGCCCAAATTGGCTCTGGTTCTAAACCCATCGTTGCTCTTCGTGCTGACATCGACGCTCTTCCTCTTCAGGTCATCCTAAATTTGACCATCCTTTTGTTCCTAATCTTTTATTTATGCAGCTGATCATCGGAGAGTCCGTGTTTCTGTTACCCTGAATTTGTTTTTTATAGGAGCTTGTGGATTGGGAACATAGGAGCAAAATAGATGGCAAAATGCACGCATGTGGGCACGATGCTCACACTACCATGCTTCTTGGTGCTGCCAAGTTGCTTAATCAACGCAAAGACAGGCTTAAGGTTAGCTCTGACTTGGATTTTTCTCAACTGATTGTATGAGCCTTTGACTTAGCTAAAAATGCATTTGTAGGCTTATTGCAAATTCTTTTGTTCCTGTATTTACAGTTTCTGCTTGTTTATACGATATTATACAGGTTTCGTTTGGAACAGTGCCATATATACAACCTCCATTTCATAAATATAGTTTAATTAGGAACTTGCAAGAGATAAAAAAGATGCTATTAGTAGTCATTTTTCTCGCAACATCATGTAGTAGCATTTGACACTCTTCCTAATATTGATTCCATAAAACCTCATGTACATATATATATATATATATATATATATATATATATATACACACAAGCAAACATATATGACAAACTAACATGTGCGCATAGGTAAATGTTAAAGATTCACAAATTTCAAGTTGGCTCAAGTTACATTTTCCCTTATATGCCCCTGAAGGGAACTGTCAGATTACTTTTCCAACCTGCAGAGGAGGGGGGTGCTGGTGCATCTCACATGATAAAGGAAGGAGCTTTAGGTGACGCTGAAGCAATATTTGGAATGCACATTGATTATAGCACATTGACAGGAAGCATAACACTGGTTTCAGGGCCAGTCCTAGCCGCTACATGCATCTTTGAAGCCAAAATAGAAGGAGTTGGTGGGCATGCTGCGGGACCTCATTCAACTGTAGATCCAATACTTGCTGCATCCTTTACAATTTTGGCACTGCAACAGCTAATCTCTAGAGAAGCAGATCCTCTCCACAGTCAAGTATGTTCCCATTTTCTTATCTAGATATCCATTCTCAAATTAATTGTGACTTACCCTAACTTGTTGAAGTATAGGAATATTCTATGCCTATTCTTTGGCAAATTTGACATCCATCATTTACTGATACACACAAACAATGCATATATTCTGGTTAAAGTATGCAAGGCATCCAATGCAACCTAATGCCCGATGTCTTTGTTTCCCCTGTAAGGTGTTGTCTGTTACTTTTATTAGAGGTGGATCCGCATTCAGTGTGATCCCATCATATGTCGAATTTGGGGGCACTTTGAGGAGTCTCACCACTGAGGGCTTGCATAAACTACAACAAAGGTTGAAAGAGGTACAGAGCAATATTTTGTCTTTTTAGGTTTTAGCAATAACCATGAGAATCATGATTTTCCCATTGATAGTAAGAAAACTCCTAGCATGCGTTCTGCCCTTAGCTAAGTCTTACCTTTTTGAGCTAATTGTTTTACTAACATATAATATGTGTGTGTGTGTGGTTCTTTTCCCTTTTTAGAGTGGACAAACTATTGTAACCTTTCTGGTTTGTTCATCTTTGTTAAGACATGTATCTATCTTAAGACTTTGATTTAGGATTTTAATAGGCTGAAATTAAGGAAATTAGGAGATTACCTTTCCTTTTTATGTATAGTTTCACTTGTATATATTTTCTCTAAGTTTGAGGGTAAAGTATGAAAAATATATTCTGATTTTCTCTCTTTTCTCCTTTTCTTTTCTTCCTCTCTTTTCCTTTCAGAGCAGTAGCCACTCTCTTTTTCTTCTCTTTCTTTCTTGTGAAATTAACAATCTTCTTTTCCTCCTTCCTTTCTGAGATGCTATTCTTATAAAATAATCTTGTCTGCTATGATTTCTCTGTTGGCCTGCTGTATTGGTGCTCTGGGAATTATCATATGATTTTTGCTATTTTTATGAGAGTATCTCATTGTTCTATGTTCTTTGCTGCATTGCTGATGGATCATTTTTCTACTATCATAGATCAGCTTCAGGTCATATTATATTCAACTTAGTCTTTTAAGATCTTGGCTTCCTCCAAATTGTTTTGTTCTTAAAACCTGAGTCAAAGATGTCCTTTATTTTCAGCTTAAGCATTTTTATGTACCGGTAACTTACTGTAGGTCATTAAAGGACAAGCAGCTGTACACCGATGCAAAGCTTTTATTGACATGAAAGAAAAAGATCACCCTGTCTATCCTGCTGTTGTAAATGATGATGGCTTGCATCAACATGTTCAGAAGGTTGGTAGCCTTTTGCTTGGTCCTGAGAATGTGAAGAGGGGCAAAAAGATAATGGCAGGAGAGGACTTCGCCTTCTATCAAGAAAAAATCCCTGGATTCATGCTAAGCATTGGAATTAGAAACGAGGAACTGGGTTCAATTCATCCTCCGCATTCCCCGTATTTCTTTCTCGATGAAGATGTCCTTGCGATCGGTGCAGCCTTACATACCGCTCTTGCTGAACTTTACCTTAATGAACACAAACATTCCATTTTAGATGAAGCATTGTAAGGGCTTCTACAGTAATAACAATTCCTATGTAAAGATATTTTTCTCGTGTTTTATATGATGAAAGGAAGTCCAACGTTCCCATTGCAGTAGCACATTTGCAGAAGGTTCTGTTTTGAATCCCTTTCCATTATGATGGTTGTCTATGCTATGGTATAAATTCAGAACTAAGTTCAGTAAAAGCAATGGATATCTGTTTGGAAAGAGGGGTGCTGAGAACGCGGGAATAGGATCGAGTCTTAAACTAAGTAAATAAAGAAAAAACACCTAAACCCTAATACCATAAAGATACTTTAATTAAAGATCTCTTAGTAAAATAATAAATAAAGACACACACCTAAACCTAAATATCATAAACATACTTTTAATTAAAAAACATATAAAATACTCATTAACAAAATCTCCTAATACATCTCTTAATAAAATAATAATAATCAAATCTAACACTACTCCCCTCTAGAAAAAGAGCTTGTCCGCAAGCTCCAGATTGAATAGCTCCTACACTTTGTTTTTTCTCATTATTGAAAGTTGGGATATTTTAGTTTCCATATGCTCCTCTTCATTCTACGTAACATTGTCAAGATCTTTCATCTCCAACCAAAATATTTTTTTACATTGATAACAAAAAACCATTCTCTCTTTGTTTTGTCATCTCTACACGACTCAACCTTCTAACAAATCCAAGGTTTGTCTTGCGGTTATTGGAGTCTAATGTCGATGCCCATCCCCCTCCGAATTGACTTTTTTCTCTGCAATGGTTGTTACAGCAGAAGTTCCCCTTCAGTTTGAAAACGTATTTTGCCACAATGATTCATGCAAGCTGATAGACCTGGTTAATTGTTGTTTTTCTCAAAGTTCTTGCCAAGTTCATTGCTTGAATTAAATTCGAAGGTTTTTGCATCTCCACTTCTAATCGAATGGAACTTGACAACCTTGTGGTAAGTATGTCATTCAATTGATCTACCCACATAGATTCAGCCCGAGGTAACAACTCATGAAATCGACGTCGATACTCCTCTATCGTTCCTGCTTGTCTCAACTCGATCGTTTCTCCGAGGAGGTTTCTTGAAGTAAAGGAAACCTCTCTTGAACAACAAGAGTGGTCGAACCTTGATATGAAATTAAAACAATCCAAATAGATTAATAAAACTCAAGATCAAAGCAAAACAAATCAATAAGATGAGTAGAAGTAATCGATTAGAAGAAAGAAGAGAGATCTCATCAAATCGATGCATTCTTGATGGATTTTTTTTATAAGAAATGTACTTCTTGAAGAGTTCTTAAGCTAGAAATCAAACAAATAGCCGCTATTTGATAGAATAGAGAAAACTGAACTAGATTTGAAAAGAAAGAATGGAAAATTGCAAACAAATTGAGAAATATCATATTCTTGATGTTTAAAACAGAAATCTTTGGATCTTGGAACTTGAAAGTTCACAAGAATATGGAGTGTTAGAAAAAGATTAATATAAACTAAATATTCAAGAAAGATGGAAAAAGATTGAATGGAATCCTATAAAATCCTTTACAGAACACAATTGGCTCTAACCAATCCCTAGGAATGACAACCTAGTAAGTAAATTGGTGGTTGAAGAGTCCACAAGTTAAAATTTTATTAATACAAGGGGCAACATAGCTTTTACATAGGAAAAGGCTAGGGGAATCCTTATGAAACTATTATTACTTGCTAAATAGGTTGTAAGTCAAATCACTAAGTTTAAACATGAAAAAAATAACAAAGTATAGAAACTAAGGCAAATAAAAAAGGGAATTCGGTCGACTTATTGGCTAAGGCATGGACTGAATTTTTACAAAATAAAATAGCATTATTGGGCTAAATTAAACATGCCCATACATCCATATTAACAAATAATACCTGAACAAAATAACTAGGTGTAAATTACTCCAAATGAGCTGGATAACATGATTTAAGCTCGTGGGCTTGCTTGGGCTTCTTCAAGTGTGACGCCGATTGATGTTATCATTCTCCCATATGGGCTCGTGGTCACAATTTGAGTATTTAAGTAAATAGGCAAGCTTTGACCTTCCTAATTCGTCCTCAATCCTTATTGAACTCCAAAGTTTATCATTTTGAAGTTTCAACTTTTCTTCTTGATAAAATCTCTGTATGAATAAATTGAGTTTTGACTCCAACTACATAGATTTGAATCTCGTGATTGGAATTGATATGTATCAATACCAATATGTTTTGGTGTACTGTTTCAGATTTATCGATATATTTTAAAAATATTTAATATATGTATATACAAATATAAATTTATTTGTAAAATATAAAACTATCAAGCTTTTGGGCTATAATCATGCATTTGCAAACACCGTACATATCAACCCTGGTATACAACATACTTGCATACAAATATAATATGTTGTCATTCAATCACTTGTTAATTTGAATTACATAAATTTTCCTACAATTAATGTGGTCTACGTATAGGGGGTCAAAGGGGTGTAGCCCCCTTACAAGGTTGACGAGCCGTAGTCCTAACAAAAATTAAGAAATTGCACTTTGATTTCTGTGGAAAAATCATTAACATTTGCCAATTTTTAACCAAAACATAAACATACCCCATATTGAAAATCAATGTAATTTCTTATTGGAATAACATTTGTTCCATTGTTTTGTTACCATATAGTTAACTACTTACCGTGAATAACAAACTCCAATAAGCATCCAGTTTAACAATTAACAAATTAATTAGGTGAATCAATAAAACATATTATAACATGCGATTAACATTTAATCAAATACGAATCATGCTATAAATTAATCTAAATAGAAAACATATATAGCATATATAACAAATCAGTCAAATCGAACCAAAAAACATGTATCTCATACAATCACATCATTCAATCGAAAGTAGCTTGAATTTGTATCATACAAGTGGCTCAGGTACCACAAATGGATTGCCGATACACCTCTTGGCACAACAGTAAAATATATTATGATGACTACAAGCTATGGATCCATGTCTGAAGAACAAACTAGGATTGAGAGAAGGTCAAAAATATACCTTACGCAATCTGAAAACAACACAACAATGAAAAATTCCTAACCTCTACGTTATCCACCTAGAAGAAAACGATCAAAAAAACTCTAAAACTTTTTCAAAAAGAATTGAATTTTGTTGCTAGTCAAAGTTTTAATTCAAGTTACTTTGAGTATGGGATTAGTCCTTCCTTTTATTCAAAACCATTAACCACTAAGAGGGAAAATATAATATACATCTCTTAAAACGAGATTTTCTCCTTCGCTTAAGGTGATATCGATTTAATTTAAATCCTAACATCTTTTTTTTTATTTTCTTAATCGAATTTTCATTAAATACAATATTTAATAATTCAAAAAGGCATATTTATAATTTAATCCTTTTTATATATATATATATGCGCATAAGCTAAATACATATATTATGATTTATTTTAATATTGTTAAATTAAATTAATTATTAGAATATTTTTAATCAATTTAACTTTTAAGACAGGTTAAACATAATCCTAACCTTCATTACATTCCGATTGTCGCTACCAAAGAGTGTGACCCTCTAGGATCTTGTAACGTTGGTAGTAATATTAAAACAATTCTAATGTTACAAACAGTGAGCGACATCTAGCAATGCATTACTGCTACCCAAGTCATAAGAAGATGTGGTTCGACATGGTCTTCTATGATAATATTATTACGTAGTATATCCCTTTGTCCTTTATATTTAATTGAACACAAATCATGGAATAGTCTTACCTTAAATCTCTTGTTTCTTAATTTCCGAGTAAACTAAGATAAACAAATAAGTATGATATCTCATATCATTTAATTTGAGTATGCTCATGCATTTCTAGTTTCATTAAATCAAGAGGGCTAATATATTTCTCCCACTATGTAGGAGAGAAAAATCTTATCTTGAGCACTCACATTGCACTGCACAAATTGTGGCACACCCAACATTAGTCTTTATAGTACAACCATGTATGAAAGATGTTTAATTATGTCAAAGAATACGATTCACGATGTTAGAACAATGATGATCTCTACAGAAAACCTGGGTGCCTTAGGCAATGGGTTGAACAGAGTAGAAATGCCTTGTTGGTTTGAGCACGCACAACCACTTATACATGCCCATTGTTTTCATTTATGGGGCATGGGTTAAAACTCTACCAAGAGCGTAAGTTCACGTTCCCTTAATAGGTGGTTGTGCGCCACACACAACTTGATCCAATGAGGCACTCCCGTTCTGGTTGAACTTGTTCACCTCAAGCACTCGAGTTCTCTATAAAATTGGGCAACAAAACTTTAGCTCAACCCGAGGACAATACCGTCTCATTGAAGGGCCCATCGATTCCGAACAAACAACACTTCAGAAACTTCTCTGGAAGCAGTTGACCTCCCTTAAATGTATTGGTTTTCTTTTTCTTTAAAAAAATTCAATGGAATGTAGTGGTAGGTAACTATATTACATATCACTTCATATTTTTTTAAATTAAAATATTTTGTATATATGTTTTAGTATCTATAAAAACTATTTGTTTCGATATTTTTGAAAATGCATTAGGGGATCACTTTGTGAAGACAGTTGAAAACATGGTTCTGGATAAAAGAAATAATATTAATGAATAAATAAATGAAGTGATTTGATTTTGTAAAAAGTAAGTGTACTAGAATTTAGAAAACAAAAGTAATTGGGTGGTTGAGAATTGATTGCTTTAATGGTTTGATTAATCAATCATCCAGATTCTACAAACCGCCCATGCTATTAGTTGGGACACCAAACACCCCTTACTTTTCTACATCTTTTTCCATTATTGTCATTTAATTAAGTTTTTAATTTATAATTACACTCAATTAAAATTTTAATCACAAATTAGCAATCAAAATATATATTTTTATCAAAATCATGTTTTTTAGTGTTTAAAATTATCAAAAATTATGAGGCTTTCGACTTGGTGAGAGAGAAAACCAAATATATTTAAAAATTTTGAAATTAGAACTATGAATGTCTACTTAAAAGAAAGCTACTCATATAATTTTTTTTTTCAGAATACAGTTTTCACACAAATATTTTCAGCCCAAAATGGGTGTGAATCACTTACAAGTTAGAAGATATAATTGTTGGGTGGAAGTGGGTGAGACTAATTATGGAGCAGAAAGAAATAAGAGTCTGAATTCTTGTAATTCCGTTGGTTTTGGGTTATCCCAAATATTTGCCACAAATGCAAGTTAGGCTTTCACTTTCTCATCCCTTCTGCTCCATACTTTATTTTATCTGTCAATTTTGGAACACCAAACCGACATAGCAATGCGTATTAGCCTTGCTTTCTTCCCGTCGAATTGATAGATCGGAACTGGGAAGGAGAAATATTCCAGATCGATCACCTCTTTATAGATAAAGTTTGGTATTCCAGGCTACAAGGATTATAGAGGTCCTTGCATTAGAAGTGAAATTGTATTTTACTTTTATTTTAAAGATAGATAAATTAATCTTTATATATTATTAGATCAAAAAGTAAGCTGGTCATTTTGTTAAAAACTTTATCTATTTTTGGTGTTAAAAATTAGTCCATGTATACACGTGGCACGTCACATGTTATTATTTAGTTATTCCATCAATTCCGCTAATTTTTAACTGTCCAAATAGATGAAATTTTTAACAGAAAAAATTTATTTGCTCTTTAATCTATTGTACAGAGACTAATTTGCTCATTTTTTTAGTAAAAGAGACAAAATGCAATCTGAATCTTAATATAGAGGTCCTCATGACACTTTTACGAATAATGGGTTAATGGAATATTTAACTTCATAACCAGGTTTCAAATATGGTCACATATCCATTGTTTTTTTAGACATTATAGGTTCAAATTCATACATGCGCACATTACACTATTAAACAAGTAAACTTACAAATCGAATCTTGATATCGATCATGGATGAACTCACTTCATCTAATGAATCTACTACTCGAATTCGTTGCATATCCTTTTTTTAATATATATTACACAGGATATGTATCATTAGTTAAGCTTTGATTTTAAATTGAAAATTTCCGATCACAGAAAATAATTTTCTTAAAAATAAAAGAATTAGTTAGTTTGAAATTTAAATCAAAATTTTGAGGATTCGATTTTTTTTATATATTATAAACATGAATTATAGTATAATAGCCTTTCGGAAACCTAAGAAAGGCAAAGAAGTTGAAAAAGAAAAAGGAAGACAAAGGTTTGTAATTTCAAGGTCAGCATCCCATGTGATATCTACTTTCCAATACATCTTTACACGCAAAAACTTAATATTTTTTGATCCCACGTTTCAGCCATCTCTACATTTCTTTTATAATTTTTCTCCAAAATTGGTATATGCTTCCTTCCTAAGCATAACATAACTAATTGTTAACATTTCAATTTTACAGATAAACCTAATTTTGGATATGATAGAAAAAAATATTATTTAAATTGTTATACCCCTACTTCGATATGAACACGTGGCATCACAAGAAGCATTTTGGAAGCATCTTCAGATGGTCTTTTTTAACTTGCATCCTCTGGCTACTATGGACGACCTTTTGAGGCTCTGACTTATACCACCCGACTGGTCACTACGTGATTAGCCATTAACCCGCTAAATAACAGACCCTCAATCCAGACACCCAATTTTTAGTAGGTATGCATTTATTCCCCAAGAGGGAACTACTAAGACTAGCAACTTTGTATTATCTAAAAAAAGAGAATGTCAAAATAATACTATACTTGATGACAACTAAGGTATAACAATCTTATCACTTGACTGATCACACATTCTCCATATCCTGAGTTTGTCAACGACATGCCACTACCGAACATGGGGTTCTTTTCCCCCTATATACACCCCAACACACAATGACAAGAAACTCTTCTCTCCCTTTTTGGCAACTTTTAAGCATTCAGCCCAGCACGTCCCGAATACTTACCTTAAGCTTCCTTTTTCCTTTTTCTCTCACTCCAGCTCTTTGCCTATCTAGATGAACCGACTTTCTTGTTACCATGATCATCTCCTCTCTTGTTAAGCACTTACATCAATATAAATAATGATGACACACATTTAATACAAGCATGTTTAGTAATATATGTTTTTTTTTTATCTCTACATAAAAGAAACAAAATTGATACAAGTAAAGAGATTGCACATTGAAAAAACAATGTAACATGAAGCTTAGGAATTTAACGTAAAAAGAGACAAATTCGAAGAAGTTCAAACATAGAAAATAAAGGTAAAATGAGTGGACATTGTGCTCCATGTGTATCCAACCGAAAGCTAGGCTAACAGTTAAGCAGCGCTTTCATGTCCAGTAGGATATATGGATGATGCATCCGACAAAAACTAATGCTGGCTCCTAACATACCAAACACATGTAGTTATGGTTAAAGATGTGACCATTTTTCATTGGTAGGCGGAAAACCAAAGAAAAAGAACCAACACCAAATTTAACAACCACTTTCGAGGTGGGTCATCGTGGATACATACGTGGCAATAGAACCAAGGTTTTCATAGCTGACAAAGCATGTGATTTGGCGGTACTAGATTCCCCCAACACTTGTCTGACAGATCACCACCTCTAAAAAAAATTAAAATTTATTATTTAATATGATCAAATTGATAAAATATATAAATTATGAAAATTAAATTTATTATCATATCAATTAAATTTATTTAAAATTAAAAAAATATTAATATCATGATTAATTACCTTTAATTACTTAATAGAATTAAATTATTCTAATTTTTAAAAAAAACTAATTTGCTTAATAGTAAAATTGAGAGAGAACAAGGGTCACTAAATCCACCCCAAGTTCGGTGGAAGATGGAAGAAGTATGGCATTATCATCGTCAAATTGGTTCTTTTCTCATCTATCCTTTTATCCGATTCAGCTCCCTCAATCTTGTCTATAAATCTGCCAACTCTGCTCCACTGGTTACCTCCCCGGCCCCTTTTTTCCTTACATATTCTGCCTTGGAGATCGGAAAGACCTCCAAAAAGAAATATTAAACTAAGAGGTTCTTTGTATGCTGAGTGGCACTACATGTGCTTTGGAATCCCATAGTTTTCCTTCATATACTATTAACCCCACCGTCCATCCCTTATTCCATCTCACTCTCTTCTATATAAAACCTACTCTACTACTGCTTAACCAAGTACCTGACTTAGTTATTTAAGTTAATTTATAGAGGAAATGGGTGAGGAAACTAAGCAGGTGAGAGACTGGCTTTGTTAAAGAAAGGAAAACAGTTTGCATGCACGTATATAATTCAATATGGGTTCCTTTTTGCTAACTTATGTTGGCATTAATTGGAAATGTTTGGCAGGAACAACCGCCGGTAGAGGCTCAACCAGAGGAGAAAAAGGATGAGAAGGCAGAAGAGAAGGCAACAGAAGAAAAGAAAGGGGAACCACCGGCACCCACCCCTCCGCCTCCTCCTTTTATCTTGTTAGTGGACTTGCATTGTGTGGGATGTGCAAAGAAGATTGAGAAATCCATCATGAAGATTAGAGGTAATTATATATTTATCCATATAAATTAATTGGTATATATTTATTTGGTAAAAGTATCAAGGATCTCATATTATGAGTCATATTGTATTTTTATTATTTCTACTAAGAAAAAATAAATTAATTCTTATACATTAACTCAAAGAGCAAACCGTGCTTTTGTCTCCATTCCTGTTATTAAAAATTGATCTTGTACATTAGTATGAGATACATGTGGCATGTTATATGTCATTGTCTACTTATTCCAACAATCACGTCAGTTTTTAACAATACAAATGGATAATTTTTTTAACAGAAAAGATCAAATTACTGTTAATATAATGTTTAAGGACTAATTTATCTAATTTTTTTATTAGAGAAAATAAAATATACTCCGACTTGCCTCTTTGATTCTTTTACTTATTTATCTCTATTTTGAGACAAATAAAAATATACACAAATGGTTAGCAGGTGTGGAAGGAGTGGAGATCGACATGGCTCAAAACCAAGTGACAATAAAGGGAATAATTGAGCCTCAAACAATATGTGCTAAGATCATGAAGAAAACCAAGAGAAGAGCTAAAGTACTGTCTCCTTTGCCACCAGCTGAGGGTGAACCTATACCAGAAGTTGTCACTTCACAGGTCTCATCTAACGTCTTATAATTTCATTTACTTCATATATAGAAGTATTGAAGGGTGTTGATTGGTTTGATAATTCCAGGTTAGTGGATTAGCAACCGTGGAGCTTAATGTAGACATGCATTGCCAAGCCTGTGCTGACCAGCTCAAGAAAAAGATACTAAAAATGAGAGGTATAATGTTGGTTAAGTTTCAAGCCAATTCAACAACCGTACCCTTTTGCCACTTAACCGCAAAAAGCTAGATGATAATTTATGAGTGTGATTGACCAACTGAATGGGAAACTAAAGAAATATAAGACAGAAAAGGAATTCCATATTAGGCAGACAATGGCGGTGGTGGGGCCTTTCCAACGTGACAAGCACTTAGTAAATTACATCCAAGGTTTGATAAATTTGAATATAACTTTAAAAAGATACAAAATGGTTACTGAACTATTTGAAAGTTTTCATTTAAGTTACTGAATTATTTAAAAGTTTTTATTTAAGTTACTGGGTTGTTAAGTGTGTTTTTTTAAGTTCGGTTAGTGAGTTTCAAGCGACGATTTAACGATCAATATGGTAGATCAGTACCCATTGATGAGTAGAAGAATATACCTTAGATCTAAGTCTTTTGACGGCTAGTGTAGGAGATTGGACAAGAAAATTTTTTAGATTTTGGATCATAGATTTGTGATGACCAAAGTTGTTTCATGAAAATAAATGAACTATCAAAGAGAAAGGGGATTAAGAGCTTTTGATTGGTGCAGCCGGTACAAGCCAGTAACTTAAATGAAAACATTTGAATAGTTCAATACTCATTTTGTAGCTTTTTGAAGTTGAATATTCAAAACATAAACTTACTACTAGTTTATTAACTTTGGGTATAATTTACCCAAAAATTCATTAGGGATGATTGATGTTGTTTAATGGACACATGTTACAGGCGTACAGACTGCCGTAACAGAGCATAGCACAGGAAAAGTTACAGTGACGGGCACCATGGATGCAAACAAGCTAGTGGATTATGTATATAGACGCACGAAAAAACAGGCAAGGATCGTGCCTCAACCAGAGCCTGAGCCTCAACCTGAGCCAGAGAAACAAGAAGAAAAGAAAGAGGGCGAAGAGAAGCCGACCGAAGAAGCCAAACCTGAAGAAAACGCAGAGAAAAAAGAAGAAAAGTCCTCTGAAGAAGGTGAAAACAAAGAAGAAGGGAAGAAAGAAGGATCTGCAGAAGCAGAGGAAAATAGTGGCAATCATGGTAACGAGGAGGAAACCATGAAGAGAATGATTTACTATTACCAGCCCCTTTACGTTATCGAGCAAATGCCGCCTGCTCCTCAGCTTTTTAGCGATGAAAATCCCAACGCTTGTTGCATTTCGTGATGATTTATCATTACGACAAACTTCTTTTTCTACCTGTAGATTATTTCAATTTTACTATAAGGTTGAGAAGTATACAGATAACTAGTATATATAATTAATGTTCAGTCCTTACCACTGGAGATGAGAGTTTTAGAGAAATCTGGTGGACGGTTCTCACATGATCAATCAGGGAATGTGGGAAAGTGGGATCATTTGTACGACTGGGTTGATTAATTACTTGACCATTCTGTACGAAAGGCATACTCATAATAGTTTATTCCATTATATCTTGAGCCCTTATAAATGTCATACAATGTTGTGCTGAATGAGGATGATAATTTGTGTAAGAGCCCATTTTTGCCCGGCCCGATACAAATATAAAAACCAAATAAATAAATAAATTCTACTATTAATGTCCAGCTTTTACAGACCCAATTAACTTAGCCCAGATTACAGACCCAACTAAACCCAAAACCCTACTACAAAATAGCTCAAACTCGAATTTCCTAATACCAAACATAATTCAGCCTAAAATACCCAAAACCCCAGGCCCAATACACTATGGCCCGATTTGAATAATTTTCGGAAACCCCTAGGGTTTCCAGAGCCTCCTGCGCCGCTGCCACGCACACCTCTCCCCACGTACATGGTGCTACGTCCACCACCTCCGTACGCGTGCGCCTGCGCCTCTGTACGTTGTACCTGCAAGAAGGACAAACGAACACAACAAAGCAGAGAAGGCAAAGAAAAAAGCAGAAATCGACAGAAAATAAAGAAAAGAGAAAAAAAGAAAAGGAAGCGAGATGTTTTGGTTGTAATTTTGGTATTTCATTTTCGGCTATATAAAGCCAGTTTTCAGTATTTGTAAGGGGGGACAAAAAACGCAAAAAAAGGCATATTGTATCACACACACATTCAATATACAGAAAAAATTTTCTTAAAGGTGATTCGAGTTTTTTTTTTCGCTGCTTTTCGTTTCATTTTCTTTGATCGAAATAAATATCCAAATCATCTTACTCAAGTTTTCTTTTCAAAGGATCGTATTTTAAAATCTTTTCAAAATTGCAACATTAAGACATTAAACAATCGATTCGGTACCAATTTTGGGCGTTACGAGGGTGCTAACCCTTTCTCGTGCGTAACCGACTCCCGAACCTGTTTTCTCAAATTTCGCAGACCTAAAATTTATTTTTAATGGTGAGCCGATCACACATTAATAAAAGATCGGTGGCGACTCCACATTTTATTTTCAAAAGTCGATCCCCATTTTTCAAATCATAAAAATGGTTTCGACAATTTGATCTATTTGAAACAAAATTTTATACGAGTTTTTAATTTGTATGGAGTGTATCGGACATCGTTAGACACGAATTCAAATTTTGTTATTTTCATCTCCACCCCAAATATGATATATAAAAAAAGTAAAATTTAAGTTTCCATTGATATTTTTTTAGTTGCCGTTAGTAACTTATTGAATCTATTTTAGTTATAACTAAGGAAATCTAAAAGAACAAATTTGGATCTACTTAACCAAATATTGGTTTTATAATATGGTTACATATAAGGAAGGATCAACACTGACACTACGATGTCTATCCTAACGATAGTATTGACATGGTCCTATAACGTCTTAAAATTTAATATTTTTATTTCAAAATAATTAACTTAATGACTACATTATCTTAAAATTTTACAAATTATGATTGTTGATGCAATCATTTTTCACGATTATTATAATTATTACAACATCATATATTTAATTATTAATATGTAATAAAAACAGTAATTATCACAATTTATTGTAATTTATGAAAATTGTGACTATGAAAAATAAAACTAAACTTTTTAAAAATAAATAAATTTTATAATAAGAATTTAATAAATAATCTTAAGTTTCATCAATCAAACATCAAATCTTACATCACAACCAAATAAACCAGACAAAATAATCTATTATCAAAATTATTTTTATATTCTTTGAGCCAAACCTCCATTCAATTTCATTTTTGTTGGAGAAATTTTTTTTATTTTAAAGTATTTATATTTAAGTCACGAGCTAATCGAACACCAACTTAATTGTGAAATTATCAAAATAATCTTCTACGTGCAAAATAAGTTATATCGTTATGAGAGTGTTTTTGTTCATTTTATATATTTTATAAATCAATAAAAAATGTACCTATAAATTAATAAGATTTGAACTAAGAATATCATGCATGCAAAACCTTTAACTTAATTTATCATTACAATCAAAACATCATTTCATTTTTATATGAATTTTTAATAACCATCATTGGGCATCTCTAATAAAAGTACTATGGAGGCCACTGTATTAGGAGTTAAATTACATTTTGCTCCCTCTATTAAAAAAATAGACAAGTTAGTCCATGTATATTAGATAAAAGAGCAAATTGTTCATTTTTGTTAAAAGATTCATTCATTTGTATCGTTAAAAACTGATGCGATTGACAAAATAACTAGACAATGACACGTGACATGCCATATATACATCATGTTGACATATAGAGATCAATATTTAACTGTAGAAATAGATGAAAGTTTTAATAAAAAATAATTTACTTTTTAATCTAATATATAAGAATAATTTACCTGGGATAAAATGTAAGTCGTTTTTATTCGTAGAGGTAGTGATAAGGTGAATACAAAGGAACTAATTTAGGATTCTGCCCACACCGATGTCTCATAATTAAGCTGTTGACTACAATAAGGAAACAGAAAAAGGGTTACTGAAATTTACATTATCGTAGAGCACTAAGAAAAGAATGAGGATGATGAAAATTATATGTAAAAGGAAAAAGAAACACAGAAAAAGATCCAAACTAGAAACATTAAATTACTAAAAGTAAACAAGGAAAGAAGAATCACGAGAAGAAGAAGGGAAAGGGTGAAAATGAAAGGTTGGGGTTGGTGTTAACAGCCTCTCCCTCACCCTTGCTAGCGCCACCTTGCATTCTCCTAACAGCTCCGCCATAATCGATACCTTAATCATTCTTCTGCTGGATGGAAATTTGAAGACCTCCAATTCCACAAATCTCTTTTTCTATAAGAACAGAAAATATTGAACCTACTTTTAGCTTTCCCAAATCAAGTGTTGGAATGCTGAGATAGAAAATAAAGATGCAGCCAAACGTTTAACTTAAAAAGATAGAAAATATTTGTGGGGTCTACCAAGTACCAAACTTTTCTCTTTTAATTCTATTTCTTTCATTTTCATTCATAACATTATTATCCATAAATCTATATTGATAATTGTGTCCTTGATTAGAAATTATGAGTAGTTATAAAAATAGTATAAAATATATATTTATATTGAAATTATTCATTAATAGAATCTTAATTCAGTTGGAAAACAATAAAAAAATTAATTCTTTTTACAAAACAACTAAAATTTAAAATTTTGAAATCATAAATTTTTAGATAAAAGTTTTCTATTTACAACATCAATGTCTCATAATTTAGTATTAATAAATTATTAATACTCACGTTTTATTTCTATTTTTTCCGGTAAAGAATTTTAATTTTTAAAGTGTAAAATTTACTTATATATTTTTTATTACGGCTTCATTACCTTTTAAGATATGTTATATATTGCATAAATATTATTGTTAATATAGGAGGATATGAATTTGAGTGCATTGAAAGGGAATATGGATAGTTATAAGCATTGTATTAAAAATAATAGATATTAACCTATAATAAAATTGTTAAAAGAATATTTTATATATTCATTATTACTTATCAAACTATGTAACATAGCATGACCTATTAATTTACTTTTAAAAATAAGAAAAAATCTCACAAAAATGAATATCACATGCACAAATCAAATTATAATTTTAAAATAAAAGTAAAAGATAACATTATAAATATAAAATATAAATTAAAGTAAATAGTTGTAAAAAAAGTTAATTTTCAAGTATTTAACAAAAAATTATTTTCTTATTTTATCTTTATTTTTAACATAAAAAACAATATAATAACTAATACTTTTCATTTAAAATTCTACTAAATAATGTCTACTTTTATAAATTAATTATATAAAATCTTTTAAATTTTGTACATACAAATTCCTATTCAAAAGAAAATAGCTAATTTATATTTTTATATTAATATTTCATATTTATTCTTAATTTAAAAACATTATGATTTTCCTATTATATATATTAAAATGTTTTCTAAATATAATTAATTTAATCTATGTGATAATCAACACATATTGCAAGAACATGGCGTGTACATCAAGCCATGTGAATTAACGAGTGATGCTCACATGTACATGAAAGTCAAACTTTTAACTTTGAAATTTCAGATTACGACTATGTAACTCTGGAATTTTAGTTTATGATTTTTAAATTTATTTTATAAAAAAGTGAATTATATAAAAAGAAAAAAAAAGTTTTCGATTATTGCAAATTGTGTGAATAAAGAAAGTTATATAGTTTTGATTTTAATAATTTAATTACTTAAATAATTTTTTTTGAATAATTCAATTACTAGATTGTAAATTCTTTTAATTAAATGAAAATTTATTAAAAAAATTTAAAAGTAATCCAATTCCTGCACGTCTACCATGGGTGGGACATGGAGTGGCTTTAAAGTCTTGTGGGTCAGAATTACGGACTCAAACATGCTTTCCTTCTCATTCAAATCTCACTGCACTGCCTTGCAAGCTTCTTATGAGTTAAGAGAAAAGTTTAATTCTGGAAAGCAGATGGTTAAAATGTGACTATAGTGCTTGTACTTTCTAAAAATTAGGAATTTAGGCCCTGCACTTGTATTTCTAGGATTTCAGTTTCTTTACTTTTCAAATTAAAAGAAAACTACTCCATGTAATTAAAAAAAGATCTTGTAATTAACCTGGATTTAATAAAAGAATTGAAGGTATTAACAATTGGACCTACATTTTGAAATATGAAAAGTAAAGGGATTAAATTCCTAAAAATATAAGTATATAAATTAAATTCCTAATTTTCAAAAAGTTCAGGGACTATAAACATATTTTGACCAAAGAAAGCTATTAAATTAGGCAGAAACGGCTGAGAGATTTGACATTTTATGAGATGGGCATTCGAAATTAATTTGAATGGTGAGGATGAAGGCAAATTACACTTCGAACACCCAACTAACAAAAAAATAATATTAATGAATGACCCAATCAATTTCCATGAGAAAAGGAAAAGTCCGTCAATCTTGAACCGCCAAACAAATAAGAGGAGAAAACGTATGATAACATGAATTGGTTTGTGCTTCTGCCAATTGCAACTTTCACATGCATCTACGTTGCCGTGTAATTTAACATATTTATTCGTTTTTTTTAATAAAAAAACATTTGATTTTTTAGGAGGATTTTTAGCACAAATTTATTGGATTGGATTATTTTGCAAATTTATTGAATTGTACCATGTTGAATTTTAGTCAAGCAAGGATTTTCAAAAAAATTGTGTGTGATTGAATATGCTTCGCAGGTTTGATCACATATGCAGCACTATGGGTTATGAGGGGATTCCTAACGATAATATTCGATTGTTATTGATATCATCTGCTCTTAGAGGAAAAGCAAGGGAGTGGTTGGATATGTTGCCTCCCAACACTATCACTACGTGGGAGGAATTTTTATACCTATTCTTGAAGCGAAATATTTCTATGACCACCGTGCTTATCGCTTACAAAGGGTTGTCCGACTTCAAACAAGAGAGTACCGAGACTTTAGGTCAAGCTTGGGAAAGATTCAAGAGAATATTATGAGGCTTAATTGGGAATGGAGTCGAGAGTGCGGCTCAATTGTAGTATTTCTATGCCAGATTGTATGAGAGTAATAAAGAACAGGTTGAGAGTAGTAGAATCCGCTAGAGAGATGTCTATATCCGTGATGATTGTGTCCAAGGAAAAAGGAACATTTGCAGAACAAGAAGAGTGTGAAGTGGAGCGATTTTTGGATGTTGAGAGCATGGGGCCTGTTGGGACTGAACAATCTAGTGCACATAGAGAGTTCTCTATTAGAAAGGAGGATGAGTCATGCCATGATTGTAACAACCCGATTTTCAGTAGTCATAGAGTAGTGGTTTCGGGACCACAAATTTTCTTTGTGTCGACTCGTAATTATTATTTTTAGAATATTTATAGAGTTATTAAATCCGTATTAAAATTTGGTTTAGAAATATTAACGTTTAGATAGTTAATTAAAGAAAAAGAACTAAATTGAAAAAAGTGTAAAAGTTAATAATTAGTTCAATTAAATGATTCAATAGCTTAGTAATTACGTGATAAGGGACCAATATAATAATTAGTCCCTAATGGATAGTGTTGGACGGCAAGAGAAATTAAAATGATAGATTAATGAGATTTTAATGACATAATTGTAAATAAATAGAAATTAAATAAAACAAATTAGAAAAAATAAGTTTTCTTCTTCATTTCTTCTTTTGCCATTGCCGAAACACCATAGGAATAGCTTGGAGAATCGGTTGAGCATAGAAGCTTGCGTGTGAGTTCAATTCTTACCTGTTTCTTGTAATTTTTATGTTTTTGAGATCGTTGCAACTAGGTCCAGCTAGCCTGTACCTTTGTTTCTGATTCTGCTAAAAATTTTGGAAGTTTCCATTGTTGAATATTATTTATTTGGAGTATTTGTTGTGCTATTTGATGAATTTGTAAAGAGATTTTTGTTAAATCTTGATTTTGAGATTAAATTGTGAGAATGTCAAAATAGTAGGGTTTGATAGTGACTTTTAGGTTTAGTAGGGGCTTTTTGAGGGCCTAGAATATTTGGATAGATTATTGATTTGAGAAAATTAGTTAATTTGATGAATTAACTAATTAAGGGATTAAATTGCAGAAATTGTAAAAGTTTGGGGTAATTGTGAAAATTTGAAAAATAAAAGGGTATTAATTGTAAAATGGATTGGAAATGAAATATATGCTAATAAATGAGTAATTTTATATTTTATATCAAGATTCCGTAGATACTCGTGGAAAAGGAAAAATAGTTAATAAATGAGTAATATATTATCGAATTTAGTACTCAGTTTGGATTGAACGCGAGATTTGAGTACATTCGTGATTTGGTATATGACGGTGGTTTCGTGTGGCTTGGCCGTGTGACCCAAGTCAGTGAGTTACATGGGTACGGACACGGGCTGGGGCACAGCCGTGTGTCCCTATTTTAAATGTCCACTGGCCTGAGACACAGGCGTGTGTCTCAGCCGTGTGAGTCACACGGCCGTGTGACCCTTGCAGTCTAAATTTTTCAAATTTTTCCTAAAATTTCCAAATTTTTCTGATATAGTCCTGGATTGTTTCTATAGTATTTCTAGGGCCTCGAGAGCTCGATTAAGAGACATTATGGATGTATTTGAATAAAATTTGATTATGTTTGTATTAATGTACGATTTGAATGGTTTAATATTCTGTTTGTCCTGTAATGCTCTGTAACCCTATTCTGATGACGGATACGAGTTAGGGGTGTTACAATGATGATGACTGGGAATCCCACGATGATATGGAATTCTAACTTGAACAGGAAAGAGTTTATCAGCTAGATTGGTGGAGGCATTGCAAGGAACCATTGGAACCTCTTGAGGATGCTTTCGAGAAAATGATATCATCTATAGTGAAGTCACCCAAGCTTGAGTTGAAACCTCTTTTGGAAGATTTGAAGTATGGGTATTTTGGAGAGAATAATACTTTAACGATTATTATCTTTGCACGACTCGGTGTGGAATAAGAAACCGCTCTTCACCAAGTACTACAAGTGTGCAAAAAGGCTAGTGGGTGGACTATTACTAACATTAAAGGTATAAGCCAATCTCTCTTTCAACATAATATTCTCTTAGAGGAATCGATGGTGGATGGTCAGCGGCGAATGAAAGGAGGTGGTGAAGAAAGAATTAACGAAATGGTTAAATGCTAGTATTGTCTACGCTATCTCTGATAGTGAGTGGGTAAGTTCGACACACTGTGTCCCGAAGAAAGGTGTAACACCCATATCCTGTTTCTATTACCGGAATAGGATACCAAATGTTACTAGTCAAGTTGGAACAGTTAATAACGATTTATGTTCAATAATTAATTCAATTCCATAATTAGAGGTTGATCGTGCTAATATTGAAGTCATTGAAAAGCTACCACCTCCATCCTCTAACTATGGGATCCGTAACTTTTTGGAGCATGCCAGGTTTTATTGGTGGTTTATCAAGGATTTATTTCAAATTTCCAAACCATTGAGTCGTCTTCTACAGAAAGATGTTCCCTTCATTTTTGACGAGGAGTGCACTCAGGCATTTGACATTTTGAAAGAAAGGTGATCTGTTATAATTTCATATGTCAAATTAGGCTTATCGTGTCACTTAATGAGCTTGTATTTAAGCAATTTAAGAGTCTTTTTATTAGTTTAACTTAATTTTAGATTTTCATTTTAGTAAGTGTAAATACCTCTTTTTACTTATTTTTTAGACCGAAATTGGTCAATTGTGCCATCGGGGCCCTAATGTCTGTTTAAGTGTTAAGTGTTGTAGGTACTTAACAGTAGACCAAAATTACACGAAAACATCCCCGAAGATAGAGGTATCGTGATATTGAAACATGGGAATCATGATACCTCCAATAGGTCCAAGATGAAGACCACCTACAATGGTATTGTGATATCCTCTTTAGGTATCACAATACCCAATTACCAAGGAGCATCCCATATGTCGACAATATTGTGATATCACTATCGTGAGGGGACAAAAAATGACACCAGGGGTAGTCTTTGTCTAACTGAAGCACTAAACAATGAAGGTCCGTTCAAGGAAATTTTGGGGACAATTATGGAGTCAGATTTTGCTGTTAAAAATAGCCAATTTTGGCATAGGAGAGAGAAGATACACATTAGGCTTAGTCTTTAGCTTAGTTTCCCCCGTTCCATCGCCTTACCACGTATGTGGTAGGAGATTTAACGTTTAGGTAGTTTCAGGAGGTTCACCAAAACAAAATTCAAGAATGGGCTTGTAATCGCGAGGAAAAAGATGAATTGCCACAAGAATCTCCGGAGAAGTTGCAGATACAAAAAATTCTTGAAGGCATTCAAACACAGGTCGATGAAACCCAAAACATGATAGTCTATGCATTCACGAATCATGATAGTCTCCACCGTATGATCATGAAACCCAAAACAACATGATGCAAAATGCAAAAAAATTAAATGGAAGAACAACTAAACGCTAATACTGAATAACAACCTAGAACATCAAATTTTGATACAGAGTGACAACAAATGTTTCCCCTTCTTAGACAGTCTTAGTTTAAAATTTTCAAAAGAGAAACAATGGAAAGTGAATTGTTAGATTTGTGTGACCAAAATTCTTGTTAAAAAATAATACAGTGGCAAAACTAGGGGATATGTGGAGGGCTTAAGGCCGAGGGCCGAAACTCCTCTTGTGGCACAAGTAGAATTCGTATAGAACTACACTTCATCTATTTAATATTAATTAGAATAAGGTTTTTCAACCTTTAAATAAATAAATGTAGTCAAAACTCCTCTTATATCATTTGATTTTCAACATTAGTGAATTTTCAATAAGACGAAGCTAACAAAAAGCAGAGAGAGCTCTACTAAAAATTGGAAATGACAATCAAATCCAAATCACGGAAGTGATAGAGTAGATACAGCTAAGTATTGAGAATATCACCACAAACAATCATTATGATGTCGACGGTAGCAGTAAGAGTGAGAGAGACTTTTGGGCAAAAGAAAACCAAAAAAATGAAAAAGGAAGAGAATTGCACTCTAGTGATATCAGTTGGCTCGAGGGACATTGGCAATGGCTAACTGCATAGTGGAGTGCAGCTAGGGAAAATGGAGAAGGAAGAAGAGGAGTAAAGAGTGAAAAATAAAAAAAAATGAAAGAACCCCACCTGTGACTTTCATGTGAAAATGAGAAAAGGGGAAATTTCTCTTCAGTCCTTGTAACATTTTGGGTAAACTATTTTCTAGCTTTTCCTTTTACATATTTGAAATTTAGCCTTTGTACTTTTCATATTTCAAAATTTAAGTCAACTTGTTCATATTGCTAATTTTTCTTATCAAAATACTAACTTTATTTTGGATTGTTTTTTTTTTACATTACTTAAAACTTTATTTTATACTCTTTTATTTAATAAGGTTAAATTTAAAAAGTAAAATAACATTTTGGTAATCACATTGACAAAATGCTTGCTAAAAGTAATGTTAATGTTGAATTAGAATTTAAGAAAATTAACCTTTAATTGAATTTGAAATGTTTAATTGATGCTTATGCTATTAGTGTTTATAAACTTTTCTAGAGCTTTTTCTAACTGTTCTTAAATAATTTATAATTCGATAATTTGATTTGTCTGGAAGGAATGTATAAAGCTTGTGGTTCTGGGTTCACCTTGGACCAAAACCACATGAAAAATCAAACATTGCTGTGAAGAAAACAATATAGCATTCCATTTCGTGGAAACTCAATTAGGGAAAGGGAAATTAACAGCTCCCGGGCTATAAACCCTAAAAGCTCTTCCCAAATTTGGTTGAGAAGAAATGGAGAATTCAACTCAAGAATCCCACCTGAGATCCGATAATTCGGTAACCTACGAATCAGCTTACACAGTTTATGCCATGGCCTTATCTTCCACGCCTTCCTCCACCAATATCAACCATCAACGCATCGCTCTCGGCAGCTTCCTCGAAGATTACACTAACAGAGTCGACATAATCTCATTTGATCCAGAAACCCTCTCCTTCAAGACCCACCCAAAGCTTGCCTTCGACCACCCTTATCCACCCACCAAGCTCATGTTCCAACCCAATCGAAAATCCGCTTCATCCTCTTCTTCTTGTTCCGATCTTCTCGCTTCAACCGGCGATTTCCTGCGTCTCTGGGAAGTTCGAGAATCTTCCATTGAACCTGTCACTGTTCTAAACAATAGCAAAACCAGCGAGTTTTGTGCCCCGTTAACTTCCTTCGATTGGAACGATGTTGAACCCAAGAGAATTGGGACTTCCAGCATCGACACAACTTGCACCATTTGGGACATCGAGAAATGCGTCGTTGAAACCCAATTGATCGCTCATGATAAAGAGGTTTACGACATTGCTTGGGGTGAAGCTAGAGTTTTTGCTTCCGTTTCCGCTGATGGGTCCGTTAGGATTTTCGATTTGAGAGACAAAGAACATTCCACCATCATTTATGAAAGTCCCCAACCCGACACCCCTTTATTAAGATTGGCTTGGAACAAGCAAGATTTGAAGTATATGGCTACCATTCAAATGGATAGCAATAAAGTTGTGATTTTGGATATAAGGTCACCCACAACCCCCGTTGCTGAGTTGGAGCGGCATCACGCTAGTGTCAATGCCATTGCCTGGGCTCCTCAGAGTTGTAAGCATATTTGTTCCGCTGGGGATGATACCCAGGCTCTTATTTGGGAGTTGCCTACGGTGGCGGGACCTAATGGTATCGATCCTCTGTGTGTTTACTCTGCTGGCTACGAAATTAATCAATTACAGTGGTCTGCTGCGCAACCTGATTGGATTGCCATTGCCTTTTCCAACAAATTGCAGCTTCTCAAAGTTTGAGGTTTTCACACTGTATTTTCCTGCTTGAAGTCTGGTCTTCTGTTTCATAGACTGCTTAAGCTTGTATTCCCCTTTGACTTGATTTGTGGAATCAGTTTTAGTTAAGCCTGTCAATTCTGACTTGATTTGTGGAATCAGTTTTAGTTTAGCTGTCAATTCTGCCATTACTTTGCACCATTGATGAAGTAAATGTTCTTCCAAAAATCTGTATTGAAATTCCTTTAGTTAAGTTTATCATCATATGGTAAACATTACATTCAAGAATTTTTAAGTTTCGTTTGTTTGATGCTTGATTGTCTTTATGTAGTACAATTGAACAAAACCTCCCCCTTTTAGATAATTTTCATGTGATACAGTTTCAGAAAAGAATTTCACTGGGCATTTAGGTCATCAAATTATATGATCAGTTTCATGTTAAGGAATTTAACTTAACAGGTAAAAGCATCATAGAGGTCCTTGTACTGGGAGTCAACTTGCATTTTGCCCTCACTACTCAAAAAATGGGTAAATTAGTCCCTCTACGATAGAGCAAACTAGTCCTCTTGTTAAAACTCTCATCCATTTTTACTTTTGTATGTTAGTATGAGGTACACGTGGCACACCTTGTGTAACTGCCCGATTATTCTGTCATTCGTGCTAGTTTTAACAGTAGAAATGGATGAATCTTTTAATAGAAATGACCAATTTGCTATTTGATCTAACGTAAAAGGACTAATTTGCCCATTTTTAGTAAAGGGGGTAAAATGAAATCAGACTCCTAGTACAGGGACCTTCATGATACTTTTACCAACTTAACATGATATTTTCTAGCTGGAAAAGAATTGAGGAAGATAATAAGTAGGAATTCCATATTGTTGGAACTTCATAGTTTAATGAATTCATTAGGTATGTAAACTAATTTTATCTTGTTTGAGAAGCAGTTCATCTCACTTTCGATATTAGAATATCCTTATTCTACATGATAGCCATCAACTAAGCCAATTTTAATGTAACATATACTATCAGGATGAAATAACACTCTAAGGGTAGAGAGCAAATGCCCAATATGTAGGCTTTGATGCTTTTACCTTCAGTTGTGTACGTGAACAATTTGAGGATATTTGTAATCGCTTTAACAAGTTAGATATTGTTATCAACTAACCAACAAAATTCACTTGTCGTTTCCTTTGGTACATGTTAAATATATATTTGATGGTTTGTTTAACATGTGAGCATGAGTAGTTTAAATTATTATGGCGCAATGAAGATATGCAAGATGGACATTCTTTTGCATTCTATGCTTTCTTGGACAACAAATTTGATTCAATGTAAAGTTCCCTTCAATCGTGGTTGGGTGATTAATGCATTTAGTTTGTTTTAGTGATTGACTTTGAGCAATATGCTCTGATATGTTGTTTATTGAAGCACTCTTTCGTCTTATATCTTCATGAAAGCCAGCTTGGATGAAGCATTGTCTAGGCCTGCCAGAGATCTTGTATACTTCAATGGAACAGGTAGTATTCTGTAGAATTTGTTGTTGCAGCAGGAATATAACTCCTTGGAGGAGGTTCAAAATTGAAGGATCAATGCAACAGGTGTAACCATGAGGCATGATATGGTGGTTGCTCACCAAATCCGTTAACTATGTGGTTAGGTGTTCGATCCCCGTTTATAATAATGGAGCACGTTTCATGGTCAATCGTTTATCCCTTTGAAGAGTACTTGTGACGAGGGGATTAATCATCATTGTTGGCGGTGAATACCTTGGTTACGACCAAAAATACAGCAGGTGCGTTTGTATAAAAAAACAAAATCGTGTAAATTAGGCTAGAGTATCTATCATATGGGAATCTTACTATTTCTTCCGCCTGCAACAAATTAATCAAAGAAGTACCGATTTTCTTGTTCTATTTCTTTCATGGACTTTTACATGATCCGTTGAATAGTCTTTCAGGCTGATCCAATCCCTTGCAAGCGGAGTCTGACCTTTGAATGAAAAAGAAAAGTCTAAGGCAATTAATTAATGGTGTGATAGAGATCCTCTACCAAATTCTAGCTCTTGTTTAGAGGTCTCCAAGGAACGTCTTGACAAGCACCACAACAGAATTAGTCAAAATTATACACTACTTTCTTTAACAACATTTAATTATAACAGTAGGTTTGTTGTATGGTCAAATATAGGTGATCTTCTCATACAAACTAGTCACTTTTAAACATTGGATGCCTTTAGAGTAAGGTTGGGTCAAATTAAATACGGATGGTGTTGTTTCAGATAACACTAATGGCGTGTCAATAGGAGTTTTCAGAGACTCATTTGCAATAGGAGTTTTCAGAGACTCATTTGCAAACTGGTACATAGCTTGACAATGAGAATTGAGAAGGAGAGAATTTTTAAAGTTGAAGCTAGAGCTATTTTGGAAGGTCTCCAAATTGTATGGGAAGTTAGCTATAGACATTGGGACCTAAAATGTGACAATTTGATGCTAGTTAAATCAATTTTGGTTGGAAACATTGTTGTTAATAGGATGACAAAGTTGCGACTGGTTGATCATCTGCTAAAACACAATTGGAATGTGCGAGTTCGACATATTCCTAGAGATCACAACAAAGTTGTTGATCACATGGCTAAACTAGTTTTGTTATAACCTTAATAGTTTATAGAGATTTGAAGAACCCCAGACTCAGTTCTAGTGTTGCTGCATAAAGATTTGAATGCATTGTCCCTTACTGCTACTTAGGAATTTCACTGGTTTGTAATCACTATTGGTTGGCTGTCTTTTGTACCGAAAAAAAAAAGCTTATTCTTTTTATGTTTTCTTAATCCTTTATAATGTATTTTTATTTATAATAATAATATCCATAAAGTACAAATATATTCTTTATTAAATTAGTTTTGTATAACATCTTGTCTCAAATTTTAATAAAATTAGTTCTACTCTTAATAGAAATAAAAATAATAAATTTTAATTAATATGTTATTTAATAAAAAGTTTAATTTTTATATAAAATATGTTAATTATAGTTTTATTAAATAAAAATAATATTTAAAAAATTGAATTACATTTGCAAATTATATCTTCTCTCTCTTTCTGTATATCTCTCTCCCTCTCCCCTCCCCCTCCCCCTCCCCCTCTCTCTCTCTCTTTAATCTTTCTTACATAAAAGTCCCCCATTTTATCCACTAAAAGGAGTTGCCTAATACCAAACATGGGGGAATCAATAATTTTCGATTCATATTTATTTTTAGATCAAGACTTGGTTGTGTAATCAACCATTTTTTTTGCTTCACGGAAGACATGTTGGATTTTGACAGTCCAATTGCGCCTACATTCCTCCTTTATTCTTTGGACTAAAGTTGTTGATGATGACCCTACTGAAGCATTTGTTAGCATATCCACTACACTTTTATTGTTAGATTCAATTATCACCTTGGTGTACCCCTTCTGCGAAGCTATTTCAAGGCCATGGAGGATCGCCCATAATTTAGCCATTAGAGCATAACCTCTCCCGATGAATCGATGAAAGCCTGCTAACCAATTACCATGCGAGTCACGTAAAACGCCACCTATTGCTGACCAGTTTCCACTCACTACAGTAGCTCCATCTGAATTGATCTTTAGCCAACCATAGCAAGGTGCCTTCCATTTGATGGCAATAATTCTAGATGATTCATCTTTCAACTTTGTTATTGCTGCTTATGTGAATGGCGAGATTTTTAGCTTGTCCTAGTATCGCCTCAGTGCTACCATATTTTCCCTGAATTATTATTGCATTCTTGTACTTCCAAAGTAAAACCTTATATGTAACAACTCGCCCGACAAAGTTTTTGTATGTGAGTACTATTTGTTTGACATATAGTTGGTAATAGAAGGGTAGATAAGAATAAGTGTTTGTTTTGGATAAGTATAGAGTTTTGAGTGTTATGCCAATTGGCGAACTCTTTGCTTTGGCGAGATCTATGGTTGGCGAACTCTTTTGTTAAGCATACGCCACCTCAGATTTTTTGGCAAACTAGTCAAATTTATAGTTAATTAGATTTGTTTATTATTTTAGTAAGGTAATTTAGTTAGTTAAGTTGGGATTTATTTAGAATAGAACTAAGTTACTGTAGATGAAAAGACTTAAATTATTATAAGCGCACTTAATCACGAGAACCAAGAGTGTTAATGGAATTATATGATTCTTCCACTAAACCTTGTCTCCGTGCTTAAGTGTATAAGGATAGCGATGACTGCTCTAAAAACCTTTGCGTATTCTTTGTTTTCTTCTTTCTTCTTGATTTTCTTTGAACTCTTTGAAAAATTTAGTCCAAAAAACCTCTTCGAAGTTGGGTTCGTTGTATTCAGCTAACTTATACATTTGTATCAGCTCACTAGTAATTAATGATGAACCCTAGGTTATCTTCAAAGTTATTTACGTGTTTTTAGTTCTACATGCATAAATGTTAGAATGGTGTGTAAGGAAGGAAACTTCATGATTCTGGATTAAGTGTTGATGATTCTTGCATGCATGTTTAGATTTGATAGACTAGTGATATGATATGTTTAATTATCATCATTTTTAGATCAAGAAGCTACTAAAGGCCCAAGTGATAAAGGCAAAGGACATGCTTTATAGACTTTACTATAATTTCTAGTGAGTTCCTTCTGACTTTCATGTGTTGTGGTCTTTTTTATTTTATATTTGTATAAGGTAAGTATTCTTTCTTTGTAAATGATGAAAAATGTATGTGTATGAATATTTGTATAAGGTAAGTATTCTTTCTTTGTAAATGATGAAAAATGTATGTGTATGAATAACGGTTATTCAGAGTTGTTAATTTGAGTTCAATATGTCTATGATATGAAGTATGAGTCATTTTTCATATTTAAGCCACTAGTAACTGCTTCTAATGTGAATGAATGATATGATGTGAACTGATATGTAGAGATAGAGATGAGGAGATATGTTTGTGTAGCCTCCGATAGGACAAGTATGTTGCAAACTGGATTGGCAAAACATGATAAAACATGTTATATTGAGTGTAAATGATATGAGAAGTTATGGTGAATAATGTATGTTAATGAGACTGTATTATGTATCTGGCTATGAAATCTGGGCACATTGCTGGCATGAAAATGGATTATCTGAGTTATGTTGAGTTGGCATATAGTATTCACCTATGTGGTACGCCATTGGCTTATTGATCTATCTGAGTTCTGTATACACCATTGGGCATACTCTGTGATAATGTGTGAATTTTTTTTAAAAGTTCAGTTGTGCATTTAGTATTCTTACTTAAGATATTTTTGGAACTCACTAAGTTTATACGAACTTACTCTGTTACTTTTTACTTCTCAGGCTTACTGGTTGAAAGAAGACCTACCTGAAAGACTACACCGGAGCGCTGCTGCTATTGTGAGATAATATGTTTTGTTTGTAGTATGCATGAAGCGTGGGAGTGGCATCTAAGTATATATTTTTAGAATAATTTGTACAAAGAACTTTTTGTTAAAACTTTGTTTTTATGAAATTTTATTGAAATTTCATGCTTTGGATATTAAATATTATATGCGGTTTAATACAGTTACTGTATTTGAGTTTATACGCCATAAGATTTAAACATTATATTTAATCCAATAATGATTTATTTCGAACATTGAAGTGTTACAAATTTTTTGCCAGAACAGGTGTTAAAATTAATATGATTTCTAAGTAATAACATGTCATACTTTGATTTTTTAAAGGATCTGGTTTGACATGTTACATTATGGCTTAATGGGAGGAATTATATGAAATACAATTTGGCTAAGGGGAATGTTATATAATGTAGACACCAAATCTAAAATATATGATAATTTATATATATAATTCAAAATTTTGAAAATTCCAAAGGAGCGATCGTACCCCCTAGATCCATCCTTGGATTCAACTCTCGGGTTGAGCTATAGAAACTTTTCGTTTTCCAAAATCTAGAAAAAGTTAGAAAACAAATTTAAAAGGAAAAAAAAATCAAGATTCATACGGTAAAGAAAAAATTAAAAAATTCAAATGTGTTATAAAATAAAGAATAAACAGAGTAAAAAAAACAAGAGGAATACAATAGCAAAGAGAGAAATATGAATTCTATTTCTCAATCGGGATATTTATAATACTTCTCCGACGTTTATATTTATAGACAAAAAACATAAATTATATGAAATTTTATTGCTGATAAACATTAGAGTCATAACATATATTATATTAAACTTATTATTATAATCCACATCCACTTTTACAATAGTAAATTATTTTTAACATGATTGAAATAAATTGATATTTTGCATGTATTTTAGAATAATTCATTATTTCGTTAATTAAAACATAAAAATTAGAAAGCAATTCAACATTTGAGTTAAGCAAGATTATCAATAACAATATTACCAATTACAAATTTATTTCAAATTAATATATTAAATTAGATAAATATTCACATCAATTAATTAAAATATATTAATAACCCATAATTATTTAGGAAATATAAAAGAAAAATTAAATTTAATGTTGTGTGTTTTAGATAAGTAAAAGATAATTAAATTGAAAAATAAACATTTACTTTCAACCAAACAAATGATATTTAGATTAAAAATATTTAAATATTTAAAATTATATATCAAATTTAAATATAAATTAAATGAAAAGAAATATTGTAATCCAATATTTTCTAAAATTTGAAGTTGCCATTTGACTTAAAAAGAAATATTGTAATTAATAAATTCAAAATATTGTTAAAATATAAATTTTAAAAAATAAAAGTTTCCAAAAATATATCTAGATTATCTAAAATAAAAATAAATAAATACGCTCAAAATAATATTTCTTGCTTTGAAAAAGAAATAAATTTTAGTAATTTCCTAATAAAGTTGAGACCCAATTAATGAATGACAACAATTTAATCAACCCTTAATGTATAATATAATGATAAATAATTCACTCATTTTTGGGAAATAAAAAATATTAATTAAATGCATAAAAGGCATATTGCATTTTGAATTAAAAATATAAACTCAAAGTACGAAGATGACATTATTGGAAATGATAACCACAAACCCAAACATATACAGTAAAAAAACAGTTGTTTTATCATTAACGGGTTTCCTTGGCTTTTTTCTCATTAATTTGTTGGGTTTTCTCCTATCTGTATTTCACTTGCCTCCAACCAAGCAAAAATTAATTGCTCTCCAGTGAGTAAATGTCACAATTTTGAAATTACTTTCTTGCCATTTAGAAATCCCAAGTAACCAAATATGGCCTTATCAATTAATTGTTTTTCAAGTTTTAGGAGTTGTTGAATGTAACCCTCGTGGCATTGCCTAATAAGTTCTTTTTAACCTAAAATAGACACACTTTTCTACAATAAGAAGCAATACTTCGAGGGTTAAACCAGAATTAGCCTTAGTAGTGTTATATTTTGCACTCTATTTTCTTTGCTTCTTAAGTCTTGTCCCTCTCCCCCATGGCTATGAATTTCAGTCACTCCAGTTTGATTTCATCAACTAGCCTAGGTCTTGGTGATGAAACCGTTGACGTCCGCTTTTTTCTATCATCCACCAACTCTGACTTAGGCTTGACCCTTGTGAGGGATAGTGACATCATTAACTCAAATTCAGGTCTCGTTAGCCATAGAGTCAGGGAAGTAAATAGAACTTATGTTTCATTGAATAGATTTCAGGCTCATAGTGTCGCTAATGATGTCTCTGATGGAAAGTATAGATTGTAAATTAATATGAGCACTATTTAAATTAAAAGCGATGATTTATCATCTTACAAATTTAATTATTCATAAGCATTATTTAAATTAAAAGTGATGATTTATCATTCAATGAATACATTCCCATGAGACATGTTTCTCCCAAGGAGTATGTCCAATATGAAGGGTTGTGGCTCTTCAAATTGTATTCATTGAGTGCATATAAATAGAGGCATTATGGTGCTCACAAATATACAATTACAATCAATCTTATTTTCAAAAACTAAAGTAAGAGTTAGGGAATTCCTCAATTTTGCTAATCAAAGGAAATTGAAAACTTCATTGTATCCCGGGAGGACCTTTGTCTTAACCCTCTAGCAACTTTGTGTGGGGGCAAATAGTTCTCTTTGGAAAGCGTCATTCGTGCCTCGAAGTCTACTGTTTATTTCCATAAAAGTCTCCAGTCCTATCGTCTCCACTCAAGTATCCAACAATTAAAGAGAACTAATTTTGTAGATGGCGACGGAGGCTAACATCACATTCAAAGTGATGAATCAAGAGTTTGTGAAACTTGACCGATTTGATAGTTCAAACTTAAATCGTTAGAAGGACAAGATGTTGTTCCTTCTTACTGTCTTAAATGTGGCGTACATTCTGGAACCAAACCTACAAGCCGTGGAGGATCCCGCCACCAATGCAAATTCCGAGGAAATTGCGAAAGTGGCTGAACTCAAGAAGAAGCACAAAGAAGACAATCTCACATGTCGAGGACACATCCTCAACACCTTGTTTGATTGATTGTATGGTTTTTACACATCAATGCAATCCCCGGTGGAAATATAGAAAGCTCTTGAAGAGAAATACAACACCTAGCGACAAGGTACTGATGAATTTTTAATGATGAAGTATTTCGAATTCAAAATTCTCGATAGTATTCCAATCATGGATTAAGTACATAAATTACAAGTCCTTGTAAGTAGGCTTCCTGCCTTGAAAGTTGTTATTCCGGAATTGTTACAAGTTGGGGCTATCATCTCGAAGTTTCCCTCGTCTTGAAACAATTATCGGAAGAAACTTTTGCATATGGAAGAGGACTTCAATGCGGAGAAAATACTTAGGCATTTGAGTATTTAAAAAGAAACTCAAAAGCATGATGTATTGTATCTTTCCCAAAGTTCTAAAGTGAACCATGTGAGCGAGTCCAAGAACTCTCGAAATGGTAAGCGAAAGGCCACATCTGAGACCAAGGACGTGCAAGACAAGAAGAAAAAAACTCGCAATTGTTATAATTGCAATAATAAATGACACTATATTAAGTATTGCAAACTTCTCAAAAAGAAGCAAGATGCCACAACTTCCAAAGCCAATATGGTGGATGGCATGGACTTAGTGGCCATGGTTACAGAAGGGATAAAAAATTTGGAGATTGGTATGATTACTGAACTCAACATAGCCATGACTGATAAGTCCTGTAATTTGTGGCTCAACTCTGGAGCTACTGTCCATGTGTGTAATAACCGACAATAATTAAAGAGTTATGAACTAGTGGCAAACTGTGAAGTGCTTGTGGGAAACTATCAATCGGTTAAGGTGCTCGGTCAAGGGACAGTGGAACTCAACTTCACATCTGGGTAAAAATTGACTTTGACTAATGTTTTGCATGTTCTCGATGTGAGAAAAAATTTAGTGTCCGCAAGTATTTTGTGTAACAAGGGGTTCAAGATTATCTTGGAATCCGATAAGTTTTTCTTTTTTAAGGGTGATATATATGTAGGAAAAGAATATTGTAACAAGGGTATGTTCAAGTTGAGTATTGATATGAATAAATTTAATTCTTCTGCTTATATTGTTGAATCTTATCTTTTGTGGCATGCGCGTTTAGCACATTTTAATTTTAAAACTTTACAATATATGCAAAAGAATGGTTATATAAGTCTAAGTAACGATGAGTCTGAGGATAAATGTGAAATTTGTATTCAATCAAAAATTACCAAGAAGCCGTTTCCTAATAAGTGTGAAAGGAATTCACAAGTGTTAGATTCAATTCATTCGAATGTTTGTGAATTAAATGGAACACTAACAAGAGGTGGAAAACAATATTTTATCACTTTTATAGACAACTTCTCTAGATTTACTTATGTGTATCTCATGAGAAGTAAATACGAGCCTTTTGATATGTTTAAACGTTTTCAAAATGAGGCTGAGAATTTGTTTAGTAAGAAAATCAAAGTGCTTTGTAGTGATAGAGGTGGTGAATATTTTTCAAATGAACTTAATATATTTTGTGATGAACAAGGTGTGGTACATGAGTGTTCTGCACCTTATACTCCGTAACAAAATGGTTTGGCAGAAAGAAAGAATCATATTTTAGTAGATATGGTTAACTCAATGTTGTTAAATGCTAAACTTCCATATAATCAATGGGGTCAAGCATTATTGACTACGTATTATATTCTTAACAGAATACCATCGAGAAAATTCAAAATATCTACATATGAGTTATGGAAGGGTCGAATTCCAAACTTAGATTATTTCAAAGTATGGGGGTGTTTGGCTTACTATAGAGTTCCCGACCAACAGAGAACAAAGTTAGGTCCAAGAGCCTTCAAGGGTGCATTCATTGGATATGCCTAACACTCTAAGGCTTATCGTGTTCTTGACTTAGCGTCAAATACGATAATTGAAACAAGAGATGTTGTATTCATTGAAAAATAAGGTTTTCAATGATTCAACAAATTTGGAAAAAGAATATCAACCAATGATCTCAAGTGATCAAACCAAAAAAAGTCTTTGTGATAATAAGGATACGGAGCCAAGGAAAAGTCAAAAAGTGAGAAAAGTAAATGGCTTTGGTCTTAATTTCATTCCCTCACAATCTCCAGCATTCCTTGTTGAGGGAGATAGAGAATCCGTAATTAGGAAGATCCTAATAATGTTTAATGTGGATGGTGATCCACAATTCTATGGTGAAGCCATGACTTCTAGGGATGCAACATTTTGGAAAGAGGCAATCAATAATGAAGTGGATTCAATATTATCCAACAATACTTGGATTCTAGTTGATCTTCCTCAAGGATCGAAGCTTATCGGGTGTAAATGGGTGTTTAAAAGGAAGAATACTCCAACAGGGGGTTTTCTAATCTTTCAGGCTAGGTTGTTGGCTAAAGGATTTAGGCAGAAAGAAAGCCTAGATTATTTTGACACTTATGTACCAGTAGCTAGGATGACCTCCATTCAAATTCTTATAGCACTTGCATCTATCCATAAGTTACATGCACATCAAATAGATGTTAAGAGGACTTTTTTGAATGGTGATCTCGAAGAGGAAGTCTACATAGACCAACCAGAAGGTTTTTGTGCTTCCTGGGAATGAACATACAGTGTGTAAGTTGATCAAGTCATTATATGGTTTAAAAAAAGTGTATAAACAGTGGCATGAAAAATTTGACTCGGTTATCTTGTCATATGGTTTTTTACATAATGGTGCAGATAAATGTATTTACACTAAATTCACCGATAGGTATAGTGTAATTATTTGTCTCTATGTAAATGATTAGTTGATTTTTGGTACGAACATAGAAGGTGTTTGTGAGACAAAAGAGTATCTAGCCTCGAAATTTAAAATGAATGATCTCAATGAGGTAGATACAATTCTAGGTATAAAGGTGAAAAAGCATGGAAAGGGTTTTGCACTAAGTCAATCTCACTATATAGAGAAAGTATTGGAAAAGTTTAAACATTTGAATATCAAGGATTCAAACACTTCATACAATTTGAACTTCAAGTTAAGTGAGAATATTGGCAGACTATAATGCAACTTGAGTATGCCAGCGCAATTAGAAGTCTAATTATGCAATGCATTGTACTAGACCTGATATCGCATTTGCTATGTGCAAATTGGTGAGATTTACAAATTGTCCTATTATTGATCATTGAAAAGGCATTTGTAGGATTTTTTGCTATCTTAAGAAAACAAAAAATTTGGAATTATTCTATAGTGATTATCCTACTGTACTAGAAGGTTACTCGAATGCAAGTTGGATTACAAGTTTAATGGACAATAAGTTTACATCAGGATGGATTTTTACAATAGGAGGTGGAGCCATTAGTTAGGCCTTCAAGAAACAAATTTGCATCTCACATTCAACTATGGAGGCTAAATTTATAGCCTTAGCGGCTACTGGTAAGGAAGCGGAATGGCTAAGAGATCTCTTCCAAGATATAAAGTTGTGGCCACAACGTAGATTCACTATTTCCGTATATTGTGATAGTGAATCTACCTTGTCTCGAGCGTACAATAAGGTGTACAATGGAAAATCTAGACATATAAGTTTGAGACGTGAGTATGTGAGACAATTGATTAAGGACAGTGTGATAACTGTTACCTATATTAAGTCAATTGACAATTTAGCGGATCCATTGAAAAAAGGTTTGTCAAGGGATTTGGTTAGGAGTTCCACCACTAAGATGGGATTAAAATCATTCTAATCACATCATTGATAATGGAAACCCTACCTTGTTCTAGCCAAAAGTTAGTTTCAAGGTTCAAAGGGTAATAACAAGTTTTCGAATAACAACGTACACTAAGAATCAGGATTTAGTGTTTATATTTTAGGAGGATGAGTTTTACTCTTAATGGATGGACATTAATTGTCATGAAATCCACCTATATGGACATGAAGTTGTGCAGCTTCAACGAGATTTTCTTTATGGTTTTCTCTTGTACATGTTCATGAAAAGGGATGAGCACATGGCCATAACGGTGCTAAAGTAAATTTAAATTATTACTCTAATACTTTACTTGTGTGAAAATTTTTCGGTATTAACTTTAGGAGTGATGGTTCAAGCAACTAGCCACCATTCACTTTGTTGATACTTTGAGCGTTTGCACTAAAGGAATGTTCAATCTGTGGACACCCTTCTTTATGCATAATCGTTGTGTACTTATTTTTTGGAATTAGCAATCTAGTGGGGGATTGATAGAAAGTATAGATTGCAAATTAATATTAGAACTATTTAAATTGAAATTGATGATTTATCATCCAATGAATACATTTTCATGGGACATGTTTCTCCCAATGAGTATGTCCAATATGAAGGGTTGTGACTCTTCAAATTGTATTCATTGAGTGCATATAAATAGAGGCATTATGGTGGTCACAAATATAAAATTACAATAGATCTTATTTTCAAAAACTAGAGTAAGAGTTAGGGAATTCATTGATTTTGCTAATCAAAGGAAATTCAAACTTCATTGTATCCCGGGAGGACCTTTGTCTTAACCCGCTAGCAACTTTGTGCGAGAGCAAATAGTTCTCTTTGGAAAGCGTCATTCGTGCCTCGAAGTTTACTATTTATTTCCATACAAGTCTCCGGTTCTATCATCTCCACTCAAATATCTAACAGTCCATTTGCTTGCCTTTCCTCTAAATCCAGTTACTACTGTCCCTGAGATTGTGAAAACTACTCGTTTTCTTACACCAACCTCCATAATGGAATGCATGTTTGCTTCAAGCTCTAGAGTTAGCCCATATGAAATGTTTCCAACCAGTGGTGTTTTCGCCCAAGCCCAACCTCATGTAAGAAGCCAACCCAATCAACTCATGAATATGAATCTCTTTCGCTTTGAGAACCCACCAATGAACCAAATCAATGTTTGTAGCAATGTTAACAGAGAAACTAATTTTGAATCTGCATCTAGTTATTCACTTGAAAATCCTATGTATTACAACCAATGCCTTAGAAACTTTGATCAAATAGCTGTGCTTTTGCGAAATCTTGATAATATGAATAAATCCAACTACAACATCAACCCTAGCACTCAGAGAAACCAACCAAGTTCTAATAGCAATTTCGAAGAGGTTTCTGATGAAAATAAAGAAGATTATAATCATCTAAAAAGGTATGATGGTAGGACATATAGTCTTCCTGGTTATCCTAAAAGTGTATATGGATGTCCTAAATGCTTGGCTACTTTTTTATTCACCCAAATCGTTTGCAGCTCATATCCAAACTCACTACAAGTATGAAAGCAAAGAAGAGAGGAGAAGAAGGATGACTGCTAGGTCAAGAGGGAGGGACCTTCGCCTTTTTTGGTCCAGCCATGGACTTACCGCTATACCTGAGTCTTCCAAGGGAATCACCAAGGGATATTCTACAAGAAGAAAGAATGAACTTGCTACCAAAGTTGAGCACATCGACATGGTTCGTATGGGACATGGCTTGAGTACTCCTTTTGAAGCTACCATGAAAGCCCCCATTCCTAGTGTTATGATCAGAGAAGAACCAAAGTAGTTCGACCAACACAAATGATGTGATTAAGAGACATCTTAAGGAGTGTTAAAGTAAACAACCTATTTTATCTTACTAGAAAATAGCTTTGCAATAATTTGAAATAAGAATATTTGTACCGAAATGTTTTTGCAGAGGTATCTGCACCAACAATTAAGAAAATTATTATTTGTTTATTAGACACCGCTTTTATATATTTGCAAAATTATAATATTATGAAGGATGACAATATCGGGGTTTAAACTGGGTTTTGAGGTTTCAATAAAAAACCTCAACTAGATGGGATAATTGGGATGACAATATTTATTTAGATAAATATTTAATTAAATAAAATTTAAATAGATAATTAATTATAATAATAGGTACTTAAATTACATAACCTTTTCCTATATGTACCAAAAGTTTTTTGTGTGTGTAAAAGTAGGTACCTTAAAATTTTATTCAATTTTTAATTATGTTAGTTAAAAAATTGTTGCACAATGATATATTGACACGTGGTCTATTTAAATGTTACCCAATTGTTATATAAAATTTGGAGAAGAATCAATTTTATTTTATTTAAAAATTTTCTGTAATTAATAATTGATTAATACCAAAATTACTCTTTGGTAATTTAGACAATTAAAATAGGGAAAATATTTACTTTCATCTTTGTTTTCAGAAATTTCAACCATATTCGTCTTTAGATTGAAAAACCAATCTTAGATTCCTTTTTTCTTTTGTCTTTCAAAGATTCGAAAAAAGAAACAATTTGGAAGAAACCCCTTTTTTAGAAAATCATTTCCATTATTGTAGTTACAGGTCAAAATGAAAAATAGGCAACCAACAAACAAAACAACATATTTGGTTTTAGTGAAACGATGCGCAGAAGACTTAGTGAAGTGGAGCGTTTCATCCAGCTAATCCGTATCATTAATTTTCAATTTTTATTTTTAATTTTCTGTTATTTTTTCTTTATATAATGGCCTATAATTGTTGAGGGGGTTGTGAATTAGTTAAACACAGAGTTGCTGAAGGAAGCCGGTTTTTTTCACGTGGCCCTTTTAGGCCAAGGTGTAAGTTGGACCCGAAACTCATAAGCGCGTTGTGGAGAGGTGGAGACCAAAGACATACACAATCTCTCTTCCATATGGTGTGTGTACTATCACTCAATAAGACGTGTAGTTACAGTTAGGGTTACCCATGGATAGGTCAGTAGTTACCGGGTCTATTCAGTCTATTGATTGGGGAACTGTATGTTACGATTTTTTTGGTGTGGTTCTAGAGACAATTTACGGAAGTCGGATCGAAATGGCCTGGTTACGAAATAATTTTGTAGAGCTGGTGGAGGATTCTACTGAAGAGAGAATAGAATGATACGTTTGGGCGTACATCCTTCAAATTGTCGGGGGTATTCTAATGTCAGATAAGTCACGAAACCTTACACATCTAAGGTGGCTACTGAAACTAGTCAATTTTAAAGGAGCTGGCGAACTCAGTTGGGGGTTCGCTGTGTTGGCAATATTGTACCAGGAGATGTTTTGGGCGCTGAAACCAGAAAAAATCAAAATTGGTGGTTGCCTTTTACTACTACAATCATGAGCTCAGTACTGCTTTCTATTTTTATATCATCGAGTGGACTACGCGTATACATTCTCACTCGTAACAAGGTAAAATTCAGTAGATATTACCGTTATTAAATTGATTTAAAATAAAATTATTATGCTAATAAGTTATTTAAATAGGTGGAACTATGCCCCGAGTCACGTAGGATTACCTACCGAGCTTGAAGATATACGGCTTCTATTAGACCAATGATCGGAAGTGGATGTATGTATTTATTTATTTTTGAACTATATAATGTATTCGATTTTGTATTTAGTATTTAGTAGTATATATATAACTAATGTTTTAATCACATTCATATAGTTTTAATAGACACCATACGAGGACCCTAAAATTTGGGCAGTAACTCCTAATGAATTCTTTGTAAATCCCAACGCCTAGCACGTTAAGGTCTCATTGGTAGTATACGCTATCGTTGAGAAGCACAAGGCAGATAGAGTGTTGCGACAGTTCGGATTCTGACAATCGATTCCTGTCGCACCTCAAGAACTTGATGATCTGCATCTTATTGACTTACGACGACCGGATACAAATTGGTCGATATTCCACTCGTAATACATCAACATATGGAATAATCAGTATGATTTTTTACCTACTGGAGACGCAATTCTCGTTTCAGAGTTAGCATGCAATCTGAATTACATGCCATGGTTTATGATCCACGGCAAGTCATATTTGTTAGGGGAAGAGGTGAGGTATCGGCGTCTCCATACGAGTAGGCCACGATGGCTCCTTTTAAATTCAATGGGTGACGAGGCGAGCCCATCATCAGTATCTACACAAGAACCGGTCCCAACGACCTCAGCACCAATGCCCTCACCACACCCTTTTTAGTGCGTACCGTCTTATTTTGGTCATTATCCTCACCCTTTTATTTTTACACAAGCACAAAATGTTGCACCACATTTTTCTGCTCCTAGTCTTATATCAGGTTAGACTGTTTGTCATCCATCCTCGGTGTAGTACACGCCCCGGCCATCTCATTTCCTGATGATAGCGACGCCTACGACAATGTATATGTCATCTCTGCATGAGGCACTGACGAAGAATGCAGTCGTTATCTCATCGGCTTATGGGACTCACCATAGTTACGCTCATTAACTGTGGGTGACGTAAACATGTCTGAGATCTTTGTTCTATCAAGATGGGTCATCTTCCCTACCACTTATTTATAGACCGGAAGGATCTATATCGACCGAAGGTAAACCCCGACAACCATAACTCCGCTCGGAAGCTAAACCTAGAAGGAATCTAACACATAACCGTCAACCACACCGATGTGGCATAAATTCTGACCAACATATACACTGATGAATTGTATATTGTTCATTTGAGAATATGGAAGTTCTTTTGAATCTTTTTTGTACACGGTCTAATTCTTGTACCATTAAACCCTGATCAAAATGGAAATTTACTTTGATTATTTTCCAATAACAGAGCAATAAGATTTGATTTGAAAAGAAATATCAAATATTTTTGTTGAAAATTAATATGAAGAAATATCAAATTTAGTTTGGATTAACAATGGCTAACAATTCTCATGAAGACATATATTATAATGTTTAATTTCGATGTAGATATGACGGTGTTATATGGCTCAGGTTCCTACGCCACCCACATAGCCTCTATTGGTTTGAATGCTCTTGAATATCTATGTGTTGAGTTAAGCACGATCGACCTTTTGGTTGGCAACGTAATTCTCTATCGGGTAACAACTTAAATGGAGCAAGCGATACAGGCGACCACTTACGTCCATTTGGGACTGGTGGGAATACGTGTCTCCACGCGTTGTACAAGTTTTCTAATTTGTACATTTCATCGACAAAGCTCATGGATCTAAACAGAGGTTCATACAACCTGTAATTGCATGAGCGGATGGAAAATAAAATGCATAAAATATCTCACAATCGCAAGTCTTATTTCTTAGGTGTACTCGGTACACTCCCCCGGAAATACCTTGGTTTGGTTTGTCGAACTCCATCACCCGAAACCATAGGTTGTTGTGCGAATGACAAACTATATACAAGCAGTTAGCTCGTGCCTTACCATTATTAATTTGTTCCAATACTGTCGGGCACCATACATGACCTCCTTACAATTGCCCAACAAAACTCTTCGCTCGCTTTGGGAACGTTTCCACCAAACGAAAGTATGTCTCTTTCACAACCGAGGTTATTGAAAAATGACGAGTTCCTTTTAAAACGAAATTGATGCATTCTGTCAGGTTTTAGGTCATATGGCCATATCGTATCCCTCCGTCGTATGCTTGTGTCCAAAAAATATAAAAATACAAACGGAATATTACAAACCAAATAATATTGGTGGCGATTAAATACCCATATTAGTCACTTGTCGTCGCTCAGCGGTAGACCGACATTACTGATAATAGTTGGACGCAACGTGCTTTAGATAGTACCGATGGTGTGTGCGATCCCAGAGGCATCTATGTTGTTCAATTGTAGATATTATTCTAGTTCTCCGATCTGAGATAACGCATGTATCAATTTGGGGGCAGACGTTCCTCCTTAACTTAGACAGAAAGAAATCCTAGTCGCTTGCTTTCCCTCCGGTGTTATTGCAAACGCAATTGAAAGGATCCTTTGATTACCATCCTATGCCACAGCCAACAACAGCCGATGGGTATATCTATCATACATAAAGGTATCGTCTATTTGTATCAATGGCTTGCAGTACTGGAATGCATCCCGACATTGCTTAAAGGTCCAAAATAAATGCTTGAACACTCGGCACCCACGAAGCAAGCGATCGTTGTAGTACGCAAGACATGTTTCAAGATTTGTTATGTAACCTAGTACGTACCTCTCCAGCACTTGACACCACTGCCATACCTCGTTGTATGACGCGTCCCTCCTACTGTGCATATTTTTCAACACATTCTGTTTAATTATCCACGCCTTGTGGTATGAATGTGAGTAATTGAATTGGCTACGAATATTGGCAATTAAAACCAACATAGTAGTCTTCGGATCCGTTTTCACCATCGGTAGTATTAGACACGCGATCATATCTGAATCCAGCTTCGGATGATCCTTTGAAACACTTGCAACCCACGAGAACATTAAATTAATTGGAAATAACCTTAGACCTTAAATAAAACCTTAATAACCCATTGATAATGTATCAGAGACAACACATGTATATGAACTGATGAACTTTTTTATCGTCCATAACCCCATCTTCTTTTTAAAAAATCCATGACTTTCCATGAGCAACTACCATCTTGCATTGTACACTTCCCATCTAACTTCTCATATTTAGATTTAATCACATGGAAGTTAACCCTATTCTTGATGTTGTATCGCTTCAATCCTGCAAGAAAACCATCTTTACTGGAAAACTCCCTACCCACTTCCGAATCACCCGAATTCGACGATACACTTCTATGGCCAGGCCTTATGTGCTGTAGTTCTACAAACTCCAACGCATCCTTTGTTGAAAAATCGACATTATGCATGTAGGTTGGCGATGAGTATGCTGTGAATCATGGATCTTCTTCTTCATTTTCATCCCATTCATCGTCATCAGGTTCAGTTGGAATAGGCTCCGATTCAGAAAATAATGCAACTTCTGAACTGTCGACACCAGACTCCCGAAGTGGATCCTCATGGGATTCATTTCCATCTTCGTTCTCCGACCCATCAACATCTGCCATGTTGGAGGTCATCTCGCCAGTGGACGTCGTAGGGAGTACATCATCTCTTCTTGTGTATGTTTCGAAAAGTACAAAATCACATATCGATTGCCAACCACTGGAAGATGATGCTATTCCCCATTAAGTATTCCCAGCGTTGAACATTGACCTACCGAGGTGCATGTCTCATCCACTGACTGAGTGTCGTGCAGGGGTTGTGTATTCTGATCTGCCGCCAAAACCCAATGGTTTGGTGTTCTGCCTTCCATGATTGAAATCTAAGGTTAAAACGGATGAGTGTCTTCCTATTGATGATTCTGGGATATCATAATGACAACTTTCTAACAAAGTGGTTATACTATCGACAATTTCAACGGTTATTGTCTCTCGAACAAAAAGAGATGTTGAAGACGCGAGTCCTTCATTTGGTCTTGAAAAATTCACATATAACTCAAGAAATGGTGATCCACTTTCGAGGTACATCTGCACCATTGCCTCCAAGGCCTGAGCACCTTTGATATCAAATGAGTCATATCTCACGAGATCGACCGAAACACAAAATCGATGCTTAATAGATGAAACTCTCATTGCCATAGATCCGAAGATTTTTAGCCTAATTCTTTCACGAAATTTTGTTGATTCTATGTTCTGGTTAAAAGCAAGTTACGCTGTGTTCTCCAATAAAAAAATCACATTGTTCTCGGTGTCACGGACCTCATCGTCATAATAAATAATAGCACTAATTCGTCCACTCATTTTTAACCAATTTATCTATAGAGAAAAATTCAAAACACGAAAAATCAACACGAAAAATTAAAATATTATGCAATAAATATAATGCTTCATATAAATATTAACACAAAAAATCAACTTATACCTTCAACCCCAACTTCTATTCTTTTGAACTTCTTTAATTTCTATTACTCCAACTTATGCCACCAGAGGCTGAAATATGGGTCATTTATAGTTAAGGGATAGCATCTCACTCCTTTCTGTAAAATGTCTTGGATAGTGGGGATTGAAATTTGTAGAGGAAAAACACTATAAGCAGGACGCACTATCAGAAACAGTGCTGAAAAGGGCGTCCAACTAGAAGTGTTTTCAGTACTTTTGCTAACAATGCATCCTGCTTGGAGCGTTTTTCCTCTACAAACCTCAACCCCCTACTATTCGGGGCATTTTTTACAAACCTAATCCCGAGATAGTTTTTTAGAACCAACTCCTCAAATTTATTTTCTTAGAAACAACAGTACTAAAAAGGGTGTCCAACTGGAAGCGTTTTCAGTACTTTTGCTGACTGTGCATCCTACTTAGAGCGTTTTTTCTCTACAAAACTCAACTCATTTCATCAAAATTATTACTTCAGAATTTATTTTTTTAGAACCCCTAAAAATTAAATAAAACCTTAAACCTAAACACTTAAAATTTTAAAACCCTAAACTCTAATTCCGTAAACCCTACACCTTGACCTTAAACCTAGGCACTTAGAAACTAAAAAATCCTTAACTCTAATTGGCACAGGGAAAACACGGGCAAAAACGCGCCTCTATGGAAGCGCTTTACTAAAGCGCAGTGATGTGAGCACGTTTTATTGGTCATCAAAGGAAAAAGCGTTAAGCTGGACACAGTTCGCATTTCCCTTAAAAACGATTCTAGCTCAACGCATTTTAGGGAAATAGGCCCTTTCCAATAATTTTTTTAACAAAACAACCCATTTCTATAATTTTTTTAAAAAATGAGCCTTTTCTGGTCATTTAGTCAGCTATGTGAAAAATTAAAAATTACCAATTAAAATTAGCTTATTAGTTATACTAAAACATGGATATTAAAATAATACTACCACCAAACATAAGGGTAAATAGGAAAATATTATGATATTTTGGAAAATGGAGATTTGAGATAACCTTGTCTACTAGTTTTTCCAGCTGATTACACTATATTTACATGTACACCAAGTATATATGTTGGCACTTTCAACAAGCATAAGACAGTTGAATGAACAAATAAACAATAAAGAATGATTCAGGCAACCCCAGAGAAAAACAGGGATGAAAACTCTATCGACTATAAAAGATCAAAACATTATTTTACATTAAGTACATAGCAACCTGTGTGTAATTAACCACTAATATGATAAAAAGTATGGATATGTGCTATACTATCTATAAAATTCTGCCACGCCTTTGTTTCTTCACCTTCACAAAACCAAACTTGAGTCTATGGTCTCCCTGGTTTACAAAGTTGTAACTAGGCCTATCCATCGGATGAATTCCCATAATGATGCTCAGTTTCTATATGCATAGGATCAGCCTGCACTTGACGGACAAACTGACCTTTTACTCGTGGGCGCTGCTCTGCAAGTTTCTTTCTGCTCTCATACCGGACCTGCCCAAAAGAATCAAGTGTGAAACTTTAGCTGCTCAATCTATGTCAATGTCATCCGTACATGATTCTACATTTTGCATTTGGAAACTAGCACCGGAAAATTACTTAATACTTCCATGTAACATGAGTATCTTAGTCTTTGCTTGTATGCAATAAAGTTGTGAACAGGAAAGATGTAAACACATAATGATGGCAACTGATTATAAATCCTTTTACCTTTTTCTCAAAGCATCTATCCTTACGCTTCAAACGGAACTTCATTAAAGCTGCTTCTCTTTGGATAGAACGGCATGGTTTTCCACTAGGGCTGGGAAAGCTGTCATCATTCTTGCTCTCCGTAGAAGCCCGGGTGACTGCAGCCTGATCAACATTGCCATTACTTGCACCAGTGCTTCCATATGCAACACCATTAAGTTGGCTTAAGGAGCCATTACAGAAACTGCTGCTTGCACTCTGATCAGTGGTGGGAGAAATATGTCCTCTATCCTCGATTGAATCCAACTTTTGGTCCAGTTTGTGCAAGAGCTGGCTGGTTGACTGGTTTGTATTGGAGGCAAGTCGGTCATACAACTGTCCAGAGGAGTTAGCTTCAAAACTGGAATGACGAAACAGATTCAAATGAAAGGCAGGTTCCTGTTGGTTGGCTGTGCTTGGACTTGGCGCCATGGATGAACTTGACCGTGCACAAAACATTGGAGGAATTATAGTATTATATCCATTGCACGGATTATTCAATCTTATACCCTTCACTGGTACTGGGACAGGAAATAGTCTATGTTGTGTGCATGGTGTTGCTACTTCAGTTTGCTTCAATTCAACAGTAGCTCCAATAGTCAAAGGATTCGTGTTTCTTTGAGAAGTTAGTGTAGGACTAGGAGTATCTGAATTATTTTCCGACATAACATTGGTCAACATCTTCTCAGAATTAGTCCCAGAGTCTTTCTTTTGATCACTGAAACTCATCAATGTTGAATGCAGGGGCTGTGATACTCTGCTAGTATACCTGCATTAAAGATCATTGGTATGATCAACAATGAAAGGGCAATTATTGAATAAAACACTAAAGAAAAACCTGATTCAATCCATTGTTTCTAAAACAATTCAAAAATAAAAAATTTTGGGTGCAACATTCTGAAGATCATAATAACAAATCAAACAGAAACCAACCTTGTAAAGGCTGATGAACTAGGATGCCAGAGGGTAGGCCTTTCTTGAGTAACATGATTCTCAAATACATTAGGATTACTTCTTCTCAAGGAAAGATCTAAGAATAGAGAAGAATCAAACTTTTTTGCGCTATTTATTGAAGACGAAGTGCAATTTTTATTAAATGTTCCCATGAAGTCAATAGCTTCTCTTGGTGAATCAACAAGCGCATCACCAGCCTCAACCAAGACCCTAGTATCCCTTCTTTGATTTTCCAGTTCAACACCTTTGTATAAAGTTGTGTAGGCATCCTTGCATGAGTCAACAACTGTTCACAAATTTGACCGAGACATTGAGAGAATGTTAGATGCTGTCCAATTGAACAGAAAAGATGATCTGAAAACTCAAAATTTCGAGTCCTACCCTCAGTTTCCATCTCATGCATGAGCAGGTTCTGATTGAAACCGCCATGAGCTTCATGCTTCTGTGATTCAATTGGCGGAGAATTTACCTTTATCAAGTGTGAAAATTCCTGCATATTTTCCTTTTGGGCACTCTCAGCTTCCATTTCCGGCTTGGTACAAGAGCTCTGCAAGAGACAGCAAATATGCAATCTATATGAAACTTCATGTATGCAACTTGAACAGAAAGAAAACTCCTTTTGATATATGGCAAGTGAATGCAATTATAAATCACAAAGCAGAGCTCATATGACAGATGAAGAGTACCGACCTGAGCATCACTCCCTTTCTCAGTTTGTTCCTTATTTTTTCGGACACCATCCAAGCAACCAATGGAAAGATTACTTGCAGCATTATTTTCAGAGGTAGTTTCTACCTTTTTCTGTCCAATGCTCTCATCCTGGGGGGAGTTCCCACCAACAATTGACTGATTTTAACGACATACAAAAATCAGGATCCAAACCAAGGCTATAAAATAGAGAGGGAAATAAAGTGTAAGAAGTAAGCATACTGATTTTCTTCTCCATACATGCTGCCATAAATTTCTCAGCTCATTTCTCCTTATTGGCTTAACAAGATAGTCAGCAGCCCCTCTTAACATGCATTTGTATACTGTGCTAACTGAATCTTGTGAGGACATCACTGCACAATCATGCCCAAACAAAAAGATTGTTCATTTAAATTGTATTTTTGTAGATACATGATAGAAAATCATAGCAACTGTACAAATGTTTAGAAAATATTAAAGAATCTTTCATATCATACTTATAACGGGGATGCTTTTACAAATATCATGCTCCATAATTAGTGTAAGAAGAGCAAATCCTGATATAGATGGCAAATCCACTTCTGTCAAAATGAGATCTACATTATGTGGTCTTCCTTTCAGCATCTCCCATGCCTTCAAGCCATCAGGAACAGCAGCAACTGCTCAAAAAGAAAACCCATTTTCAGTCACAAATGTACAAGTTAATATTGCAAACAGTTTCTTATTTTAAGCAAGAATCAACAAGCAAATTTCCAGCCCCCCAGAAAATGTAAAAATAATAAATTGAACCACAATCCGTAACCATGTCTTATAGCCATATTGTTAAAAAGTATGGAATCTTGAGCGTGAAGTAGATATCCTCAAATGGGCTCGATTCAATCTTAATACAAAACTGGCCGGGTGGACTCCTTAGCAGGTGTGCTGAAAGCCTTGAAATAACCCAAAAGGATAAAACTAAAGCAAATTGATTCCTGAATTAGTAATAAATGGCAGCCGCTCTATTAAGCATCCAATCTAAAGCCAAATGGGTTGTAGGTAAAGAATCTAAACTTGAATATAAGATCAAAAGCAATACAAGGATTCAATTGGTGTGGGATAATACCACTTTAAGACACTCAATGTAGGAAGTTCCACGAGCCTTCAAGCCCCCTGCTTACTCACTCTGAATATCCGAATTGCCTCTTGGCATGTCTAAATATTTCCAAAAATATGATAGTTTTAGGTATCTAGATCAACCTGGTAGAGTTTGATGAATCAAAGCATCATGTAAGAACCCTATAGCACTGTTGTGACTTGCCTCCTTTTATTCTTTAGCCATAAATATATTTATCCAAGTTTGAAAAGCAAGAAATGGATTTGAGCAGGTGGATTCTACCTCCATAGGAAATTGTACTAACAATTAACCAAGTCTTAGTGCTAAGAAAACATTTAATGAGGAGAAGGTAAGCTGAAAAAGTTATCCGGACATTGAAAACAGACATAGAGAAACCAGTTGTAATTAGGGAATTAAAAGAAAGGGAAAAGGAAGCGAACCTCTATAACTGCATTTTCTGAGAAGAGCAGATATAATCTGCCTGGTGGAATCATCAGCTTCGACCAACAAAACCCTCAAAGCCGGCATGGGTAAAAACCTTTCCCAATTCACCACTGCTCCAGAAGCAGAACACCCAGGCTTCTTCTTCTTCTTCTTCTTCTTCTTCCTCCTCCTCCTCCTCATGTTCCCTTCAACCTCCCCATTTTCCTGCTCCTCTGTTTCACTATCAATTTTCACTTCCTCGACTTCCTCGCTAGTCACCACTACTTCACCCATGCTTTTCCTTTCTTTTTTGCCACAAACCTAGTATTATTATTTTTAAGCTCTGAACTTAGAGAGCAAAAGAAATCGAAAATCTAAATCATCTTATTATGCTAAAAATCTGTGTTGGACTGCTGCTACCTATAGAAAAAAATCTAAAACTAGTCTCTTTAATCGGACGGCAATTAAAAAGGATTTGAATTGCGAACCGGGGTGAAAAATATCTCACCTTACAATCAAAGAAAATATCTACAAGCATGTTTTGTATGGCCTACGGTAGCCAGGTCAGCTAGCTAATCTGTAAGTCATTGGATTTTGGGGCTGTCGTTTAATTTTATGCCCAAAAAAAAAAAAATTATTTAAAGGTCAACACTGAACCACAGGGCAAGGCCATCGGTTTCTGCCTTTCTTTTAAGATTTAGGATATTTTGTGTGTGGGGCCCACTGTCTAAAAATCTATTCGCTGCAAGCGAAAGATATTTGTAATGAGTTCATTAAGTTAAGACAGTGGATTTTTTTCTAGGACAGGAACCCGAAACGTGGGGGCATTCCAACTGAACCTCTTTTTTTTTAGTCCATAACCTGTTTTTATTATTTCTCCACGCTCTTTCTTTAGTGATGTGTATGGTACACGCTTTTCTATTGAATTCGAGTGGGCAAATTGGCTGTCCTTTTCATCCGCCTCCTACCCAATGTCCTGCTTGTTTGTCCACGTGGCATGTTTGAGAAACCGTTTGGTTTCAAATTCTATGTTTGCGAGTGCGGTGATAGTTTGAGGGAATAATATCACGTTTATTCTACATTCTTTTCATCTTGGTGTCAATTTTTTTGAGGTTTAACATATATATTTTATTCTCGATTGGTATTTTCTAGGGTGTGGGAGAAATTTCAGGAAATAAGAGAAGATTTTCACCATTGAATGTGATGAGGCATATTCCACACCTAATTTCTTTTAAAGCCAATAAGTTATCTTCTGTCGTGTTGTCAATGGGATTTTTATATTTTCTTTTTTAACTATTATTGTGAATTCAAATAATATAATTTTCCTATTTTCCAATATTCTGTTGGCTGGAATGGTTAACTTATAATCAAGGAAAGAAACCATAATGGCTCTAGAAGCATAATTCCTAACCTAAACATATTGAAAAGGCCGTTATATCACCCCCATCAAAATCAAGCCATTCAAGAGAAAAGCACGTGATCTTAAAGCAAACAAAGCTACAAAGAAAAAAATAAAACAACAATTAGATCTCAAACACCATGAACACAGCCACATTTTTTAGCGTAAGCCACTAAATTAAGACATTAAGATTTGGTGAGTTAATTCTATTGGCAATGGTTAGGATCTTCTCAACAATACCCATGTAGTCTTGTGAACCAAACCTAGTCACCAGTGACTCAAGAGAATAAACCACTATTGGTTCAAGAAATCAAAGTTGAGCCAACAAGAGCTTGGGAAAAAAGGCTCAATCGTCGCATAGGTGAAGCCATGTAAGAATCGTAAACTAAAAGAAAAAACAAGTTTTATTTTAGTTTGCTGGAGAGGCCAAGGGAGGACAAACCAACCTCCACAAATTTTATTTTGCCCGAAAAAGAAAAAAAAAACAAAAATAAAGGGCAAAAGTGCCAACAACCTCTTGGTCCGATGGTAAGAGATTTATACTGTAGGCATGGGAGTTTGGATTCAATCTCAAGCAATCCAATTCCCCTCTCCTAATCATAAAAAAAATAATAATAAAGGGCAAAGGTGGTGGAAAATGGAGGACAAAGGAGGAGAGGTAAAAAAAAGCCAAGGGGGATAAGGGAAAGCGAAGATGGAGATGAGGTTGTTGATATGCATGAAATTATGTGAAATTATGAAAAATGAGTCAATGGAGATTTTTTATGAAAAAAATCAATATGAGAGATGAAACTCAATGAAAAGAACTGTGGATGTGAAATGTGGCAAAAGGATTAAATTATAAATTTTGAAAAGTTAAAGGACTAAAATCAAAATTTGAACTAAAAAGAGAAAATATGAATTATTATTGTTTATTTGGAATGAGAATAAGATGGAATGTGTATTATTTTGATGATAAGCATTTTAGAACCAAATAGGTAAAGATTTGGAAGTACAGGAATTAAATTGCAATTTTTTCATTTTACTTAGAAAAGGTTGTTGGTGTAATTTTCACCACCCATGCACTCATATTAAGGAATAAATGTGATTTATGAAGTTTGCACTACTAAGCTATCTCTTGGTTGGGTTTGAAGAAATGGAAGGAAAATTGTGTAGTTTAGGGTTTATAAATAAATACACATATTTATATGAAGTTATTATAGTGCAAACTTCATATTTCACATTTATATGAAGTTACTATATGGAGTTATTTTTATGAGATAGCTTCCACAACTTGTATATTGATATTTTGTTTATTTTAGGTGTTGAGAAAAGAATGGAAATGGTAGTATAAGAGCTCCCAAGCTTGTATAAGTTAAAATCCAAGTATTTTAGAAGTTGAAATTGAGTTTTAAACCATCCAAGAGGTAAATACCCTTGGACTTTCATACTTTTCCTTAGATAAGATTAAGTATGAGTTAGAACTTTTAATATCAAAATACTTTCATACTTTAATTAATTAATGAAAGCTTAGAAATTATGGTTTGTTTTGAACTATATTTAGATTAAGTTAAGATTTTGTTAGAAGCATTGTGGGAGTTATTAATACAAGCTTGAATTTAAGTTATATTATATGGTTAATTATACATCATTAGGGACCAAATTGTAAAGAATAGAAGTTGTTGGAAGAAAATGTTATAAATTGGTAGTTTTAGGTCTCTAGTGAATAAATTCAAAGACGAATTTTGATTCGATAGGGAAAATTGAAAGATACAAGCATTTTGATATGTGACGTAATTGAATATATGTGAAATCATGATAATGAAATGAAAGAAATAGGAAAAATGATACGTAATGAATACATGATGTGTGTACTGATACAAGTTGATATTATAAATGCCCCACTAAACGGTCTCGGATAGAGTTCTGATATAGTTGCCATGCCATATGTTTCATTATAAGGAGATATTTAACATCAGTAGCATATTACTTTGGTTATAAATCGATGAATATGTTAAGAAAGTATTACTTCGATTATGTACCGATGATCAAGGGTGAATATATATACTTTAGTGTCGGTCGTGTATTACTCCAATTATAAACCGATAAGTTCTAGGTGCATATTACTTCGATATTTATTGATGAGCATAGAGTGCATATTAGGTGTGATAGTGGATTAATCTGTGTATCCAGTCTTGAGTTCGTGTCCCGTTAATAGGGGTTAGAAAATAAGTACTATATGATTAACTATGAAAGTTGATATGTGATTAGTAGCTTGTACTTAAATTGATCAATTGAATACAAATGCAAATGTGATGAAGGATAGCATGCGAAAGATCATGTGAATTGTGTATTATTAGTGCCGAGGGATGACAATGTTATGAAATGAATTGATGTATTCAATTGGTAAAATGATACGTGAATGTTAATATAAAAATGTCATGTGTGTTATAGAAATGAAATTGAGATAACAATGGTATGATGAATTGCATCTAATTCTGATATTTGACATGGTAATATAAGCCTTGGAGGCATATTGTTATGTTCACATACGAAACTTAAACCGAATATAGATTCCATAAGAAAGCATTAAGTAATGAACTTGAGACAAGATACTTTATATACATTTGTTTATATATGAATTCATAACTAGTTTACATGCTTAATTTGATTATGCATTGTTTTCAAATTATGTTATTACCGCTAAGCTTCTTTTACTTAGTGTGCAGATATGTTTATTTTCTTGTGCAGATGACAATTAGGTCTCGTCGACTTGAGAAGATAGGCAACATCTAGGACTCATTTCTCAACTTAGCAATGTTTGTATAGTCTTTTGAATACTATGTTTTTAGTTGGTATGTTCCTAGTGTCAAAGTTAGCTTAGGAGTCTCTTTTGATGATTTGGTGCCTACAAGGCTAGAGAATTCTAATCTAAGTATGTTTATATACGTGTAATGGTGTGATTATGTGAATATGTTAGTATGGAAGATCTTTCTATGATGTTTATGTTATGTATTACGTTTTGCTTGTGATGCGGAACCCCCGGATCTAGGCACAAGAGAAACACAAATTAGGAATAAAAACGAGAATAAATAAAATTAGTTAAATAATAATAATAAAGGATAGATTTGCCCTATGGAACCCTTGGTTAACTTGTACCCAAAAACGCCAATGATTGAGCGGCTCCCTACAAAACCCCTAGAAGAAGAACCTCTAGAAACACCGATGAACGGGAAAGAAATTTGAATAATTGTAACTCCGAAATACCCTCGAAAGTAACAGACTCCAAACTAATAGCAAGATAAGAATCACTCTACTCTCAAAAATTTGCCTCACACAAATTTGGAAGAAAACAAATACTCATTTTTTATATATTTTCTCAATGTGTAGAAAACAAGCCTATTTATAGGCAAATTACAAGAGTAATTGAATCCTAATAAAAACTCTTTAAAGAGTAATTGAATCCTAATAAAACTCTTTAAAATTATTTAAGAAAATAAATAAATAATAACCTAACCAATAAAATTACTTAACTCATAAATGATGTGTCCCAACCAATGAGAATTAAGTAAATAATAATAATAATAAGATACATAAAAGATTAATCCACCAATTTATGGGCTTTCACTATTCCAAGATTGGTCCAGTGAATTGCATTCCCGTATTTGTCAATGTCACGAACATGATGAATTAAATTTGTAGTAACAAAGTCTTGGACAAAAGCTTTCATCTTTGATTTTAATTGTCGTGCCTTGCTTCGAGTGATTGGACCACTAGGAAAAACAACCCCTTGAGTGTCACCTCCTTGGCTCGTATCATTCTCCCCCTCTTCAAGAAGATTCGTCCTCGAATCTGAACCTACATCAAATTCAAAAGGAGAAAGATTAGAAACATTGAAAGTAGCACTAACACTATACTCACCAGGAAGATCAATGCGATAAGCATTGTCATTTATTTTCTCGAGTACTTGGAATGGTCAATCTCCTCGTGCATCAAGTTTATTCTTTCTCTTAGAAGGAAATCGTTCTTTCCTCATATGCATCCATACCCAATCTCCAGGTTCAAACAAGACTTGCTTTCGCCCTTTATTAGCTCGATGTGCATTGGACTCATTCTTTTTCTCAATGGCTTTACGAGCCTTCTCATGGATCTCTTTCACTAAATCAGCTTTCCTTTCACCATCTAAATTAGCAATGTCATTCAAAGGTAAAGGAAGCAAATCTAAAACAAGAAGTGGATTAAAGCCATATACAATCTCAAAAGGAGTAAAACACGTGGAAGAATGAATGAACGATTATAAGCAAACTCAACATAGGGTATCCATTCTTCCCAAGATTTAACATTCTTACCTATTATGGCTCTAAGCAAAGATCCAAAAACTCGATTTACCACCTCGGTTTGACCATCAGTTTGAGGGTGGCATGTAGTAGAGTAAAGTAGTTTAGTACCTAACTTACCCCATAACACCTTCCAAAAGTGACTAAGAAATTTTGCATCTCTATCGGAAATGATAGTCATTGGGATTCCATGTAATCTCACAACTTCACAGAAAAATAGATCGGCAACATGGGTTGCATCATCAGTCTTATGGCATGGAATGAAATGAGCCATTTTAGAAAATCGATCCACAACCACAAAGATGCTATCTCGTCCACGCTTTGTCCTTGGTAAACCTATTACAAAATCCATTGAAATGTCAGTCCAAGGTGAACTAGGAACAGGAAGAGGAGTATATAGACCATGAGGCATCACAATGGATTTAGCTTGTTTACAAGTAATGCAAGTAGAGCAAATTTTCTCAATAAGTTTTCGCATGTTAGGCCAATAAAAATGCTCATGTAAAACATCATAAGTCTTAGTGACTCCAAAATGACCCATAAGACCACCACTATGAGCCTCTCGAACCAACAATTCTCGCATTGAACACTTTGGTAAGCGTAGTCTATTATTTCGAAAAAGATAGCCATCATGCTTATAAAATTTGTGAAATGCACCATGTTCACATGCGTCATAAATGCTTGCAAAATTAGAATCAGTGGCATATAAATCTTTGAGATGCTCAAAACCTAATAACTCAGTATGCAAAGTACTAAGTAAAGTGTACCTCCTTGATAGAGCATCAGCCACAATATTATCATTACCTTTCTTATACCTTATAACATAAAGAAAAGATTCAATGAATTCAACCCACCTCGCATGTCACTTGTTCAACTTACCTTGTCCCTTTAAGTGCTTAAGTGATTCATGGTTTGTGTGAATCACAAACTCCTTTAGTAAAAGGTAATGTTGCCAAACTTCTAATGCCCTTACCAAGGCATACAACTCTTTATCATAGGTCGAATAGTTCAAATGTGCTCCACCAAGTTTCTCACTAAAGTAGGCTAGTGGTTTATTATCTTGCATGAGGACGGCACCTATACCTACACCAGAAGCATCACATTCAATCTCAAAGGTCTTTTCAAAATTAGGTAAAACAAGAATAGGAGTAGTACACAATTTATCTTTAAGTTCATTAAATGCTAATTCTTACTTATCTGTCCAATGAAAAGATACATCCTTTTTAATAAGTGCAGTCAAAGGCGAAGCAATTGTGGAAAAGTTACGAACAAACCTACGATAGAAACCGACTAACCCAAGGAAAGACCTTACCTCAGAAACAGTTATAGGGATAGGCCATTCTTTAATTGCCTTTACCTTCTCCTCATCCACATGGATTCCTGTAGAACTTATCACAAAACCCCAAAAAAAAGCTTATCCATACAAAAGGTGCATTTTTCAAGATTAGCAAAGAGTCGTTCATGCCTTAACACATCCAGTACTAATTTAACATGCCCAACATGATCATTCAAAGTTTTGCTATAAATCAGTATGTCATTAAAATACACAACGACAAATTTTCTTAAAAAAGCTCTAAGTATGTGGTTCATTAATCTCATGAATGTGCTAGGAGCATTAGTTAAGCCAAATGGCATGACTAACCACTCATACAGGCCATACTTAGTCTTAAAAGCAGTTTTCCATTCATCACTTTATTTCATTCTTATTTGATGGTAACCACTTTTTAAGTCAATTTTAGAGAAAATGCATGCACCATTAAGCTCATCCAACATATCATCTAATCGAGGAATTGGATATCGATACTTTACCGTAATCTTGTTGACAGCACGACAATCAACACACATTCTCCAAGAACCATCTTTTTTTGGGGACGAGAAGTACAAGAACCGCACAAAGACTTAGACTCTCATGAATCAACCCTTTCTCTAAGAGATCTTCAACTTGCCTTTGCAACTCCTTAGTTTCTTCAGGATTGCTTCGATAGATTGGTCTATTCGGAATACTCGACCCAGGCACAAAGTCAATTTGATGTTCAATCCCTCGTAAAGGAGGTAATCCATTAGGCATTTCAGAAAGAAATACATCCTCAAAATCCTGCAAAAGATCAACAAAACAACTAGGCAAATGTGTATTAGGGTTAGTCAAAACAAAGTTTTCCCTAAACCTAATAATTACAAATTTTTGTTTTGTACAAAGAGCAAATTTGATATCTCGAAACCTAGCGAATAAACTCACTCTCTCATCTCGTGACTTGTGTGTGCAATCACTCACCAATGTTGGGCCTTTAAGTTGGCTTTTAACACTAAGGGTCTCTTTACTCTTAGCATTTTTCAATGATTTGACCTCACTTCCCTTACCCATCTCATTAGCAAGTTTGAGTTGATCATTGTAGACTTCTTGATGAGGAAGTGGAGCCAAAGTAAACTTCTTTCCAAGGAACAAAAAGGTATATTGGTTAAGGAAACCATCATGATTTACTCGTCGATCAAACTGCCATGGCCATCCAAGTAATATGTGCCCAGCTTGCATTGGAATAACATCACACAAAACTTTATCAGAGTATCTACCAATGGAAAATGAAACTAAGCATTGTTTAGATACTTTTATCTCCCCACTATCATTCAGCCATTGCAAGCGGTATGGCCTTGGATGCTTCACACAAGATAGGCCAAGTTTCTCAACAAGGGAAGAACTTACCACATTGGTGCAACTTCCACTATCGATGATCAATGAACTAGGTTGTCCACCAATCAAACATCTCGTGTGGAAAATGTTATCTCTTTGTTCGCGCCCTTCCTCTTTAAACTGGACATTTAAAGCCCTTCGAGCAACAAGTGCTTTCTCACCATACTCCAAGTATTCTTCATACTCATCATGAGTATGCACATCATCAGCATATTCCAAAGGAGGCATCTCATCTTCGTTATCAGACTCAAAATCAACCTCGCCATCTTCTCAAATCACCAATGACTTTTTATTAGGGCATTCTCGAGCATAGTGACCCCTTCATTGGCATTTGAAGCAGGTAATATCTTTTGGCTGCTTAATGGCACTAGGAGAAGTAGAAGAAGAAGATGGAGCTCGATTAGTAGAAGTAGAACCTTTAAATGAATTAGGCATACCTCTATCTTTGGAGTAAGTTCTAGGCTCATTTGGCTTGAACCGTGCATCTCTCCCATTCCACAATCTATCATCTTGTTTTTGCCAATTTCCTCTCCAAGCAGGATTAGAAACTGAACTAGCACCCCTCGGTGTCCCTTTCTTTTGTAATTGTTTTTCAATGGTGAGTGTGGTTTTGAAGCATCTCTTTAACATCCATGTAGTGTTGTAACTCAACTTGATTTGCAATCTTAGGCTTTAGGCCGGCAATGAATCTAGCCATAGTCACCTCAGCCTCTTCAACAAGATTAGCTCTAATCTGAATAGTCTCCATCTCTTTGTAGTAGTCATCCACAGATCTATCTCATTGAACAAGATGTTGGAGTCTTTGATGGAGTTCTCGATAATAGTATGGTGGAACAAACCATTTTCGCAAGATGCGCTTCATTTCAACCCAAGTAGTAACAAGTTGATCTCTATAAAGAATCCTGCTTTTACATAATTGATTCCACCATGTTAGTGCATAATTAATGAACTCAGCGACAGCGTATGTTACCTTTTTCTCATCAGAGTAATTGTAACAAGCAAAGACTGCTTCCATCTTTTCCTCCCAATCAAGGTAAGCATCAGGATCATTCTTCTCTGAAAAAGAAGCAAATTTTGGTTTGGGGTGTCATTGTTTCGCTCCAATCTTTCTCTAGGTACATACTCGGACTCAAAGTCATCATCAAAAACATAGTCCCCCCTTCGTTTAAAAGTTCGATCTCGCGAATTTGATCGGCTTATAAAGGCTTCGTTCAACTTCTTGTAATTATCGGCAATGTATCTCTCTTGAGTTGTAAGTTTTATATCAAGATACTCCCTTTGCTCTTGTAACATCTGGGTCATGCGATGTTCAAATTGAGTTTGCAACTTTTTCATCTCTTTTTGTAACAACTTGACCAAAGGATCGTTCTCTCTTTTTTGCTCATCCTCTTCATTTTTACTAGTTTGGGATCTAGTGATCGGCATGGTATCTGTGAAAAAATCACACAAACAGGAACAAGAAAGAAAAAATAATAATAACCTCACTCGTTAGCTCTCAAAAGAATAACTCTCTGAATGATTCAAAACTTGTAAATATGTTTGGAGAGGGTTACTAATCAAGATCAAATAACGGAGGTGCAAACTTCAAAGAAACAATGAAGATCCTAATTGCTTTAAGAGGCCAATAAACTTGACGAGGCTATTTGTAATGGAGGCTACACGGATGAAGGAATTGTGGGTGCCTTTAATATCTGCTAACACAAGAAGAAACAAAGTGTTAGAAAGCGTAAGAGAAACAAAAAACATAGACCTGCAACGATCCCTAACTCTAGATTCAAAGAAAAGCTTTAATAAGAAGAAAAATTAAGAAAACTCTACCCCATTTAAAAAAAAACAAAAATCAGAAACGTTCGGTGTCTTAAGATTTTCAAAAAAAAAATTGAAGCTTTAATTATACTTGAGTCAAGAAAAGATGAAGGAAAAGAAATTCAATTTTGGGAAAAATAAAAAATAATAACAATAATAGGAAAAGAAGAAACCTACGTATGAAAGGTAGGCAACTTTTTGTTTTTTTTTTTGCGGGTTTTTTTTTGCGTTTTTTTTTTGCGCTTTTTGCTTCTTCTTTTTTCTTTTTCTTTTTCTTTTTGCTGTTTTTTTAAAGAATAAGAGGAGAATAAACACAAAATTCAAAAAAAAAAGAATCGACGAAACCGATGAAAAGTGTTTTTGGTATTTTGACTCGTTTCGGATTTGATTTTAGCTTCAAAAATAACACCGAATGGCCTGAAACTGATACCAACTGATGCGGAACCCCCGGATCTAGACACAAGAGAAACACAAATTAGGAATAAAAACGAGAATAAATAAAATTAGTTAAATAATAATAAAAAAGGATAGATTTGCCCTATGGAACCCTTGGTTAACTTGTACCAAAAAACGCCAATGATTGAACGGCTCCCTACGAAACCCCTAGAAGAAGAACCTCTAGAAACACCGATGAAGGGGAAAGAAATTTGAATAATTGTAACTCCGAAATACCCTCGAAAGTAACAAACTCCAAACTAATAGCAAGAGAAGAATCACTCTACTCTCAAAAATTTGCCTCCCACAAATTTGGAAGAAAACAAATGCTCCTTTTTTTATATATTTTCCCAATGTGTAGAAAACAAGCCTATTTATAGGCAAATTACAACAGTAATTGAATCCTAATAAAAACTCTTTAAAGAGTAATTGAATCCTAATAAAACTCTTTAAAATTATCTAAGAAAATAAATAAATAATAACCTAACCAATAAAATTACTTAACTCATAAATGATGTGTCCCAACCAATGAGAATTAAGTAAATAATAATAATAAGATACATAAAAGATTAATCCACCAATTTATGGGCTTTCACTATTCCAAGATTGGTCCAGTGAATTGCATTCCCGTATTTGTCAATGTCACGAACATGATGAATTAAATTTGTAGCAACAAAGTCTTGGACAAAAGCATTCATCTTTGATTTTAATTGTCGTGCCTTGCTTCGAGTGATTGGACCACTAGGAAAAACAACCCCTTGAGTGCCACCTCCTTGGCTCGTATCAGCTTGCGTAACTAATTTTGATGTTTTGAGTTTGATAGCTTGTGAATATGTTGGTGACCATGTATTTGAATGTGTTTGATAGCATGTATAGTGCCAATTAGTGATAAGTTTATTTGATGAAAGCAATAATATAAAATTGAACTTACCACATGCTATTAAACTTATTATATCAGTGTGAGGTACACTTGGCACACCACATGCTAGTATTTGGTTCATCAGTCACATTAACACTTAACAATAGAAATAGATGGAATTTGTAAAAGGACTAATTTTCTCTTTTATCTAACAGAATGACTAATTTGCTCGTTTTTTGTGTAGAAGGGGCAAAATGCAATTTAATTCCTAATATTGGGGCATTAATGGTACTTTTACCTATTAAATGTTTACAAAATTTGTCATTTTAGTTCTAATTCTAGAAAATTTAGATTTCAACATTTACAAATTTTAATTTTTTTAAAAGAAAACCATTTTAAAAATTCTTTTTCTTTTATATTCCTTAATGTACCTCCAAAACCTCTTGAACAAGAAGAGTATTTAACATCATTAGTATTGTGCTCATTTTAAAATAATATGACATGTCATGTTTTAAATTAATATCATATTTTTAATTAAATTCCTGCAAAAATTAATAACTTTTAAACTATTACAAAAATTATTTTGATTTTTCTTATATTAAAAATATACAAAGATCTAATCTTCAAGTAGAGAAAATAATGCAATGTGAACGTCTTTCATGAAATGAAAAATCTATATATTTTTTTCTCCTTATTTTTTCCAACTTGGACATGTCATTGTTAACTAATTCCAAACTTTAGTAGTCGAAGTGTGTTGATCAAACGATCAAAGTTCCAGAAAATCTAATTTAAGGGAGATAACTTTGTCAATTCCATATCCCATGGGGATGTCCAACTTCATCTCTCTAATATTCATCAATCTATTTCGTGTTCATTTCATTTTAAATCATCTGATATATGTATTCTTTTTCTTTTCTTTTTGTATTTTTTTATTTTTAATACATATTTTTGTTTTTTATTTATACCTTTTTAAATCATTTTTATAATTTTTATCCAAAACTGAAATTTTAACAATTTTTTCTTTTTTTTGTAACTTTTAGAAATAGAGCTAAATTGATATTTTTATAATTATTGAGGGCTATATTTGAATTTTTTAAAAATTAGAATTAGAATGACAAATTTTGTAAACATTGGTGACTAAATTTGTTGAATATTTTAAATTTAATTAAGATCAAATGAGTAGAATACATAAACATTGAATGCCTAATTTTGTTATTAAAACAATAAATGAATAAATAAATCCAAGGTATTCTTTGCACGACGTCCATTTTTCGTTCATGTTTACTATAATGAACTCTCATTTTATGGCACACAAAGCATATCGAGGAGAAGGTGGGTAAGGCAGTACAGAAGCATAGCCATCTTGTTAGGGAAATTGATGTCAGGTTGTGAGTTCGAGGCGGAGAATTTCGGAAAGACCCAAAGATTAGAAGACGTGAGGTGCATCCTAAATTCGAAAATTTGATCGATTGAGACTATGTTTGTGTTTACACATTTTTCTCACTTCTCCACGATTTTTTCTTTCGAAGGTGACTGTTTACAAAGAAGCATGGAGTGGTTCATTGTTAAAGCGGATTTTAACATGCTTTATTCTACCATCCTTCTTTAGCTTCTATGTCATTTCTTTTTGTATATATGGGTCATTTCATTTAAGGATGATGCTCAGTTATTTGACTAATGCAGGTTCAGGGTACCATATATTTTGTTACAATACCATTTCAAGTAGAAAATGAACTGATGAAAGCATAAAGCACAATAGTTTACAATTGCAAGCTTATGGTTGATTATAAGGTTTTATTTTGTTCCATGATATAGATTCTTAGGGAGTACCACATACTATTCTATTATTTTTGTTCATTTCTGTAAATTGCTGTCAACTGCTGGACTGGAGTGTTTTCATCAGAAAAAGCTTTCTCCAACCTCAGTTCTCACAGATATCGGACTTCGAACCACATGCACACCATCTGTCCATGTCAAGCTTCCAAAATAGTACCCTGCATTTACGTTGTGGGCAGATGAAATCATCACAGAGAAGGAGATGGCCTTCGTCCTAGAGCTGAAGATCAATGTTTCAGGTCTCACTGCTACGTTTATGCCAGATGCAAACTCAACGCTAGCCTTGTATTTGGAGTTGACAGGTCCCACATTTGTGACTGTTCTGGTAAGAATTGTTGGCTTTTTGAGGTTCGGGATAGTTATGGATGGGAGGTTTACGTCCAGAATAGAAGGTTGTTTGGAGGGGCAAACTACTGGATGTTCAGTGAGCTGGAAGATATCAGAGTTATTGTAACCCATGGCACAAAGATAATGCACATAATTCTCTGTATTCATGTCATAAACCAGGCCAGGATCGGCCGCGCTGTTTGGGTTCACAATTCCACCTCCAAAATCGAAGGGGTCGGCAAGCTTTGGTGGTTCTCCCTCTGCAAAAATTGGTCCTCCAGATTGATGGGAAGTCAATCCTGTGTAGTTAAGAGATGAAAACAGTTCAAGAAGGTAGCCTAGGTGAATGGTATTTGCAAATATTGTGATTCAATGAATATACATACCAGTGGTGATAATTGCTGATTTAATAGCAGCAGGGGACCAATCCGGGTACAATGATTTCAGTAAAGCAACAATTCCGGACACGTGGGGAGTTGCCATTGATGTTCCTGAGAGAAAAGCAAATGCACCAGTTGTTGTTTCATCAAAAGGAGGAATTGCAGCTAGTATCTGGACGCCAGGAGCCGCTATATCTGGCTGTGTCACACAGTGATCATAGCAAGCTTTGATGAGTTTTTAACAGATTGATATCGCAAAATGGATAAGAAGTGAGGTGAGTAACCTTAAGTATAGCAGGGACATTGGAACTAGGCCCTCGAGATGAGAAGTATGCCACATTGGTTGACACTGGCTTACCGATATGCGTTCTTGATGGACTCAGTCTTACTTGGGGATTACTGCGAAGTTCGAGAGCAACAGTTAACAATGATTTGATGACAAAGAAACTGGATAGTCTCAACGATTTTACCTTGTAGATCGAATGTAATACAGGATCTGAGTTCCAGTTTCATAGGTTACTTGAAGACATGGGAAGTTCATAGCATATGGATAATAATTACTTGAACTCCTAGAAACAATCACTCCCAACCCACCCGCCGCTTTGACAGACAATATAGCATCATTTAACAAGCTCTGATTGTAGTCTGAAGCAAAGCAAAGCACTATTTTTCCGGCCATCCAATCATCATTTGACGAGAGGGATTCACAGTTACTGTAGGACCACTCAGTTAGCTTAAGTACTGAGAACAACAAGGCTGAAGAGATGGACCAGGATTGTTTTGTAAGTAATTACCGTGGAGGCATGAGGTCCGAGACTTCAGGGTACACCAACGCTGCAGACACTGTATCCTCTCCTGTGAACATTGCTTGACCCTGAAATTGATACTTATAGCTGTTAGTTCGAATACGATCAAGCCATTTTCGTTGTCCAGTTAGTGTCTTGTTGCTTACAATGATGGTTTGGTTGTTTCCTAGTGTTATAGGTGTGGGGAAGGACCGATCCACAGTGCTTGCTGCAACAGTCAAAATCCAGGGTGCTGTGTTCTGTACAGTTTCAGCTCTCGGACCTGCGTTCCCTGCTGCACAAACAACGGTAATCCCTTTTGCTACAGCATGAAATGAACCGATAGGAATTGAACCACGATGGTCAACTTCAGAATACAAGGGAATATCAGCAGCAAGAGACACTGACAACACATCCACACCATCATTTATCGCTTCATCAAAGGCTTTCAACACATCGGCATCGGCACAAACACCTCCATACAAGCGCCAACATACTTTGTACATAGCTAGATGAGCTCCCGGTGCACCACCTCTCACCGTGCCAAGACCTAGCCCATCATAGCTGGCATTGGCAACAAACGAGCCACCAGCAATTGAAGATGTGTGGGTTCCATGCCCACTGGAATCCCTTGGGGACATGTAATCATCGTTTTCACTAGTGTTGTATGGCTGTCCATACTCAGCTTCAAGTCCACTTATGAAATAACGAGCTCCTATCAATTTTCTGTTGCAGGCTTTTGCACCATCAAAGTGTTGTCCAGATTCACAAACTCCCCTCCATCGAGAGGGGATTGGCCCCAGATTTTCATCATTGAAAACTTCTAATTCTGGCCATATCCCTGCTTATTACTTAAAAGAGATTTAATCAGTAGCTGTTTCACAGTGCAAACAGGGATGAGTGGTAGAGACGAGAAGCAGACCTGTATCAAGGAGACCGATGATAACACCATTTCCCATTTTGCTTTTATTCAGAAGATTGGACAAGGAGGTGGAAGAGAGTCCAAGGTAATCCCAGCTTCTGGTTGTTTGAACCTTATAAAATCGATTGCGTGTGACATGAATCACACCTGGTAACTCTATGACCACAACACAAAATCTAGGATTAAAAGCTTTCCACTCCATCAAAGATTCAACAATCTCACCTTTTTTAGTTAAAGATGGTGTTATCTATATATGCTAAGTTATGACTTTGTGTGATCACTCATCATATATTCAAACATAAACTTCTGTTCTGTTCTTCACGTTCATGCATGTTATTTCTGAGTTTATCATGTGGTATGATTCTTTATCTTTAGCTAAACGATTGGCTTGTTAAAATAGAGTCTTTTTAATAACTTGTTAATATTTCTTTTGTTTACATTATTTTGCTATAACATTAATCTAACTTTGTTATAATAACTTGACCATTTGTATACCATTGCATGAGGATGTTTCAAATATAGATATTGTTGGTACGTGGGAATTGATGTTGACACATCTCATATAGGAATATGGTGCAATAATTGTTTGGCGGTTTTTTACTACCAATATACTCGACATCAATTCACAACAAATTTTATTGATGGTCCTTAAATCAAATAAGTGAATATTTGAGATTAATACAAGTATTTTGGTGATCAATTCCAACTCATAATCAGTAATTTTATATACATTCATTTCCTTTGCTACCATTATTTATATTATTAAATTTTAAATAACATTTATTTTAATATTTATAATATTTTTATATGACAGAAAACAAAACAAAAGCACATTATAATTTTAAACCTTCTCAAATATATTCCTCACAACTTCAATCTTAAACAAATTTGGTGATCACGTGAAAAATAATTTGTCAACTTTTGAAAAATATCCATGGAATATGAACAAGGAACTCATCCCTTCTTGACAAAATTAGAAATTCTTCCCTTTTTTTTACCCAAACCAATTGATTTACCTTTTAAAAAAGTTTAACTTGTAAATTGGTATCTAAATTATATCATTTTTTCATTTTGGTACCTAATTTTTTGTCATAAGTGGTACTTAAACTATTTCACTTTCCAAGTTGATACCTCAGTCAAACCATTAAGTCTATTTTTTTTTAAAAAAATAAAGGCTTAACTCACAAATTGATACCTAAACTATGCATTTTTCTCATTTTGATACCTAAACTATGACTGCGTGATGATTAGCTAAAAAGGAGGATGGTGTCGTCGATGTGTCAGACTAACAAACGACTAATTCTTGCAATTAATTCCCCCCATCCCATTTTTTGTAATTAATTATTTTTTATATTATTTTTTTAAAAAAAAGGCCTTTAAATGTATATCATTTAAAATTAGGCACTTTCACAAAGCACTTTTTTAAAGTAATGAGAAACTAAGCCTAAATTTATTTTTTAAAAGATAACCAATTAAAATTGACACATGGAAAAAAATAGACAAAAAAATCATTTTCTATTTTATATATATATATATATATATATTCTTTTTTCTTTAGTTTTTTTCTTCAGAACCAAACCGATGGTCAAACCAATTAGGCCACCAATAATCAATTCTATCAATTCGTCTAATTTCATCAAATAAATGATTAAAATTCATAAAAAAAAATAGAGGAATCAGTTCAATAGTTGTTTTTAGCTTGATACAATCAGTCCATATCGATTTACGAGTCAACCAGTATCCCAACCGCCGTCCAATTCTGAAAATACTAGTTTTGATCGATGACATAACTTTTTTGATCCCATTAGGTCGAGCAAATAGGCAATGAAGTTCAAAAACAAAATTAATCGCCAGCATCTTAACCTCAAGAGGGAAATTTTCAAGCGTTGCTGGTATTGTCAAACATTATAAAGGAAGAAGAAACAAAAGGGGGATAAAGAGAGAAATAGTGTAAAAAGAAAAAAAGGGAAATAAAAGAGTTAATTTCAAATATAACATTTTGGTGTAAAATGAGTACTAAAAGAATAGCTTAGGTACCACTTGTGACAAAAAAAATAAAGGTTTAGGTACCAATTTGAGAAAAATGATATAGTTTAGGTACTAATTTGTGGCTTTAGCCTTTTTAAAATAGATTTAATGATTTGACTAACTGTTGGATTAACAAATGTACCAACTTAGGAGAAAAACTAGTTTAAGTACAACATGTGACCAAAAAAAAATCTAGATACCAAGATAGAAAAATAGTATTATTAAGTGCCAATTTGTGGATTAAACCTATAAAAAATACGTATTCAAATCCTAGTTCAAACACAACTCTAATTTTTTTATTGTTCAAGCTTTTTTTTACTTGTATATTAAATTTTTTTATTATTTCTGATAATAGGTGTAGGGAAAACTTATTCCCCAATATATAATTTTTTAGGGAGCACGTCGACACTAATAAGAGTCAAGTTTAGTATAGGATTTTTTTCTATTGAATTTTCTCGAGATTAAGAATGAGACAAGAAAAGAGAATGTCAACTAACTAGGGATCTTGACATGCATAAATGTTGAGCTTCACCTTATTTAGTCGACTCTGTATCTTGTTACCAATTCATGCCGAGTTTGGCTTAACATTTTGACTACTCTTTATATCTTCTTTCTTTCTTATTATGTATTAAGCCAACTACATAAATTGATAATGAGGTTTGGAGTCAACTAAATATAGTGGAACATGACACCCATCAATTGACATTCTTTTCTTTTCTTTTTGTTTCTTCCTATTCTCGAAAAAGTTCAATAGTTAAAAATCTTATACTAAACTCAACACCCATGAGTGCCGAGATACTCCTTCGAAAAACATATTTTAATAAATAAGTTTTCCATTGTCAGAAATTAAAAAAATTCTAATATTCCTATTCTCGAAAAAGTTCAATAGTTAAAAACTCTATATTAAACTCGACACCCATGAGTGTCGAGATACTCCTTAAAAATATATATTTAATAAATAAGTTTTTCATTTTCAGAAATTAAAAAATCTAATGTTTCTGTAAAAAAAACCAACAAGTTCGTGGAATTTGATTTATTTAACTAAACACTTAACCTTTAATTTGTGATGCAAAACTTTAGAATAAAATTTTATTTCGATATAAATTTAAAATTATTTAAATGAAAAAAAAAACATGAAAGTAGGAAACTTAAGAGCTGATAATATTTTAGTTTAGACCAAAATAAAAAGGAAAAAGGAAATGAGTTGCGGTACGCATACTTGAGAGCTTTAGAGCTTGAGCCTTTGTCATCTTTGCGGCAAAGCCAGAGAAACCATGTTTATAGCTGTATACAATGGAATCTTCGGATGTTTCTTCGCTGCCATAGTTTTAAGCTTTTAGTGAGAAAAACCCATGTATGTGTTGGCAGTACGTTTCAATATAAGAAAATATTAGTTAATTGTAAGTTTAAGTAATTTTGGTTTTGAACCTCCCAAGAACAGTTACAAGCATATCATGATGGGTTCTTGTAAGAAGCTCAACATCAAGGTGCTGCCTTTTTCCCATGTAAACAATGTAAACCTGTCCAGTTTAATTTAATCAGCGTAATCAAAAGAAAATTAAAAAAAGAAAATGAATGAGAGATCCATCATGGTATTCTCATGGCAGGATTTACTAACATTTCGCTTGGAATCTGCAAGAGCTGGTAACATATAGTAATGCATGTTTAGAATCAGCAGTAAAGGAACTAAAACAAACGACATAATCATAGTGTTCTTCTGATCATGCAAAAGAAACCCCATTTTTTTTTTTTTTTTTGGTAATGACAGAGAAACTAAGAAGAGATGGATGGGTTCTCGTGCTTGGAACCAATCGTTCTTTAAATAGAGAAAAAAGAAAAGGTGGACCTGTTCCTTGCCACAAAAGCTACTTTCTATAAAAAAAATTAAAAAAAAAGTTAGTGAATTAAAGACAAATATAGTTTAGCCCTATGCATGCCTTGTTCCACAAACAAATGTGTTTATTTGGTATGAAGGATGAGTAGTTTAGTTTAGTGGTAGGTAAATAATTGCATTAACCCTCAAATAATGGAGAATTATCCATATTAAAATATATGTTTCTATGTATATAGTCTGGAATTGTCATGCAGGTATGACTGTGTAAATGAATGCTTCCACTATTGGAAGCAAATTACTGCCTTGTTTTCTTTCAGCAGGGGGGAGGGGGGGTGCTATCAGTGCACCATTCCTACTGTTATTTTCAGATAGGAACAAGTCCCTGTTGAAGATAAAAGCATCCCACTTTCAATCCCATTTTACTGATTAATTTCCATAAAAAAAAATGAGGTGTGGTTCATCTTTAATTTGTCTTTGCTGCTATCATTGGCTGCTGCAATTATTGATATACTCTTAAAAGAGTGTAATATTCCCCCACCCCCTCTCTTCCTTTCAAATCCTGAATCGATTATCGTTCCAAATTGAGCGGCTATGATATTTTGCCATGAACCAGTCAACTGCAAACTTTTTTTTTTTATTTTAGTGCAGCCACGATGGGAAGCACGCTGCCCCGACAAAAGGAACCTTCCTTCAGGTCTCTCATAGATGTTGGTGTCGTATGTTTTGTTTGTAGTGATCATTTTGCAGAAAACCAAGTAGCACTTTCTTTTCCATTATTCAGCTACCACTTCCATCATGCACTCGCGATCGCTTCGAGAAACTAGACCCTTAATATACATAAATAAATATGTCTTTATTTTGTCAATCAGCACTGTAATTTTCTTTCTTCACTATTGTTGAGGGCAAGTATTTGCTTTGGAGTGTCTCGCTCCCTCAACAGAAGATATTGTCCCGATGTTGGGGTTGTCTCCCGTACTCTGACGAAAGCTCAAAGGGGTTCACAGAGCTTAGGGAGTGCCTCAGTTGAAGTAGATACAACCTACAAGCTCACAGGAGAGGTGTTAGTATTTAAGCCTTGGTTGATAATTCGATCCCCCGCAGGCGCAACATGCATAATTAATATTTCGCACAACACTAACACCTCTCCCATGAGCTTGCAAGTCGTATTTACATCAACCGAGACACTCTTTAAACTCCGTGAACCCCTTTGGGCTCTCCTCAAAGTACGAGAGACAAGACCCCGACACAGGAACAATACCTTCAGTTGAGGGAGTCAAACACTCCAAAGTAGATACTTGCCCTCAACAAGATTGAAATTGGAGGAAATATACAAAACTTTAGTTTCCAATGATCATTTTAGTTAGTTCAGGAGCAAACACACACAGAGCAGCTTATGGACAATTGGTATGTAGAAGCATAAGTGAGGGGATGGTTCAGTTGGGTGAGTCTCTCTGGAACTCTTTATCACACCAGAAAGGAATGTCATATTTCCACTTTCAACCAAAAAAACAAAAGGGTGCGTGAAAAGCACATGTATAGTGAGATTAAGAAACACATGGTTCCCACCAAAAAAACAGTTCTTATGTTAGGCAGAGAAGCAAGAAAATGAACATGACATTTGTCAAATGAGTTGGTAATTTACTAGGAATATTCATAATACGCAACTTTGTAATGCTTAATAAAATAAAAGCACTTAAAACGACAGAAATGTGTTCTTTGCCACTATAATATAATTGTCTAAGGACAAATCAAATCAGTTCACTAGGTTTACCACTATAAAAATTTCTTAAGTAGAAGCTTCTAACTTCTGTGATTGGCCAACTTGGTGTGAGATCACTTTTCCTCTAGTTGCCATATTTCAGTTCTCATCATCAAGGTGCAATCACAATGGCTCATTAAGATTAACAATAATTGATATTACTAACAGAAGCAAGTTTTTGATTGGGTACTATGAACAACTTACAGAAACCACTCTCAAGCATCAGTCTTGGTTCCAGTTGTTAATCATTAACCAGACTTTTTGGTTGCTCTGTTGTTGAGAACCTGTCAGCAGACTCTGATAAGAGCTTGTTGAGGGACATTCCAGTCCCTGCTGTTTTCTTCTTCACTTCATACCTGTGCTTTATCCTGTCATCAAGCTTGTAACCAAGAAAAGCAGGAAAAGTTAGTAGCTCACTAACATCTCGGCCCATCTCCTCTGTCAAATATTCCATCTTCTCTTCCAAAGAACCAGGATTGTACTGCAATATCTGAGGGTGTTTCTTGCTCATGTAAAAAATATCTTGACAAGAAAGACCATAACTCAAGAACAGCCCGATTACCTTTTGCATATTTTCACAACTTGTTCTGGTAACAGCCCCTAATGCCACTGCCAACTCTTTTGTTCTATATTCGTATCCAATCTTTACCAAAAATCCAAGTTTATGAGCAAGGTTATCTTCAAAGGAAAGGGCTACAAACAAGGGGGCTCTTGTTAAGAACTTGAAAATGTCATTAGAATTAAGTCCACATTGCTTGAGAAACTCTATTCTAGGACGCAACTTCCTCTCTTTGCTGGCACTTACCACATTCGGAAACACGAGAATAATCTTGAATATTTCCCGGTCATCAAGACCAACATATGATTTCATGAAATCCACATGACTCTCCATATGCTCCAAACTATAACTCAAAATGGCAGGCAGTTTGCGCAACACTGTCCCGGTGGCATTTGCATCACCTCCGCTAAGCTCTTCAAGAAACCGAATTTTTGGAATCAACTGAGAATCCAAATCGTAGTTGAGAATTGCAGGACGCCTAACTATTATTTCAATGCCATGATAAGGTTTCAAGAAAGCTATGGTTCTTTCAAGTTCTTCAACAGACTTGCAACAAATGGCTTTGTTCAAGTTGGCATTGTTGAGAACATGAGCTATCTTCTCTTGGGGAACTTCATGATGGAGCAGCAGTTTAACCTTTTGAGCAAAACCAAGCAAAAATCTCGCTTCTGTTGTAATAAAAAGGCGTTCCAGTTGTGCTGCTTCAATCTTTCCTTCTAAATCATCACGCACAAAACTAATCACAGGATCAATTTCCTCAGCAATGAGTACACTTGGACATTTAATGACCAAACGATAAAGAGCAAAGCCATTGATTCCAACCGACTGTAAAGCAAGAACCCGGGCACGTATTCTGTCCAAAGAAGTTGATCTTAAAGTTGGGTTTTTGCCCAAAAGTAAATTGGTTTCCTTTTCATTTAGTCCAATTTCTCTGAACACCGAAAACAGCATACCTGCCACAAACAACACAGTTTAGTCTTGACAAAAAGAGAGAATAGTTGCAAATACGAGAAGTGTTTGACAAAATGCCTCGAAGAGAGCGAATTACAAACCTGCTTCCCACCAAAGAGAGATAGCTGTGTCGACAGAGTTACATTGGATGAGCAAACGGCTAGCCGGTTGGGGACACTTGAATGGCCTGAAATAGATAAGATTATGTGATGTCTTAGTAGCATTTATCATAGGGAACCATTCGCGTGGGCGGGCAGTTGGATTTGCATACAAAGAAACCGGGGATAATAATTTTGTTGTGGTAACAGCGTGTGAGTTTAAGAAAGTAGAAGAGGAGGAAAGACAAAAGGAATTTGTAAACATGGTAATTGCAGCAACCATATTTGGATGAGCCTCAATTCTAGCGAAGGCGGGCTTTGGTCACAAGAAGGAAGTCAAAATGGTATTGCTTCCTGAAGGTGACATCATTGCAATTCTAGTCTAGTTGGCTCACAAGATAAGCTGAACGGTAGAAATTCGAGAGCACCCTTTTATCATTTTGTGGGAAGCATTCGGCGTCTATGAATTGGAGCATATGAATCAAAACATTTTATCTGGGGTTAATCCTTTTTTTTTCTTGCCTGAATGGAGAGAGCACCCTTTTATCATTTTGTGGGAAGCATTCGGCGTCTATGAATTGGAGCATATGAATCAAAACATTTTATCTGGGGTTAATCGTTTTTTTTTCTTGCCTGAATGGATTTCGGATATATTATAGTTTTAACTTTCTTATTAAAAGTTAATTCTTTCCATTTACACGATTGTTCACCCATTAGAACTCTAATTTTACAATTGTTTTTATATTAGGTTTTGAATTTATTTTTCTAAATTAATTCTTAAACTTAACAATTATTTTTATACTAAAGTCTAAATTTTATTTTTTAGCTTTTCCTTCAAGAAAATAGTAAAGATTAACGTGGACAAAAAAATGTTGAAGTTCTAATGTGCGGATTTTTCTTGGCTTCGACGCAACTCAAGATCAAATCAAGTTTCATCAATGCCTTTTTATAGCTTATAATCTCCCTTGATGGTAGAAATATGTATCGTTTGGGGCAATCTCTCATCATGTGTGGACCGTCGCAAAGTAAGCATTTCACTCACTCCTTATCCTTTTTCTATTTCCACATCTTGTTGGGCTTAACTTTTATTGTCTGAAGCTTACTATCTTTAGTCTTGGTCGAGTTGTCTTTTATCTCCCCCACCATTACCCTTTGGTTTGAGTTTAAGCTTGGAAGGCTCAAACTTTTTTGACTTTTTACCACCTAGCTCAACAAGCAACTCTACTACAGCCATGACTTTAATAAGTTCCTTAATCCCTTAATGTTTCAATTCTTTCTTGACCTGAGGCTTCAACCCATCGATGAAAAAGAAGAAAGCCTCTTCCTCATCCAAATTGGAAATCTGAAACGTTAGTTCATTAAACTTCTTCACATACTCTCTAACCGTGCCTTGTTGCGAAAGCTGACGTAACTTATCCCGAACTTTTTTCTCAGCATATTGTAGGTAAAAATGTCCCTTGAACTCTTTTTGTGGACCTAAGACGTCACCATAAAATAGAGACATCAATAAAATACATGGATGCAATATTTACCTTAGTAGCATCACTCTTGATTCCTAAAGCATGAAAGTATTGCTCCATTTGTCATAAGAAGTTCTCCACATCCCTCGCGGACTTTTCTCTTTTGAAACATCTATCTGATGGTTCAGTGTTGTAACCAAAACCCATTTTTCCCACGGCAGCTCTACAAACAATGAGCTCTCCCTTAAGCTCCTCAATTTGTTCCTTCAAAGCCATCAACACTGATTCGAGAGCATCATCCCACTCTGTCAGCTTACCTAAAGTGGAATTGAAAGCCACTCGCATATCTTCTATGTTGCTATTGAGAGTATCCAACACTTGTCCCTTGAGTTGATACTTCCCTAAGTCCAACCCTGTAGTGCGTCCCTCAACTACCTCGAGGCTTTCCTTCATCTCACCTACAAAACCCTCGAGTTTGGCAATCCTGCCTTCTAAAGTCAATAACATATCCCTCGATTTGTTAGCTTTCTTAGACCTCTCAGGGTTTCCATTGGGACATTCTACTCTCTAACTTCTTTCGTCATCTCAACTCAGCACCTTACAAACCTTGGCTCCTGATATCAACTGTTTCGGATTAGAACTTTAGTTTGGAAAACCGTACGGCCTTAGGCCATAACTTTGCTTCAAATCCGCCAAAGTCAGCTTAACTTTCAAAAGTTGAGAATTCTCTGAGGCACCAAAAATTAGCAGAAGCAAACTCAAAAACAAAGAAGCAACAAACGAACGGAAAATGACACAAGAGAGTAATGCACACAAAGTGTTTAATTATTCAATAATGAAGTGATTGCAAATGAGGAGGGAACCTCTATTTATAGTTGAGCTCCCCACAATCCAATGATACATTTTAAATTACATCAACAGTTGAGATTAAAATCTATCTACAATATAAAAGCCATAAGGGATTTAAACAATAGACATTCTTATCCTTTAGGATTATAATATTTACCGAAGTAAAATACGAGTTACAAGAATGTTTACATTTTTACTAGGCTTCAAGTATATGGGCCTTATGTAACATCCATTGGCCTGTCAATAAGACTTGGCGTACATCATTCAACCAGACATACCGCCCAACGGACTAGGGTGTTATTGACGAATTCAAAAATTCTTTGGTTTTACTTAAATCTTTGAGAAAACAATTATTAAGGTTCCCTTTTTAGTTACAAACCATTTTTTTTTCTAAATTGGCAATGCATCTTTAAAGGACAAAACAATAGGGGTTATAAGAGTTAGCCTATTAATCATTCACTCCTAATTAATAGCGATTATATATAAAAGAGGTCATAAGCTGCAAATCGAGAAAGCTTGGCTTACACTTCTATAATAAAGGTAAATTCTCTTTCAAAAATGGAATAATATAGACGGCAAGGTGAATTACAAAATTTGTTTACAAATAGATTTATGCACGTAGCTTTGTCGCGTGTGAATATGATATGTGAATTGTGCAAGTATACATGTCGGATCAAGTACTAAAGTGATAAGTGAAATCGTCTCCACAGGGATCAGATTAGGTATACAAATGGTCAAGTTATTATAACAAAGTTAGATTAATGTTATAGCAAAATAATGATAAGAATGCAATGGTAAACAAAAGAAATATTAATGTGAACAAAATGTGTAACTGATGAATAATTGAGAATGCCATGACAATGGAAGAGTAGAAATGCAATGGCAATTTCGAAAATGATTATATGAATAATATGTAACTAAACAAATAAACAACTAAGGATGCGATGGAAAAGATACTATGGCAAGGGATAAGGGATATATGATATTGATATGAAAGGTTGGAATTACTAAGAATCTACCCTTACTGTCAGAAATGCCTTGGCAAAATCGTAATCAATCTATTGCTCAGAAGAGTTCTAAAGTGATATGTTTCTTTCGAGAGTAAAAACCTTAAGTTACCTTGCTTATGTCTATAGGCCTTTAATATGGTACATTGCACTATTTCCTTCTGTATGAGCGTTGCACTATGTCTAGAGTCTACTATAAGTATCTTTCGAGTACTTGCTCATATCATTCAATTTCGGTCCAACTAATCCAACCTTTTCAAAATTAAATTAGTTTATGAGCATGCTGCATAGTCATCTATGTTTAGGGATTGCACGTATACAATTTAGAAATAAAACAATTGATTGAAACAATAAATTAATTCAAATCTATGCTTCAACCATTAAAGAAAATAAAGGTTTCAACAAGTAATCCCAACCCTATGAGATTTAGCTCATGGGCTGGCAAAAAAATTCAAAACCAAAATATCATTCAACATCATTTTCATCAAATCAATTCACGCAGAAATAGTTAAGAAATAATAGAAGAATGATGGGAAGACAGCTTTTGCGTGTCCAAATTACACTCCAGCGGTACAGTGTCCTGTGGTGGCTGAGAAGGACTGTCTTCGCTTTATTTTTTCTGTCTCTACTCAACCACTACCCTCTAGTTTTGCCTATGGATCTTTACCCTTGTTCGCCATTAAGGGTTTCCTCCTTTGGATTTTTATAAGATTTTTTCGTAGGATAAATCCAACAACCCAAGATATATTCTCCTCTTTTTTTAGATTTTCTTTTTGGTTTAAATCCTTTCCTTTAGGGTAAGTGGTTATCAACTCATGATCTCATGATCATTTTTCCTCTTTTTTAGGCAAATTTTTTGGTACAAGTAGAGTTGGGCTAAAACTGTTATGCATTGAGTGTTGACTCGGTCATCTTCCTAGAATTGCCACGGCATACAAGTTGGCAAACTGTCTAACCTTTTGCCCCGACAAACCTTCATTCTTTTATTTCTTTCTCCATATCTTGCACCTGTCAAACCACTAAACACAACCCTTCCACATGCAATTAAAAGTAACAAACAATAATGGCCTTTCAGGTTGTTGTTTTTTTTTTAAATGGAAGGTTGTGGGTGAGGATGTTATTAAGTGATGTCATGATGTTTTAAATGGCAAAAAAAAACTTGGCTAGCCTTAATGATACAATGATTATTCTTATCTCTAATACTAAGGATCCTCAAGGCATGACTAACTTTCGTCCTATTAGTTTATACAGGGTTCTGTACAAAATTATTTCCGAAGTCCTTGCAAACCGACTCAAGACTACTTTCCCGATGTGTATTAGTCAGAACCAAAGTGCATTTGTTCCTAGTCATATGATCCATGACAACAACCTTATAGCTCATGAGTTGATGCATTATCTTCAAAGTTTTAAGAATGGTCCAAATAAAGGTTTTGTCATCAAGCTCGATATGAGCAAAGCTTATGACCGCATTGAGTGGAATTTTCTTGAAGAAGTTATGAAATGATTGGGTTATGCGAAGGCTAGGGTGGTAAAAATCATGAGTTGCATTCGGTTGGTTTGTTATGTGGTAAAATGCAGTATGGTTCTTTTAGAGATCATTGTTCTAGAGTGGGGTCTTAGACAAGGGGACCCTTCTCCCCTTACCTTTTTTTTTTTTTTTTTTTGCATGGAGGCCTTATCGAGAATGTTGATTAATCTTAGGAGTAATAAAATTATTAGGGGCATTCGGGTTAGCATTAACGACCCTTGTATTAATCACTTTTTTTGTTGATGATGCCCTCCTTTTTGTTAGAAACAAAAAGAAAAACGTCGAGGCTGTCTTGAAAATCCTTATGAATTTTACCAAAGCATCTGGCCAGAACATTAACACTGATAAACCCATATTTTTTTAGCCTGAATACACCCATTGTTCAACGGCAATAATATAGTGTTTTACTTGGGATGTGTGTAGTGAATAATCTTGGCAATTATCTTGGCTTACCTCTATCGATCGAAAAGAAGAAAACTATCGTTTTTCATATCATTATTAATCGTTTTTCATGTAGGATTAATAGTTGGTCGAAGATCCTTTCATATGGCAGTAAAGAGATATTCATAAAAGCTATCCTCTAATCACTTTCTACTTACGCATTTTCTGTCTTTCTTACGCCCAAGGGCATCCTCGAGGATATGCAATCAAGGATGAGCCAAGTATGGTGGGCTAACAATGAAAGAAGTAGAAAATATTCCATGTTGGCTTGGGATAGAGTATGCTATCCAAAAAGTATGAGAGGGCTTGGTTTCCGTGACTTGCGCCTCTTCAATTTGGCCTTTCTCAGCAGACAAGTATAGAGGCTTACCCATTTAAAAAATACATTGTGCTATAAGGTGTTGAGCTATAAGTTCTTTCTGAGTGGGGATATCTTTCACCCCAAAGTGGTTGACAAGCCATTGTATACTTGGTCAAGTATAGCTACGGCTGCCAAAGCTCTTGAGAACGATTTTGTTTGGCTTGTGGGGGACGATAACAACGTTGACATTTGTAATGATAATTAGGGTTTTGAAGGTTTAAAGGGTGGCTCTCTGTGCCATTCTTTGTTGACCAACAATGAAAGAAAGGTTAGAGATTTATGGAATCAAAACCATATGGAACGGAACAAGAATACAGTTAATGAGCTATATGGGAGTTCGTTAGGGGACCAGATTTGTAATTTGCCCATTTTGAATGATGGTATTAATGACAGGAGGGTTTGGCTTCATAACCTACATGGTTTTTATACGTTGAAATTTGCTTACTCCTGGCTCCTTCTTAAATAGATTGGCTTCGGTCCGCATAGATTTTATTGGAGAATAATTTGGAAGTTGAAAACGCTTTTTAAAATTTGGGTCTTCTGTTGGCGGGTGGATCATGATATTCTCCCAACTTATGTCAACATTTCTTCCATCTGGCAGAACTTTGAGAAGAAATGCCCTGGGTGTGGTGCAAAGGAGGAAACCCTTTATCCACACTCCCAATGAGTGCCCTACGGCTCGCACCATTCTAACTCTCAGGGGCTTCGATAATCGGCTGCTCATTGGTGACTACTCATGTTGCATTGACTGGCTAGAAGATTTGTTATGAGTTTTGGACTTGAAGGTAGCTGCTAAATTATTCACGACCCCTTGGAATAATTGGAACAACAAGAATAATTTTATTTAAGGGGAAAGAGGACGATGCAAGAGTTGTGTAGGAGAAGGCAAAAACACTCTGCCATGACTTTAGAATCCATAACTTGGCTAATAAACTGGTGATCCCTATTGCCCCAACGTGTAAGAAATGGATTAAACCTCCAAATTGTTACGTTAAAATCAACTTCAATGCATTTGTCTCTTATGGTAAGGTGGGTTTTGGTGTAATTATTAAGGATTTAGATGGTTTCGTGATTAAGGGAAGCGGTGGCTTTAAAGAGAAGGCAGTGCTTGCTGAATGGGTGGGGTTGAAAGCTTTTGAAGAAAGTTTGAATGTGGCAAGTACTTTCAACATCTCAAAGATATCACCATTTTGGGAAGCCGAATTAATGAGGCTTGTAAGCAATTGGATAAACTTGATTCGGCCAAAGTTGTGTGGGCCAATCGAAGTTGCCACCAAGTGGCTGATTTTATTTGTGACTTTACTATTAAAAATAGGTGTAATTGGAATTTTAATATGGATTACCTTATGGATATTCATGACCTTGTAAAGATTGATGCAATTAATTGAAGTTTGACATTTTAGGTCTTTTTATAATAAAAAAGTAACAAATAATAAAATTTAAGCACCATCCAAGCTTCTTATGCAATGTTCTAAAAATGCTAAAATAATATCCTAAAATGAAACTAAGTTCACTTAAGTACAGACAATTGATCCAGTCTAAAGGCATGAATTATAACTCTTTTTAAGAATTATCACACCCCCAAACTTGAGTTATTGCTTTTCCTCAAGCAAGATGTGCATGAATGCATGAACGTAAGAATTTCTATAGTAACATAATCACCTTTGCATTGTGAGACCCTTAAGAGAGCATTTTTGTACTTCAGCTTCCAGCAATCTTCAATGTTTAAAATTTTGATCAAGTTTCGTAAGCTTATTTAGCAAAGACAATACAGAAAATATTGCCCTAAAAGAAAGAAAAATCCTAAGTATTCATGAAATTTTCACTATCGCAAGTACCTCCTAATTTACTTAGTTCATCTTTTAACTAACTTAGTTTTCCTTCTGTTTTATTCTGGCTTTATACATACTCAAATACATGCATATCCATTTATTATGCCTATTTTTTTTACTAAGGAATTCAGCTCGTCACATGATTCTTTAACATGAAAATTATAATGAAGCATACACTAAATTGCCAATACTCAATCATGTCACGATTTGAACACTCATTCATAAAGCTAAGGCACTTGAATAAAAAGATGGATGGAGCAAACAACTACCTCCTTAGCTACTTAGCCCATTAGTACAATGGAGTGCCCCTATACTACTACTTATTATTATTTTACACACTCTTACTCAAACTTGTTTTTTCTAATCAACAACATAATGAAGCAACAAAATGTTGCTGACCTACTCAGCAGTTCTAAAAATTAGAGTATTTATGACATTTTTTAGATTTTTTTTTCTTGAATTTTCTTAAACATTGCCACTTTATTCATTATTAAGTATTGCCATGTTACCGAATATAGCTTCAAGAGTCTCTAAGTTTATCAAAAGAAACTTACTATGGATCAATTGTAATCGGAATGAAGACATCCTAATTTTAAGGATCAATTTGCAAGCAAACTATCCTAAGCTAACGTCACCTAATCCACTGTCACAACTTTCTAAGTTTATAGAAGAATTAAGTTCCTTATTGAACATCATAGGCAAAAATACACTCATCACAGTCTAAATAATTTTTTTGGCAGTCACTTGTGCTATAGCAAAATGAATGCAAATGAACAAAAATACTAAAACAAATATGCTCAAATAAATATCTAATGCAGTATAGATGCAAAATACATCCTCAAACCTAAGGGATGTATTGTCCTCAATTCATTTACAAATATGTAATATGAAACAAAAAGATAGATATGCATAGAAAATGTCAAGGCAAAAGAAATAAAATACATAACATAGGGAAAGAAAACTTCCCTGGCTTAGACTGGAATGTAGGTACTTTAATTGCGGCTAGTGGTCTTTTATGCACTCATCTTATAACGCATTGGCCTTTTAAGTAAATTGGGTGGTACATCCTCCTCTTCATTATCAAATCTGGTGAATTCGTCAATAATCTAATCGATCTCACGATCCTGTTCAATTATCGGTTCAGTAGAAGAAGGTGAAATAGCCGCAGTGCTATCCACTGGTGGTGCAATTGAGGGATTTGCTTCCTCTTCGTCCTCACGGTCAATCTCAATACTAACAGACTCTGTTTTCTCTGGTTCTTCCTTTAGTGCTTTGGGTGCAATCTCTTGGTTGGTAGGATTTGTCTCAATGGGCTCTACGTCACTGACCCATTTCCCTCCTGCAGTTTATTAAACAAAGGAAATGAAATAACTAAGAGAAATTAAAATCGAAAAAATAAAATAAAAATAAAAAGAATTTTCAAGATATTGATGTTAAACATCTTGAAGATCAATGGACTGTTTGTCTCACTCTACATGAACACCCCAGTAGTGCTTCAAACATTATCCATTAACTTTAAATGTGTCTCATATTTTCATGTCATTGACATCAATAGCTCCATGTGGATATACATGAGCTACCAAGCATTGCTCATGAAAATTGAAAGGTCAATTTTGCTCCAACAAAGTGCACAAGGGTCTCCGCTCAAATAAATTTTCATCACTATCAGAATTGCTATGGTAAAATCTCATGAACTCTTCCTCCACTGTTATTTTTATCAAGTCAAAGCTTCAATAGATGATGATGAAATAGATGCCTGACCTTGCTTGGCATTTTGCCTCGGCATAGGTTGATTATAACCTGGTGGTGCATTATTAGCATTTCTGTCTAGCCGTATTATTAAAATTCTCTGCTTCTTGATTATTCCAACTAAAGTTCAGATGCTGCTTCCACTCATAATTATAGGTGTTGGAATAAGGATTATTATTCCGATTAAAATTACCCATGTAGCACACAGATGCTAGACTTGATGGGCATTCATCAAACACATGGTTTTCACTACAATAAACACATACTAGTTCAACTGATTTCATCTCCTGAACTGCAGTTGGCCTCTTCGTTGTCTTAATCAGATTAGTTAAATATGATGCATGGGTAGTCAATAAAGTGATTGCATCAAGTTTCATAGTGCCAGTCGCCCTCCTGCCAGTCCCAATTCGCGTGGTAGGATATTGGTAATCATTGTTGGCAATTCGTTTCGAAATCTCATATGTTTCATTGTAAGATTTATCCAACAAGGTACCATTAGCAGATGCATCAAATACTATCAACATATATGCATTCAACCTATTATAAAACATCTCTATCTGAGTTCAGTGCTGAAATCCATGCATCGGATATTTTTGAATTAATTCTTTAAATAGTTCCTAAGTTTCATATAGTGTTTCATCCTCTAATTGCCGAAAATATGTGATGTCATTTCTAAGCTTGGCATTCATATTTGGTAGATTATACTGTAGCAAAAATATCTAGCAAAGATCATTCCATAATGCCACTGTTCTTGACAGCAGCATTCAGCCATGTTCTCGCACGATCTCTTATAGAATATGGAAACAGTTTAAGTCACAGGGCACCTTCAAGAATACCCAGTTGTCTGAACGAGTCACAAACTTCTACGAAAAGTCTTAAATGCAATCTTGGATCTTCAATTGGTAATCCACTGATCTATCCTACTGTTTACAACATCTGAAACATTACCAATTTCAACTTAAATTGTTAAGCTTGTATTTGTGGCCTGACTATACCGATATTCAAATCATTCAAAATTGGAAAAATATGATCTCAAATGGGTCTATTTCGGTCATATATCACCTGACAAATAGAAGGATTAACATCCTAACCATTTGGATTTCTATTGAGGCCAGGATCATTTGGATTATCATCGAGAGACCTGGATCATTCCCATTTCTAGTCATTTTTCTCAGTTCTTTTCACCTTCTTCGTAAAGTTCTCTCGATCTCTAGGTCAAAAGGATACTCTTTGTTAGTAGGAATGCCTCTTCTCATGCACTGTTGGTAAACCTGTAGAAATTAAATTATACTAAGTTAAATTAAATTAATAGAATTAACTAAAATAACCAAACCAAAATACACCAAATTTTCGATCCCTAGCAACTGCACTAAAAACTTGTCGCATGTGAATATAATATGTGAATTGTGCAAGTATACACTTCGGATCAAGTAATAAAGTGATAAGTGATATTGTCTCCACATGGATCAGATTAGGTATACAAATGGTCAAGTTATTATAACAAAGTTAGATTAATGTCATAGAAAAATAATGATAAGAATGCAATGGTAAACAAAAGAAATATTAATGTGAACAAAATGTGTAACTGATAAATAATTGAGAATGATATGGCAACGCAATAGTAAAAATGCAATGGCAATTACAAAAATGATTATATGAATCATATGTAACTGAACAAATAAACAACTAAGGATGCGACCGCAAAGATATTATGGCAAGGGATAAGGGATATACGATGTTGAAATGGAAGGTTGGAATGACTACGAATCTACCCTTACTGTCAGAAATACCTCAGCAAAATCATAATCAATCTACTGCTCAGAAGAGTTCTAAAGTGTATGCTTCTTTTAAGAAGCAAAAACCTCAAGTTACATTGGCCGTGTCTATAGGCCTTTAATACGGTACCCTATAGTGCTTCCTTCTGTATTAGCGTTGCTCTATGTCTAAAGTCTACTACAAGCATTTTTCGAGTACTTACTCATATCATTCAATTTTAGTCCAACTAATTCAACTTTTTCAAAATTAAATTAGTTTATGGGCATGTTGTACAATCGTCTATGTCTAGGGATTGCACGCATACAATTTAGAAATAAAACAATTGAATGAGACCGTAAACTAATTCAAATCTATGCTTTAACCATTAAAGAATATAAAGGTTTTGTCAAGTTATCCCAACCCTATGAGATTTGCCACAGCATACAAGTTGGCAGACTGTCCAACCCTTTGCCTTAACAAACCTTTATTCATTTATTCCTTTCTCCACATCTTGCACTTTTCAAACCACCAAACACAATCCTTCTACATGCAATTAAAAGTAACAAATAATAATATTAAGTACCATCCAAGCTTATTATGCAATGTTCTAAAAATGCTAAAATAATATTCTAAAATGCAACTAAGTTCACTTAAGTACAGACAAGTGACCCAATATAAAAGCATCAATTATAACTCTTTTCAAGAGTTATCAGCAGCTCTGGTGTAATCCCCTTCTACAAATCTTCTACTACCACCCAAATGCCTGAGAAAGAAAAATAACAGAATAAGTTCATTTGAATTTAATGAGTTCCAAATAGACACATAACGATTTTCAGGTTATCAAAAATAAACCCAAAGATAAAGACAATTTCAAGACTCAGTCTTATAGACACTCTAACACCTTTTACCCGTATTCGACACCAGAATAGGGTACGAGGCATTACCAGAACACATACACTTGTAAACGTATTTAACCGAGTTATAAAACTTCATCTAAATTAAAACTTTCAAATTATTAACATGATTTTATAATTCTTCATAATATATCCTCAAAATATTATATTCATAATAAATAGGACCTACGAGACCCGATACATATTCATGCAATTCACAAGTCTTAATAATTCAGTGCTTCATTTCTATTTCATTCAATTCACAAATTTCTCATGTTCACAATTCAAATCATTAAGTTCAATACTAATACGTATTTATCATTTAACTCAACGTTTATTGATTATACCATTCATTAACACATTTATGAAATTCTCAAGTTTGCAATGAAAATATCACTTTAGCTTAAACAACAACATCAACTCAACTCATCATCCTGGTATAAATTCACTACCACTTATCCATTTAATATAATTCTTTTGGGCCCATTTGTCACTTACCATCCTTAATCAAATTAGGGAACAGTTATGGAAAATTGAGTACTTCACTTTCACTTTGCCATAGTATAACTATGGTCTTGCGTATGATCACTTAGCACTTTCCGAAGCCATAGCCCTGCCATAGTCTTACACGGATCACATTTATCACTTGTCACTTGTCCCTGATCAGATAAGTGTAGCTAAAGCTACACCTCATCACTTGTCACTTGTCACTGATCAGATAAGTGTAGCTAAAGCTACCACTCATCACTTGTCTCTTGTCACTGATCAGATAAGTGTAGCTAAAGCTATCACTTATCACTTGTCACTGATCAGATAAGTGTAGCTAAAGCTACCACTTATCACTTGTCACTGATCAGAAGTACTCAAATCCGACGTTCCGCTCAATTTGATCATTTATTCGGTTTTCGCATTGTTATTTTATTCTCAAATCATCAACAAATATATCTCATCATACATTATATAATTCATGAAATTAACATTTAATCATTAAATTTCCGCCATATGAACTTATTATTTCATTATCTTTCCACACTCGTTTCCTATGCACATCACACAAGATATAAACATATCATTCAACCATAGTCGCAAGCTAGTGTATTTAAACATAACTCTTTTTGGAACTAACCACGTGATAAACCATTTCACTAGAGATTACATAATTTAAACCTTACCACCCTTTTCATGATCACAAGCATATTTCCAATTAGGCACTTACCATTTCAATGCATAACTTATAAATTTAACGTGGCATAATCCAACCACTACTTGGCCAAAGCCTAAGCATGTACACCAAATATGTTATCCAAATACACATATAGCATAAGCATTATAAGCATGGATGAGCACAACATTTATTCATGTATCACGTTTACCAACATGTGTTAATTCATGAACCATTCATGATATTATTTCATGCCAAACCATATACCGAATATACCATACACAAACTATGAAAATTTATTTTCACACATGAGCTTAAACCATGACCAATAATGCACAAATCATTCATATATTTCCTAATTTTCCTCCTCCTCCTCTCCATTTCACATCTTTAATGTGTATAACACATTTAAACAACATTATCCATACTATCACCATTTTCCTGTATGTAAATTCAAGCTATCTGTCTGAGTTAGAGTCACTAATTTATTTATATCTCGAGCTACAGAGCTCCAAATTAAGATCTGTTAATTTTCCCTGAAACTAGAATCACATATATTCTTACCATAAAATTTTCAGAATTTTTGGTTTATCCAATAAGTATGGTTTATTCTTTAAATTTTTCCCTATTTCACTATTTGATAGTTTCGACCCCTCTTCACTAAAAATTAATTATCTCTTTGTATAGAATTCAGATGATGTCTCCATTTGTTTCTATTGAAAATAGACTCATCAAGGATTTTAAATATATAAATTATAACCCATAATTATTTTTATACAATTTTAATGATTTTTCCAAGTCAGAATAGGGAGCCCGAATTCATTATGACCTTATCTAACAAAATTCATTATATCTCATGATTTACAATTTCATTACTTACACCGTTTCTTCTATGAGAAACTAGACTAAATAAGATTTAATTTTATATTTTTTCATCCTCTAATTAAATTTTCACTATTTATGGTGATTTTTCAAAGTTAACCTACTGCTGCTGTCCAAAACTATTTTAGTGCAAGATGCTGATAATCAAATTTATAACACCCTCCTTTCCTTTCTCTACAATATTTTCTATCAATTCCTCTTATTTCCCTTCACTAACATATCAAGAACATAGAACCTTATATAATAAAACCCTACATTAACATCAATTTCATACTTTTTCAATAATATCAAACTTAAAAATATATTGAAATCTTGATGTTCTTACCTTGCTCTATTGATTTCAATCTTTAACTTGATTTTCTCTCTCCTCCAGCTTTATTTCTTGAATCTAACTTGATATTCTAGCTCCCCATAGTCTCCTTAACATTTTTCTGTCTTGGTAGCTATGGAAATTCTTTTTATTTCTAGGTGAAAATGGTAAATTTTTTGTGGAAGGACCAAATCGTAAAGAAAGCAAAACTTTCTTTCTTCTCTTCTCTTCTAACGTGAAATGCATGGAAAGGAAGATGATTCTTCATCTTTTCTTCCACATATATATATACTAAATAAAATAATAATAAAATGATAAAATGTCATTTAAAAATCAAATTAAAATATTAATAAACTAATATTTATTTATTTATTTGATCTAAAATATCTACAACATCATCATTATTTTTAGATTTCTCTTTCTTCTAATTGACCATTTTGCCCTTTAGATCTTTTAAAATTCCATCCTTGAGTCATCACTTAATTTGGTAAAATTACGATTTAGTCCCTCATAATTCTTCATCTATTCAATTTGGTCCCAATTCATCCATTTTCCTTAGTTTCTAGATTATTCAACCCTTAAAATATTTACACTATTGGTCCTTTAACTTTTCATATTTACACTTTAACCCCACAAATTTTGAGTATTTACTCTTAGATAACAAAACTTTTCTCACTTTTGCAATTTAATCATTTCTTTAATTAATATGTCATAATATACTTCCCAATGTTGTCATAACTCAAAATTCTCCTTTTTATCACTTTATTTCCTTACTATATCAAAGATAATATCTTAGTGTAAAAATTTTCGGGGTATTACATTTCTCTCCCCCTTAAAATAAATTTAGTCCTCGAAATTTTCCTCATCGGATTTGTGGTCCCAAAACCATTGTTCCAACTAGACCCAAAAATCGGGCTATTACAGACACATTACACGAAGTTGCTAGTACAGTTCTCTGGTGACAACACTTCGCCAATATAACACACATAATACCCCTAGCGGATACATACTGCCAACTTATACATTTTTCCCTCAATAATGTAGATTTACCTATGACCCAATCTTGTGCCAACCTTGGACCCATATTTTAGAAATTAGAAATGCATATCAGCCATAATCATATTTTTGTTCATATTCCTTGTTAAATTAAACATGTGTTCTCCCGCAAGGTCGGACCGTGATCTGTCAGTTCAGTTTGCAATAAATCTGTTCTACCTTTAGCATAACAAATAATGCTTCTTTCCACATTTTCACATGTCACAGATAGTCTGGTACTGGGCTCGCACATAAGGTGGGCATTTTCACCTTAACCATGGCCATGCTTACACATACAACATTGGTTTATTACTCACACATCAATTCAGCATGCATTGACTTATCTTCAGTAAAGACAACTTACCTTACACAACCCACAGATCATAAAATTTTCATAACTCAAAAGAAGTAAGAAAGAACTCACCAGAAACTTCAAGACAAAATCTACTCCACTAGTCCTTTGCCTCGATTGCTCGAACCTTCACTAGCTTCTTGAGCAGTCAGCTGGTACTTATCAGTGGCATTTTGACAAGCTTCTCGAAACCTTCCTCGTCTCCTCTAACAAAGATAACTGAAAAATTCTTAGGGACGTAGGGAAGAACACAAGGATAAAACAAAGGTGAGGCATGTTGGCTATAGGCATCCTTTTATAGAACAGACAACAGAAAATAAGCTTAGTGGGAAGGTCAGACATCCCACTATCACCCTTGGAATCTGAGACTAAACTTGCCTAACAAATTTTTGAAGTCTAATCTTTTACCAAACGCAACTATTACCACTAATCAGAGTGGTAAAACATTGCTTGTACACTTAAACAACCAACTAAACAAGCCATTCGGCTACCTAAACATATCAAGCTATCATCTATAATATTTTAGTTCAATTCCAACTACTTCTCAACTAAACTCTAATGATACTCATCGAGTTATCGTTTCCTTTTAAAATAATTCTATCACTACGTGAATTAACTGGTGCGCCCAGAACATCTAAGGTTGGCGGATCGTCTCATAAAAGAGTCCGCCAAACCCTAGAGTTCGCCAAATGACGAATTCCAACAAGGATACCCCTACAATGACATACTGTCAAGTTCATACAATACGCCATCCAAACACTTAACAGATAATTCACCCCTTTTCTACCCTAGCTTACACGTTTATACGCCAATGACATATCGATTGATCTACCCCAGGCGGGCTGTTACACCTTCAGTCTCTTCAAGCAATGAGTCAATCCTGATGACTCGAATGACTCAAGTGAACAAGATGGATCATCAATGTGCACATTGGTCACGGGCTTTTATGTGCGACCTATGACACAAGGACTAACTTCAATAAAAAAAGTTTAGGCTTCAATATAGTAATGATTGCTAAATTTACGGATTAACTTAGATAAAAAAATTTCAAAGTCTAATGTGAAAACACTTGCCAAATTTAAACCCCAAATAGTAAATAACCCATTTTTTTTTCAAATTTGAAAACATTTTTTACTATTTAAAAGTATTAATATAAATAATATATATTATTTATATATTTAATTAAATTTAAACAAAAAACCATATTTAAATGAAAAACAATGATTTGAAACCAAATAAATGATTCAACAGTAAAATCATATCCATCCAAGTACCAATTGGACCTGACTGACCAGTTTGGTCTGGTTTTAAAAAACTGCCTATCGACAAGTTCACCCAACCAGATCAACCTCATATTGTGCATTAGATAATTTCCAAACCTGATTTTTCTTTTTCTATAAGATAACAAAGAATATAACTTTAAACTTCCAACTTCTGATTGAAACATACAACATGGCCATCTCGTGAAATCTAAATTTAAATTTCATATTACTTTATCAAACAAAAAATAAATGTTATAGGAACGGTTGATGAAATAATACACTATTACAACATATGGACACCTTACCCACAGGGTTGAAGTTTAGAGCAACTTTAGCCCCAAAATCTCAGCCATGTAGGCCTTTGAATTCCACCTATAGATAAAATGAAAATAGAAGTAATTGCTGGTTCAAATGCAGAACTGGCATGCAAATTGGCTATACCAGACAAACTTTAAGGTTTGCCTTATCAGGTTTTATATTGCCTCTGACTGTCCTTCAGGCCATTCTTAGCTAGCTTTGCTCCATTTTTCTTGCCTGTTGGAATAGCCTTCATAAGGATAACAGAACTTCCCTTTCCTGATTTCCGAGGTAATCTGGAGAAAGGAAACCTGGATGATATTAAATTTAAGCACAAAGCAAAATCAAGTAAATTAAAATGATTAGAAGAAAAAGAAGAATAAACGGCTGTAATTTTGCTAGTCTGCTTGCCTCTTTCCAAGAACTTGGGTAAGATCAGCAGGTCCCTCATCACGAACTTCTTCGTCTTTGTCATCTGGACCATTCCACCCCTTGCATAGAAGATGAATATATATATATATATACATACAAGTTAGAATCACTTGACATCAGCCTGTTAATGCTGAATGTAAATGATCAAAAAACCATCAACATGCAGCCAGGAGCTGCCAATTTCACATAGGTAAAAATATCATGAAGGCCCTTGTACTAGGAGTTGGATTGCATTTTGTCCCCTCTACTCAAAAAATGGATAAATTAACCTCTATATGTTAGATCAAAGAGCAAACCGGTCCTTCTGTTAACAATTCCACCCATTTTTACTGTTAAAAACTGGTCCATGTATATCAGCATAAAACTGTATAGTTATTTCGTCAGTTATGCCAGTTTCTAACTGTAGAATTGGATGAAATATTTAACAGAAATGACCAATTTACTCTTTGATCTAACGTATAGGGACTAATTTGCCCATTTTTTGAGAAAAAGGGGCAAAATGCAATTTGATTCCTAGTACAAGGGGTTTTATGGTACTTTTTCCATTTCACATACACATACAAATGACAGACCAACAAAACCATATTCGATTGATAGTCAACGAATACATATATAACCAAGAATCCTATTCTTTTTTTTCTAAAAAAATAGTTCACTTCCACTTCCAGTAAGGCAGAAACTGAACATCAAACCAAATATTTCAAAGAACACAAAAAATAACTCAACAAGAAGTAACTCAAATTCACTATAGTTGAGTTCAGATAATATGATTTACTAGATCTACATGTCAAAACCACACATTATAGCAACAGGTATAAATAGCTGATGATTTATGATTTATCCAAAAGCATCTCCATATCATATAAGCTATATATAAGAAGTAGCTCAGTAACCAAACTGCTATAATTGGCTTTGAGAGGACAGAAAACAATAAAAACAAACAATTATTATCTCAGTTGTTATTTCACAACACCAAAATTAAATCATTTGGACCTTAGAAAATCTGAATCTTCCAAACCACTATGCACCATAAGTTTTATTAGTACTAATAGGGAGCTGTGTTTTGATTATAGTCACCAAACATTAAAATCTAACAAAAATGCTTGAAGAGCACTAAACAATTAAAATTATCAGATTCAAGACCAGGAGCTGAAAGTACAGAAGAATTGAATTCCATTCTCTTCAGCAGTAAGGATTACATCAAAAACAGCATGAAGAATAGCCTACCACTCTGGAAAGAACAGCTTAAATCAAACCCAGAAGGGTATACCAGAATTGTGTTTACTTGTGTGTCATCATTCGTAAACGTAAATGATGAGTTTTCCAGTCATTAGTTTGCATAAGCAACACCCTTTCACACTTCCAAAGCCATCAAAAAGTGCAAAAAACAACGAAGAGCATTTATTTATACACGCAATACTGAACCCATCAATGAAAAACTAAAAACAGAATGGGACTCCATTAATAATGACTAAACTCTCGAAAAGCTCACACACAGTATGCATATACTACCATATAATAGTCATTGATTTAAAAGAGACATGTAACCTTAAAACTTACATGATTTGCAGGCGACCCGCATTCTCTTCCACTAGTTTCTTTGAGTGACCGAAGCTCCAAACTCGAAATCTTTGGTTTCTTATTAGAAATACCAACATTGTTGAGGTCAGATGGAGGGGTTTTCCTCTTCTTTCTACCAATGGTGCGTGACTTTCCTTTCTTGTCCTTAACTTTCCAGATATTTTTCCTTCTAAAGATAAGCTTGTCAACTTTCCACACGGGGCAGCTGGTGTCTATTACCGTCACTTCACTTCTCGAGTACCCTTTCAGTTCTCTCTCTCCTTCTCCTTCGCCTTCTTCTTTATCTTCTTCCACGTTGTTATTCTCGCCTTCCTCTTTCGATTCTTCCCTTGAATTCGACGACCTCGTTGAAACGAGGGTATCCTTGTCATTTCTCACGTTATCCGAACTGCTTTTCTGTTCCTCAGGAGTCTTGAAAGTGCAAATTCTAGGGTTTGTTTGTTTCCTAGAAGCTTTTTTCCTGGAAAATCTGGAGGTTTGGGCTTGTTCGCCCATGTTGAAGAGCTCCGAGAGGACATTTCTCATTATACCAAACCATTCTTTATCTCCTTCGGGATCGCTGGATATCGCCTCCGGAGGTGGTGGCTTCGGATTCTGGAGTTGTCCATCGTTGGAGTGAGTTGACTCGGAGTTGGAATTCGGAGAATCGGAGGCATTGGTGATTGGAGAATCAGAAGGGTTAGGATTTGCAAGGAAATGGTCGAGGTCAAGGTTGTCGCCGGTCGGAAACCCCTTGCTAGAACGAAGCCGGTCCAGCCAGTTCGAACCGGACTTAGCGGTTGGGATTGAGCAGAGCATTCGGTACCGTCAGATTGAGCTGATTCGACGTAATATCTGAGAAAACGATAACACAGCAAACAAAATGGAACCAGAAAAGTAAAGAAAAATAAAATAAAATTTGGGTCTTCAGCAACTCTCACTGAAATGGAGCGGCCAACGTTTCGTAGTTGAAGAAGGGGGAAGTTCTAGTGCTAGAATATACAAGGGTGCGCGATGCGCACAGTATGCTCTTTACCACGTGTCTCTTCATCAAACCCTCTCTAGTCTCTCTCCTTTACTGAAAGGCGAGTTAACTTGGAGACCCGTGATTCACGTTCACCATAACAAAGGCCTGGACCTACGTACTGGATTTTTGTTCCATCTCATAAGCCCAATTTAACTTTTTTTTCCTTTGGTGGATTCTTTGTTCCATCTAACCCAATTTAACTCTCTATTCTACGCCCGTAAAATTTTTTTTTATCAACTAGATATATTAATTTAAAGCAAATATATATAACTCCTGAGGATCATCCTAAAAAAAAGGATACAATACAACAAAGGGGATTAGGATAAATAAAATGCAAGTCAACAATCAAGAGATACATGTGCCAAAAACTACTCTCTATTCGAGCTAAAGCATCCTAATGACAAATCCAAAAATCAATATCTCCACAATTCAAACTCAAGATCAGACCTAAAACATTAACCAACTTTAGCCAAATCCATACTTCGTAACCTATTACTATGACCCTTACAATTACTATACTCAGCCTTATCCATATCAACAAACAAATTATAAACCTCACTCGAATTATCAAAGCCAAGCCTATGCTACCCAAAGCTTAAGTGCCAACTCCCAACAACTTCTAATGATATAGAAATAGTTTAAAGCCCTTTAAGAGAAATTCTGATAGTATTAAGAATCTCAACAACACCAACAACAAAATCCTAACCTGAATTGTGAGGTGCCAAGGCAAGACGGTGCAAATGTTTATGCAAAGGCCAATAGACATGCACCACCTTAAAGGGACCTATAATATGTGTATGACCCCAAATTTCTCCGCATTCCTTAATGCCTTAAAATTTTATGGTATTTTATACAAGACCATTCTGATAATTTTATTTGTAAATATGATAAGAAAATTTAGTTTCTATGGATATTGTTAATTTTGGGGTTATTGGGAAGTCATCAAAATATATTTTAAGCTATTCTAGAATTTCAAGCTTAACTGAATAAAAATAAAAGTTGAGAGGTAAAATGGTAATTTTATCTCCGAGTGCATTTTGTCAATTAGAAACCAATTATGATTAAATATTAGTGTAGAGTTATGCCTCACATTTTAGACTAAACAGTGTGTGACGTCACAACGAGGAAGTATTCTTCGTCCCAATGAACAACCAACATCACAATAAGAAGAACGCCCTCGTCTCGACGACACGATGCCATGTCATGATGTGGCAACATACACTTCAATTTTTTCGGCTTTTCTTCTCCCAATTACGCTCTATTTTTAGTTTCCCACTTAAACTTTGATTAACCTAGGGTGGTTGTAGTCAAATATGCTACGAATTTTAGCCTATAAATAGGCATTAACTACTCTATGTTTAATAAAAAAAGAAATAATTAGATTGAGAGAATTATTTTCTTTGTTTTGAAGGGTTTTTTTCTTGTAAGGCTTCATGTAACAGCTCGTTTTCAATGAAATCGGAATAGTAGTTTTGGGACCACAAATTCGAGGTCAGAAGAAAATTTATTTTAATATTATTTTATGGTCTACATTATGATAGAAATATCTTGTAAAAATTTCGTTAATAAATTTTACCGATTACATGTCTAATTTGATGAAAAGAACCAAATTGCACAAAGTGCAAAAGTTGAATTCTAGTAGCTTAAGGTATCAAATAGCTATAGAATTTAAAATTAGAGGTCCTTATATGGCAAATAGACCATTTTGAGGAGTTAGTAGATAAGGATGATTCTTCATCATTGGAAATTAAGAAATTATTAAGGTTAATTTTAGAAAGATGATAAAATAATGATGATAAATGAAATAAATAATTAAAATATAATCATTTTCATCATCTCTCCTAAGACAAAATACATGGAAACCTGGCCATGGATGTTGAGTTCAAGTAAGCTGTTTTTGCTTAATTAGGTATGTATTCTTGTTCCGTTTTTAATAATTTTTATGGTTCCAAGATCGTAATAGCTTAATCTAGCTATCTCGGGGATTAATTTGCAAAACTATTAAAGTGTTAGGGTTTTTTCATGGATGAGTAAAATTGAATTGAAACACCCCTACCCGAGACCGTTGTCGGAGTCGAGCATGATGCGTTACTTGACTTAACTTAAAAGTTCGGGGTATAAAAATTTACTTTTAAAAGTTATTTCACTATTCATAATAAGGTTGTCCACCTACGCAGCAGTAACTAAATTAATTAATACTCGAGCTACGAAACTTGAAATTTAGATCCGTAAATTTTCCCTGAAATTATACTCATATATCTTTTTACCATAAATTTTTTAGAATTTTTGGTTCATCCAATTAGTACATTTTATTAGTTAAAATCTCCCTCGTTTCACTGATTGACTGTCCTGACCTCTTGTCACTAAAATTCAATTATCTCATTGTACAAATTCCATATAGTGTTCTAACCTGTTTCTACAAAAAAAATAGACTCAATAAGAAATCTAGACATATAAATTACAACTCATAAATATTTTTTTACAACTTTTAATGATTTTCCAAAGTCAGAACAGGGGATTCCGAAAACCACTTTGACCTTGTCTAACTAAAATGCAAATATCTCAGAATACATAATTCCTTTGTCTACACCGTTATTTTTCTATGAAAATAGACTCAATAAGATTTACTTCTATATCTCATCCATCTTCTAATTCATTTTCTAATATACTTGGTGATTTTTCAAATTCACGTCACTACTGCTATCTCAAAACTGATTTACTACCAATTTTTACTTTTTCATGATTTCTATGCATAATTTAGCACCTAGACATTTATAACAACAAACACCTTCATACTTAGCCATTTTAATAACTATTCATCATCAAATATTTACATATCATCTTTTGGTCATATCTTAAGAATATACAATCGAAATGACCAAGTCCCTATACATGTCGTAGCTCAAAACATTTATCGTCTTAAAATACCGAGTTGTGGTGGTTGATAGTGTGAACACTCTCCGACGTCTTCAAGATCTCGACTATGCTTGATAATACTATATGAAAGAAAAAGAAATAAAAGAAGTAAGTATAAAGCTTAGTAAGTTTACAAGTAAATAAATAACAACATTTCTCATAAACAATTATATTCATAAATTTTCATTAAGCATTAAGATCTTTACTTTCTTCTTTACTCGTTTACTTACTTGCTTGCTTAACTTACTCCTTCGTTGCTAAAATTTATTTTCTCAACTGATAACTGAAGTACTCTTAATCTTATTAACTCACCTGAACTTGTCTATTAGGCTTTTACCTGAACTTTCATGTAACATCGTCTATTTACTAGCCTGTTGAATCACTTGGAATACTAAGGATACTTGGGTCTTCTGTCTGAATATAACATGCCAAAGCTATGTCCCAGACATAGTCTTACATGGGATGTTTCTTGTACTGCCAATGTCATATCCCAGATATGGTATTACATGGGAATTCACATATAGGTGCCCATGCCATGTCCCAGACATGGTCTTACGGGGGACCTCTCATCTCGGTGCCAACGCCATGTCCCAGACATGGTCTTACATGGGACCTCTCATCTCGGTGCCAACGCCATGTCTCAGACATGGTCTTACATGGGACCTCTCATAATCTCAATGATGCCAATGCCATGTCCCAGACATGGTTTTACATGGGATCTCATCCTCTTAATGTCATGACATTTGTATCCGATACATTCCTCATGTTTCAACGAGACCTTTTAACACTGATTCTCTCTCATCTCATATTTGAGTTAACATTAGATATTTTCATGAAATGATACATAATTGCTAAAAAATAACAGCATTAATAATAATTATCAAAATATTGCATTTATTTACCATAAACTTACATCAGTACAAAAATGTGATCAAATCTAACACTTTAGTCCTCAATCTTTTTCTTTCCCCAGTCTAGCTCCGAATTTCGTTCTTCGTGATCTATAATTACAAATTTAGCTTATTTAATACACACATTCATCAAAACAGTCCTGGACTCTAACTTTGACAAATTTATTATTTTGCCCCTAAACTTTTACATAATTACACTTTTGCCTCAAAGCTCAAAAATTAAACTTCATCTCTTTTTCTTATGTTTAACATGCTAAACATTTTTCTCTTCTATGACAACATCAAATTCTCACTCTAACATCTACTTATGAACATTAGGTATTTTACCGATTACGGAGTTTTACTCGTTTTCGCTTAAAATCGACTAGCAAAAGTTGTTTAACATAATTTCTAGTTTCATATTATACCTTAAAACATCAAAATAAACACTTTTCACCTATGGGTATTTTTCCAAATATAAACCCTAGGTTAAATTATTGCTAGAATAAGCTAAATTAAGCGACCGGGATCTAAAAAACGTAAAGAATATTAAAAACGAGGCTTGGAATCACTTACTATGAGCTTGAGAAAGTGTGAAAACCCTAGCTATGGTGTCCTTCAAATTTTGGCAGCAAGCTTTTTGGAGAAGATGATATTTTTGCCATCTTTTTCCCTTTTTATTCTTTTTATTATTTAATGACTAAAGTACCCTTCATTAAAACTTTAGTTATTTTTATCTATGCATGCCTATTTTTGTCCATGGAAATTTTATGGTCTAATTACTATTTAAGGACTTCTACTTTGATTATGCACTTCAAATAAATCCTTTATCATCTAAAACTCATATTTACCCACTTTTGCAATTAAGTCCTAATAGGCAATATAGGCATGCAATCAATAAAATTTCTTATCAATACTCTAATACTTATATCTAATCACTCGATAAATCATAAAAAATTAATAATAATTTCTCTTTAAATCGATTTGTGGTTATGAAACCACTATTCGATAACCTTAAATTTGGGCCATTACATCAATTATGAAGTTTTATGGTAGAAAATGAAATTTTGTTGATAGATAAACAATTTTTGTAAAGAGAATTTTGATGAAATTATGGTTTAGGGACTAAATTGAAAAGATGGAAAATTCATGAAAAATTTCTAAATTTTATGAATTACATGGGCTGCTATTATTATATATGAAAATCGGTTAGGCTTGGAATAATGATTAAATTGTATGAATTTCATTTTTTGAACCTAGGGACAAAATTGTAATTAATTAAAAGTATAGGGGCAAAATAGTAATTTTGCCAAAGATGTGTATTGGACTGAATTGAATGTGAATTTTATTAAATTGAGCTAAATTCATTCATATAAATCCAGATAGACCTAGTACGGAACTGGATCAAAGAAAAGAAAAAGTATCGGATTAGTAGCTTACAAATCTACGTATACTTGTCGAGCTAAGTTCGTGTAACTAAATTGTATATTTATAAGTTTAAATTAAAAGATATGTATGCAAAATATATAATTTCCATGTATAAGTATTGATTACATATCCGACAATTACTAAGTCCCGTTTGAACCTTGAAAATTTGATGGATATAAATGACTTGTCATTAAGGGTTCTCGAATTGGTTGTGGTCCTGTATGTGTTGCGGACACACCATAGCTCGTAAGAGCGTCCCGCTATTTAGCTCTTATGAGCACCCCGTTATATGACTCTTTTGAGCTTCCCGATATTTGGCTCTTATGAGCTTCCTGATTAATGGCTTTCTTGAGCTTCCCATTTATGGCTCGTATGAGCTTTTCGATATTTGGCTTGCAAGAGCTTCCCGTTATACAGCTCACATGAGCTTCCCGTTACATAGCTTGGAAAAGTTTCCTGATTACATACTCGTATGGGCATACTTGCATATGAATTGACGGATTACAGATTTGTACACTTCGTGTGTACTACCCGTGTATCCAACGATATTTTAAATGGTTCAACGGGCAAAGTTCTGATATGAGACAATATGAATTCGAGACGAATTATTACAGGTATATACTTGAAATACATGGATATGATTTGTACATGTTATATGGAAACATGATGTGGGAAGTACATGTATATGGAAATTTGATTATTTTTTAGCTCATACATGTTTCTTGATATTCATATGAAATACATGACTAACATGGTTGATGAGGATAAGTGTTTAGGCTATTGGACAAATTGCTTTGGATATATCTTGTTTGCTTACCTTAAATGTGAATAAATGGTAAGTTAAATTCCATGTTATACGAACTTACTAAGCTTAAATGCTTACTCTATTTTATTTCCCTTGTTTTATAGTAACTCGGAAGCTCGTTAAGGTTGGAGGCTGGTCGGAGCTACATCACACTATCCATCGACCCATTTCGGTATATATATAGTAAATTCATTTAGGTTTATTTGGCCAATGATGGCATATAATTATTTTGTTGTGATTAGCCATTTGAATGACTTGAATTTGATGTATATATATGTGGCATTATCATGTTTAATGTGTGCTTAGTATGGTTAAATGATTGATAATTCATAAGCTTATTGATAGTTGGATTGGATTGGTATATTAGGTAGTATGGATTCTTGGATATATGTGATGATATGTTATGTTTAAGACTTGAGTTTGGCTTGTTTTAAGTAGTTTTATATGGCTTGATGATGTGCAAAAGTGTTGATGCAGGTTGAAGACAAATTGGGTGAGGAATGTGGATAGAAAAATGGTTTATTTCGTTCACACTGGTAGAGACACGGGCATGTGTCTTAGCCGTGTGTGACACATAGCAAGTTGATACAGTTGTGTGTCTCTTGTATCTTTTAATTAGTGCAAAAGAGAATGCTCAACCAGTCTAGCGCACAGTCACATGGCTTGGCTGTGTAACCCAAGTTAGAGAGCTCATAAGTTTAGACACGGGCTGGGACAAGACCGTGTGTCCCTATTTCGTGTGTCCACACGGCCTGAGACACGGGCGTGTCTCTTGACCGTGTGAGACACACGGCCTGGCCACACGGGTGTATGTCCCTTGCACCTTTGAAAAATTTTAATGTTTTCTAAAAAATTCTCTTAGTACTCGGTTTAGTCTCGACTTATTTCTAACATGTATTTTGGGCCTCGAGAGCTCATATAAGGGACAATATGATGGATTTGGATTAGTTTCTGATATGAGTGCTAGATGATATAAAATATCTTTTATTTAATCTGTAAATTTTGGTAATGCTTTGTAACCCTATTTTGGCTACAGATTCGGGTTAGGGTTGTTACATTTTTGGTATCAGAGCTATGATTTAGTTTATTCTTAGACTAACGTAGTATGTACGAGTCTAGCTACACATGCCATTATATAACCTGTGATAGTGTGATACCTCCTGACCATTTTAAAACATTTTTTCATATAACAATGTCATCCAACTGAGCTGTTTCTGAAGAAGCTGAAAGTAATGCTCAAGCCTCTGTGAACAGAGCAGCCTCGAGTAGTAGAAGGCCAGTATCTGAGGGCCGAGGAGGAGAGGCTAAAGAAACTTTCTTTCAAATGATGAATGAATGGTTTGCTGAATTTGTAAGAACAAATCTGACTATGCAAAAACCTCCACCCCTCCTATTTCTCAATCAATTCCTGATATGCCTCAAAATATAAAACTTGTTAGAGCCGATAAGCCTCCTGATGATAAAATTCGTAAGTACGGAGCAGAAGAATTATTGATAAATTATCTTGTACACCAGTTGAATGTCTTAAATGTGCAATATCTCTGTTAAAAGATTCAGCTTACCAGTGGTGGAATACATTGATTTTTGTTGTGCTGAAAGAAAAGGTCACTTGGGAATTTTTTAAAACCGAGTTCCGAAAGATATACATCAGTCAGAGGTTTCTTGACCATAAACGTAAAGAATTTTTAGAACTTAAACAAGGTCATATGATAGTATCTGAATATGAACAGTAATTTGTTCAACTGAGTAAATATGCTAGATAATGTATTTCTACTAAAATCGCAATGTGTAAGTTGTTTGAAGATAGCTTAAATGAAGATATAAAATTGTTAGTCGGGATCTTTGAGTTGAAAAAATTTGTTGTATTGGTTGATCGGGCATATAAAGCTGAAAAAACTGATCAAAGAGAAAAGAAAAGCTTAAATTGAAGTCCGAACTTCGAGTAAAAGATTGAAAGGAAAATCATACCAGTCAGCATCAAAGAAATCAAAGAAATATCATGACCATTCTACTATTTCTTTGGGATATTCCGGTAGAGATAGTGGTGCTCGACGCTCCAATCCTAGATCTCAAGTTACATCTGTAGCCAGTGTGGGTAGTGTTAAAAACACCAAACCCAAGTGCAAGCACTGTAATAAGTTACATTTTGGTGAGTGTCAAATGAAGAATAGAGCTTATTTTAGATGTGGTTCCTTTGACAACTATCTTAGAAATTGCCTTGAGAAAGTTGAAAAAGATACTATTCAGACTTCGAGGCCGAGCAACATAGCTACGAGAGGTAGATCACCACGTAATTCCAAAAATTTGAGTGGCAACCATGGTGCAACAAAAGACTCCACTGTAAGATCTGAAGCACGAGCACTAGTTGGAACTTATGTTGTTTGTGCATGTGAAGATGCTTCTGTTCCAACTGTTATTACTGGTATTTTTTTTCTTATCGATACTGATGTTACTTCTTTAATTGATCTTGATTTGAATCATTCATATATTTTCACAAATTTAGTATCTAGTAAAAATTTACATGTTGAGTCCACTGAATTCGTGGTTAAAGTATCAAACCTTCTAGGCCAATATGTTTTGGTTGATAAAATTTGCAAGAACTATATATTAATAATAAGGGGTTATTGTTTCCTGACTGATTTGATGTTATTACCGTTTGATGAATTTGATGTGATTTTGGGTATGGATTGGTTAACCTTGCATGATGCCGTGGTGAATTGTAAACAAAAACATATTATATTGAAATGTCAGAATGGTGAAATGCTCTGTATTAAATTAGATAAATTGGACGGGTTGTCTAATGTGATATCAGCTATGTCAACACAGAAATATGTGAGGAAAGGTTGTAATGCTTACCTTGCTTATGTGTTGGATACTAAAGTGTCTGAATCAAAGATTAAATTAGTGCCAATGGTTTGTGAGTATCTTGATGTGTTCTAGAGGAGTTACCTGGATTACAGCCGGTCAGAGAAGTTAAATTTTCTATAGATTTTATATTGAGAACAACACTAATATCGATAGACTATATAGAATGGCTCCTATATAATTAAAAGAGTTGAAAGCACAGTTGCAAGAACTGACTAGCAGGGGTTTTGCTCGACCTAGTTTTTCACCTTGGGGTGAACCAATTCAATTTGTTAAGAAAAATGATGAATCATTGAGATTGTGTATTAATTACCGACAGCTCAACAAAGTTACAATCAAGAATAAGTATCCACTGCCCCCCATTGATAATTTGTTTGATTAGTTCAGAGGTGCCACAGTGTTCACGAAGATTGATCTTCGTTTTGGTTATTATCAGTTACGGGTGAAAGATTCAGATGTGCTGAAAATAGCATTCAGAACTAGGTACGGACATTATGAATTTCTTGTGATGCTGTTTGGTTTAACAAATGCACCTACAGTATTTATGAATTTGATTAATAGAATTTTTAAACTGTATTTGGATATACTTGTTGTGGTGTTTATTGATGATATTTTGGTATATTCTCGAGATGAGACTGAACATGCTGAGCATTTAAGAATTGTTCTATAAATTCTCATGATAAACAATTGTATGTTAAATTTAGCAAATGTGAATTTTGGCTTTGGGAAGCTGGTTTTATGGGACACATAGTGTCGGCTGAAGGTATCAGAGTTGATCCGAATAAAATTTCAACAATTGTTAATTGGAAACCACCGAAAAATGTATCTGAAGTTAGAAGTTTTCTGGGATTAGCTGGTTATTATCGGAGATTTGTAAAAGGGTTTTCGATGATAGATACACCGATGACACAGTTATTACAGAAAGATGTAAAATTTGAATGGTCTGATAAATGTCAGTAAAGTTTTTAACAGTTGAAAGCCCTACTAAATGAAGCCTGAATTGGGTAAAGAATTTGTGATTTATAGTGACGCATCATTGAACAGTTTAGGTTGTGTTTTGATGCAGAAAGGTAAAGTAATAGCCTATGCTTCCAGAAAGCTAAAACCACATGAAAAGAATTACCGATACATGACTTTGAATTAGCAACACTATTTGTTAGCTGAAAGGTGTCGCATATTTACTGATCATAAGAGCCTAAAATATCTGATGTTGCAGAAAGATTTGAATCTGAGACAGCGTAGATGGCTTGAACTGTTGAAAGATTATGATTTGGTTATTGATTATCATCAGGGAAAAGCAAACGTTGTTGCAGATGCTCGGAGTAGAAAGTCTTTGTTTACTCTATGAGCAATGAATGCCCGATTGACATTGTCTGATGATGGTTCAACTTTAGCTGAGCTAAAAGCTAAACTGATATTTTTACAACAGATCTGCAAAGTTCAGAAAAGTTATAATGAGTTGTAAGCTAAACGGGTACAATGTGAGTTGACTTCTAATTCAGAATTTCAGATAGGACCCGATGATTACCTGTTATTTAGAGGTAGAGTTTGTGTACCGAAAAATCCAGAGCTTATACAAAAAATTTTACACGAAGCTCATAATGATACCATGTCTATTCATCTGGGAAGTAATAAAATGTAAAATGATTTGAAATAGATGTACTGGTGGCCGGGAATGAAATGTGATATTTTTTAATTTGTATCTAAATGTTTGATATGTCAGAAAGTTAAAGCTGAACATCAGGTACCTTTAGGATTATTACAGCGAGTGACGATACTGAAATGGAAATGGGATAGAGTTACTATAGATTTTGTATCGGGGTTACCCCTATCTCCAAAAAAAGAAAGATGTCATTCGGGTAATCATTGATCGTTTGACAAAGTCTGCACATTGTATTCTGGTACGTATTGATTTCTCCCTAGGCAGATTAGCAGAGTTACATGTTTTCGAGACTGTCAGGTTGCATGGAGTGTCAGTCTCCACTATTTTAGATAGAGATCCGTGATTTACATCGCAATTCTGGAAAAAAGTTACAAGAAGCTCTGGTTAAGCAATTACATTTTAGTATTGCATTTCACCCTCAGACTGATGGTCAGTTCGAGCGTGTGATTCGGATTCTTGAAGATATGCTTTGGTGCTGTGTATTAGAATTCGAAGGCCATTGAGAGAAATATTTATCGTTAGTCAAATTCGTATATAATAACAGTTTCCAGTCAAGCATTAAAATGGCACTGTATGAGCCTCTATATGGCTGCAAATGTCGAACTCCATTGTATTGGACTGAGCTCGGTGAGAAAAAGATACATGGAGTTGATTTGATTCGTGAGACTGAAGAAAAAGTGAAAGTGATCCGAGATAGCTTGAAAGTAGCTTCTGATCGTCAGAAATCTTGTGCAGATCTTAAACGTGGTTGTAGAATCATTTTTTTGTCAAATGGCTTAAAATTTTCTCATGGGGCTCTACATGTTTTGTAATGGTCAACGGTAACTAGTGCGGCTACAATTACCAAAGAAAATCCAAAATCATCTCCACGTCAAGAGGAGGAAAACCCTAGTGTCATGATGATGCAACATCTCGACGATGATATTCTCTACGTCATAATGAGGCGATGTGATTCTTTCTCTGCGGATTCTAATTTAACCAAAATTTGGCACATGTGACTGGGTCAAACGAGTGAGAAAGGTCTGCTCAAAGACACAATAGTTGGTTAGTTAGGTTTCTGTGAGCACTGCGTTTTATGGAAGCAAACCCGATTTAGCTTTTTCTCAATAGTGCATAAAAAAAGGATTGTCGTAATTCGATGTAGAATTTTAAACTAATTTTTGCACTTTAGGAGCTTGAAAATAAGCATTATCATTAGGTCTTAATTATGTTTTATTAAATTTAACTAAATTCAATAAAATGTGCAAAATGAGTCGTTTATTGACCTTAGAAGCCGATTGAGGCCTAAGGGTGAGCTAATGAACTTTGTAAGTGTGCAGGAGACCGTTAGAAGGCGTGCTAAACAGGTACTGGTCAATATGTCACAACACGGAGGGTTCGATGTCACAACATAGGGAGCAAAATAGAGAAATTCTAAGAATGCCTTCGATGTCGAGACACAGTCTAAGGGTGTTGCGACATACCCCTGAAGACATCCTTAAGTAGAGTACACTGACTTCTATGTCGCAACACATGTCTTGATGTGTCACGACATCGAATCTGGACGGGAACTAATACGAGATAGGGGGCGTTTTGGTTCGCACAATCCAATTTAAAACTTGGGAATGTCAACTAGCCTAGGGTTAAGGATAGCAACCACCTTAAATCTATAAATAGGCTCATTTTTCACAAGTGATGGACGCCAATTACTTAGCTTAGAATCTCTCTTTTAATTTTAGTTTAATTTATTCTTTCCTTAGGTTTTAGATTTATTTTCAATTTTTTCTTTGTTTTATTTCGAGAGATCTAGTTTGTGGATATGATCAAACCTTATGGGTTCACTTTCATTTATAATACAAATCTGACTTTTTTTAAACCATGGGGAACTAATCTCTCTGTGGGGGATTAGCGAGTGGAGGTATGATCTATTAACTGTTATGTATGGTTACTCAATGGATCAACTATTTGGGAAAGGAATAAGCTAAAAACCCTAAGCATGATGACCCTAGAAAGCTATCTATGTGGAAAGTAACCCAAAATTGGTATGGCCTATCTGTGAACACCTTAACCCCAAACCATTCTGGACTGTGAAGTTTGGAGAAAAGTAGTCATTGCTGACTTGTTATTGTAGTAGATGTATCAGAAGATCCTGCTAGGATATCAACCAGTTTATTGATGAGGAACCTAAAGCGGCAGTTGATAAAGATTACCGAAGCAAGCTAATCACCCATAATCAGAATTGATTAATTCCACTTTTCAATTTCTCAATACTTATTTATTTGTTATACTTTTATTACTGTAACAACCCGATAGTCAGGGGTGTCGAAAACTGCATTCTTAGGACTGCATTCGCATAAACTAGACTCGTAAATATTTATTAAAAATATTTACAAAATTAGTTGTATAGTTAATTAGGTTTCGGTTAAGTGAATTTGCATGAATTAAAAGTTATTAAGTATAAGGACTAAACCGCGTTTAGGGTGAAAGTTGAATTATAGATTAAAAATTAAATAAAGGATTTAAATAGCAAATGTACCTTTAATCTTAATAGTGGACGGCATTAATGGTTCATATTGTTTATTTTATATGTTATTCTATATATATATATATATATATATATATATGTATTATAAATATGTTTTCATTAAGTTGATCTTTATATATGCATTAAAGTAACTTAATAATAATAGTTACTATAATAAAATAAAGTATAATAAAGCAAATAGTTAATAAAAGAAATAGAAAGCCATGCAAACTAAGAAAGGAAATGAAAGAAAAAGAAAGAAATGAGAGAACGCATGGCTAGGGACTTTTAAATTTCCAAACTTTAATTGGCTAGTCAATTTAGTCCATTTTCTTGTAATTTTTATATTTTTAGAATCCCGGTACCTAGGGTTACCCAACCCATGTTCTAATTTTAGCATTGATTAAGTTTTTAAATGTTTTTATTATTAAATAGTTTTAGTATTATGGATTAAATTGATAGATTTTTAAGCTAGAAATGAAAAAGGATTAAATTGTAGAACAAAATGTAAATTTTGAGTAATAGGGACTAAATTGTGAAAATTTTGAAATTTAGGAGTTTAATTGAAAATAAGGAGTTAAATTTGATTTAAAGTGAAATTTGTAAGAAATTAAAGAATTAAATATGAAGAATAAAAATTAGTCTCGATTTAGAGACTAAATTGGAATTTAGGCAACTATTGAGTAAAAATTGAAATATTCAATATGAAATTAAATTGTGTTGTATTGTTAAACTTTAATTGTTTTAATTTCATAGCTAACATCGTACCAGAATCCTCGACTAAAAAGGGGAAGGATAAAATCGACGTCAAATAGCTCGGAATCCACAGTTTGATTTCTATAATCCGAACCTAGTTGTTAATTGTTGTAATTCGATTTAAGGCATACAGTAAGTGTTTGAGGTGAGTATTTGACATTTTGATAGTTGATTGAAATGGATTGAATTGTATGAATCTATTGATTATTGAATTGAAATGAATATATGTGCAAATGTGAAAGTTGGATATTGATTATTATAGATTGAATTTAATTCATGTGTATATATGATTATATGAAAACTTGATTTTGGATATTGGTTGTATTTGAAATGTGAAATTAAACCCTATTAATCCAGTTAGTACTCAACAACCTAACGTTGAGCTAGGTAATACTGAGGAAAAAGGTAATTCACAGTTACTTCGAGCTATCATTGATGCTCTTCAGCGTGTGGCGGGAACCATTTTCGCTACGGCATCTGCACCTACTATTCGTCAAGCTCTAATTAAAGAGTTGCGTAGATATGGTGTGACTGAATTCTTAGGATTGAAAGGAGTTGATCCTTCTGCAGCTGAAGTTTGGATTAAATCCACTAAGCGCATCTTGTAACAACTTGAATGCAACCCGCATGAAAGTGTAATATGTGTTGTTTCTCTGCTGCAAGGGGAAGCATATATCTGGTGTCAGTCAGTGACACGCCATGTATCCGCAGATCAAGTTAACTAGGAATTCTTCCAAAAGGAATTCTAAAACAAATATGTTGGTAAATTGTATATCGAAGATAGAAGACAAGAGTTTTTTTATGTTGAAACAAGGTTGGATGTTTGTGGTTGGTTATGAACGAGAGTTTTCACGACTTATTATGTATGCCGTTGAGTTCATGCTGACTGAAATTGATAGTTGCAAGCGATTTCTGCGTGGTTTACACGATGAGTTACGGGTACAGTTAGTATCGCACAGAATTACTGAGTTTGTGGATTTAGTTGAACGAGCAAGAATGGTAGAACAAGTTCTGGGTTTTGATAAAAAGACTGAGGGTGGGTTTGGATGGGCGATTGGGTGCGATGCAGTGCGTTTAGCTTACTTTTTTTCGCACGCTATAGTATCGCTACAGTATCTAATCTCACCGCCACTGCTATTTTTACACTAACCGAAGGTAAACGCACCACCCATCCAAACTCACTCTGAGAATACTCGTACTGTTGGGAAGCATCATAGAGCTGCGTGATCAAATCTACATCTGAAAGGATCAAAAGAATATTGTGGTAGCTAGAGGTCAACTTTTAAGTCAGATAGAGCTGATAAAAATCATGATCGACCACCGACTGTGTCCACAGGTAGTGTGCGATGTCCAAACAAGGATATTGACATTTCAATTTGTGTGTGTTGCGAGAAAAAGTACCGTAATGAATGCTGAAAGTTAACTCGAGGTTGTTTTCGCTACGGATCTACAAAACATTTTGCTAGAGAGTGTCCAAAAAATGAAAATGCTACACCTATTATGTCTTAGAGATTTGTGCCTGCACCTAGAGGTCGTGGGTCAAGTCGAGGTGGTTCATTTTCAAGAGGTGGTGCTAGAAAGGAAAATGATGATGTTATTCATTAGTCAGAGGCCAGAGCATCTTTTTATTGTGCGGACACATGAGGAAGGTGATACTAATGACGTTGTGACATGCATCTTTTTATTACATTCAGAACCTGTTTATGCTTTGATTGATCTAGGATCTTTGCATTCGTATGTTAATATTGAATTGGTTAAGTCGGGAAGTTTAAAATTAAAGACGTCTAGAGTCTTGATAGTGGTGTCTAGTGTATTTGGACAATTTGTGTTAGTGGATTAGGTGTGTTGGAGATGTTCGTTAGTGATACAGAATATAACCTTCCTTGTTGATTTGTTGATAATGTCGTTTGGTGATTTTTATATGATTTTAGGCATGGATTAGCTTACGAAGCACGGAGTGATTCTGGATTGTCGTAAAAAGAAGTTTGATTTTCAGAGTGAGGATGATGTTATGATTGAAGTAAATGGTGTTCGAATGAGTTGTCCAACTCGTATTATTTCAGCAATTCAAGTCAATAAACTTCTCAATCAAGGCGATGTAGATTTTCTAGCCTATGTTATCAATTTGAATTCTAATGATAGTCAGTACAGTAAAATTTTAACTGTTTGCTAATTCCCTGATGTGTTTCCCGAAGAATTATCAGAATTACCACTAGATCGGGAGGTTGAGTTCACAATTGAAGTGTTTTTTGGTACGACTCTGATGTCAATGTCCCCTTATCATATGGCATCCACAGAGTTGAAAGAATTAAAAGTGTAATTGCAACACTTACTGGATCGCAACTTTATACGCCCTAGTATATCGCCTTGGGGAGCTCTACTACTTTTCATCAAAAAAGAAAGATGGCTCGATAGAGCTTTGTATTCACTATTGGCAATTGAATAAGTTGATGATTAAGAATTAATACCCTCTACCTCGTACTGATAACTTATTCGATCACATAAAAAGAGCTTCTATCTTTTCAAAGATCGATTTGAGATCGGGTTACTATCAGTTGAAAATGAAAGATAGTGACGTACCGAAGACAACATTTCGTATGCGTTATGACCATTATGAATTTTTAGGGATGCCTTTTAGGTTGACGTACGCTCCGACAGTATTCATGGATCTCATGAACTGTATTTTTCAACCGTACTTGGATCAATTTGTGGTAGTTTTAATTGATGATATTTTGTTCTATTCGAAATTTGAAGCTGAGCATTAGCAACGCCTTAGAATTGTTTTGCAAGTGTTACGAGAGAAATGGTTATATGGAAAGCTTAGTAAGTATGAATTCTAGTTATCAGAGGTTGTATTTTTGGGTCATGTCATCTCGGCGGATGGAATTAGAGTTTATTTCGAAAAAGATCGAGGTAATTGTTCAGCACAAAGCACTGAGGAATATGTTAGAGGTTCGTAGTTTTCTTGGACTAGCTAATTATTATCGAAGATTTGTAAATGGATTTTCGAAGATAGCTTTACCGAGGATAAAGTTTTTGCATAAGAATGTTCAGTTCGTCTAGGACGATCAATGTCAAGAAAGTTTTGAGAAATTGAAGTAGATGTTGACTGGCGCGCCGGTTTTGACTTTACCAAAATCGAGAAAGGATTTTGTAGTCTATAGTGATGCTTCTTTGAGCGATCTCGGTTGTGTTTTGATGCAAGATGAGAAAGTGATCGCTTATGCATCTCATCAGTTAAAGACGCATGAACGCAATTATCTGACGCACAATTTAGAGCTAGCTACTGTAGTTTTTGCTCTAAAGATCGGGAGACACTACATGTATGGTAAAATGTGTCATATCTATACCGATCATAAGAGTCTCAAATACCTCCTATCTCAAAAGGAGTTGAATTTGAGACAGCATGGTTAGGTCGAGCTTTTGAATGATTTTGAGTGCGTTATTGATTACTACCCTGGTAAAGATAATGTCATAGCTGATGTGTTGAGTAGAAAAGCAACGGTTGAATTGCGAGCAATATTTGCTCAGTTCAGTATCAATGATGATAGAGGCTTGTTGGCTGAGCTAAAGATCAAATTAGTGATGTTTGATCAGATCAAGTTAGCGTAGTTAGATGATGACAAGTTCGCGAAGAAAAAATAAATGGTTCAGAATGGCATACTAGAAAATTTCAGCATTGATAATTGTGGTTGCTTGAGATTTCATAATCGAATCTGCATTTCGGATGTTTCTAAATTAAAAGAGTTAATACTTCGCGAAGCTCATGATGTCCTTTTACTTTACATCTGAGAGGAATGAAACTGTATAGTGATCTGCGAGAATCTTATTGATGGCCAGGAATAAAAAGAAACGTTGTCGAGTATGTGGCTAAATGTTTAACTTGTCAGTGAGTTAAGGCAGAACATCAGGTTCCCACCAGATTACTTCAGCTTATTTCTATTCCTGAGTGGAAATGGGACCGTATCACGATGGATTTTGTAACGGGGTTACCTTTATCAGCAAGAAAGAAAAATGTTGTATGGGTGATTGTTGATCGACTCCCGAAATCGGTTCATTTCATTGCGGTCCAGATTGATTGGTCACTTCAAAAGCTTGCTGAAGTTTAAATTCAATAAGTTGTAAGATTGCATAGTGTCCTTAAGTTGATAATCTCTAATCGAAATCCGCGGCTCGTTTCAAGATTTTGGAAATAGTTGCACAAATCTCTTGGTACGCGACTTAATTCTAGCACAACTTTTCACTCGCAAACCGACGGACAATCTAAGCGTGTTATTCAGATTTTGGAAGACATGCATCGCACTTGTGTTATTGATTTTGAATCGGGTTGGGAGTGTTACTTACCTTTTATTGAATTTGTATACAATAACAGTTTTCAATTGAGTATTCAAATGGCTCCATATGATGCCTTATACGGTCATAGGTGTCGAACACCTGTTTGCTGGATGGAATTAGGTGAAAAGAGAATGACCGGGCTAGAATTAATTCAAGAAACGAAATATATTGTTAAGAAAATTCGAGATAGATTGAAGACAGCTTCCAATAGACAAAAATCATATGCAGATTTGAAACGTCGAGATATTGAATATTCGGTTGGCGATAAAGTATTTATTAAAGTTTCGCCTTGGAAGAAAATTTTGAGATTTGGTCGAAAAGGGAGACTGAGTCCTCGTTTTATCAAACTGTATGAGATCACGAAAAGAGTGAGACCAATTGTGTATCGTCTAGCTCTACCTACAGAATTATAGAAAATGCGTGACGTTTTTCACGTTTCTGTGCTTAGAAGATATCGATCGGATTCGTCTCACGTTATTTCAACGGAAGACATTGAGATTAAGCCTGATTTTTCGTATGAAGAAGAACCAGTTGAGATTTTAGCGCGTGAGGTGAAAGAGTTGCGTAATAAACGAGTTTCATTAGTGAAAGTGCTATGGCATAGTCATAGTGTCGATAAAGCAACTTGGGAACTGGAAGAGACGATGAGATCTCACTACCCCCATTTCTAGTATACGGGCATGCGAGGCCATTTCGAAGGGTACACGGCCTGGCACACGAGTGTGTGGCATGGCCGTTTGACCTAAGTAAGTGAGTTACACAGGCTTGGACACGGGCTGGGACATGGCCATGTGTCCCTACTTCGAATGCCCACACAGTCAGACACAAGGGCGTGTGACTGGGCCGTGTGAGTCACACGGCCTGACCACACAGCCGTGTGAACCCTGCAGTTAAAATTTTTCTAACTTTTTCCCAAAATTTTCAAATGGTCCCGATTTAATCTCAATTTTTTTCTAAAGTGATTTTAAGCCCTCAAAGGGTTTAATAAGGGACTCTCTACATGTTAATGATGAATTATGTTATGAATGTTTGAAAATGAATGATTTAGATTACGGTTACTTCGTAATACTATGAAACCTTATTCTGGCGATGGATACAGGTTAGGGGTGTTACATTTAATGGTATCAGAACTTGCAAGTTTAGCCGATTCTCGGACTAAATCGAGCTCAAAATTAAGTCTAGAGGTAGATGCCATAGTTGAGTCGAATTAAGTCGGGATTTGGATGTTGATATATTATTTTTAGTTTTATAGTTAAAAATGTCGGATGATTATAATAATGACGTTGATCAAGAGATGTTTACCAGAGATGATATATCCAATGAGTTAGATAGAATTGAACACTAACACTGAGTGTTAATCCAGTTAGTACTCAATAACCTAACGTTGAGTGAGGTAATACCGAGGGAGAAGGTGATTCACAGTTACTTCGAGCTATCGCTGATGCTCTTCAGCGTGTGGCGGGAACCATATCCGCTACAGCACCTGTACCTACTACTCGTCAACCTCTGATTAAAGAGTTGCGTAAATACGGTGCGATTGAATTCTTAGGATTGAAAAGAGTTGATCCTTCTGCAGCTGAAGTTTGGATTAAATCCATAAGCGCACGTTGCAACAACTTGAATGCAACCCACGTGAAATTGTTAATGATGAAATTGTTAATGAATACATTTAATAGGGTTTAATCCTAAATCATTTCTAAAGTGATTTTAATCCCTCAAAGGCTTTAATAAGGGACTCTATGCATGTTAATGATGAATGATATTGTGATCTTTGAAATGTTTGAAAATGAATGATTTATATTACAGTTACTTGATAATACTTTGAAACCCTATTCTGGCAACGGGTACGGGTTAGGGGTGTTACAATTATTATAAAAAAACCCTAAAAATCCCTTTTAATTATATTTGCATGATATAACATATTTCACATACTAATTAGATCTTTTGGTGTTTAGGTTAAAACTGATCTAGTTTTAGCCTCCTTTGGGTATGATCATTGGAGTACTCACCTACTCTATTATAACTATATTATAAACTGACCTGTATACTTGTGGATATTACCTCACTTCTTTATATCTTTTGATGCAGTATTCACACTCTTGACATTAGTACGTCCGTAGGTGGTCAAGACTCTTGATTACATTCCTTACCTGGTCCAGTTGCCGAACCCAAGCTATAGGATGTTACAACAGTTAACAGAACATTTCACATATATTTTTTACTTTAATATTCAATAATTCAACAAAACATTTCATAATTCAAGTATAATATGAATTATAACTAAAATCGAGCCTCAATCGAGCTTCTGAAGCTCTTGAACCAACTCAAAAACAAAGTCAAGACTAATTTGAAACATAACATAAAACTGGGGTAAAAACATAAAACATGGGCCACACGACCGTGTCGCCAAGCCTTGTAACGGATTGAAGCCGTGTGGACCTAAATACAAAATTTCTACAAAATTCACATGATCGTGTCCTGGATCATGTAACAGATTGAGGTAAGCAAATACTATAAGAATCACCAAATATCAAACATGTACCAATGTGTATTCACCATTTCATTTTCCATCAAAAGAACTATTATTATAACCTCCCAAACCTGACCTAAATGTTATGGCTAGATTAAGAAGGCTACATTAGCCACCAAAATGGCTAAGCTAACTTATATTACTTTTGAAGGCCTTCAATAAACTCATTTTAGAGAACAATTGTAGTTGTTCTTTTATGTTAGTTTAAAACATTAATTTATTAGGTCAACTGTACTTAATATTCATTTTATTGTTGATAGTGTTGTTTTAGGAAAACCGTTTGCTTGTTGCTATTCTTTGTAAAAACTTGATGTTAAACTAATGCAACGGAAAAAACCATTTTTCAATTCATTTTGGAAACCTAGTTGCTGTAACGCTCAGGTTTGTGCAAGTGTACACAGTCATTATCAAGTAATAAAGTAAGTAAAAGAGTTATCATTTCCACAGGGACTGTGTATGTTAATCAATTAATTGTAAAAGTTAAATTAGCAATTTGATGATAAAAACACAATATTTTGAGTGATGATCTTTAAGATAAATTAAATTATCTAAATGCAGGATGATCCCTAATGCAATTTAATCTAAATGTTAAGTATGAAATGAAATGTATGAGATGAGTTTAGCAGTAAAAACACAAAATTCAACAATCGATAACATGAATATGCTAGGATAATTACACTATTCAACTTAGTTTATTTTTCTTATACTAAACAGTGTTTGAAAAATATGCCATGGCAACTCAATCTTTCATAAGTTTGGAAACCAAATTAAGTCCTTTCGGAATCTTTTACTTAGTGAAACATGCATTTTACTGACCGTATTAAACTAAGGGTTTCTTAGAATTCATGTGAAGTAACAGTGGAGGATCATGTTTGGAACAATTTAACCACATAAATCTAAAAACTATGCAAGATAATAGAGCTCGTAAAGTTATTATGAACCTTTAATTAGTTGGATCAGGATCTAAATTAAGCATGCACTTTTCAATTATTGTGTCCATTAGTCTTCATCTGGTCAGGATCACTCACCTAATTCAAATGCATCCAATCACGTATGAATGAAATACACACTTGAATTTAATTGAAAACATGATCGACTGAGGCACAAACACTATAAACATGATTTAAAAAACTTCATTGAATAAATTCAATCATTTTAGCTCAACAAATTAAGCTGCCATTATTGATGACAAGATCATAAAACATATTGCAAACATATTTAGATCAAAATAACAAAGTAAATGAAGAATCAACTCTATTCAAATCTGTAGTCTCGTGAACTCTGAATGAAGATGATTTCCTCTGATCCTAATGTTACTCCTTTGCTAATGGCTCCTCAAGGTGGCCAACCAAGAGACAACCTTATCACAGTTTTGTTGGCTAAAGTGCTAGGCGTGGAAAGAATGAAGAAAATAAGAGAATGAAAAAATGAATGGATGAGTATTGAATGAAGGAATAATGGATGATTTTAAGGGATTAAGGGATAAATAAAAAGGTAAAAGGAGTGTGGTATTTATACTTGAGGTTGGTGGCTGAATTTACTAAAAATGGCTTCAAAAACCCCTTGGTTCTCTCCCATTAATGGTCGGCCATAACAAGTGAAAATGAGGGTGAGTTGTTAGCTTGATTTAATAATAGAATCATGCTAAATTTAGCCATGGAGTGGACAATATCTTGAGCAATCTTCTTGTGTTGATTTTTAATGATTTTCAAAGTGTATTGGCCTCCAAATAATTGTCTCAAAGCTGATTTTTGAGTAGCCACAAGCTTGTGTTGAATTTGGGCTTGAATGGTTTCATAACCCAATAAATAACCATACATGTCCACTTTGTAACATCACTTTAACTAGGTCAAATTAAAATCCTTATGACCCAATTTTGCATGGTTTTGCCATCCAAGTAGGGTGGATTTGTTCATGTTCATGAAAGAATTGTACTGAACTCCATATTATATCACCTTATGGTCCTTGTTCATTATTAAAGCATAGCACATTAATAAATAACATGAAAATGATTTAATTTATGCGCAAAATTCATATAATAAAGCACAAATTTGCATATTTCATAAATTCATGTCCATGATTGAAATTTAAGAATAATTCACTAACTTCATTAACGAATGCTTGAAATTAGTGTTATTTTTAAGTAAAAAGGTGGTAAAAATGACTAGAAAAACCCTATACAACTTAGAGTTTACACACTCCCAAACTTAATCCATTGCTCGTTTCGAGTAATGTTTCATGTAAAGAACAACTTTTGCTTAGGCAATTTTTGCAACAAGTTTAAGCAGTATCAATCTTTGCACATAATCATGCATAGACAAAATCGTGCTCACAAACTCTTTTTATTGATAAGTCACTCATATGCAAACGTTATTTCAAAATTTTATTCTAAGTGCGGAAAAATGCTAACATAAGTTATAGAGTGCATGCTTTTCAAGATCATACATAACATTCACCATTCAATCAAAGTTTCTTTATCAATCAAACAAAGCAATCACAAGGTCTAATTAATGGTCCTCATATGTTGAATTTAGCACCTCCTCTCCAAATGACTAAGTCTTTTATAAGGTTGTAATTCGGTTAGGCTTAAGGTAGGGATAAAGAGAAGTGAATTTTTGGTTCAGTAATCTTAACCCTATCTTTGCCTTGGATAAATTCAAGGTACATCCTTCCTACTAATGAGTTTTTTCACCCCCAAACTTAATTTTGAAACATATGCCCAATACTTCTAAATAATTTGAGTATTTATTTTTCTATTTTTGCTTGACATTTGAATAGAGCATTTTTTTTTACAAACCAAGAACATGTACATCTTTTCAAATTTTTCCTCAATTTTTGCTCACCAAGAAAAGTATAGTTAAGATAGGTGCAACAATAAGATAAAATTAAAAAATATGGTAGCATGCCTTATAATATAGGTAAATAACAATAAAATAGGCTTTAAGGCTCAAATTAAGGTTTCAATGGTCAAATTTATATGGGGTAGGCTTGAAAGGCTCAAATGATCCAAATAAAATGTGCCTAAATCATGTTTAGGTTCTTATGCCTCCTAAGATTTCGCCTCAAGAAAGTTACTAAGTTGATTCTAAGAACTTAAATCTTCATGCATGTTTATAAAAAGAAGTTTAATTTTCATGGTAAAAGGCTAAATAAGCTTAGGGTAGGCTTGAAAGGCTCAAATGGTCCAAATAAAATGTGCCTAAATCATGTTTAGATTCTTATGCCTCCTAAGATTTCGCCTCAAAAAAGTTACTAAGTCAAATCTAAGAACTTAAACCTTCATGCATGTTTATAAAAAGAAGTTTAATTCTCACGATAAAAGGCTAAATAAGACCTAAGAATACACAAGCATTCCATAACTTAAGATAACATAAAAAAAACTCAGATAAAATTAGAAATCATGGTTGCATTTAGACTAACTTAAGAACAAAAATTCTTTCTAAACATTCATTTATTTCAGCATACTTATATGGAAAAGTTTGAAACATATTTGAAAATTTAAAAGTTTATGCAAATAAACCCTTACCCTCTTTTAAAAAGAAGCAATGTCCTTATTGTGAAAACAGAGTAACGAATGAAAACTAAACACCAGGTAGGATAGCAAGAAAGAGAGGTGAGTCATGAAGACTACTTAAGTATCAAGTCTTTATCAACAATCCAATCCTAGAAATGTTCATTCTCATTACCACATCACTTTGCTTTTTTCTAATGATGGGGCATTGAGTTTATTTTACTCATGCTTGCAATATCTTATTTATTATATGAAAGCAAAATACTAATTATAATAGCCCTTTTTCAGTGAAATCAAAACAGTGGTTTTGGAACCACAAATTTGATGTAGAAATCTTAATTTTATTATTATTTTGTCTACAGCATGTTAGTAGTGTTGTATAAAAATTTCGTTAAGAAATTTTATCGTTAGCATGCTTAATTTGATAAAAGGACTAATCTGCATAAGGCGCAAAATTTGAGTTCGATAAGTAAAAGGTGTCAAATTGCTATGAAATTGGAATATGAGTGGACTTAAATGGTAATTAGACTATTAATATTAATAGTGGACAAAGATTGACAACTTTTTTAATGGTTTTAAAGGTTGTTACTTAAGGTTAATTAGGTAAATTAATAAAACAACTTAAAAAAAAGGTAAAAGAAAGAGATCATCTTTCTTCTTCTTCATCAACTGAATTTAGCAACCAAGAAAAGCCATGGGAGAAGTTTAAGGTTCGGCCAACACTTCCTTGGTTGCATGTGAGTATTTTTCTCATCACATTTTTAATGACTTTTATGTTTTTAAAGTTGTTGTAGCTTAGTCTAGCTAGCCTAAAGACTAATTTGCAAAACTATTAAAATATTTAAGTTTTCCCATGAATGAATCCACGTTGTTTTTGAAATTTTATGGTAGAAAATGAACTCTTGTTGTTAGATAAACAATTTTTGTTAACTGATTTTTGATGAATTTGTCAATTAGGGAATTAATTGTAAAATGTGAAATATTCATGGTGTAATTTGTGAAATAATGAAATGCGTGGGCTGCTATGAGCTTGTATGAAATTCAACTAGACTTGGGTGGGGGTGAAATTGCATGAATTTCATTTTACGAGCCTAATGACTAATTTGTAAAGAAATCAAGACATTAGGGGCAAAAGTGTAATTTTTCAATAATATGAATTTGGATTGAATTGAGTAGAATAGTTATTAAATTGATTAAATTTATTCATTTAGATCAAGATAGACCACGTACGGCTCTAGATCGAGGCAAAAAAAAAGCTTCAGATTAATCGACTACATTTCTACGTTTAAATAGCGTTTTAAATTCTATTTTAAATTTTATTATTGTATAATATCATATTGTGTCTTGAAGGAAAAATTCCACGGCATATAGACAGTCATCGACCAATGGAAAGGGATAGCTTCGGCTATCAAATTATGAAAAAGGATAGCTTCGGCTATCAAATTATAAAAAGGGATAGCTTCAGCTGTCAACTTGTAAAAAGAGATAGCTTGGGATATCAAATTATGAAAATGGATGGTGACGACCATCGAACTATGAAAAGGGATAGTTTCGGCTATCAAATCATGAAAAGGGATGGTGACGACTATCAACTATGAAAAGGGATGTGACAACCATTAAAATATGAAAAGGGATAGCTTCGGCTATCGAATTATGAGAAGGAATGGTGACAACCATCGTGATTTTACTTCGTGTGAGCTTCAGTAAGAGTTTTTGATGCAATTTACCTTGTTACTATGAAAGGTAGGAAGTATGTGTATTCATGATAGTGGAAAGTATGAATTCATATGATTTAAAATTATGGAAGTTATTTTATCATGTGTTGATATTGAATTTATGAAATTACATACTAATTTGAGTTGTTGATGATGCATAGGCTTGTGCCAAGTTTGTACCGGATTGATCCATATTTATTTTAAGCTTATGCATTGTATTGATAAGCATATTTTATGATTTACGAACTTACTAAGCATTATATGCTTAACATGTGTTCATTTTTCTATGTTTTCTAGCTAATCGGGAGCTCGTTCGGGTTGGAAGCTTGTCAGACTTATATCACACTATCCATCGGCTAAATTGGTAGATTTTAGTGTTTCTAAGTTTTGGTTATAATGGCATGTATAGGTGTTTTTGTTTGATATTTTAGCCATTTGTTTTTGGCTTATGTTTATGGCATTTTGGATGGTGAAATGGTGTTAATTTTGGCATGAATTTATTTGGCCTTAAAATGGTTTATATCATGGCTTATGATGCTTGAATGATTGAAGATGGAATGGTAGTAAAAATGTATGTTATAAAAGGTCTTGTGATATGTTTGAATGTGGTGATTTGATATATTGGCTATAGTTGGAACATATGGCTTATGATGTTAAATGTTAAATGGTAAATTGGGTACTTGTGGATGTGATTTTGATATGTGAACAAAGTGGTAAGTTTTGGTTAAATTGTGCATATGGTTATATATGTTTAAATGTTGTGATTGAGGTGCCATTTAGGCATATTGGTTGTATGTATATATATCTTATTTAAATAGCTTAGTATGACATGGTTTGGGTATATATACTTACAACCAATATGCCCAAACAGTCATGCGAAAAATGGCTTGGAAATGACCTATTTTTCATCCACACGGGCGTGTTTCTTAGTCATGTGTGACACACGGCCATTTGGCATGACCGTGTGTCCCCTATAGCTTTCTAAGGTTTACAAGTCCGGTTGTTACACGGCCTACCACACAGCCTGACACACGGGCGTGTGAGGCCATTTCGAATGGTATACGGCATGGTACACGGGCGTATGGCTTGGCCGGGTGACCCAAGTCAATGAGTTACACAAGCACAAACACAGGCTGGGATATGGTCGTGTTTCCCTACTTCGAATGTCCACATGGCCGTGTGACCTTGCAGTTTGAAAATTTTTCATCTTTTTTTGAAAAATTCTATATGTTTCTGATTTAGTCCTGACATGTTTCTAATGTGTTCTTAGAGCCTTAATGGCTCGTATAAGGGACAGTATGTATGTTATTGTTTGGTTTTACTATGATTAATGACATGAATTAAAATGTTTAAAACTTTGATTGGTTTGAAATGAAAACTTCTGTAATGCTCCGTAACCCTATTCTAGCGACGGATACGGGTTAGGGGTGTTACACTAACTAAGGAATAGAAATAAATGCCTAAAAATAAATACTAAGAATAAGGAATTCCCCCTTTTTATTTGCGTCATCCTCCACGTCTTTTTCCTTTTCCCTTCTTTCTTGCACTTGATCCCACAATCTCCTCTTGCCATGTCTCAAACATATGATCTGGGAACACAGGAACAAAAGTGTCAGAGATATTCTTTAAAGCATTTCGTAAGGTATCATCTCTAACTTTTGCATATCTCCAGTAAGCTTGTCGTTGGTTGTGCATGAATTTCCACATATCCATTGCAGTTGAAAATTTCGAGTTGTTCATAACATTTGAGGAAGTAGGAATTGTTAACTCAGGATTAAAACTTTGCTCCACTGGTTCAGCAACATTAGGCTCTACCCTCGGCTTTGCGCTTTTTGGTTCCTCTTCAGTTTTTATTTTTTCTGTCTCATCAACCGAGTCAACTTCCGGTTCAGATTAAGTTGATGACCCATCTGATTCTGGTTTGTTTAGCTCATTTGGTTCAAATTGGTTCCATAACCCAATATTCTCCACTAACCTTTCAAGGTCATGCTTTGTTATGCAACCTTGAATATAACAATCCTTTAGGTCTTCTTTCGATTTTACTTGGGCCCTTAAGCAAAGCGAAGTAATCAATGATGAAAAGTAGGCACTTCTTGCCTTCTTCCTTGCATAGTATTGAATCTCCTCGAGAATAATTCTCCTAACATTGATAGACATTTGTTTCATAATCGCATAAAACAAAAACATTCATTCCATTGAGATGGTGGAACTATGTGAGATAGGCATGAAGCTATATCGAATAAAGTAAAACCATACCTTATCCACTGGATTTAAAAATTCCCTTCAACAAGAATCACTACCATACTTTCTTATAATCTATTGGGATCCTAGATTTGTAACCACTTTAAGAACTTGTTCAAGAAAATCCCAATTGATATTCATCTTCATGGCAGAGTACTCATCTTCTTCAACATCAGGTAAGTTAAAAAAATCATTAATGGATTTAGAAGTAAGGGGTACCGTCTTCTTACGAACAAGAACTTTATTAGCATCTGACGTGGTCAAGTTGGCATAGAACTCTCGCACTAAATTTTCATCTGGCATTGAACGTACATCACAGAATTGTTCCAAATTTAAAGCATTAATTGTCTTTCGAATTGACAATGGCATGACCACCTTCTCATTACTTTCTAAATTGAAACCCTTTTCCAGCATCCTGGATTGATTCTTGAAGATAGAATCAAATCTTTCCCTTGCTTCCTCATTTTGAATCACAATTGGATTCTTGGCAAAATTCTTGAAAGATCTAGTTCTTTTGCGAGACATGGTATTTTTCCTGAAAATAGGTAGAATTTCGACAAAAGGAAGGGAAAAGAAATCGAAAATGTGTATTGGTAGAAGTTGTAGTGGCGATGGAATTGTGGCAGCGACGATGTTGCGATAGTTTTGAGAATGCAGTGGCAAAGGCGTTGCTCCGGCGAAGGCTTTGCGACAGCGATAAGTGAGACTTGTGGTAACGAAAGAAAATTGGGGAGAGGTTTTTCAAAACCTAAGGCTGACGGCTAAGAGAAGAAAATTAGGGTGAAAGCTAATTGTTTAGGTGTTATGAATTTTATGAAGGTATGAAAGGGTTTATATAGTGATGGATTAGGGCAAATTTGTAGGAAAAAATTAGTTACAAGGGTTGCTTGGGCGGCAAGGTAAGGATGGAAGGGAAAAATAGCGGCAAAATTAGGGTTTTTAGAACCCTAGGGATGACACCTATTGCATAAATTTCTCCTCTTCGCTGTGTTGGGCCTCGATCCCAAATTGTAATTATTTGTTGTACTAAAAAATTAAATTCAACTAGAAAAATAAATTGGTCAGTACTTGGGCCAAATTGACCCTCTTATTAAACATAAACAAATAAAAATTTGCAAATAAAAATTAGAAATTTCTTTTGGCTTACTTATAAATTTCTTCTCGAAAAATTATATTCAATTAATATCCCAGAAAAGGTTGGAGAGGTCACTAATGGTCCTGCTTAAGAACAAGCCTCGGTGATAGCTCGACATACACCCCTGTGAAACTTTCTACAATGACCACAAACAGATTTATCATCATTATGAACACTGCCAATACTGACTACCGGCATCGACTGGAGTCTTAAATCAAATTTTATCAACTTATTTCATCCTGTGAATCTAGATGATGTGACATTGCGACTAAAAGTTTCTCTCGGTTTCTTTAAGAGTGAAGCTAAAAACGATTAAGATACATTTTGTTTACTAAAGTCGTGGAATTTCATTTTAGCCTTTTACTTACTATTACAAATCTCTTCCTTTTTCTACGTTCGATCAAACAAGACCACTAATTCTCGTATTTCCATTGTTCCAACCAACATTTTAATTTCATCATTTAGTCCATTTTCAAAACAAACACACATTTCTTCTTTAGTTTGTACAATCTCGCGAGCATACTTACTAAGATGTACAAAGTCTCGTTTATAATCTGATACAAACTTGTTTCCTTATTTTAGCTCGAGAAACTCTTTCTTTTTCTTGTCCATATATCGTTTACTAACATATTTCTTTCAAAACTCAGCTCAAAAAAATTTGTAGTTAACTCTATTTTTTCGGTACAATAGTTAACATTGTATGTCACCACTGATATGCATCGTCTTTCAACAACAATATAACACATCTCAGATAGTCGTCGGGTGAACATGCCAATTCATCAAATATTCTCTGAATATTTTCTAACCAGAGTTCAACTCTAGTTGAATCATCATTTGTCTTGCCTTTGAACTCAGCGACTCCACATTTACGAATCTTATTTATGGGAGGTATATGTACACATACGGGAGTGGAACTTAAGAACTGGGGGGTGCTAGGGTAGATAAGATAGGGGCGGAGGTTGCGAAGCCAAAGGATTAACTTAAAATAATTTCATTATATCAATGATCTATTAAGCCTTAAAAGACATCCTTTACCTCATTTTTTAACATCTGCGAAACTGGCATGCTATAAACTCGCTCATTGCTCGAGAGCCAGGACAAAACTTTCAAATTTATCGATAATGGAATGGTTAGAATTGACCGACATCTTTTAGTTCTATAAGAAAACAGGGTTAGATTGGATCAAATGCATCACACTATCACCAATTATATGTGGCATGTATTTTTTTTAGACTCCAAACATGCTACGTTCAGTCCGAGAATTGACTAAACCATAGCTCTTATACTAATAAATGTTACACCTCTTACCCAGCTCGATTGTCGAACTCGAGTTACATGATGTTACAACAATTAATAGAATAGTTCACATATATTTCTGACTTTAGTATTTAATAAATCAACAAAACATTTCGTAATTCAAGTATAATATGAATTACAACTAAAACCGAGCCTCAATTGAGCTTACGAAGCTCTTGAACCAACTTGAAAATAATTCAAAACTAATTTGAAACTTAACATAAAAGTGGGGTAAAAACATAAAACAAGGGACACACGGCCATGTCGCCAAGCCATGTAACAAATTGAAGCTTGTAAACCTAAATGCAAAATTTCTAAATAAATTCACACCGCCAAGTCTTAGACCATATAACAGATACACGGTCGTGTATTCAGGCTGTGTAACTCACTCAGTTCGTGTACAACAATCACTTCCCAAAATCTAATAACCACACGACTGTGCCACATTCCCATGTGTGGCACACGGTCGTGTGTCAAACCGTGTGTTTCACATGTACCTTACAAAACAAGCTTTTAAACCCTATGTTCATTTAAGCAACAATAATACTTTATGGCATTAAATAAACTTAATCAAAACACACCAAAAGCACAGAAAAACACAACCCAAAACACCATCCTATGTGCCTAACCAATATGCCATAAGGCGCCACCACAAACAACATTCAATACCAAAGTGTTTTCCTATTTCTCACAAGTTTGAGCATAGCTAAGCAAATACCATAAGAATCACCAAATATCAAGCATGTACAAAAGTGTATTCACCATTTCATTTTCCATCAAAAGAACTATTATACATAGCATTTCTATAATCTCCAAACCAAAGATCAAATCATTATGCCATATACTTCAGCCAAGACTTCACCTACAATTCATTCTATAACAAATTGCTACTTATCAACTATTCATCTCATTCCATCATTTACCAAACACAATCCCACATTCAATATTATCATAAGGAGCCATAAGTAAGTTTACCAAACAATATCATAAACTTGCTTTAATACAATATCTAAATAAACATACCAAAATGGGAAAATTCATAAATTTGAACACCAAGAACACACATATATATATCACACCTATTACATGCCACTTATAATCGAACCGAGATAAGCTAAAGATTACCAAAAGTGATGTTGGATAGTGTGAGCCCTAGAAGTGGTCTGATAACCAAATTCCACAAAGATGCAACTACAAAAGACAAACTAAAACGAGGTAAGCATTAACATGCTTAGTAAGTTCATAGTTACTTAGACAAAATTCTTACCCTAGTTTACAATTAAGCAAACAAATATATCTAATTTTATAAGATTTCCTATAAAGACATTTACAACAACAAAGTGAGCATTTCATGTATCAACTGTATAATCTCACAATCTATCAGTACAATATATTTCCGTATCATTCTTTCAATTGTTTGCTCATTTTCGATTAAATTAAGGGCATGTTTAGTTTCATCTACCATTATAAGATGTCTTTTCGTATTATGATTCGACCACATAATACTGCTTAGTATTAATTAAATGTTAGACAAGCAGTAAGCTAATATTTGCTTTTATTTTTCGTTATATACAAAAATCATGTGAAAAAATATAAAAAAAGATATTAATGCAATTCATGAATAATTTTATTAACCAATTTGTTCGAAAAAATTATAAGTACACAAACAAATAAACTAGACTTAAGGAGATGAGTCATATGTCATATTCCCATGCTCTCCAAGTGTTTTTCAAAACCTCTACATAGTAGAATCTTGGTACACGGGTTCGCAAAGTTGTCATCTAATGCGACTTTTGACTGCATTCACGATTCTGTCTGCTACTGTTTCCCTTATGATACTTTCTATCAATGTGCTTTGTGTTCATGTGGTTTCTTTAGGGATTAGCTATATCCTTACTGTTATAGTGCCATAGCTTTTTCCATACATCATATTCAACTCTTCATAGCGAAGTTAGTAGTGTAAACCTACTTTACACTTATTCACACTCTAGACCTGCTACTTAAGACAAAGGCACAATCTGATGTCGATTTTCTCGAATCTTAACTCATTTGGATGTCAGAATCAGTATATCCGATAGGAGTAAGACTTCTTTCGCAATACACAAGCATATAATTCCTTATTCTCCATAAATACTTATGTATCAAAATTATAGAAAGTGTTAAATATAATAGTAAGATTTATTGCATTTTTAAAAGGGAAATTTAGGAACCCTGTGTGATAGTTTAATGGCTAAGGGTATTCACTGTCTTAAGTGTGGTTTAGGTTCGAGTTGTGCTAGTTGCATTGATTTGTCAAACTTTGCTCTTGCGGGTAAGGTAAATTCATAAAATTTTTTAGCAATGGTTGGTATTTATTTATATTTTTTCATAGACCAAAATATAAGTTTATTATGTATTAATTTATAATTTCATAATTTTTAAAAGGATTAAACATTTTACTATATATTAATTTATAATTTATTTATCTATAAGAGAATTGAATTGGAAAATTTTCATTTTGAGGTCAAAATGTAATATCATTATATATTAATTTACAATTTTTTATTTATAAGAGGAAAAAAATAAAAAAAAATTTATTTTTTGAGGGGCAAAACCTCTACTTGCCTCCTCAAATTCGCCTCAAAATTCCCTATTTATGCACTTCTCATCTCTTTTCTCATTCTTTTCATTCATAAAAATCATTTATGAACAGGGTAAATTGATCAACTTTATGGTCAACCAAACTCCTTAAAACAATTTAGATTTTATCCTTGAAAATAATATTATTAAGAAAATTAATTTAATAAAATTCACAAGAAAAATTCCTTCATTTGGACAAAAGGAAAAAAAATCAAAATCAAAACTAGCGTCACATTAAAGAAAAATATAAAATTGGGAGGTTGTGAAAATGCGAAGAAAGTCCAATAGGGCAGAGTCAGCTGCACAAAAACAGACGATCCAAAGAAGGCAAAACAACCAAACTATTTTCCTCTCTTTCATAACCTCTCTCTCTCCAGACTTCCCTATATCTATCTACATGATCATCCCTCACTGTAACCAATGTATATTTTATTATAAATACATTTTAATATAAAGCTACAAACAAAATATTAATACTTATTTTCCTCTGTTTTACCCCTTCCTCCATCAATTTGCAGACTCTGTTCCCTTTTTTCTTTTTCAGTTCTTAATTCATAAAGTGACGACGATCCTAGAGGTGGGTTTGGCTTTTCATCCATGGAAACCATTTAGATAAGGGAGGTATGTTGCTCTCCTAACAACAACAACAACAACAACAATAACTATATATATAATTCTTTTCTCCTCCTTTTTTTCTGGGTATTGGTTTTCCGTATCATTAGATAGTTTTTGTTGTTTGTTTACAGAGGAATCTGAAAAAAAAAAAACAGTTCTTTTTAGAGGGAGTTTCGATTTGATCATGGCGGTTGCTGAGAGTGCGGGGGCGAAAATCGGGTCATCGGGTCAAAATTTGGAAAATACTGTGGTATCGTCTGACTCCAATTTGGTAAACGATCCAGATAAATCAAAGACCAAGACTGATTCCATGAATGGTGCTAAGACTACTAAAGAAGACATGTTTGAACAAGAAAATCCTGTAGCAATCACTAAGAGCAATGGCGATAGCAACATACCGATGCAGAATGGGTTTAATGAAAAGAACCAGCAGCAGACGGTGACAAAGAATGGAGGGCTTAATGGGTTTAGCAATGTAGAAAATGGGAGTAATGATGAGATTTTCAAGAACGAGATGAGAGATTTGGTTGAGATTTTATCTAAGCTAAACCCCATGGCTGAGGAATTTGTACCGCCTTCCCTTGCCAATCATCATCATCATGAAAAGCATGATCAAAACCAAAATCGAGATAATCGCTTTCCGGAAAATGGGTTTGGATATACTGACAATTTTGTAGTGCAGGCTAATTCTGGCAACGCTGATGGACATACTAATAGAAGGGTTTGCTACTTTCTATTTCCTTGGGGGCAGTTTTTATGTAGAAAATATTTTTTTGTTTGTTTTGGTTGATTTTCTCTTTTTATTCTTACTCAGAAAAGGAATAACTATAGCCAAGGGAAGAGAAGGTTGAACAATAGAACGAGCATTGCACAGCGAGAGGATGCTATTAGGAAGACCGTTTATGTATCTGATATCGATCTGCAGGTGACATATTTTCACACTTATGTCTTTTTGTCTCGGTTTTACTTTGTCTGTGTACTGATATGGTAATATCTTACTGACTGTATGGTTATCGAATAGGTTACCGAAGAGCTTCTTGCGGGTCTCTTTCTGAGTTGTGGACCAGTACTTGTTTCTTTCTCATGTTTAATACAAAAATTTCTGTTTATCCGACTTAGTACTGGTGGATTACCCCTCTAAAATAACTTCCTGTTATTCTGGTACAAAAGGTTGTTGATTGTCGTATATGCGGTGATACTAATTCTGTTCTCCGCTTTGCTTTTGTCGAGTTTTATAAAGAAGGTATTATGGAAGTCTTATGCGTTTTGTAAGCATTGATATCTACCCTCCATTTACAGCATTGACCATTCGATGTTCTTGTAGAGGATGCGAGAGCTGCTTTGAATTTGTCTGGAACCATGCTTGGTTATTATCCTGTAAGAGTGCTGCCTTCAAGGACTGCAATTGCACCAGTTAACCCAACTTTTCTACCGAGGGTAAAGCCTATATATAATGAATGAACTTTTACAGACTTGTTTGTAAGTTATAGAAGCTAAATCATAGTTAAGCTGATATTTGTTATCCCTTTTAAATACTTGGCTTCAACTTTTCTGTGTTCTTCAGTCTGAGGATGAGCGAGAAATGTGCACAAGGACCATTTACTGTACAAACATAGACAAGAAGGTAGTTTTTCTTGTCCATATTTTGTTTTCTTGAATGCTAGTGTGATACTGTGATTAGCAAGCAGAACAATAATTCCTGTCTTGTTTCTTCAATTTATACAGATTACTCAAGCTGACATCAAGCTCTTCTTTGAATCAGTTTGTGGAGAGGTCTGTAGTTTCTCATGTGACCTGCCTTACTAATGTTGCTTGTCTTTGTCACATTTGATGGTTTCATACTGAACACATTTGCTTTATGGTAGGTTAAACGCTTGAGGCTATTGGGAGACTATCATCACTCAACTCGTATTGCCTTTGTTGAGTTCAAAATGGTAGTTAATCTCTTGCTATCTTTTTTTACTGAAACTGTTGCAACATCTGTTTTTTTGGTTAAATTATCTGTCATGTTCTTTATCAAATTGAGAACATTCTGTATTATGTTGCGGCATATACGTTAAAAACTTACTAATTCTGAAGATGATAAATCACGTGGCCTATTCCCTTGCAACATTGTCTAGCCACTTGCTTCTTTACATTAGTAAGTTACCATTATGCTTTCTCTGGTTTTTCAAGCCTTAAACTTTTCTTGCATGGGGTTTATTGAGCTGAAGCATATAGAGGATTAAGTGAGTTGACATTGGTCAACCTCTTTGGGAAAGATCTCACTTGTTTTCTCCTGTTCTGGTTTTCGCTTTCTGTCCTCCTTTATATATGCTTCCTGATTGTGTTACTTGAATTGGTTTTGGGGATGTGAACCATATAGGGAATAAGTTGTCAATGACCATGGAAGTTGATTTAGGAGAATTGAAGTATTAAAGGAATCATCTCTGTAAGAGGTGTTCAGATCTTCCTATTGCCTTCTCCCACTTTCAGAGTCTCTAAGACCGGGGAAGGATGTGTTCATTTGTAGGGTCTTTACAGCTTTTGATGCAAGACCATTCAGACCAGTTGCGTTCTTGCCCGCTGGTCTGTGAATTGTTGATTGTACGAGTGTAAAATGAGGAGCCTATGCTCATTAGTGTAGTTGAAGGACAGTGAACCAAGTCAGTAAATTCTTCTCTTGTCTGCTGTTGACTAAGGGAAATGAGGATTTATTGTTTTGCAGAAAAATGTTTTCTGCGTTTAGTAGGTCTAGATTTGTCCAGCTTTCATCAACTATCCTGAGTTCTACTTGGGACCAGGGGATGGGCATGCATACCTGGAGCTCACTTGAATCTCAATGACTATATGAAGTGTTGTTGGAGGTTATTTGTGGATAAACCTCGTCTGAGGATGCACTCTGGACATGGTACTTCTTTTGTTTTGTGATTTAGATCACCACTCCATTCAACCTTTTGTCTTTAATGCTGGAAATATCTGCCATAAACTTGTCTTGTTTATCATTAATTGTGCAACCATTTATTTCTTCGTACTCATTTGTTGGTATGTTTTTTCTTTACCTGAGGCACTGAACTACTTTACAAGATGAATCGTTTTATCTGTTGCTGATCAAACATGAGTTAATTCACTTTCCTTCTTTTGTCTTTTGATTATTTCATGCTGTTCTAACAGTCAAGAACTTGTGTAGTTGAGTAACTGTGAAGAAAAGTCCGTGATAGTTTTTTTCTTCTTGTATTTAATTTAATCCATTTGGCAATTCCTGACTGTTGTTTCTTGTTCGCTGCATGTTTAAAGTAGCATAGTTGAACTGGGCTCTAAGCTCTTTGCTATGATATTACCCTCTTAACCATCCCATTATTAACCAAAGGTTTTGGCGTCATTAGCCCCGAACTTGTTGTAGCTGGAATCATTTGCACAAATATTTCTACGAAATGGAAATGCAACGTGTCTATTCTGATGCAGAAATATTTCATAATTTTTCCTAGTGGTTGTCGTTGAATTACCGTGCTGCAACTTGTTTACTGAACTGTCTCAGAGTGTTGGCTTTACTTGTAATGTTTGAGAATTATCTTTTTGCTTTGTTTTGCCTCTCCTGCAGGCTGAAAGTGCTATTGCAGCTCTCAACTGCAGTGGTGCAATTTTGGGATCACTGCCCATAAGGTTGGTTTGTGAGGCTTCTTTGTTTGAGCTGATGTTTTACATGTTTTTTTGGTTATAAGATTCATAACTTTCCCTAAAAATTGTGATTATGTTGGCCGTTTCACATGCAGGGTAAGCCCATCAAAGACACCTGTTCGGCCCCGTACTCTTCACCCTGCAATGCAGTGAAACATCCTTGCTTGTGTTCGTTCAACTGGCAATAGATTTACCACATACATAGGTACAGCAGTACAATCGAGGTACTTCTGGCGTTAATGTTATTATCTTGTTCATGCAACTTAGCATCTTTATTACTTGTAGGGGGTTAATTGCAGTTGTCTTTAGCTTGTAGAGTTGGATGTTAAATTTTTTATGTTGCATACGACAATGCAGTCTCTTGTTCCGGTATATCTAACTGATAAGACTGTTTCTTGGCTATTGCATTTTCAGATTCCCTTTATGTAATTATGTAGTACATTTTCCGATTCAGTGTTAAATATGAAATACCAGTAAGTAATAACATCAGATACTATCTGCTAAGTTGAGGATTAAATTTTAACTTGGCTGATGTGCATCATTTGAGTTAAAACTTTGAGTGTTCAATTACTGGTATGGTTCCACTATGCTACGCGTTGGGTCAATTAATTTTTTGGACCAAATTATAAAGTAACAATTTGAAGATCAAAATATGTTCCAAGTCTATGTTTTTTGTACGATTTAAATTTATTCGTGTTAGGGATCGACCCGATTAAGTAACGAACAAGTAAAAATAGCGGAAGAAATTGAGAAATTGAACACATAAATTTAACGTGAAAAAATCTCTCCAAAGAGAATAAAAAAATTAAAATTACGGGTAAAGATAATTTTACTATAATGGTAAAAGAGCGAATAGTATAAAAGATGAAGATAAAAATTAAATCTTGAGTTCTAATCTCTAATGGGTGTATTTTTTAATGTTGATAGGTCAAATAATAATAAAATAATTTAGACTAATGAAGTAGGATTCATGCTTAACAAATTTCCATTTTGACTCATATTTTCACAAAGCTATTTTTGCCAAAGGTCGCCACGAGCCTATCTTGAACTATGCAGGGAATTAACTGAGTCGAATTTGTGCTTAACAAATAGCCTTTGACTTATACACTGCCAAATCAAAACTAACTCGAGTCTGATTTTCACGAACACAGTACCTTAGTTTTTCAAAACATGCATCCAAAAGAGAACCTCTCTTCAACGAAACGGTCATACATTTTTCCCTCCTATGACCAAGTTGCCTCCGCTCCAAACGAGTTGACTTCGACTCCGTAACAGACGAGAAACGTCTGATTTCACCAATCACTGTAAAACCTTCCAGAATATAAAGACTGTCGGTCCTTTTACCTTTCAACAAAATGAGTGCTCCACGAGATACTTCAATGCCACTCGACTCGATGTTGATTCTGCATCCTTGCTAATCTAAAATACTCAAGGAGATAAGATTCTTTTATTTTGAGCTTTGTGCATATCATACGTAATGCTATAACTTTGCCTTGTACACGTTGATTGAACTAGATTTATTAAATTTCTTAAGGTGATATTGTTTTTCCTGTTGGTTCATTAGATGATTACAGCGAAGACATTTACATTGAAGACGAGGATGATCTAGAAGATGATGCAGAACCGGATAATGAAAACCGGTCCTCATGAATGTGAATAATGTTTTCTATCAACCAAGAGGCTTATTTGATGGCAATATCTTGCTATTCTATGAGGCTTTACTTATTTGTGAAGTTGGCAACTTGGTTTAATGGCCCACACTTCTCAAACTTTCATCAGCAGAGGAGAGCACCTATACAAGTTGTGGGCTTTGTTGTGGTTTCTTTCTTTCTTTCTAAAATAATGTATAAACATCAAATATTATCATTATAATTAAATCAAAAGCCGTCGGGCCTCAGTACAGCCAAACCCTGTTAATAGCCTGCTTCCCCTAAATATTTAAACCGGGGAACAACAGAGATAATTCATTAGTTTAATCAAATTGGGTATCTCTTACAACAACCTAAAATGAAGGTAAGAGTTGTGTGCAGGAAGCTGTATGATTACGTCCAATACGATCTCAAAGAAATAGCTTTCCCTTCTTCATTGCCTGATCCTCCCCACATCAAAAAGCGCCGCAAATTGACTTGGCACGAGCACTTCTTGGTACTTCACTTTTCCAATTTCTCTTCCGCAGTAAGAGTTTTGTTTGCTTATTGATTTCTGGGCTTTAATGATGAATGCTGTTAGATTCTGGGTTTCCCCCCTTCCTTTATATAATTGTATTTTTTTGATGATTTATGTGATGGAGAAGCTATATTAGTACTGGATTGTAGTTTAGGTATTACTGCCAGTTTAAAGAGCATGGCTCTTTCATTTCTCCATCATAGTAAAATAGTGAGCTTGGTTTGTAAATTGACCTCTCTCTTCTTTTTTTCTTTTTTTTTTTGTGTCGTTGCTATTGCTGTAAGCAAAACATTTTAGAATTCTGAAGCCTTTTTTTGGAAGAAAATAAATGCATGGTTTTTTACTTTAAATCAAGAACGTATGTTTGGAAGTACTTTACGTTTTAACTATTAGCAATTTCTTCTCAAATATGATGATTTTGCCACTTCCTTTATATATATATATATATATATATTTGCTTTTGTTCCATTTAACAAATTTTAAAGAAGCATAATGGAAATTTGAAATTTCACAGATGCTAGCTGGTGATCAGGGTGGAAATTAGATCATTGGGATATTGAAATGATCAAATGACTTTTATGTACTGTTCTGCTTACTTGATGGCTAACTTAACCACTTGAATGTCAAATAATGCTCAAGAACCTATTATTTGCCTATGCATTAGGGAATAAGAGGCATTTATTTTTAGTATGTAAGTAGTAAAAACCTGTCGTCCTCCTTTAGGTCTTGAAGGAGGCCTCTAGGCTTTATGCTGCAAGTTGGGTAAGGGATATTGGTCCTGGTCTTAGACCAAATGATTATAAGAAGGATGATGGGACTGAAGGTAAAATGGAGATAAGAGTAGGAGTTCAGAGACAGAACCTTTGACCTTGGAGGATATTGGTGAGGAACTTTACTTTGTGGTTTCTTATCTTGAAATGTTCTGATGTATAAGTTGTCTATAATGAATCAAGAAGTATATAGCATGACTTGCAAAATTTGCGGCATATTATATGTGCAATAAACCGTTAGATTCGTGCTTGAGACATCTTATGGAGGTCAAGGAACAAAGTCCCGTAATGCTTGAGTTCAGTTAGGTTTTCATTTCAATTTCCTTTTTTAGTAGAACTTGTCTGGAGGTAGCATGGAATTTATTCTTTGATTTCTTTTTCCCCTTGCTGCTCAGAGTCATTCGTGACTGCATTTTGTTTTTTTTATGTTGTTGGCACCTGTGTTCAAGTCTTATATTTTACGCTTCCATTGGCATATTTTTGGTGAATCCCTTCTTCACCAGGCCAAGGTTCAGTTGTTAAGGAAGATATTAAATTACTGTTTATCTCCTAGCAGTCTTAGTTGTTAAGGAAGATATTAAGTCTAGAGCCATTACAGTGACGATCATACCGTTAACTTATGCTATCTAGGTACCTTTTTTTTCTTCTTTTTGGTATCACCCTGAAGAATGATAGCATGACGTGCCATCTGCCAACATTCTATTTTCTGAACATCTTATTATATATTTCTTTAATTGATTTTAGAAAGAAAATTTTTAACTCATGATAATTTCCTACTTATTCTGTCATCATTTACCTTGTTGGGACAGCTTCTCTTTTTCAACTAAAATTTTTTAGGCCAAATTTCTCTCGTCTCACCCTTTTTTCTCTCTTATTTTCCTGGTATTATAGTTTATCTTGTTGAATTTTGCATTGTTTTGATGTTTTCTATGGAAATTATTTAATAGCGATTGCTGCAAGAGGAGGGATGGAGACTTTGAGGCCTGCTTTACAGAGGTTATACATGACAAAGGCTTCTGCATATAGAGATGCTCTTGAGAGTTTCATAGAAGGATATCAAGAAGGTATCCAGCAGGTCATGGAGGAAAAGGAAGATTCTTCTAAAGCACAGCTAGAAGGCAGTACTGATAAAAATTCAACTTGATGGCTGATAAGTGCATAATCAGTGATGCATGTGAGTACTTCATAATTTACCAAGTAATGTACTTAACCGTCCATTATAACTCCTAATGGCCTAATTACCTTTTAAGGCCTTCAATCTATTGATTCATAATCATTTAGCAATATTAACTAATAACAATTAACTTTTGCAACTTTGGCGATTCAGTTCTTTTTCTTAATTAACTATCTAAATGGAAAAAATTACCTAACCAAATTTTAATTCAACACTAGAATAACTCTGTGAATAACAAATAAATAATAAAATAGTAACTCATTGGTCAAAAACATGGTCTTGAAACTACTATTTTTGACACCACTGAAAAACAGGATATTACAACCCGATTGTGGCACACATTTAGGGGATCAATGATTATGTCTATTTATAATTTTTTGAAGTTGTTTGCTTTGTTTTACATTCACAATATATACTTATTTAAAAGATAAATATCACATAAGTTTTTAAGTTAAGGATTTTGAATATGTTGGACCATACTACAAACGTTGTAATTCTTGAAGGATTTAAATGAAAATTTAGTAAATTAATTTTGTATAGGGTTTGTGTAAGTGTTTGTGTGACTTTTACAGTGAAATTGGAGTTTTGGATTGGAAAGAAATTGAGTTTTTACTGTACGAGTGTTTACACTTTAACGAAGAAATTAATGAATAAGCTAGTGTTTTTGCTGTATGAATTAGTCTTTTAATTAGCTGTTCTCCTCGATGCTCTCGAGTTGTCTAGACCTGTTGGCTTCGTATAACCTGAGACATTGTGTTGCAATGCGATCCAGCTTCTCGGTTGATGGTTCCATGCTTAATGCTTACATGCTAGATGAAATTCGTAGGTCATCTAGTTCCACACCACGGCACCATTGTAAATTCAAATATACATTAAAACTATTACAATATTTATCTCAAACGTGGGAAAAGATAAATTTACAAATTTCTAATTTCAAACCGAGAAAAAAAAATAATTTTTAGAAAAGAAAATGCTCCGCCAACTCAGTGAAAACGTGGCTTTTTCTCTCTCCTAAACCAGTATAGATTGATAAATTTCAATAAAAAAAAAGCCAAAATTCTCAATTGATTTTTTTTCCAGCATATTTACATAATTTTGCTCATAATTAGCGATAAAGACTTAAAAGAATATTTACAACGAAAAAGATCTAAGATACCAACTTAAGGGCGTTTATCCGGCCTTTGTTTATATTTATTTTAGTTTAAATTTAATTATTTTTCAACTACTAATTTAATTCTATTTTATATTAATTTATTTAATTTTAAATATATAAGTTTTTTATATAATATCTACGACTATTTATAACCTGTGTTTTGGTGTTCCCGTCAGCTATCTCAAAGATTAATTAAAGGGGTTAAATGCAATGTCACCCTACTCTTGTTTAATCGGTTTTCTCAAATTAATTGTCTTAAATTTGACGAATTAACTTCCACTACATCCAAATTCAAGTCCATTTGCTGTGCTGTGAGTGAATTGGAGAGAGATGAGAAGGGGGAAAATTGCCCCAGATGGCAATGAAGCGAGAAAGAGGAGCGAGAAAGGAGACTCCAAATCCCTCAATGCCTATTTCAAGCAGAGGAAGTCACGAACAGAAGACTTCAAATGCCGGGATCTTGAAGGAGAAAATCAGAAACAAATAAGAGAATCGGGAAATGAAAATAAGGGCAAGCCGGGAAAAGGGTTCTTCGCTTGCTATCTGCTAACCTCTCTCAGCCCTCGTCATAAAGGCCACACCTATATCGGGTCTGATTCTACTGTTCTCTTCCTATATTAGTATTTTGCCTCATCCTCACCGTGTTTCTTTCTTATCTCAACATTATGGATGCTAATGCTTCTTTTTTTTTGCTGTCAAAGATTGATCTTTTCTTTTTTGGCAAGATATCTTTTCCAATTTTACCTCTAAGGTTCAGCTTTATGATTCTGCACTTCTCACTCGAGTGTTTTGAATGGTACATGACATGTTCGAAGGCTTTTATTAGATTCGTATTTACACATTTTGAGGTTTATCTGAGTAAATTCAATTTTAACTCGATGTTTACTTGGTTATGATCTTTAAATTCAAATTTCGCTTTTTTCCCTTCAAATTTTCCGTGTTGTTTCTTTTATGGTTCATGTTTGATTCGTTACCACTTACCATGAAGAAATTGATGCTACTATCTATGTGGTTTAATAAGTCATTTAAATAATATCAGCTTGCAGTTGTTTTCCTTTGATATGAGGTTCTCTAGTAAAAAATTCAAGCTGACCAAACAGTTTGCAGTTTGAACTATTTATATAACGGCAGTGTTGCCTAATTGCAGATTTACTGTGAACCCACTGCGTCGAATAAGACAGCACAATGGGGAAATAGGGAGTGGTGCTTGGAGGACAAAGAGCCGACGCCCGTGGGAAATGGTTGTGTGCATATATGGTTTTCCAACCAATGTATCTGCTCTTCAGGTCGTATATATAATATATATTTTATATTTTATATATAGTCTATAACATGGTTGTATTCGAATCTGTTGCATCACCTTTTGGGCTTAGTAGAAAACTGGCAGGTTATGCTTAAAATGCCATTTATATGACTATGAATTGGTCTATCTCAGTCTCATCATTTAGCGCTTGTTGATTTTCTTGTATAGATGCGCTCAGGATCCTAGCTTGCTTGTTGTAACAAGGAATTTGGTTGGGCTCAACAGCTATATTCTACCTTGAGTTTTCATGCATTTCTATCATCTTTTTTTATTGTTATGGTATTTGGTTAACTTATTCCAGCGACTGCAGCAGAATATCTTCTCACTCTAGATGAGATTTGGCTATGGCAGGAAACCTTTAGTTTAGGGTTATCTACTTTATTGTGAAATTTAATTGTCTTATGTTGTCCATGCTTAGTTGATGAAGTGCTATATATAAATGTGTATGTTAAATTGAGCCATAAGGCAACAGGAGATAGAGAATGCCGGATTTTTTTTAAATGCAGAAAAGGCAGCGTTTTGACACTCGAAGAGACATTCTTGATTGGTGAACAATGCTTCCAAATTTTAAAATTTTCTGAGCTAATTGATTTTATTATATGTAATACTTCCAATAACTGTTCTGACTCATGGTTTGTTACTAATATATAAATGTTTTCTGATGGGTTGATGCCTGCAGTTTGAGTGGGCCTGGCAGCATCCTCGAGAATCAGAGGCCGTGAGGCAAGCAGCTGCAACTTTTAAATCCTTCTCTGGTGTCACCAATAAGATAAAACTTGCATATACGATGCTCACCCTCCCTGCCTGGCAGAGGTACATACTTGCCTTTTATCCCTGATAACTCCTGTTTTGTTTAGGTCAATAGTTGGTTAACCAATGTGTTATATTGTTGTTTGATCAGCTTGAACATCACGATAAACTACTTCTCAACCAAATACACAAATCATTCTGCTAGTTGCCCAAGCTTGCCGGAGCAGATGAAAGTTAAAGTTTCACCAATGGATGAGCTCCCCTGCTATACTGAACCAAATGAGATTGAATACAAAGATGATTGTGATAACTTGGATGAATATGACGAAGTCAGTGATACATGTGAAACTGTTCCAGAAACATATCCAAATGAAGTGGTTATTGTTTCAGCAGATAATTTGCATAGCATCATTCATGAGGCTTGTCATGAACAATCTGAACACATTGAAGAACATGGGACAAGAAAACCAGGGGAGTCATCCAATCTTGGAGTCGGTAATGTAGAGTCACTAGTTTTCATTGATCCCCCTACTAGCAAGGCAACCTCAATTGCTACTGGCCTCACTGTGGTAAAGGCTGCTGAATGTGCAGATATGAGCATTGCTGGGAAGGAGTCTTTGAGGGGCATGCGGTTTAAATATGCTGTGGAAGCTGATGAAGATCCACAACCATCGGTAAAAGAGGTAAAAGAGAAACCATCAACTACTGATGAGGAATATGAAAAGCTAGGGGACACTTGCACTTTTGGTGTATATCACAGGCAGCCATTTGATGTCATTTGTTCACCAGTACGAGCATCTTCCTCAGTTTTTACTAGCCTTTCTAATGAAGAGACAGCTGAAGGAACCAATGTAAGCATTATTGAGAAGGAATGTCGGATTCAGAAGCAATTTTCAGCTTTTGTAGCAGCCAGTGGAGATCAACAGTCATGGAGAAAAGAGAAACCATTGACCACTGAAGTTGCAGTTTTGAAGGAACATGTCCCTAGTTTCGATGTCACTCGTGAACCTGAGGTTATAGATTTGTTAACCCCATCTCCCAGCTATAGAGTCAGGCCATGCACCAAGAAAAGAAGAATTTCCAAGTTTTCTCCTGAGATCATAGATCTCACTTGAGCTTTGTCTGAGCATAGAATTTTGGGCATGGATTAACAGGAGGATTAAGCGGGCCACAAGAGTAATTGTTTTATCCCTTAAATCAACTGGAAGGTCTGGGTAGGGAATTTTATTCATTTCTACTATGACAATAACCCGTTCTGCTTTAATGCTAATTGATCAGATTAGAAGTAATTGTTTTTCATCAAATACTACAATCCTGCCTAGCTGATGATGGGAAAATTACTTCATTTTATATTAGCGCTTTGCTTATATTGAAATTAAGAGAAATTAATTTGAGTTTTTAGTCTGAAATACAAGATGGTCACATCATAAATTGATTGTTCTTTTTCTTGCATATGTTCCTTTGGACCATCATAAATTGATGGTAACCTGGAGGTGGGTATGAGATAGCTATAATTTCTCAGTGGCATACTCCACTTAAAATTCAATTCATGCTTTTGCTATTAATTTTTGCATTTGCTAGTTATGAATTTAGTTTTTACCAGTTTCTGATATCACTGCGTTACACGTTAATATATGAGTTTATATTTTTATTATTTAAAATAATTTTTTACTTAAATTATTATCTGCACTTTTATTGTAATTTAAAATATTCATATTTATAGATAACCAACAATATTTTATTTTAATTGCTTTTTATTCTAAACATGAGAACATATTTTATTTATATTTCATTTTCGGGTACCTAGGCTGCAACAAAAATATTTATTTATTGTTTTATTTTATTTTAAAGGCACTTGGAGTGTTGCAATTTTTTTTAAAATTTCTGATATAACTATGAAATTATTATTTATTATATTTTATTTTTGGAGCACAGGATGGTATTACAATTTCCTTTTTACTTTTCAGGATTACTATAAAATTATTATTTACTATATTTCCTTTTCAGGAAAATAATTATAAAATTATTATTTATTCTATTTTATTTTGGACACTCGAATTTGAGTATAGTGCTGTAAATTTTATTTTATTTTGGAGATAACTATAAAACTATTATTTTTATATTTCATTCTTGGGGAAATTTGGCTTGAGCATGATGCTACAAATTTTTTTATTTTCCAAAAAATTAAAAATATATTATTTGTTATATTTCATTTTCGGAAAACTTGTGCTTGAGTATGATGCTTGAAAATTATATTTTATTTTTGGGATAGCTATAAAATTATTAATTAT